>NW_024038004.1:3542500-4155492 GCF_016077235.1 Cyprinodon tularosa
TCTGTAAACCCTAGAGATGGTTGTGCGTGAAAATCCCAGTAGATCAGCAGTTTCTGAAATACTCAGACCAGCCCTTCTGGCACCAACAATCATGCCACGTTCAAAGTCACTCAAATCACCTTTCTTCCCCATACTGATGCTCAGTTTGAACTGCAGGAGATTGTCTTTACCATGCCTACATGCCTAAATGCACTGAGTTGCCGCCATGTGATTGGCTGCTTAGAAATTAAGCGTTAACGAGCAGTTGGACAGGTGTACCTAATAAAGTGGTAGGTGAGTGTATAACAACAAAGGAAAAATAGGCGGCTTTCAGAAAGCAAGCCAAAGTCTGAAGAAATGTCAACCTCAAAGTCTATGCAACGCCATAAGAAAAAGTGAAGCATGGTGGTGGCATGGTGATGCTCTGTGGAAAGCTAAGAAAAGATGATATCAATCATGTGTTTGTACTACACTATGATACAGTACATGTCTGTGATGAATCTGCTGATTTAGTTTCAAAAGTCACCTTGAACAAAGTAAGAGTCCTGTCTCACTCACCTGACTTGATTATTATTGAAAAAGTGATAATTGAAGAATAAAGTAAGACTAACCAGAAAACCAATGAACTGAAGGTATCATTCTGCCATCAGCTGACCCAATACACTGGGGCACAATAGGGCACCAAAAAAAAAAAATAAAATTGGGGGCAACTATATATTTAAACAAAGCATGGGCACAGATAATTAATGCAAGCATGCGAGCAAATATTTTATAGCACTTATAAAGTGTCATAAATAAATTGTACAATCAGATTGTTATTTTCTGCATTACCAAACTGAATTGGCCCACTTTTGAACTTAACTGTATATCTCTAATCCACTATTGATGAAGGCACAGTTTATCTTCATTAAATATCTGTCAGTAAACATGAACTTGAAAACTTGAAATGTGCAACTGTACAAGAAAAAAAAAACACCTCTACATACATAAATGTCTGTGTTTATCATTTCTATTTCGGCCCATCCTGTGAAGATCCTATGAGATGTGTATATCATGGCCAAGGGTCTGCCGACACAGATGGCTGCCATACACATTGCATCATTTCCCTAGGTAAGGTTGGTCCAATCATAAGCAGATTTAATAAATTTAATTTAGAATTTGGCACATTTTACCTTACATCAACCAAAAACTTAAAACACGGAAACAACAGGAACAATTACATATTCATCTGATATAGTTAGAGGAAAAACATGGCTTATAAACAAAAAATAGAATAGTTTATAGTCCTTTTGAGTTTTAATGAAATATTTTAATGAAATAGTTCACACACTTTGTTTAAAATGTCAAATAATAACAAATGAATTTTGGTTTTGAATCAGAAAAATTCTTATACATCTCAGGCCCAGGGCAGATTACATTATAACTTTTCCAGGTAATTCCTTGTAAACTGATTACTAGAACTGTCATTTAGTTTCTGATGAGAAAAAGATCAACCTCAATGTGTTGTTTTCCCCCCTTTTTTTCCTTTCAGTCGCTGTCATTGCTGTCGCTGTCTGAATACGCCCCCAGTAGGCTGAGAGATGATGATCCATTCTGAGAAACGCTGCATTTAGAAGGATCTGCTGAGTCGCCCGTTGATGCCATTGAATCTGCAAAACAAAGAAAAGAGAAGTCCTCAAATTGCCTTAAAGTAAAGAAATGCTCGACAAAAATAAGGCTGATTGGGCGTCTGAAATGTGACTGCGGTACCTGATTGTGACGCAGTAGATGCCTCCTCTCTGTTGGGTTTTTTATCCATTTCTGTTGGTTTCTTTCGCACCACCAGGGAGCTCAGGGCCCCTCGGCCTCCCAGAGTCCCGACACTCTTCTCCCAGCTCTCCACCTTTGGCCTCTTTACTCCCCCAGACGAAGTTCCCTGTGAAAACACAGCATGTCACAAACTATTATTTAGTTCTGACACATTGTAATTGTAAGGGGTTTAGTGATACTTTTAAAAGCTGGAAAAGTTGTCAAATTTATAATCTTAAAGTTCAAAAAGAAAGGAGTGCATCTAGAGCAGTTTTATGGTGTGTGATGGTAGATTATCCTTTATTTTCTCAATGTGGCTGGTCTAAATCACGCTACCAATGCTCCAAATAATAAAAATTAAGAGAATTTTACAGTATGCTGTGTGCCTCTAGAGCAGTCACGTGACCAAACACAGCTGTGACATCAGTGTAGTCAAAAATCTTTGTGCAGTTGTATAGAAACACCTCTCATGCATTTTTAAGCACTCTGAAAGGACAGTAAAAACATCATTACAATGGTCTACAGTAGGGGTGTCAACAATCGATTCAGCGATGCATTGCAATGCGGGGCATGCACGATTCAGCACCGATGCGGCAACGTGCCGTAATCGATTATGTCACTGTTTATTTTCTGGCCTCAAATTGACAAGTTGTGAAGTTTCAATTACTTCCGGGGGGATACCAACAACAATCAAGATGGCTGAGGCGGAGGGAGGTGACCGCGATAGACGGGTAGGCCTAATTAAAAACGCACCAAAAGCTTTGAAAGCGGATATCTGGGCACATTTCGGATTTTACAAAGTCAATGGGATTTTGATGCAGCGCAATGCATCGTAGAATCTAATTGAATCGAATCATTACCTGGTGAATCGTAATCGAATCGTGAGGGCAGTGCCAATGCACACCCCTAGTCTATAGTACTGCTGCCAATTGTAGGAATGGCTTTGGATCGGGAAGAAGAATGTTTAATCATCCAAAACAACCACTCGTGTCAAATTTCGATCCAGAAAGTAGCTAGATTAGACAAAAATCAACCGAGCAATCTGCAGCATCTAAACCGATACAGCAAACCTTGTTCAGATAACTTCACGGCAGATTGTTTTATCAACAATCCTTCTCTCACAGCATCAGTTGGATTCAAAATATCAAAGTTGAAATGGCTTGTTTTTTTCTGTTGTGTAGTTTAGGACTGCAACAACGAATCGATAAAATCGATAAAAATTGACTTTTAAAAGCGTTGGCAACGAATTTCATCATCGATTAGTTGTGTCGCGCGATTGATGCGTCATCCGCTGCCGCCGTCATCACTGCCACTTGACTGAAACGGGGGAAGAAACAAAAATACAGCAGAGCGAGTCAGCTCTGCAGGTGCAGTGTTGCCAACTCAGCGACTTTTCAGACCCCTCCAGCGACTATTTTTCAAAAAAGCGACTAGCGACAAATCTGGCGACTTCTTACGGTGTCACTGGCGGGTTTTGGAGACTCTTACGTGAAAGCATGTATCGTTCCTACTCTGCTGTGGGGCGCCTCCCCCATCCCAACCCCGTTCTCCCGCAGGAGTCCCTCTCAGCACTGCAGTCAGAGCCGTAGGATGTTTACCCTCAGCGTCCAGACTGCAAATGAAGCGAGCATGCGCCGGGATTGACGCATTAAATTGATCACAATAATTAAAATAGCCTGCGCTTTGTAAAGTGAAAAAAGTCGTAACATGCAACTTTTGTAAAAACAAATGTCAATTAATTATATGCCACATTCCCATGTATAGGGGTGTGGGAAATAATCGTTTTGGCGATATATCGTGATATTTGGCTGCCCAATATAATATCGATCTTTCACTTCTTAGTATCGATTTAAAAAAAAAAATGGTTACATAAAACATTGATGGGAAAATGGGCTACCTCTGCACCACCACTCTGGCAGAAAGCGCTGTGGAGCCCTTTAACTGTGCTGCAGCACCAAATCTGTATCTGAGGCAGTCAAAGTGGAACCTAATAAATATTTTCGGATAAAAATATACAGCACTTGCTGTTTTATCTCATCATTTGATTTTGATAGCTGGGGAAAATATGGCAATATATAGTGATACTGCAATATCGTGATAATATTGTATCGTGACCCAAGTATCACGACATGTATCGAATCGAAACACTCATGCCAATACTCACCTCTATCCATGTAAATATCTGTCTTTGGAGGATGTGTTTTTTAGCACCCCTAGTTCTCTCATTTTTATTCCAAATACAATTTATAATTTGAATCACAGGGCTATTTTTATCTCTATGGTTCAGTATTTTCTCAAGTAGCAACTTTACCTGCTATACTTTCCTGTCTTAAAAGGCAGAACTCTTCTAGTCTAAAAAAAACTAATTTGTTGAAATGGGGGGACCTATTGTTTGAACCCCTCAGGGGCTTTTAAAAACAAAAATGCCTGCCTTGTTTTGCGCTTTATGAAACAAAGTACCCTATATTTTGTGGATGTACAGCTACATTTCTCATGTAAGTTTGCGTAGTTTTAACACAAACATTTATTTTTCATATTGCACCAGTACATTTAATGAGCAACCTGTACTTGTGTGCTTGTTTTTTCTGTCTAAAATGTTTTTTTTGGAATAAAGAGGTTAATATAAAAAAATATTTTTTGTCCGATTCATCGATTAATCGAAAAAATAATCGGCTGATTCATCGATTTTTAAAATAAACGTTAGTTGCAGCCCTAGTGTAGTTACAATAAAGTGCTAGATGTCAATAAAGCTGATTCAACGCATCATTTATTTTTTTATTTCATAAAACAATGAACCCTAGCTAGTTGCACAGTTTAGTATAGCTGCAGCTCCAGACAGATTTCCATATTATTATGGTCCGGCTCCAGAATAAAAAGAATCATAATGGATAACAGTCAGTTACTGCAGGCGGAGACCCACAGCCTGAACCCCACCGACCGCCGGGTAAAAGCCACATCCGAAGGGCAATTTTTTCGACCTGGACAGCAGGAGGGACCCAGTGCTCGGAATGCTCGCTGTGATCGGATTAGGGAGGGACCTCTTTCCCCAACCAAGCACAGCAGCGGAGCACAGCCTGCTATCAAACACCTTACACAGGGCTCCAACACTGACCACCAGCACAGAACCAATACAAATCTGTGATCCCCTCTTCAAACCAAAGGTTAGACGCTGGTGCAAACTAATCAAAGGACAGCACCATCTGGAAAATGTTCTGAAAGATAATGACTTCCACCGGCTCGGCATAAGATCAAAAAAAATTTAGCAACAGCGATTAAACAAGCGAGCATTAATAAAACCACTAAGACTCTGATTGCTTCGTATTCGTCCTCATTAAAGGATAAAAACTCCATCCCAAAGGTGAATAAATATTCACTCGCAATGTAAAATGACTACTTCCTGACTAAACAGACGTCAGGGCATACTACAGCGTCTCAGTGGGTCACGTGGCCAAATGAGGAATTTAGCGCCATCTGCTTTCTTAGTTAATAATTTTATGCTATAAACTAGAAAATGCTGGAAATGTTTTCACTTGTGATGTATTTAATTTTGTACATACTCTCAAATGAGAAACTATAAGTATATGTTCTCTATTTGAACTGTAAGGCCATCAATTTATAGAATGTTGAGCAGAATGAGAGTTCTTTCACACCTTTCAGAAATTAATTTAGCTTCGGGAAAAGTCAACCTAGACAACCTAAGGCTGGTCGATATGGCCTTGCAATCGTCATGTAGTGCCATTGTGATGACAATAAAATTGGCAATAAAAACACTGAGTGGCTCTTAGGTAGCTGTGTAGCTGTGACTGCAGAGGCTCACAAAAATAATTTTCTTGAAAAATGATGCACATTAAAATAGGCTTCTTCGGGTTACAAAAGAATTTGGATTTATATTACTTAACAACCTGGAATAACCATATTAAACCAAAGTCTTTAAATTTGCAAATGCCCAAATTGGAAAAAAAAAAGAAAAAAATTTAAATTTAAAATGTATCAATTTGAGTATTTTGTGATTACTAATTCGAAGTTATTGTTAAGACGATAAAGCTAAGCTATCATGAGTAGAAAACTTATCACTATCTTGATAATCAACACAATAAATGCCCACCCCTACTGTTGGTGCCATTTTCTATCTAGTAATTTACATTCATATTTAGTTATTATTTTTGAATATGTTCAGTATTTGCATATTATAGAATATTTCTGATTGCATTATAAATAAGTTACTGCTTTACTATTTTCATAATTTCCTTTGGTTTCAATTTGCATTTGTTAATGCTTAGAATTATCTTGAATAATAGCTGATAGGATTTGACGTTGTGCGATGACGTTGCAGAGCTGTGCGTCTCTGGAGAAAAAAAAAAAACTTGTGTGCTTTGTTCTGACTGGAAATAAAGACGGGGCGAACACACTGTTTTCTACCGTCGTTCAAATATCAACACGCGTAGACTCGTTCTTTCCGTCTGACTGAGTGGTTATTTGCATTCATGAGAAGAAACATTTAAGCACGGACATTTAGCCACTATATTAAGTAGAAAACAGTCGCCGAGGGCGAGACAAGTTCCGAGGGAAACTAAGGAAAGTGCCGCATGCGTTGGGCTCGCTGATGAAGGAAGCCTGCCGGCTTGGAGCAGCAGAGGGCGGTGCTCACCAGAGGATTTCCAGACGGCCTCAATGATGATGGATGAGTACAAAAATATCAGATACAAATGAATAAATAAGCAAAGCGTCGGACTTGGAAGTAATGACTGAAAATTCATGATATTTAACTGTATTTGCCGACGCCAAGTAACGTGGATGAGTCATTTTGCTCAAAGTTTCAAGTGTGCTGCTCTGCTTTTTAAGAAGCCATTTACATGGTTTGGAAAAAACGCTATTTAAAAAAAAAAAAAAGAAAAGAAAATTCACATCAGCTTAGAAGAAACTCAAGCCTTTCTCTGGAAATAAAGCCTTAAATCTTACTTTGGAAAACTACATGTTTTAAGATTAAAGGAAAGCTTATTTGGATTTCAGAAGTGTGCTAGAGTTTGCTGAGGCTTATTTAACATAAATAGCAGTTCAAAGTGTCCAAGAGTGGAAACAAGATGGAGAACAATGTCGAGCTAGAAACTAAAAGAAGGATCAAGTTAACTCCAAAGGCAATAAGTGAGAAGCTTGATAAGCAAATGTCTCTAAGAAAACGTGTTTTAGCTCGCCTTGTTTCCAAAGCAGAGGAAATTGATAATTTAATGAGAGATGATTTCAATGCACACACAGTAGAGAAGGATCACTTGAGAGAATACTCAAAATTGCTGAATGAGTTTATTGAAGTTAATAACACAGTAAGCGAACTGTTGTCAGAAGAAGAAAGAAAAGCTGACCAGCAGTATTGGAGTGAGCCTAATCTCACCAAGTATGAAAACTTTTTGTCCATATTGGAGCAGTGGATAATAGAAGTAAAACAGCAACCAAGGGCTGCTCCTGAAAAGACAGCCACTGACCATGAGGCTCCTGTGGATGTTGCTGTGGCACAGCAAAGTGAGTTTGCTGCTGAGGAGCTTGCTGCTGAAGAGGTGCATCCAGATGACAGTGTGTCCACTGTGCATCAGAAGCAGGCTTCAGTCCTAGTACGAAGTATATGCAGTAAGGGATCCAGCGTATCATCTCATGCATCGTCTATGCGTAAGAAGGAGGAAGCTCGTCGAGCAGCTTTACTAGTGCGTGCAGATGCACTTAAGAAGAAAGAAGCATTACAGTTGCAAGAGGCCCAAATAGAAGCACAGCTTGCTGCACAGGAAGCACATCTTGCAGCACAGCTGAAATATCAGAAAATTCAGATGAGAACTCAATTGGAGAAATTAGATTTCGAGACAGCTCTCGCAGAATCCACAGCAAGGCTGCAGGTTCTAGAAGAATATGATAACATGGAAGATGGGATGCATTCATACCTGAACAAAAACATGCATGCAGCTACAACCATCCCACGTCATGGTCCAGACGTCAGACCAAAATCTTCAAGCTGTCTTCAAGCTCTCCCAGATAACCGTGTGCCTCATGTTCCAGCTAGGAACACACCGCATGAGCAAGTGAAGAAAGAAAAGGATGATGTTGCAACCACACGTCCAGGTGCCAGCATACATCCTGGTGCAAAGCAAATGGAACTCGGTGAGGTGATCCTGAAACAGAAGGACATCACTGAGATGTTAGTCACACAACAAAGACTAGCCAATTTACCTCAACGCAAAGTCCCTGAATTCAGTGGTGATCCTCTGGAGTTCCTGCCGTTCCTGAGAGCATTCGAGCACATCATTCACAGTCGGACAGACAATGATGCAGATCGTCTGTATTATTTAGAACAATTCACCACAGGTGAGCCGAGAGAATTGGTGAGAAGTTGCCAACACATGAGTGCACAAGAAGGGTATGAGGAGGCAAGAAAGCTTTTGACTTATCACTATGGCAATGAACAGAGAATAGCTGCAGCCTACGTTGACAAGGCTGTCAAATGGCCTCCAATCAAAGCAGAAGATGCTAAGTCGCTCCACAGCTTTTCAATTTTTCTGACTGGGTGCAACAATGTAATAAATAATTTGGAGTATCTACAGGAAATGAACAGCCCAAGCAACCTTCGAATCATTGTCCACAAGTTGCCCTTCAGGCTTCGGGAAAGATGGAGAGTTGTAGCTTTCGACATCCAAGAGAAAGAAAAAAGGAGAGCAGACTTTGATGATCTTGTAAAGTACATCAACAGACAAGCTAAGATAGCTTCAGACCCACTGTTCGGTGATGTGAAAGACCCTGCTGAGGCAAGAGAAAGGTCTAAGTTCAGCGCTAAACCTGCTATGGGTCGACTGAAAAGAACCACTGGCCTAGCAACAAGCGTAATGCCAGCAGATCAGTCTTCTGACTCAAGAAGGACTAAGCAGACTAGCAACGCATTTCAAGAGCCATGTCTTTTCTGCAACAGGGGACACGGTCTGAGTGCATGCAACAAAATCAGAAGTCTGCCGAACAAAGAAAGAATTGAGTTCCTTAAGGGAAAAGGTCTTTGTTTTGGGTGTCTGACTCAAGGGCACATGGGAAAAGATTGCAAAAAGAAAGCCACATGTGAAATTTGCACTAAGAAACATCCTACACTGCTCCACACGAAGAGAGAGGAAGATGGCAACCAAACGACTGCCAAGCCTGAGAAGTCAAGTGAAGGCTTCACTAGTGAACACTCTAGCCCACAACAGCAAATGTCATCCAAAGGTGAACTGTCAGCTGTCACCGGGGCCGGAGGCAGTGATAGTATCCTTTCCATTGTGCCGGTGCGCATCAAATCCAAGAAGAGCAACAAAACCATGGAAACGTACGCGTTTATGGACTCAGGAAGTTCAGCAACATTTTGCTCTGAAAGGTTGATGAGGCGACTTGGTGTCAATGGCAAGAGGACTCAAGTGCTACTACGTACCATGGGCCAGGAAAAGCCTGTGTCCTGCTTTGTCCTCTCAGATTTGGAGGTGTGCGGTTTGACAGAGAGCACGTACATCAGCCTGCCAGATGTTTACACCCACACAGACATACCTGTAACAAAGGAGAACGTTCCGGTAGAGAAAGACCTGGAAAGATGGCCGTATCTGCAGAAGGAAGTGCAGTTACCACAGATCGATGCAGATGTGGAGTTGCTCATCGGAATGAATGCTTACTCTGCAATGGAGCCGTGGAAGATAATCCACAGTCAAAATGACGGGCCTTACGCCATAAAGACAACCCTTGGCTGGGTAGTGAATGGCCCTCTGAATAAAGATAATGAACTCAAACCACCAAGTCATTTCAGTCATGGTGTTTCAGTCAACAGAGTGTCAGTCAGCAATGTGGAAAACATGCTGTTGCAGCAGTACAATCATGATTTTCCGGAACAAGCCTGCGAAGAGAAGTCAGAAATGTCACGAGAAGACATTAAATTCATGCAGTGTGTGACGCAAACAACCAAGAAAATCGATGGACATTACTGCATTGGTATGCCTCTTAAAAACAAAGACATTGTGATGCCGAACAACAAGAGTGTTGCTGAGCAACGAGCATTGAGCCTGAAAAGGAAACTTGCCAAGAACTCCAGCTTTCATGACGACTACACAGCCTTCGTGTCAGACCTGCTGAGCAAAGGCTATGCGGTGGAAGTCCCTGCCAATGAGCGCAACCGCAATGATGGCCGAGTATGGTACATTCCCCATCATGGCGTGATCCATCCGCAGAAGGGTAAGTTGAGGGTCGTCTTTGATTGCACCTCTTCTTTCCAAGGGAAGTCATTGAATGAGGAGTTGTTACAGGGGCCGGACCTCACGAACAGTCTGGTTGGAGTCCTGACAAGATTTCGCCTTGATTACATTGCACTCATCTCAGACATAGAGGCAATGTATCACCAGGTGAGAGTCCCTGACGAAGATTCTGATCTTTTGCGATTCCTCTGGTGGCCAGAGGGAGATCTGAACCAGCCTCTGCGTGAGTACAAGATGGTTGTGCACCTGTTCGGGGCCAAGTCTAGTCCAAGTTGTGCTAATTATGCCTTGCGCCGGACTGCAGAGGATGGGAAAGATAGGTCGTCACCTGAGGCAGTAACCACGATTCTTGAGCACTTTTATGTAGATGACTGCCTTGTCTCAGTGTCTGACGAGAAGAAGGCTATTTCCTTAACCAAAGACCTCATTGCACTCTGCAAAGGTGGAGGATTCCATTTGGCTAAATGGTCTAGCAACAGCCGTGAAGTATTGTCATCACTTCCCGAACATGAGCGTGCGAAGGAGATCAAGAATCTAGATCTAGACAGGGATGAGTTACCCATGGAGAGGGCGCTTGGAGTGGACTGGTGCATAGAATCAGATTCTTTCAAGTTCCGCATTCTTGTGAAGAACATGCCTGTCACCAGAAGGGGTATCCTATCAGTCGTAAGCTCAATTTACGACCCCCTTGGCTTCCTGTCGCCGTTCATCCTTATGGCTAAGATCATTGTGCAAAATCTCTGTCGGTTGAAACTTACCTGGGACGATGACATTCCTGAAGAAATTGCGAACAGATGGTTTGCCTGGCTGTCTGACTTGAGCCGGTTCGCCAGTTTCTCTGTCAAGAGGTGGATCAAACCGGAGGGATTTGGTTCAGTAGTGTCAGCACAGCTACACCATTTTTCTGACGCTAGCGAGAAGGGCTATGGAGTCGTCAGCTACGTTCGCATTGAGAACAGCCATGGTCAAATCCATTGCTCATTTCTGCTAGGAAAATCTAGAGTGACGCCGCTCAAGCCAGTTACTGTCCCACGTCTTGAGCTGGCTGCAGCTACCATCGCGGTGAAAATGGACAAGCTCATGAAGCAAGAATTTCGAATGGACCTCAAGGAGTCTGTGCTATGGACAGATAGCACCACTGTCCTCCGATATATTGACAATGATTGCGCTCGTTTCAAAACCTTCGTAGCGAATAGAGTGTCGACAATCAGAGAGAACTCAAGGCCAGCACAGTGGAGATATGTCAGTACATCTTCTAATCCAGCTGACCACGCATCACGAGGAATGAATGCAGAGCATTTCAATGAGTGTCAGAGCTGGATCGAAGGACCTGACTTCCTTGCCAAGGACGAGTCTCACTGGCCGGTCCTCTCAGAGTTCTCAAGAGAGATAAGTGATGATGATGCCGAGGTGAAGCGCAAGATCACTGTGAACCTCATCGACGCCGTCAACTCAAGCACAGACCCTCTCTTCAAGCTGATTCATCATTATTCTAACTGGCACAGTCTAAGGAAGGCCGTTGCCTGGATGTTGAGGCTGAAGGAGCTGCTTAGAAATCTGTGTGAACAAAGGAAGATCTTTAAGTCTCAAACCCAGTCTCAAGGTAATCAAACTGTGAAACCTAAGATCGTTGACGACCACATGCAGAAGTGGAAATCTGGCCTGAAAGGAACCCATCTGACCGTCGAGGACATCAGGAGATCGGAAACTGCCATCATTCAGTTCAGCCAGAGACAAACTTTTCATAAAGAGCTTTGTGCACTGCAGAATGGTGATAAGGTCAAGAGAAGCAGTTTCATCGTGAGATTGGACCCGTTCCTCCAAGATGGTGTCCTCCGGGTTGGTGGAAGACTGCATCAGGCAGCCTTGCCGGAACACACAAGGCATCCGGCTATTCTAGCCAAGAATAATCATGTCACAACTCTGATCATCAGGAACGCACATGAGGAGACTGGGCATGGAGGGAGGAACCACACCCTCGCTCGACTGAGAGAAAGAGTCTGGATATGCAAAGGGAATGCAGCAGTGAGAAGTGTGCTTTCAAGGTGCGTGAAATGCCGAAAGAGTCAAACTGCAGTTGGTGAACAGAAAATGGCAAATCTACCACCAGATAGTCTTCAGCCAGATCACCCACCATTCACCAACGTTGGCGTAGACTATTTCGGCCCCTTTGATGCCAGGCGTGGACGAGCACGAGTCAAGCGCTACGGAGTCTTGTTCACTTGCCTTACAATCCGAGCTGTACACATCGAAATCGCACACTCAATGGACACAGACTCAGGTATAAATGCAGTGAGACGTTTCATTGCTAGACGAGGACAAGTGAAGATTATGAGACCAGATAATGGTACGAACCTTGTGGCTGCAGAGCACGAGCTCCGCAAGGCTTTGAAGGAATGGAACCAGTCCCAGATTTCCGAAGCTCTGCTGCAAAGAGGAGTTACCTGGATTTTCAACCCGCCTGCTGGGTCGCACCACGGCGGAATCTGGGAGCGCCAAATAAGAACAGTGCGCAAGGTACTCAGCAGTGTCCTGAAGCTCCAGTGTCTAGACGATGAATGTCTGCACACCGTGATGTGCGAAGTGGAAGCAGTGATCAACAGCAGACCCCTTACCAAGTCATCTGATGATGTCGATGACCTCGAGCCACTGACACCGAATCATCTTCTTTTGCTCAAGGGAAGGCCAGCACTCCCTCCTGGCACGTTTCACAAAGAAGACCTGTACTGCAAACGAAGATGGAGGCAGGTGCAGTATATCTCAGACATCTTCTGGAAGCGTTGGTCTAGAGAATACTTGCCCCTCCTACAAGAACGGCAGAAGTGGCTGGAGAAGAAGAGGAACGTGAAAGAGGGGGACGTCGTACTCATTGTGGATGAAAGGGCTCCAAGAGGGTCCTGGTTGATGGGAAAGGTGGAGAAGACCATTCCCGACGCCCAAGGATTTGTTCGTCGGGTCCTCGTGAAAACGAAGACCAACACCCTTGAGAGGCCCATTGACAAGTTGTGTCTCTTGTTAGAGACGGAAGAATCTCATGGACAGTGAAAGACATTTCATCCAGTTAATTGTCTGTTAACTACTGGAATTTAAGTTAGTTTATGTTTAGACTTCAGTACATTTAAGTAATGGGGATTTGAGTATAGAAAATGACTTTTCAGTTTATTTGTTTAGTGTAATTGTCATCCCCATGATGAGCAATTAGGGGCCGGAAATGTTGGTGCCATTTTCTATCTAGTAATTTACATTCATATTTAGTTATTATTTTTGAATATGTTCAGTATTTGCATATTATAGAATATTTCTGATTGCATTATAAATAAGTTACTGCTTTACTATTTTCATAATTTCCTTTGGTTTCAATTTGCATTTGTTAATGCTTAGAATTATCTTGAATAATAGCTGATAGGATTTGACGTTGTGCGATGACGTTGCAGAGCTGTGCGTCTCTGGAGAAAAAAAAAAAACTTGTGTGCTTTGTTCTGACTGGAAATAAAGACGGGGCGAACACACTGTTTTCTACCGTCGTTCAAATATCAACACGCGTAGACTCGTTCTTTCCGTCTGACTGAGTGGTTATTTGCATTCATGAGAAGAAACATTTAAGCACGGACATTTAGCCACTATACCTACGACAACTGCTCAAAAAAGAAACAGTTAATAAACATAAAGAAATATGTGTAGTGATAGGGGCTGCAACAACGAATCGATAACATCGACTTTTTTTTTTTTTTTACAGTGTCCTGTCTGGCAAGGTGGCAATAAGAATAATTGTCTTGATGCCAAAAGGAGCCCAACAGATTTTACTTTCACAAGTGTAGCGGTATCGCAATTGCCATACCGCTCCACTTGTTTCATGTATATAAATTGCTTTATTATAATTATGCAGGGAGTTTTACAGTTCATATGGACACTGCAATGTAAGTAGAGCAGAAAAACAGAAGAAGAAGAAGGAAAAAGAAAAAAACAGGACAAAAGATGAAAGAAAGAGGAGATAGGAAGGAGACAATGACAAAACATTTTCAGTCTGCTTCAACACCTGTAATGAGATGGAGAAAAAAAAAAAAAAAAAAAGAAAAAAGAACAGCACAACCAAAAAACATGGTACGAGATATACAATAAAGCAAACACCTTGAAACTATCACTAAAGTAATATTATTAAGTCTGACATGTACTCTGTGTTACCTGAAGATATGAATGTGGGGTTTCTGTTTGGAAGTGAATCTCTAAGTACCTGAAGCCTAGCACCTGTAGTTGTTTGTGAGGGTGAACTTGTGCATGTAAAGTTTTAACCATAGAAAAAAATTTTTCCCATAGAGCTTCCCTCAAAGTCACCCAGCAAGCAAACTGAAGGGGAAATTAGGATTTTACAACCCAGGCACAGTGATAGATCCTTACATACCTGTACCCAGAATCTCTGAACCGGCGTGCATAACCATAGCGCGTGAAAATAATTATCAAGTCGATTGCCTGTGCACTGTGGACAGATGTTAGATTGCGCAAAACCCATCTTGAATAATCTTTGACCTGTATAGTGCACTCTGTGGAGGATTTTGTATTGTATTAATTGTAAATTGGGGTTTCTGGTCATGTTAAAAGTTCTTAGACATATCTGAGCCCAGATGTTTTGTTCAAAGCTGACTGATAAATCCTCCTCCCATTTAGTAATAGGAAGAGATATTGTATCATCCAGTTTAGTCAGTGTCCTGTATAACTTAGACAGTAGTTTGGGGGGGGTTAACTCTAGAAACTCTGATATTTTAGTTGGAATTATTAAACCTCCATCAATATGCTTAAATTTATTTCTAATTATAGCTTTGATTTGCTCATATTCTAAGAATTTATTTTTGTTAATGCCATATTGCAAATTTAATCTAGCGAATGTGATAAACTCCGTACCTTCAAACAAATGATCCAGATATGTAATACCTTTATTCTTCCAGTACGGAAAGTTTATCACATTATTGTTTTGTAGAATGTCAGGGTTATTCCAGATGGGTGTACGACTGCACGGGATAAGTGATGAGTTCGTTATTTTTAGAAATTCCCACCATGCTGTCAGGGAAGAGCTGATGTTAATATTTTTGAAACATGGGTGCCGTTTGATCTTAGAGCTAATAAACGGCAAATCTGAGATTATTATATTACTGCATATATCCTGTTCTGTGTCTATCCAGGGCTCATCTAAGGGATTATGTTTTATCCATTTAGAGATGTATTGTAATCTATTTGCTAAATAGTAGTATTGGAAGTTAGGTAAATCTAGTCCCCCTCTGTCTTTAGTTTTCTGTAGTGTTTTTAAGCTGATACGAGGGGGTTTGTCCTTCCAAAGAAATTTAGAGATGGAAGAATCTAGAGATTTAAACCATTCGGTTGATGGTTTATTTGGGATCATTGAAAATAGGTAGTTAATTCTGGGTAAGACCATCATTTTAATTGAGGCTACCCGACCCAAAAGGGAGATCGGAAGCGATTTCTATCTTTCTAGGTCCTCTTCTATTTTCATTAAAAAATTCTTTTGATAACATCGACTTTTAAAAGCACTGGCAACGAATTTCATCATCGATTAGTTGTGTCGCGCGATTAATGCGTCATCCGCCGCCGCCGTCATCACTGCCACTTGACTGAAACGGGGGAAGAAAAAAAATACAGCAGAGCGAGTCAGCTCTGCAGGTACAGTATTGCCAACTCAGCGACTTTTTAGACCCCTCCAGCGACTATTTTTAAAAAAAGCGACAAATCTGGTGACTTCTTACGGTGTCACTGCCGGCTTTTGGAGACTCTTACGTGAAAGCATGTATCGTTCCTACTCTGCCGTGGGGCGCCTCCCCCATCCCAACCCTGTTCTCCCGCAGGAGTCCCTCTCAGCGCTGCAGTCAGAGCAGCAGGATGTTTACCCTCAGCGTCCAGACTGCAAATGAAGCGCGCATGCGCCGAGATTGACGGCGCAAATTGATCACAATAATTAAAATAGCCTGCGCTTTGTAAAGTGAAAAAAGTCGTAACATGCAACTTTTGTCAAAACAAATTAACATGGCACGGAAACACCATGTTTGTTTTGTTTTAAAGTGGGGAAACGTAACGTTAGTTTTTCAGGTAGCTCATCTGATGCTTTCCTTACCTTGTTAGTAGGTTAGAGACAGTGATAAGGTTGGCTACTTATTTTACTTTTAATTTCATTTGAATTATCTTAAGCAGCGTTTATATTTACTTTATAAAAAAATTAACTTGCAAATTATAAGGGCAAGGCTTTTAAAGTTTAAATCTTCTGGCAAAGATAAAGTAAAGAAGATCCTGCAATTTATGGAAGTAAAGCAGAATAAAATCCAGCAAGATCAGTAATATGTCAATTAATTATATGCCGCATTTCCATGTAAATATCTGTCTTTGGAGGATGTGTTTTTTAGCACCCCTAGTTCTCTCATTTTTATTCCAAATACAATTTATAATTTGAATCACAGGGCTATTTTTATCTCTATGGTTAAGTATTTTCTCAAGTAGCAACTTTAAAGGAATAGTACACCCACAGACAGCAAGAAGCCTCCCAGATCTCCAGATGCATTTGAGATATCAAAAAAGTACACCAGAGTGTTGTTCAGCATGGGGGTGAGTAGAAAATGAAGGCTAATCATGTTTTGGGTGTACTATTCCTTTAACTGCTATACTTTCCTGTCCTAAAAGGCAGAACTCTTCTAGTCTAAAAAACCTCATTAGATGAAATGGGGGGACCTATTGTTTGAACCCCTTAGGGGCTTTTAAAAACAAAAATGACTGTCTTTTTGCGCTTTATGAAACAAAGTAGCCTATATTTTGTGGATGTACAGCTACATTTCTCATGTAAGTTTGAGTAGTTTTAACACAAACATTTATTTTTCATATTGCACCAGTACAGTTAATGAGCAACCTGTACTTGTGTGCTTGTTTGTTCTGTCTAAAATGTTTATTTTGGAATAAAGAGGTTAATATAAAAAAAAATTTTTGTCCGATTCATCGATTAATCGAAAAAATAATTGGCCGATTCATCGATTTTTAAAATAATCGTTAGTTGCAGCCCTAGTAGTAATTATTGATTTATTAATATTAGTTTTCGCAGCAATGGTTCCACAAACCTGCAGATTTGCTGCTTTATCAGCGGTGAGGATATCTGTTGGTTTATCTGCACAAGTCTGCTTTAAGTGGCCCTTGCTGCTCTCCTCTTCTCCGTCTGATTCAGAGTCAGAGTCCCTCAGTCTTTTCACAAGAGCACGTTCCAACATCTCTCTGAAAAATAAAAATGAATGTGATGTTTAACAGCAAAGACTTTCCAGATAAGCTTAATGTCTGGACTAGAAGCAGTGTTTCAGTATTATCTGGTGCTTCCTCACTCACTTTGTCTCACGTTCATCCTCTTCTTTTTCTCTTTCCCTCTCTCGCTTTTCCAGCTCTCGGTAGCGATCGATCATTCCCTCGAAGTCCACCAGAGCCTGCCTTTGGTTCAGCTCCTTCAGTTCCTGGAGGTTCTCCAGAACTTCCATCTCCATCTTTGAATCTTTTGTACGATTCTCTAATACCTGGTGAAGAATCAGACTTAAATCTTAATTATTTATTCTAGGACTTCAAAGTATTAAAAAAAGCAATGAAAGAAAGACCTTCATAGGGTTGTTTAATTCTTCATCTTCTCTCTCCTGCTGTATTCTTTTCTCCTCTTCCTCCAAGAGTTTCTCAGCCTGGAAGTTCCGTGTGGCACCATGCTCCATGGCATAGTCTGTGTTCTCTGGGTCAGTCTACGATTTCACATCGAGTGATTGTTAAATTCACAAAAGAAGACTTTGGAAGAAAACAGTACTTTTCCACATTGATATGACAATGTGATACCCCTTACCTTAAATGTGATCTCAGCAAGACACCGAGTGCATTTAATGTAGAATCGAAAGATCGGCAGTCCCATGTAATGTTCATTCTGAACAGTCTCTTTACGCGCATTAAATTTCTTTCCCTTGTAGATGTACTCACCACATGTTTTACACCTGTATGTAAGAAGAGATACAAGAGACAAGAAAGGGTTTTTATTCAAAGAGTAATTTAATGTTAGCATTTTAATCATTATTCAATCAGGCAGTATCTTATTGAGAATAAAACATCTTATTAAAAAAGTAAATTACCCAACAGCACAGATGGATATATAGTAAAAAAAAAAAAAAAATATATATATATATATATATATATATATATATATATATATATATATATATATATATATATATATATATATATATTTATATAAGAAAAACAATAGCAACAATTAAAAACTTAAATCTATGAACTGGCTCCCTTGATGCAGCTCTTCTTCACACCTCAGGTCTGAATCAGATCCCTTTGTTGAATTGAATTTTTAGTAGATGACCCTGGAAATTGATGATTTTGGGAAAGCCTTGAACCTTTCTTCGTGGCAAATGAGTGAATAAATTCCTCATTTTTTTTTTTTTTTTGCTATCTTACAAGCAGCAACACATGTGAACATGAAGCACCTTTGAAAACTTGTGGAAATCCATTGTTGAAAAAAAAAAAAAAATAGGTCCATCAAGAAATTGCATTCAATACAATCTCATCTAGACTGATGTGCATATATAAAAAAGATATCAATTAGTCTGGCAGTATAGTGTATTGTAGGGCAAGGCTAAACAAAGAAAATAGGCTAAATGTCTAAGCTCTGTTTGAAATTAACTAAATATGTTCCCCATAAAAACGAATGAGTAAATTAGAAAAAAAAACCCAGATCGAAGTAAATTTTATTGAAAATGTTTACATGGAGATAATTCAGACATACCTCATATTGAACGGAGCCATCAATCTGACCACATACTGTCGATCTTTAGGGAGTTTAAGCTTTGGGATTTTGGCAGGATCGAAATCTGGGGGGTAGTATTTCTGTGAGGAGCAAATCATACAGCAGAGTTAGCCCACTATTGTCTGAAATAGATGAAATGTGCAATAACTTTTATTTCCGCGGAGTAAAACCTTTTATTGTGCGTAATAAAACATTTCAATGAAAAAAGCAATAATAACAGAAATGCTCAAACACAACACTTCTACGCCGCAGTGCTAACATTAGCCCTTGTAGTTGTTCACGCTATAGCTGAAACCCCTGACGTTAAACCAATATTTTCTCTTTTGATTACTTACATTTAGGACTTTTCTTTCGGACATTGTTGAATTCGACTGTAAGGCAACAATAGAAAAAGACCCAAATATCGACAAGGATTAGTTTACAACGCTGTAGGAATGCTAAACTGTAAACGTCCGGTTCGGTCGTGACCTTGCTTCCGGCTTTGAAAATACGGTGCTGCCCCCATGTGATGAAAGTGACTAACTACAGGTAACCTCTTCTTCTTTGCTATTATGACGGATCGCAAGCAACTTTAAGGTGCCTACCGCCACCTACTGTACATGAGTGTGCAGCAACGTTACTTTACATCAAATTCTATTTTTTTTAAATTTTGTATTCTGTTGATAAATAAATAATGCTTTCCTTAATCTGTGAATATCCTTTATATTTCCTTAATTTCTTAATATTCCTTTAAGGCTCCATTCTTTGTTTGTCCTTTCAACCATCTTTCTCAATTTCTCCCTTTCATGTTCATAATTTTTACAGTTCATCAGTACATGTTCTACATTTTCTTTTTCTCCACAACTTTCACATTTATCATTATTTCCCCTCCCTATTAAATATAAAACGTAATTTAAATAGGTATGACCCAATCTTAATCTGATTATTATTACATCTTCCCTTCTGTTTCTCTCATTAATGATTATATTTTTATACTGATTTTTGTACCTTATATAATCATCTTCCTTTCTTATCTTTGTCCATCCTTTTTGCCATTTTTCCATTACTTTAATCTGCAAAAAGTGATTTACCTTCCCCTTTCCCAAAAGGAATTGTAATTGCTACTGTTCCCTCTAAAGCCCTTTTTACAGGCACAGACTTTGAACGTGGCATGATTGTTGGTGCCAGAAGGGCTGGTCTGAGTATTTCAGAAACCGCTGATCTACTGGGATTTTCACGCACAACCATCTCTTTACAGAGAATGGTCCGAAAAAGAAAAAACATCCAGTGAGCTGCAGTTCTGTGGGCGGAAATGCCTTGTTGATGCCAGAGGTCAGAGGAGAATGGCCAGACTGGTTCGAGCTGATAGAAGGGCAACAGTGACTCAAATAACCACCCTTTACAACCGAGGTGGGCAGAAGAGCATCTCTGAACGCACAGTACGTCGAACTTTGAGGCAGATGGGCTACAGCAGCAGAAGACCACACCGGGTGCCACTCCTTTCAGCTAAGAACAGGAAACTGAGGCTACAATTTGCACAAGCTCATTGAAATTGGACAATAGAAGATTGGAAAAACGTTGCCTGGTCTGATGAGTCTCGATTTCTGCTGCGACATTCGGATGGTAGGGTCAGGATTTGGCGTCTACAACATGAAAGCATGGATCCATCCTGCCTTGTATCAACGGTTTAGGCTGGTGGTGGTGGTGTCATGGTGTGGAGAATATTTTCTTGGCACTCTTTGGGCCCCTTGGTACCAATTGAGCATCGTTGCAACGCCACAGCCTACCTGAGTGTTGTTGCTGACCATGTCCATCCCTTTATGCCCACAATGGCTACTTTCAGCAGGATAATGCGCCATGTCATAAAGCTGGAATTCTCTCAGACAGGTTGCTTGAACATGACAATGAGTTCACTGTACTCAAATGGCCTCCACAGTCACCGGATCTCAATCCAATAGAGCATCTTTGGGATGTGGTGGGACGGGAGATTCGCATCATGCATCATAGCTTAAGCAATTAAAGATAGATAGATAGATAGATAGATAGATAGATAGATAGATAGATAGATAGATAGATAGATAGATAGATAGATAGATAGATAGATAGATAGATAGATAGATAGATAGATAGATAGATCATTTTGTAGAGTTAAATTGTGAAGCAAACTAAAAAATATTGTTTTGTTTATTTGTATATATGTGTGATAGGGTGAACCAAAAGTAGGAAGTTGGGGGCGGAGCTTAGTCTCTAAAAGCCAGAGGGAGGCAAATCTGGGCCTTTCACTCAGTTACTCCACATGAGTATAGAGGGCAACTGGCAGCCATTACACTCAAGCTTTTAAGCCAAATCCGGGTTTGGTGCACAGACAAGAAGGTAAATAGATGTAGTATGTTTGTCACAAAAGCAGTGCAGCCAATAATGACCACATCCTCTTAGGTCCAAGCAATAGTACCAGTCATCAGTCCTGGGAAAGTGTGTCCCACCTTACTTGATGAAAGGTCCTATCACCTGCTGGCCTTCAGAACTAGGAGAGTTCTTTTGTTGGATGTTAATAAACGTAAATTTTGAATAGTTAAGATAGTAATTTTAATAATAAAATGATTGTATTATAATGATGATATTTGTATTTTTTAGTGATGATTTGAATGCTGCTGAGCCGCCATCCACTCTTTTTTCCCTTGGTTAAGGTTTAGGCTGTACATTAGTTTTTTGGGCCTGTATAGACTTTTTGGACTGTGTCAAATTGGATTGACTTAGGGGCACCTTTGCATGTTTTGTTTGGTTTTTATTTGTGTTTTGTTTGGCCATGTCATATTGATTTTATTGGTGTTTCCCAACTGTATATTTATTATTGCTATTTGCACAACCCCAATTCAGCCAATTGTATACTTGTCCTGTTTTAAATAGAGCCCATCAATGAACTGTTTTGCCACATAATATATTTTTATATAAGATTTTAGAACAACTAATAATGATGCTTTTATATTTTTGCAAATAAATGTACAAATATTTTACTACTAATTAAGTCTCTTTACACTTTATTTTAAACATGGTCACATATGTATGAGAGTATATGTGTATAAATATTTATGTATGTATATGTGTAGGTAGGTGTGTATATATATGGACATAAATAGCAACATAGTTATAAATATTGTAAATTGAAGAAATAAAAGAATTAAAGGGGTAGGAGAACATACATTTCACTTCTTCCTACTCTTTTTTGCACATGTAATAGAGGTATATTGACTCAGGAAAGAAAGGTACTGTTTGTTGTTTCTCTCTCCAATGTTTTTAAACATTGTTTTATTGTATTTTTTTTCTCTCTCTCGCATGTTCGAAATAAAGATACCAATGGATGGATGGATGGATGGATAGATGGATAGATGAGATGTCAGCACTATAGGGTCTTTAAATCTTTGACAAATGCATTAGCAAACACAGGTCTGTCTTTCCATATTTGTCAAAGTCCATTTCCTTTGAATAGGATATGAGGGTGGTGGGGTGAAGGTCATTCATGTTGAAGGAAATGAAATCTTGATTTCAGATTGGTGTCAATGCAGGTTAATTTGAGGTCTAACTAAGGCTATATTGAAAAATGAAAACACAAGAAGACAGGCTAGAACAGTGCTAAATTATAGATAAGGAAAGGTCTGTGCTCATGAAAAATTCCTCTCTGGTAGATAAAACCATTAAGCTACTTAAATTAGAATTGACACTTTGCATATTAGTCTAACAATTGTTCTTTGTGATGCTGTGATGGATGAGGTGACACATACACAAAAGCTCAAAGTCTTTGGCGCATCAACATGACTCATAAACTCAGGTGGCTGGTATGAAACTCTCTATGGACATATTTGAAATTTGAAAGAGGCATTTATTTTACTTGAGCTTCGTTTAGCCTGGCAATATTCTACTGATAAAAAAAAAGAAAAAAAAAAAGAAAAGAAAATGGAGTTGTTACTGATATTCCACAAAAGTGAAAACAATACAAAAGTTCATACAATTTGGTTCAACAAAAAGATCTGATAATAGATTCATGCACTTTCATCTGCTTTACTTTATGGCAGAGTTCCCTCGAAGATACAATTGTGCAAATCCGTTTCACTAAAATCAAAGTTTGCATTAATATTTTAGAGGCTGGCTGATGTCACCATTCCCAGTGAAGCACCTATATAAAGGGGCACTGTTGGTGGGACCTTCCCCACAAATCTAACTCAGACTTAATCCACCTTTTGCTGAGAAGGACTCCTCCTTTTTTTTTTATCTCAGCACCATGGCCAGCGCTCTAATCTTCCTCCTCCTAACAGCCACCAGCTGCGCCTACCTGCGACTTGCCCGAGCTGAGGAGTCTTCGCTGGAGACACGCTCCTTAGACTTCACTTTGAAAACCCAGCAGGAGAAAGACCTGGTAAAGGATCTAAAGCATTTATTACAGCATTTATTTTGTGAAAATTATATAATGTTATGATAACACTTTGTGTATAACTTAAGTACCTGGATATTTTTTCCTAATAATTTAGCTTTATTTGAACAAATGACAGCATGATACAGAATGCAAGATCCTTCTTGATCAGTTTAATTATTTTCCCTTTCAGATCAATGCTTTGCAAGAAGTTCTAGAAAAACTCAGAAACAAAGAAATGCCCTTAGAGAAGAAGCTTGGCTGGTTACCCTCGGTAAGCAAACAGGACACCAACCACAACATAATAGATTTAACATAAATGTATCTGACATGAATACAAATAATACAAAACTAAAGATAATTTCAAAATTGGATAAAATAAGTTGTCACAGTATTGTCTTATAATAATTTTAATTAACCTAACATTTATTTTACTTAGTTTTTTCAATATCTCTTTTAACAGGCCTCCAAATACATTAAAAATAGAAACAGTAACTATTAAAAAATAATGGTAAAAAAATGAAACAAAATATGTTCATTCTATTCTGTGTTATATTTCATTTTATTTTACCGCCAAGCATGATTTTCCTTATTTAGTATTTTCTGTTATGCTTAATTTTTGCATATTACCTACATTTTAGACAAACCGTATACCTTTTTTAAACAAAAACAATAATAAATTAGTAAGGTTGTTTAAATACACAAAATTAATTAAAAGAATAAAGTCATTTACCACAGTCAATTAATGCATTTACCCATTATTCTTTGCATTTTGTAATATATTCTCTGTTGAAATTATTGACAATTGATTTGTTTTATCTCTGCAGTGTGATGCAGGAGAGCCGTGTGCTTTGCGTAAAGGTGCTCGCATTGGCACCCTGTGCAGCTGTCCACGGGGGACTTCCTGTAACTTCTATGTCCTCAAATGCTTGTAAAGAAGAAATAGAAGGTTACAAAGGAGGTCGGGTCAATTCGCCCTTTTGCCAATTTTCTACCTAAAGGTTGCCATTTTGTTTGTTCCTACCATTACTTAATGTCTTTCTTTCTTTCTTTCTTTCTTTCTTTCTTTCTTTCTTTCTTTCTTTCTTTCTTTCTTTCTTTCTTTCTTTCTTTCTTTCTTTCTTTCTTTCTTTCTTTCTTTCTTTCTTTCTTTCTTTCTTTCTTTCTTTCTTTCTTTCTTTCTTTCTTTCTATATAGACCCAAATTGTTCATAATCTGCACGTAATTAAATTATTTAACTTGCACCCTATTTCTATTTATTTCAGGCCAGTTTTAAAGTTTTTAGAATTTGTTTCCTTCAAATTGTGAAGATTATCTCCAACAGTATTAATTGTATAATATAATATATGAAAATTAATTTCAGTATAATTGAACATTTATAAACATAACATTTTAATCAATTAATTCCTTGGAAATGTTTACTTGGAAAGTTTTAGAATCCAGATTGTGTGTAAAAATTGATTAAAAAAAAAGTGCTCTTAAAGGCCCCACGCTTGCCCTGGGCCCTATGGTTTGTGCCTCACGCTGGCTCTTCAGATTATATGACCTAGTTAAACAAAATTGAGCAATACCTTGCTGGCGCATTTACCTTGCTGGCGTCTTGAAACATTTTTTAAATGAGAGACTATGAGTCAATAATTACTCATCAGAGAAGGTTCAGCATATGCTCTGGTAATAAGGTAAACATTGAATGAAAATTTAGGTTAGTTATGTAATGGCAAAAGGGCAGAATGATTGGCATCCATGACGTGTGCTGCAGAGAAAATAAAATGATGAATGTAAGATATGAGTGTGCATCCGGGCGCTGGTTCTGTAGATGTGCCCACACTGATTTTCATGTGGGAAAAGAACTATGTAAGAACTTTCTGATGACATTTTCTTCTAATTTAGTCAATCATTGTGGAACACATAGCTTGCAATCTGTTTTCAAGCATATTTGTAAAATTCAATGGTAATAAATTAACTTTAAAACAATCCAGTTCACTGATTGATTTTGCAGTGTGCATGGCATGCTCATATATTTTTGGTTCTCAAGAATTGAAAAAGGTGTTATAGAAACATTCATAGGGATGGTCAGTGGTGCTGTAGGTTACTGATGTTATGCATATCTGCACAGTTAGGCTTTTTTTTTTTATCAGAGTGAGACATTTCCGATAGACATTTGTTGAGCAGTATAACCAGCAGATTATGAATATATTAAATAACTAGAACTGAAAGTTATGGCTAATTAATTGTTCATTCAAATTAAGTCATTAATAAATGTTTATTAATTAAATTATTATAACTGAAATCTGCTTACTCACCAAGGCTCTTCGGTCTTTTGGACTGGTTGGACTCCTGTTCCGGCTGTTAAAATCCAGTTATCTTTCTACTAATATTGTTATCAGCAGTTATTACTGTAATCACCAACCACACAAAATTGTCTCTGTTTCTTCCCTTCTTAACCAAAAAGCGTCTGGATCTGGCTCTGAGTAATAAATCGTTCACTGTTATAAGTAAATACAGACAACCCCAGTTAAAATATTGTCTTTATTGTCCAATAATCCCTATGGCAGTATTATTGAATCTGATAACTATGCAAACACTACACACTACTGAGGTAAATGAAAGGCTAATAAAAAGAAGAAAAGGGATCTGAGAGTCCATTCAAAGAGTTGCAAAGGAATCCTCAGGTTTTAAGGCTTGATGCAATTTAGGGCTTTCCTTTAAAATAATAGATATAATACTAGATCTTTATTTATTCATTCCTCTGCGGAGGACGCATCGCCACAATATAAGTATCATAATAGATAAATGTCAATGATAACTTGTACAGAGATCTTAAATGCAATAAAAACAGTGAAACTTCATTCGGTTTTACAGTGAATAGTGAAAAATGACTCAGAAATGCATTAAAATGTAGCAGCACTGCAGGAAATTAAAACAGCTCAGATAGCACCGGAAAGGCCAAGCTCAGGTAGAACAAAGGGCCATAAAACGTTGTCCTAAGATGACCTCGTATTCTAGCAATGCTAACCAACCAAACTTTAGCACATTAAAGGTAAAGTGGAGGATGTTCTTTTTCCGGGTGGATCATCAAAATAAGTGGTCCTCCTAATTGTCAATCGTTCTGATATGTTTATGTAGGCCGTCCTACATGCTTGACCCCTTTTTCACTTTTTAAAAATGACCCCATATTACCCCATTTTCACAAGTCTGACATAGAGGAAAAATTGCAAATCTTCTTTTGGAAAGAAAGCCTGTATGACTGATGCAAACAGCAACTTTTAAACAGAGCGTGCACAAGGAGAAATGGGCTCATGTGTTGGGATCTGGAGGTCTGTCCACCTTTCTCCAGCAGACGGCGTTCTAGGTCTCCTGGGGCTGAAGCTGACCACCACACCTGCGGCTCATGAGCTCATCAGGAGACCAGCATTTAAGGTGGGGCAGAGCTACAATCCGACGCCAGAGTGTTTGCCAGTTATGGTTAGCAAGCCTGAGCCAACCTGCCTGTCTGAATATCTGACTCCCCTGAAGCCTGAACCTGAACCTAATCTGCCTTTTGTCCTCTCTGCTTCTCAGGAAGAACCTGCCTGGAAACCTGAAGACCTGGAAGAGTTTCTCAAGCGTGAAACCAAGCTGTCTGTTCTCAGAAGAACCCTGGAAATCCTACTCAGTCTGAAACCTGCCTGCTCGCTCTCAGCAAGAGCTGAGGGAGAAGCTCTGAACCTGCTCAGTAAGATTATCTGCTCTGCCCTAACTCTGCCTAGCCCTCTGTCTGCCTTCAGCCTCTGGACCCTCCTGGTTCCCCCCTTCTACCGCTCTGCTCATCTCTGATCAGGTATAGACCTGCAAACACCCAACCTGCAAGTCCACTGAAAGACTGCTAACCAATCTGTCCCTCTCTGCAGTGAAAACCAGTCATGACCAGACCCGGACCCAGTTATCCCCAGTAATCATTGTTATTATTGTGATTTATCTTCAATAAACTTGTCAACTTTTTCCCAGTCTCTGAGTGATCTGCATGTGGGTTAGATCCCTGAAAGCCAACATGACATCATGCCTGCTCTCGCACGCATTAAATAGGCATTCCCTCTCTAGAGCAAGAACAGGGTTGTGCATGTGCATTTTTTTTAAGTGGAGAAGGCGTGTCTTTTCAAACATTTGTCTTTTCAAAAAATCCCCTGTAGCGGCAACCTTGGGGTCACCGCTTCAGAGTAAAAAATAGAGGCATTTATTTGTCTTTAACTTTCATACCAAACAAAAGCGCTCCCGCATCACACGGTTGAAAAACTGTTTGCCACTTCCACTTTACCTGCCCCAGTGATGGCACCTATCTATTATGTCAATCAATCAGCTTGTCAATGTCACGCCCACCATACAGGAAGAGCAGCAAATAAGCATATCAGAATGAAAACATAAACATATTTTCAACTAAAGATTCAAAAAATAAATCAGTAGAATTAGAATGCAAATATGTTCATAATAAATTCAGAAAAACAAAAGAAATACAAAACGGCTTCAACATCCCCCACCATACTTTAAACTTTTCAGACAAAAGAAAAACAAACCAGAGACACATTGCGGTGGTTGATCACAGTCAGGCTCATTGAGCACAGATTTTGAATTTCTGATCAACCAAGATTTAGACAAGATCAGGGACACATTTGTACATAAACTTAGCTATTTTGAGCTTTTCAATGTAGTCTCTCATTGAGAAATTGAACTGTTCTTAAAATAAATAGGCTCTGCCTCGCAGGGCCGTAACTATCATTGAGGACACAGGGGTCGTATCCCCTGTATGTTTTTTCTTTGTTTATTTTTTGCTTAAATTTTCATAAATAAACTAAAAGCAAATTACGCAGATACTGACAATGATCTTGGCCTCCCACAAAACTTGGAGTTGTTTTATATTTGAGGTGTTTTATAAGAGCCAAGAGAACTGCAACTGTTTCATAAAACAGTAGCTTGAGGCTTTGGGCATATTTGCTACGTGCCATTGTCAGCATGTCGGTATGGTTACTGCCACACACACAAGCTACTGAGGCCTTTCCTGAGTCAGTCAGCCACGGCAATCACTGAAAGAGGAGCACATCAAGCTACAAATGTTGGTGGGCAGCAGTTTAAGTTGTTGAAGACTGAGGGAAAAAAAAGAAAATCATGAGGAAATATTTTGATTTAATTTGATTTCAGCCTGGCTTACTACTCAAATGGACATTGAACCAAAGTTTAATTAACTCCGTCTGTGCTGTTCGTCAGTCAATTTCCACCGGTTGAATCAACATTCATAATGCTCTTAATATGTCAGCTTCGTCTTTGACAAAAAATGAAACATTTATCATTGCTTTCTTTTTTATTTGCACCATTAGATTTTAGGATTCCAAACTACAGTCTAAGAAAAATCTTAATCTCTAAGCTTACCGTAACTCAGTAGACAAGAACTAACTCTGCCTTTTAGATTCACATAGATTGACATTTCTTAACACTCTAAAAAATGCTGGGTTATATTATTTACCCAAACGCTGGGTTATCTTTTTCCCATTAGACGTTTTTTCTAGGATATTTTATTTATTTATTTTTTTATGGAATTCATGGAACCATGCAGTCAAAAGTTCTTCACAGCTGGAAGATCAGTTTGTCAGAGTTCGGCACGCATTCTGGATTATTTTCACGCCGCCGCTATTGCCATGATCCATCTGTGGTCATGCAGAATGGGCACCGCTGCATGGCAGATGGTCTGTGTGTTCAAACAGGACACAGCAGCACGGCTGATACTGCTTAGCGGATTACAGCACAATGATGCATTTTAAATGTCTGACCGACTAGCCGCAAATTTGTATTTAGTCTTGACTCGTCTCGTTGACTTTAACTCACACCCGTAACTCTCAAGTTTTTGTCCGCAAAGATCCATGTTTAGCTCGTCAGTTCTCGTTATCGTCATGAAAAAAAGACAAAATAATTTCGTCATCCTTATTGTTGACAAACAAAACACTGTTGGAAATAACCCAGGTTTGGTTATTTCTGACCCACCTGGTTTTGGTGTACATGTATAGATAGATCACATGGAATTCTCAAAAATTCTTATAAACCAGTAAGGAAATATGCAGTAATATCATAACTTCAGATTTGCCGTTTATTAGCTCTAATATCAAGCGGCACTCATGTTTTAAAAATATTAACATCAGCTCTTCCCTGAAAGCATGGTGGGAATTTCTTAAAATGACGAAGTCATCACTGACGAAGTGATCACGTGCAGTCGCATGGAATAAATTCACCACAACTTCTGTTCAAAATATAAGATTTTATTAACAAAAATCATTCAGCTCCACGTCAAACGTATTTCAGTTTAACACTCTTAACTAAGACTAGTAAAACTCAACTAAACTAAACTAACTACTATGTACAAAGAGGAAGGGGAAAACGGTTGAAAAACATATTACAGTTTAAGATGGATTCTGTGTTTGAAACCAAAGTTTATCTGGAAGAATTTGGGATATGATCAAATTAGCTTTTCACTAATTTTAAAGAAATTGGAATGTTTCCAGACCAATTCACAATGCAAATCCATGAGGTGAATAAAACATTATTTGGCCAAATAATGTTCTATTGAATGATTTGCTTAATCAAGAACCAATAACCTTTAGCTAAATGATTCTTTAACCTCTTTGAAATAGCTAGCAGCGAATAGACATCAGGCTTCCACTAAATGACTTTTGGTCATACTTGGTAATGGAAATGTAATGAGCATCTGAGGAACACATGAACACTAATGATATATCAGTGTTTAAATCCTTAGTGAATAAATCTTGTCTAAGCTTTAGCAACAGCTCAACACATATTCCTGTAGCATAGCGTAGCATGCAGTCCATTCTTTAGCGTCAATTAGCGTTGTCTTTACTCAGCAGTAAACACACGATATGATTAGCATCATCAAAAGACACATTGCTTGTTCTGTCCCTAATCATGCCAGACCTGCAAACCTTTTTCCATGTCCATTTGGAAAGCTTGAGTTCATCCAGTTTTGCAGCTCTGCAGTCAGGTGCTCTTTGTCTCAGTCTCACAGCAGGGGTCCCCTCAGTCTCAAACCCAGGGCATGCTCCTCATCCAGTTTGGCTCTGTAAGTTCTGAAACTCAAGAGAAATGTGTTGCAAAAGTTCTGTTTGCAGCAGTTAGGTTCTGAAGAGTTCTGACTCATCCTTGATGGTTCTGGGGATCTGGTTCCCCTGGGGCCCGCATCTCCACTGTGGGCCACAGTGGGCCCCAGCTTTGAGCGCAGGAGCAGAAGGGACCAGGAGAGAGGTGCTGCAGCAGAAGAGCAAAAGAGCGAGGCAAAAGAGGCAGAATCCTGCGTGCTCTGTGGTTTTCTCTGACTTCACAGGGAGGGGGTAGGTTTTCACACCTCTGGTGGCTCCCATGTGACTTGCTGGTGGCTGCTTTTGCTGAAAAAAGGGGGGGCTGCTGAATTCCCCCAGCTGTTATCCACCAAAGCTGCGTTCTCTCTTCTGGTCATCCTATCAGGATGAAATATGGACACTGCTTCCCAATGTCCAAAAAGTATGATCATGGCATATGGCACAACAAATTAAATATACTAACATTTTTATATATTATCCCTTATGTTAATTAGTAATGGCAAGTTCACCAATATCCCAAAAGACAACACTGAATGCACTTAGAACTCAAATATTTTTTAACATTTATTTTCACAAATTGTGGTAACAAAGCTCATTAGATAAGAGATCAGTCTAACCACAAAAACATTTGTGGGCAAAAGTATCCTCAATAAGCTCTGAATTCCAACAATGAAAGGTCTTAGGTTTTGAATATGTTCATTTAACAGCTTCATTTAACATTACAGATTTATTGTGGGGGGGATCTGCTAGAACAGAGTACAGTTGAGATTATATGTATTACAAAAACGGTTTATAAACAGCTCTTTAAACACAAAGGCATATGAAACTTTGCATAAACTCAGTAAACACAAGATAAAGCAAGTCTGCCTAAAGAAAATTACAGTTGAGATCATCACTTCTAAACTTGCCTACAAAGTGAATATGGCTAGTATCTGCTTAAAATTACAGAATTGAAGTAAAAAAAAAAAAAAAAAAAAAAAAAGAAAAAGTGTCCTATTTTAAAGAATTTTGACTGGGAAATAAAAACTACAATTTTCATACCCCACTCTACTGAAAAGAACATTTTCTGATGCTAGTTATTGTGTAATTTTTCAAACCTTCTGTCCCACCTTTAATTTCCCTGCATTTAAACATTACTAGTCTTTGACCAGTAAAGACCATAATTTTTCAAAAATCATTCAAATACAAATAAGTGCAAGAACATGTTTACTCCAATCTTAAACTGAAAATCCTGGGTGTCACGTTTCATCACAGAACAATAGTTCAGCACAATACTGAAAGTTATTGTGCATGAAAAAAGAACAGTGAACAACATTCTTGCAGGTCTTTTTTAAAACTTGGCAGATTTTACAGTTTATACCTCAGAATTCTATTTCTGAAGCAGTGCACTCGAGCCGAGGCCTGGTCTGGTTTTATCTTCATCACCACTCTCTGAATAAACTCAAAGGAGTATTTCATGGCTTCTGGATACTTGAGATTGACACAGTAGATGACACCCATAAGCATGGCAAAGCTATGTGCCACATCCTTAACATTGTGAAGCACAATGGTCTCCTCCACCACAGCTGCAACATCAAAGTCCCACCTTCACAGCCTATCAGAAGACCAAGCTGCATTCCTTTCATGGCTTCATCCAGATTCTCAACATGAGCCTTAATAGAGAAAAATAAATAAATTAGACCATTTTTATGTGCAAGCATAGGACATAATTATTCCAAGGCATCTATATAATGCTGGTTGTTTAATTTAATACAAAAGTAAAAAAATAAAAAATATAAAAAGAATGTCTTACATCACACATTCTGATGACATCTGATGGATCTTCTCCTGACATGTAGTGTGGCAGACCAAGCAGAGCAGCAGCCCTTCTCCTCTTGTTTGTGTCCTACAAGACATGATTACAAAAGACTTATAGTAAGCATTAACATTTTGCCTGATTTTCTTTCCATTCTCACATCCACTTACATCTTTCTGTTAGGTTTATTATTTATACATCATGTGCATTGTTATTTTGTTAGCCAGATTAGACAGAGTAGAAGGCCTTCCTTCACATTGTGGATGTCACAGTGTGTACGGAGGTCATCTAATCAAGACAGCCTTCGTGTCTTTAAGAGTACACAGGATATGGGCACATCTTGGAGACGGTCTGATAGAGGATCCTCTATCAGACCGGCTCCAAGTTGTGCCCATCTTGGAGCCGGTCTGATAGGCAGTCCAGAATGTCTTTGAGTGATCGCTTCTTTCCAGACTTTGTTGCTGTTTTGTACATCTCCAGGAGTCTTGGGACCAGGCCATCAAGTCCGCCAAGAAAGGATACCAGAAGGTCTGTGGTAACGATCCTCTTAAATTCTGCCCTAATCTGAGGAAATATACAGAAAACAAAAAACATATTTCTCAATAGGACAGTTAACATTGTCTAACATAACAGGATATAATATCTCTTGGAATGAATACATCATGTAATCACCTGTTTCTCTTGAAACAGAGCTGGCCATGGAAATTAGCTCTGTGATGTGTGGTTAATCTCCAATAATCTAATTTCTACGCTCGGAAAATGTATAAACCATCAGATCCTCTAGCAGCTGGTGATCAGGGTCTTTCTTCTGCATTTCAGTCTCCATTATCTTGCGCTTCTCCTCCATTCTTTCAAGATTTTGTCCTTCAGGTGGATCAGGACAGTAGTTTACCTCACCCTTCTTTGGCTTCTTGACACATCTTCCCCTTGATCCTCCTGTTTTTCTTTTATTTATGGTAACTTCAGGGCATCCTGCTGCACTTAACTTTTGCTGGTAGTTTCCAAGCCTAAATTTCAGGCTGTGAAACCATGAGTACCATCCTTTCTCAGACCTTGTTTCACGCAAACAGGGATGCGTCATCACCAGTGCTTTGGCTACATTTTCATAGTGCTCTCCCTCAGGATAAGCACTAATCTTTGACATACTGTCTGTAAGTGTGTCGAGGATATCGGTCTTTAAACCTTTAGAAATCCCCATCACAGATCCATCCTTGGTATATCGATCATTTCCTTCTTTTAGTTGCAGCTCTACAACATGAGAGAACTCTGAAATTGGGAAAGGATCAGGCCATTCAACAGAATCCCCACTACTGACGGAAGGGAGGCTTCCTGTGTCCAGGGTAGAATCAGTGGAGTCTTAAACTGTGAACAATACTTTCAAGGTTTCCCGGTCCACAGGAAGGTCTTTGATGTCTGTTAGGCTGCACAACTGATTATTGAAATCAGGATCCTCAAACTGCAAAATGAATCCTCCTCTCAGACCAAGGCTGGTTCGCAACACCTGGTATAGTTCCTCAACATTTGAGGGGATGGCTTCAACTGAAAGACATGTGGTGTCAGTTTCTGATACTACAACACGCAGAAGCATTTTAGACCACTTTCACCTGAAAATGGAAAGAAATAAATTAAAATCCAAGTTTAAAATTCAATATATGGCATCAGTGTAATGTTACACTCCTGTTCTAAGAAGTTTTTAAAAAAAATCCTGACTGCCTGCAACAGTTGAACGGATCAGATTTTTTTTTTTTGTTTCTTTTTGTGGGCATGTATTTTATGTTTTTTTTTTTTTTTATAATCATGGGAATAAAAAAAAATACTAGTATTTTAACATTTAAATTAATTTAGCAGCATGAGGCAAGCAACATAACTGTAATACTAAAACAATTACAATAGTGACAGACTGATAGACCTTAAAATAAAATCTATATAACATAAATGAAGTCAGAGATTGAGTGCATTTGGCCAAGTGTGTTGATATACATGTGGATGAGCAACAGGTTGAACAACTGTGCAGTTGAGATGTTGTCAATGAGAAAAATTAGTGATATTAAAAATGTCTGCATTCCTAATCCGTTCAAATCGCCATGTCAGTTTTTAAGAGAAAAAAAAAAAACGGGTCCAGACTAATTGCTGAAACTATGACTCCCCCGAGACCACAAACAGCGCGGTACTAAGCTAAACAGCGCCACATTTTCACTTCTGTGGAATTAAATGTTATGTAAAAATGTAAAAACCTTGCTGGTCATTGTCGAATTCAGCTCTAGGGGAGCAGAGGTGGAAAGAGTACTAAAAAATTGTAATTGAGTAAAAGTATCTTTACTTTGCCTAAATTTTACTCAGAGTAAAATTAAAATTACCCATCTCAAGTAAAAGTACAAAATTACTTTATTTAAAATGTAATTTGAGTAAAAGTTACTTAGTTAGTTTGAGTTATTTAATGCAAAAAAGGATGAGGCATGAATCGAGTTGACCACAAGGTGTTTTAATCGATTTCAAAGCATATTTCAGTGGACATCCACACTTGCAAAAGATCAGCTGGGCTAAAGAACATACTTCCTCATAGCACAAGGACAGTCACAACCTGTACCATAAAGTGCAAACAATTTTCAATCCTACTGTCCAACAGACAACACCATGATAAGAATAAAGAAATTTAAACTACATTTTAAAGTTTTCAAAATGCACACAAAATTAAATGCCCAAAAGATACCAGAAATCAAACTAAAACACAACAGGATCCCACAGTTATTAACAAGCTCATCATTTAATGATTTTAACTGACACTTGTTTTACTTTAATAGTGATTTTTAATTTATAGGATAATATATTCTTAAAATTCTGTTTTAGCCCTAAATTGATCCAACTCATTTTGTATGAATTCGAGAGAAGTTGGCTTATTTTGTCTGGGTCTCTGTTTTCGAGCCTGTTATATGAATTTCCATAGACAGCTTAGCTTGTGTTTAAGATCCGCTCTAAATTTCTTTAACTCTAAATGCTCCTGCTCTAGTAGGCCTATTATATAAAATTATATATTTTTTTATGTCTAATGCTGTGTTCACACCGGGCGCAGCTGGCGCGACAGAAGCAGCGAGTTTACATGCAAAGTCAATGGTTGACGCAAAAGGTCCCGCGGCGCGTCTGAGCAGCTGAAGCAGTCGGGCGCGTTTAAGCATCTGACGCGCGTGACGCGCAGCAAACGCGCTGCTGCTCGAGATGGAAAAATTGAATTTTTGCTGCTCGACGCGCCGCGTCAACCAATCAGAGAAGCTGATCTGGGAGCTGGCTGGGAGAGAGACACAGCGCTGATGACACAGACCGCTCTGATCACTTCTCTTAAACAGTTTGTTAACGCATAATTAACTTAAAATATATACATCTGCCGGCAGAATATGTTGGCTTTTATTATTCTGGTGCCTGCAGATCGGATTATTTAGATGAAAAACACCTACCAGCCGGTAGCAAAAGTGTGTCTGACGCGCGTTGGACAGAGCTTCACTATCCTTTCTCTGCCTTGCAGCTATATTTGCTGTGATCAGTGGGAATAAAGTAGTTTTAATATGTTTTTAAGTGAGAAAATACACCTGAAAACTTCATCAGTGCAGTCAGTTTATCCAGATTACAATCCTGCCTCCCAATGTTATTTCTGTCGGAGCCGCTCAGACCCCCACATACCGGTGGTGCGCCGACAGAAGGAATCCATTCATCAGCAGCCTCTGGCCGGGTCGCCTCCTCGTGGTTTACCGCCGTCCTAATGGCCGTCCACCACTACATGAAGGACAATTTTAAAAGTAGGTTTTTGCTATCTTCTTCCATCAGATTGATGCACTCTAAATCTGCCTGTATGCTCTCTTTTTCTGTCCGAGTTCTGGGCTTTCCTCATGTGCAGGTTATACTTGTACTCTTTTTATTTCGTGTAAATGGAGACAGATTGTCCATCTGCATACAGTGTGTCTGTTGATTACCCTGTGGTCAGTGGCCCTGTCAATCTTCCCATTAGAAAGACAGGATTAATGCATAATAAGCTCTGATCAGCAGTTAGACTGCAAGCAGCAGCATCAACCTCTGTCTCTCATTCCTTTCTATGTGGGGAAGTGGAATTAGATATAAATGTTTTATCAATTTGGTATTGAGCTATCTCCATGATTCTAGACAAAATGTTTTATGGGGTTCAGGGTGTGTCCCTTATGATTTCATAGGGGCACAAGAAAGCAGACAAGAAAAATACGGCAATAGCTTATGATTTAAAATATATTATGAGAGCTGCTTTGTACTGAATGAAGTGGAAATTCCATGACATAATGTTTTTTTTGAACTTGTTATTCTAATTAAAAATGTGTATCATTGGTTTGAAAATGTTAATTTTATTTGCCTAATATGAAATATTATAAATAATATAAATAAATAGCTGCTAAAAATATAATTACTAAAATATAAAGCAAAGCTGTTTTTTGGAATATTGACTCAATTTTATAATTCAGGATTATATTAAATTTCAGGATTATATTAAATAACAATTAGTATAACGCAAATAAAAATAAGAACTTAAGCATAACTGATTAATTTAATTGTATAAAATAAGTGTACTTTTTCAATTTGGTTATAATAATAGTTTAACTTTATTGATCTCATATTGTAAAGTTTACCTCTGCTCTTAACCCATTCCGTTGGGGAGCAGTGGGCTGCCATAATGGGGCACCCGGAGAACAGTGCGGGGGTTAAGGGTCTTGCTTAGAGACCTGGAGTGGCAGTCTGTGGGAGTGAACTATTATTATTATTATGTCTTAGAGGTATAGTGGAGGATGTTCTATTTCAGGTGGATCGTCAAAATAAGTGCACTGCAAAAACAATCCAGAAATAAGTAAAAAATGGCTTAAATTAAGTATATTTAGCCTTAATTTGAGCAGGTAAATAAGATGATTTGCCAATGGAATGAGTATTTTCACTCTTAAAATAAGATAGTTAGATAATATTTACTTGAAATAAGACGATAAAATAGTTTTTTCTTATTTTAAAAGGAAATTGTCTTGTTCCATTGGCAAAGTGTCTTACTTACCTCCTCAAATCAAGGAAAAACACACTTATTTTAAGAAAAAATAACTTATTGAGATTTATATTTTTTGCAGTGTGGTCCTCCTAATTGTCAAACATTCTGGTGCTTTGTTTTCATAAGGCCGTCGTACGTGCTCAGCCCCCTTTTCACTTAGTGGTGGTGAGTCTGGAAAAATTTCAAATCTTAATTTGGAAAGTAATCTTGTGTGTTTGGAGTGTTGGCCTAGTGGTTAGAGCAGTACGACTTTTCTCTGAGAGGGTTGCAAGTACCTGGTTCGATCCCTACAGCTGCACTGGGTCCCCGAACACGACCCTTAACTCCACACTGCTCCCTGGGCGCCGCACAATGGCATCCCAATGCTCCCCAAGGGGATGGGTTAAATGCAGGAAGTTCATTTTGTTGCTCTGTACTTTTGACAGTGTAATGACAATAAAAAAGCTGAGCTTGTATGAGCGATGCAACCAGCTACTTTTAAACAAAGCGTGAACGAGGAGAAATGGGCTTGTGCATGCTCTTGCATGTGTTTAATAGGGTACAGGGTTGTACATGTGCAGTTTTTTTTTTAAGTGGAGAGGGCGGGTCTTTTAAAAAACTCACGAAAATTCTCCACTATCTTTAAGCACAGGATTCAGGACCAGTTCAACAGGCAAGCTGGCCCACGTTGGCCCCTGTCTAGAACTGCCCATTACTGTTGCAATCATGACCACCATTAACCGAAACCAAGAGTACAGAGACATTATCTTAGAGCAGGGGTCTTTAACGTTTTCCAGGCCAAGAACACCCATACTGATGGCGAGATGGAGCAGGGACCCACTAATTATATATATTGTATGAAATTGTGGTATATCAGACTGGTTCTATAGTTACTCTATTATAGATGGAGTCATGTAACGAAAGTCATTTTGCCCTGGGATAATTAAAGTATTTCGGATTCCTTGTTGATGGGACAGGTGTTAATGAAACGGTGCCCGGCTTGAAAGAGCTCCTGTGTGTCGCTGAATATGTGCATTGATGACTTCAAATAGTGGAAAATATTGAAGGGGGGAATATAAAGAAAAAAAATATTTTTCGCGACGCTCATGCAGTACCTGTTGAAGACCTCCGCCTTAGAGCCAGGGGCGCCTCTAGAAATGTTTCATAGGGTAGGCCAGATGGGGCCTGTTAAATTCTTGGGGTGGCACACGGAAACATAATTTCAGGGTTTTATTCTACTGCTACGGTAAAACTGCTTGTGGAAAACTATTATAAAGATCTAAGTAAACACCTACTCATATCTTTTGGCTTATTGTGTGATTATTAATGTTACTACTGATCTAATGTGCACAGACATAGACCACACATTTTGAGTTGAACAATAGTTGTGTTTTATTTATATTTGAAATAAGTTGTACATTTATTCATTTTTTGAAAACAAAAAATTACTGGGGAAAAACAGATACTGGCAGATAAAAATAAAAGCAAGAACAGAAATGATATCTTTGCATATGTAACAGGAATATCCCAACAGGGATCAATAGTCTTGTTCTGATTACACAGCTACACTGAATTTGTAAGAAACATTTAAATCTAACCTTAATGTGAAACAAAAATAATACTTTCCAGCAAAGATCCACAGTCAACAACTCTGATTATCAGGCTTCAGAACAGCTTTATTCGCCTGTTACTATGCTTTTTGGCAAACCCTTCCACAAAGTCATCAAGGTTTATGGCCCTAGCCCTTCTTGATTCTATGCATAGCCCAGGGTGGCAGTGGCGCCCTTGCTTAGAGCTTTGGTTGGTCTTGTTCTCCAAAGGTATTGGCCATGTCTCTGTCTCAGTACTCTTAGGTCTTGGTTAGTGTGTTCTTGACTACAACCCTGCCACCAATGGTTTTATCTCCAGTAAGTGAACTGCAAATTATGTCTTTGCTGTTAACAAATTCTCTGTTTAGGAGGAAGTGATATGACAATTTAGTATCCATCCATCCATCCATCCATCCATCCATAATTTCACTGTTAGACTTGTCTAATCCTTTTCAGCAGAATAGTGAAGGCTGATATCTACTCTACATTCCATATTTACGTCGCTTAAGCATTCACAAAGGCATTCCATCACAGCGGCCCTCCGCTGGCGCACAGGCGCTTGTGCGCTCTAATTTTCTCCCAATGACATCACACCCAACATGGCGTGCAGCCGGGTGCTGGAGAGGGAGGTCCAGGAGGAGCAGAAGAGCGCAACACAGGACTTTTGTCCCCACAAATACTCTCTGCTGATTATAATCGGACGGACGGCTCGCCACAGACAGACTGAGAACATCCGGGCGGAGATCGAAAGAGGTGGGTGCAGATATTTACACCAACGAAGCTCATTGCGGGATTTTTTTTTTTTTTTTATATAATCCAATTTCTTCTGCGTTTTAATGTGATTTCACACCCCTTCCAGGTCCTCACAGTCCGCTGAATCTGTATAATGAATGAAAGAGGGAGCGGTTTAAAGGGTTTTAATCATTTTGTCCACCTTAAGGACTGAGGATGCGTCATCTGGCTCTGCGCCAACATCAGCATCTCCTCCTCATCCCTCCGGCTGTATTTTAATTAAAAGCAGTCACAAGCTAGGGTTTTTTTGTTTGTTTGTTTGTTTTATATATATATATATATATATATATATATATATATATATATATATATATATATATATATATATATATATATATATATATATATATATATATATATATATATATATATATATATATATATATATAAAATGTTAGGAGAAGCTTTAGATGAAATGAAGTGGGGATCTCCAGCCTCATGCAATCGATGTCCAAGCTTGCATATTTATGCATAGCATCACCTGAGATGATCAGCCAAGATCTGATTACAGCAGATGTTAGTGCATCACTATCCTCCGCAACCACATGTATGCTCTGTCTGTTTAAAAGGTGTATTAATAAAACATTAAAGCTGGAAATAATTGAACACCGAGAACCACTTTGGTCCTTAACTGGGCCAATTAACATTTAATCAATGCCTGATGAAAACCACTTTCTCCAAAATGCTGTTAAATTTTCCTCAGAAAAAAAAAAAAAAGCCTTGCAGCTTCTTAAAATTTCCAGGCTTCAGATGAAGATTATGTTAAAAAGAACAAGAGTCTGTTGATTTTCTTACTTGCCTGATACTTTCACAGTAAGTTTTCAGAAAATAGTTTTATTTACGGAGCTATTTTTAAGAAACTGACAAATCATCCTGAGTTTAGAGTAGGCAAAGTCTTCCTTAATCGGCTGTGATTGAGGATCAGTTTCACTCACTGTTGCACTATAAATGCATAAGAGCATACATGTGTTAATACATTTTTCTCATTAACACGTTTCAGGTTAAGTTAGTGACATAAATGCTTGATAGGCATGATATTTCTATTCTTAATTTCTTTAAAAACACCCACCTCCATCAGAGAAATCGCAGTATTTTTATTTCACCTTTATCAACATATTCTCATTATCAGTTCGTATGAAATCGTACGAAAAGTTGTGCACCGTAATTTCGTACGTTTTAGACGTTTTTTTCGTGGTATTTCGGCGTATTTTTACGTCTTGCCTAGAGACAAGATATCCTTGCGCATGCGCATTAACTCTAACCCTGACCCTACACCTAACCCTAAGATACAAAACAGCAAGCAACGTAGTTAGAGACATGATGAAGTAATTATTGCACTGTTTTTCTGGGTTTAGGGCAGGAAACTTCTTATTTGTCCACTTCTGCTTTTGAGTTTCATATGCCCCACCTCATCCACCTTCTTCTTTAAATGCCATCCTGGTAAAATCATGTGTCAAAACTGAAAATAAACTTGCTGGTCTAGTTTAAATACTTTGAAATTACGTTATGAAATCTATGCAAATCTTACATACAGAGAGCTTTGGAATTATTGTTAAGATTCAAGGACCTTTCCACATTTTGCCATGCTAAAGCAACAAGCTTTATAATATTTTGATTGATTGTTATGCAACAGCTTTCACAATATATTGAATAAATATGAGCACAATACAACATAGACAGATTAACTTATTAAAACTGTCATAGATGCAAGTACACAGAAACATGACTGTCCACCTAAACTGAAGCAAACACTCTGGAGATGCAATATTTTTTACCTTATGAGATTTGAATAAATGCTATAGTTGAAGGAAAACCATAAGAAAGTCTGTATTATTTCACCAGCTATTGAGGCAAAAGCTCTGACATCTGAAAGATGGTCTGATAGGATCAGAGCAATGTTTAACTTGTTCAAATGGTGGTGAAAAATGAATGAAAGTAGCAGAAGACTAGAACTTGGATGTAGGTTCACCATTAAATGGGACAGCCATCCCATTCACAAAGGCATGTTCTTGACTGTGCAAGGATTACCCAGTCAAAGTATACAGTTAAACCAAATTATGATTTTTTTTCCCTATATACTGAAGAGGAACAAATTCAATATTCAGTGGTTCAAATTCTGTACATGTGCCAATCATGTAGAGTTACTTTGTGTTACTTTATGTTAACCTATTGCTACAAATAAAGAAATGTTGTGGGATAAGAAATATGAATACTCTGGTACGAAGGCTCTTAAATGGTACTCCTATCAGATGAAGTATAAAAACAAGACTTTCTAATAAGGTGTTTTTTTTTTAGTTTTAGTGAAATCAATGTTAAAAGACTGTTTTTTTTCCTATTTTATAGAATTAGACTTTCTGGAAAACGGCCACAATAATAGTCACAATATACACAAGTTTATCTTGTGAACATTTTAGTCCAAAATTGTGATTGTGAGTAGGGCTGAAACAATTAATCGGATCAATTTTGATTAATTGATTATTGAAATAATCGTCAGCTAATCATGTAATTGATTCATTGGAGTTTTGAGATTGTAAAATATGCCTTTAAGTGACAAATCAACTAACCCTTGAGGAGCAATTATACAAAAATTGTGAAAAAAAAAATAAAATAAAAAAAATAAAAAATAAAATATATATATATATATAAAATTTTGCATTTAAGATAAAAACACATCTGTCAATATGTTCTATCCAGAGTTCCTCAAGTGGAATCGTTTTAGTTTCACCTGGTTTAATTTTGTCAAAATTATTCTATATTGAACCTTTTGCGATCCAATAATTAATTGATTAATCGAAAAAATACTGGACAGATTAAATAATTAAAAAAAAATTATCGTTGGGGTACCAGCTGAGACAGGTAATTTATCTTTTATGCCCTCAGGTATACGGTCATGGGACGTGGACTTAAAATCCTGCAACCTGAATCTGTTTCTACAGGAATTCCTCTCCCATCACACGGCATCTTTTAAAGGTGCAGGTAAGGAGCTTTTCTTTGGAGACCGAAGAGCCCGTTCACGCCAGGTTTACAAATGCACTCAAAGTGTTGGTCAGGCACCAGCACAGCTGCTGTGGGGTCACTCAGGAAGGAAGGAAGGAAGGAAGGAAGGAAGGAAGGAAGGAAGGAAGGAAGGAAGGAAGGAAGGAAGGAAGGAAGGAAGGAAGGAAGGAAGGAAGGAAGGAAGGAAGGAAGGAAGGAAGGAAGGAAGGAAAGTGAGAAGCAGTTTGCTGATTGTTAGGCATGGGTGTAACCTTAGTGAAGAAAACAATAAGGACCTGATGCAAGGTATGTGAACTCTGTGTCTGTTTTACAGTATTTTATCACGCACAACTATTTAAAGACGAAGTTAAAGAAACTGATTAAAATTTAGGGTGGAAAAAGTCACGAGTATATGCTTGTTTCTCTGAGTTGGACCCATCTTCATTCAAATGGAGCAAATGGAAAGTGCAACGGTTGCTTTGTTGGAAATGCATTCATTGGCTTTCTTGCCAAAAGTTAGATAAGAGGATCAATAAGGCTCTCAAGTGTTCACTGTGATTATGTAGCTGAATCTTGCAGCTGAAAAGGTAGTGGAAATTAGCTTTGTTTGCACCACAGAGATGAGCCAGAGCCATGGAAAACAACAACGAGGCATAAGATACTTTTCTGGAACACAAGGTTTTCTCTTTGTACATTACATTTTATTAAAAAGTGCCTAATATGGCAGAGATTATAATATTTTTTTTGCCAGCAGTGTAACTTCCAAAAAGCTTGTTTGTGTTTCTACATGGTCAATAGTGTGGTTTGAGAAGAATCTGAGCAAAATGGACATATTATATTAAAACAGAACAGCTATTAACTGCAGTTGAAGAGAAGCAGGTCCAATAGAAACCCCAAAACTGGATAATCCACATGTAGATCATTTACTTCTGAATTTTAAGAGCAAATTTCTGACTTACGTGTCAAAAGGATTTTTCTTTTGAAAAAAAAAAAAAAAAAGATAGTTGTTAGGATAGTTGTCTACTTCTGAATGCAAAACTTGTGTATCCCCCTATTTAGCAGCACAAGCCTAAAAACAGTGATTTGGCATTAAAATGAACCATAAATCCTCTGGCCTGAGAACGATTAAAGCTTTTTAAACACAAAAGAGAAAAACAGCCAGTTATGAAGAATTTAAAAAGTTCTATAAGAAATCTGGCTTCTAAAAAGACAAATATTAATGACTCAAGGATCTTAAGCCATTCTGACAACATCATAAAGCATCATATCACAAGAATAAAATAGTGCTTAACATGTGTTCCTTAAAGCCATATTATCATGTCCAATTCTGTGACTTTAGAGCCTGAGCCAGTTCCCTTTATACTGAATTTCCACTGTAGATAGAGTAAAACTGGAAGATCATCCTCTGACAGCCATCTGACTCAGCTGTTCTGGTTCCCTTCCTCTTGTTATTTTCAGACTCCTCTCCCTTTTGATCTTCTTAAGTATTTCCCAAACACTCTGACTGTTGTGTTTCTGCTTTCTTCTATCCTTTTTTTTCCTCTTGGTCCATCGCTACCTGCGTCTAATATTTCTGCCTCATCAGGGCAGAAGTGTCTTCGCCACTGTACCAAAGTGTTGGACACGCAGGTGCTGATCAGTCCTTCTCAGGAACTGGCTTATTCTGAGGTAAAAAATATTTTTTTCTTTTTGAATATGATGTTAATATTAAAGCTTGGGATTCATTGTAAAGCAGTTTGAGATTATTTATCTCTTCTTTTGATAGCTATTCAAAAGTCTTACTGGAGCAGGACAATAATTCCTCCTCAATAGTGTTACTTTGGCTGAGATTAATAGTAAGAAGGAGTCCGGAGTAAATGGATATTTGTAATACTACAAATATAAGCTACATTAGCTCATCCTAATGTGCTATCCTGAGGATGATAGCTGGTATTATTTGGACAGTATATGAAAAGCCTCTATTGTTTTTTTTTTTTTTTTTTTTTGCCACCCTTCGGTTTATTTGGGACTAAGAGGATAGAGAGTCAAACTGGACTCTTGTAATACATGATGCTTACATAATTGTACAAAAAAAAATCTTGAAAGAATCAAAGTTTTTGGTCTCGCTGATCGTACATTATGAAGCATCACTGATTGTATTTCCATTCTGATGACATACCTCTTATTTACTAAAAAAATATGATCCACATAATCAGCCCAAAAGGGGCGCTGTCCACATAGACAGTTTACACTAGGATGCTATTTGTTTGATGCCTTGAATTATAATGGGATTTGTTTGTTTCTCTGACTCACATTGTAAACTAGAAGAGCACTAGAAGTGTGCAGACCTCCACAAAATAGCTAACATAATAGCTGACATATTGTCAGTTCCACCTTTAGTTAATACTAAAAAAAATCCTGGATCCAAATTAAGTTCCAGATCATCACCAAAATTAAATGGATTGTTTCTTGGATTGAGGTGCCCTTTATCCATCCATCAATTAATTTTCTGTCACGAGGTTTTGTGCCTATCTTGAGCTGTCATTGAGCGAAAGGAAGGGTCCACCCTGGACAGGTCGCCAGTCAATCGTAGGGTAACACAAAGACAACCAGGACATCCGCATCCACGTCATCCATTCATTCATCCTGTCCGCTGAACTGCTGCTAGTTTTACTCACATGCCTGGAAGATGTCTAGTGCTACTACCACAGATGATCTCGCTCTGGAAATGGAATTGAACGATTCAGATTAGCTAGTCGAATGAATAGAAGGGGTAGAGCGTAGCTGGCTGTGGCCCGGGCTTCCTGTTACAACTCCACTCCGGTTCTCGGATGACGACATACTCACGCCGCTTTGTTTTTAAAAGATATAAATATAAAAAATATAAACGTGGATGTCTGGGGGACAGTGATTCGCTTACATGTTATGAATGCTGGTGTACCATAAATAATACATTATGAACAGTTTAGTTTGTGCCTTCAAGTCATTTCCCCATAGCAAGAGGTTAGTTGGATATAACCTAACCAAATATCTTCAGAACAGCTCCAAATGACACAAAACTCATATGGGTGAGTAGAACATGATGTAATAACGTAAAATCAAGGGGCCAATGTAAAAAAAAAATGCAGGTTGGTTTGGTTTCACACCAAACCAACCTGCAATGTTTGTTAAAGAAAAGCTCTTCTCTGACCTAATCAAAGCGTAAGGTTCTAGTTGAAGTCCAAGTAGAGTTTTGATGAACTGGAAAGGTCTTTTCCTGCATTCTTCACTGTCAAGCTACCGCTGGTGAAGAGGTATAATGTAATGGTATCTAGAGGTTTTTAGGACTTAACATTTTGAAAATTGTTTTCAACAGTGATCTTTGCAGACTTTTCTCCCTATTACCATGCTGCTCAATTCCACTGATCTCTTTTTATTCACTGGATTGCCGATAGACAAAAAAACTGAAATCACCTGCCGCCATCTTGGCAATCCCCATTTTCACAGAGTCTTGCCATAACAATTGTTGTAATGTAATGTATTTGCCATTACAATGCAATCAATACATGTTTATTACATGTACATCATCAATCTTGCAGATTTGACACATCATCAGATAGTATGTGTCTGTGTATGGGTGTAATATTCATGATATATAGGTACAGAATTATTATGCTCCATTAAAACATTAATTTGGTTGTGATGGATTTGAATGATACATGTATGTTTTATTGCATGATTTATACATTTTTTTTTTTTTTTTACCTTAAATGACAGTAATCTAAAGTAATCTAAATTCATGCTATAAAAAAGCAGGTTTGTGCCAAAGTGATGACTTTATCTTTATTTTAAAAGTCTTAAGCCCCCCTGAAAAGTAGATAATCCTTGTTTGATGCTTTAGCTGACCGGTCTAACTAGGGAGTAACAATATGGCGTACCAGTAATATGAGTCACATCAAGTCTAGCTGTCTGTAGCTGAATATAAAATCATGCCAGATCGTTATTATACCCCAAGGAAACACAAAGTCATTAAATATAAATAAGAAGCAATAAAAGATGAGTTTATCACAAGGGTTTTTATGAGGGATACGAAAAATGTGTCTAACTCTGCACAACTGTGGATAATTTCATACAGATATGATTCTTTTAAGGAATATCAGTTTTTTATTACCATAGTTTCATGTAATTAGTGAATTGAGAGCATTCCTTTGTCCACTATTACCAGCCTTTGTTTAAAAATCCAAATAATTATCAACATTAGCTTACAAGGATTTATTTCTGCTGAATAAGTATCATCTGTATTTGTAACATGCACCCTTAGCATGTAAAAGAAGTTTTTTTTTAATCACTTCTTGTTCAAAATTTCTGATTTTTGACCTAATCGGATTTTTCCTCCTCTGTTGCCCCATCAGGTTTTCTCCCTGCTGTCCAGGGATTCTGCTCATAAGCTGCTGATTTTGGCTGGCCTTAGCCAGGAGGAAAGTGGAGAGCTGCTCTTTCACAGAGGGCAGTTTTCTCCTGACCATCTGAGACAAATAATAACAGAGCAGGTACGACACAATAATCCCTTTGCTTTTTTTGCTAAATGCTTCTTTAAAAGTCTTCAAACTTGGAAAAAAAAAGTCCAGTGGATTGTTTTTTTTTACTTTTTTGGAATGCTTCTGTAAATGTTAATCCGTTACATCACTTAAGTAACTTTGTGTTTGTTAACAATGAGCAACCGGTGAAATAAGCTTTTAAATGTGGATGGGAATTTAAATTTAAAGAAAAAATAAATTGGAAATATAAGAATATTTGGGACCTTGTTTAAATCACTCTCTGAAATATGAGTGAATTTCAGTTTAAAACAATGATATATGATATGATATATATGATATCTTTAATAAGTCACTGTATTTGAGTTAAAGTGTCGGCATTTAAAAAGCACAACTTAATTAAATCACGATGTCTTAAAAAATGAGTGCAAAGTTATGTCTTTGTTTCTGGGAATGGGACATTCTTTTTGCATTTATTATAAAGTTAAGAATTTTAGTTGCTCAAGATGCTTGAGTTTTTATCCATATTCTAAAAAAAGTATTTTATGTTTGGTATTATGAAAAAAAAAAAAACGTCTAAACTGCACAGAATTTATCACATTTCAATTGTTTAACTGTACTTTATTTTGTATGCCTTGATTAAAAAGTAGATGTATGTACACTTAAGATAATTTCTGTCTTCAGTTCCTAGATCACAGGAGCTGTGTTTCCCTTACCAAAACCAATCTAACCCTCAGTTGTCCTAACATCGGACACTGGAGAAAGATCCTCTTAGGAAACTCTTCCCTGCAGGGTCCCTTCACTCTGCATATCAACCCCCCTGAGGTACTGGCAGCCATGGCATCTCTGGGGGATTTTACATCACTCATCTCTGGGACCATTTGCCCTACCTCTCCGTTTGACCTGCTGTCACCTCCCACCACAGTGGGCTTCCTCAAGCTGTCCCGCCCTTGCTGCTATGTGTTCCCTGCCGGGCGTGGTGACTGCGCCTTTTTTGCGGTTAATGGGTTCACCGTGCTGGTAGATGGAGGCTCAGACTCTCAGGCCTGTTTCTGGAAGCTGGTACGGCACCTGGACAGAGTTGATGCAGTTTTGTTGACTCACATAGGGACTGAGAACCTTCCTGGTGCCGTCTCATTCCTGGAAAGGAAGGTGGCTGAGAAGGAGCTAAGCAATGATGTCAAAGGTAAGAAAACACTTTCTCATTTCTCAGGCCAAAAGTGCACTTTGCCAGTCAGGAGACTTTTTTAATTCTAAAAACAAGAATTGAGAGCAAACTATGAATGTATTGTGATTAATTCAAAACTTAAGACACACTTTAAAATATTTACCAAGATGAACAGTTAAATAGATTTAAATCTCACTTAGCTAACTTCAGAGAAAACTGTGCAAATGTTCAGTTGGGACTTTCTTAGTGATCATTTGCTTAGGGTAGTACTAAACAGGGGTTACAGTCCCATAATCCAAAAATTATATTTTTACAAACTGGGCTGTTTGGCTTGGGGTGGGTGGGATGAGGGACTCACTCAAGATTTCATTCATGTATAACTGCCACTGGCTGTCATCAAATAATGTTCTGGCCTGAATCTGTCTTGATACTGTATTTGACCATATTTCTTGGTACGACTGAGGGGTTTTGGTGCTAGAGACCCTCCTTTCTAAAGACTGACTCACGTTGGGACTGAGTCAATGTGTCAATGTGCTTCTGAGTGCACATTGACACTGCTGGTAAACTCTGATAAAGTTAAAAGTATCCTGAAGATTTAGCAGGTTAGCACTCTCAGAGGCTGAAAACCCTACTGCAGACTGTCATCTACAGAAGTTCTCTGATTACCTATAAATGGCCCTTTTTAATAGGTGAGACTGCCTCAGAGTGCAGAAAGTAGATTAAGGACTTTGTGGACTGGTGCCACCAGAACCATCCCCTGATCGTTGGGGGAAAACCAGGAATCAGGAGGTGTATTATCCCAGGAGCAGACCTAAAACACTGAAACTGGGGAACAGGGAACTCACTTTGCCTCACTTATGATTCAACTCATAAATATCTGGTTGTTCACATGACCAATAAACTGGAATGGAGTCACAACACTGCTGGTCTTTACATAAAAAGTCTGCATAGACGTTATCTTTTTAGCTGAGATATTTTTGTCATGATCTAGACGCGGATGACTGGCTTATTACTCATCCCATTCACATGCCTAGCTCCTGGACCTCTGAGCTTGCCTGCTCCCGTTCTGATCTGTTTGCCTGACCTGTATTCAAACTCCTGTTTGATTCTGCATGTTTATCAAACCTGGAACTGCTTCCTGACACCATCCTGGATTTTCCTTCGGTTCCTCTTCGTACCTCTGATCTTCTGGCCTGGTATTCCTGTGCACATCCTCGACACCAGCTTTGGCTTCACCCTCTCGATTATCCTGTCTTCCTTTGTCTGCTTGAATCTGATGTCCAGCCTGTTCTTTAGTCTTCGGGGCTTCTTGAATGGTCCCAACTTTAATGTTCCTGATAACCTTTTGAAAAAATCTAAAAGTGGAATCTGTGACACAAAAACTAACTATTTTTAATTGCTCCTGTATTTCTTGAAAGAGCAGTGGTCCAACATCCAGCCAGAATCGGCTAGGATCATATTGATGGCAACAAAAAAGCACAAGGCCTCTTACAGACATCTTATCCATTAATAGACGGGGTGTATGAATTTATTTAAGAATTTATATACAGGTCTGAGAAAACCCGCAATAACTTAAAACTTCACCACCCTATTAGTGTTCTTAAAGTTCATTCAAGTTGATTGATGAACCCTAACTTCACCAAAGATGAACATTTAAAACACCATTAAATGTTCAAAATAAATATACTGCTATGTTAATGATAACTGTATGTAAACTATGACGGTTACTGCATGTGCTGCTTGCATAATTTATATTGTAATGTCCTTATTTCTGTATAACATTCTTTATACAGATGACTTGTCGAAGAGGCTGATCTCTCCAGAGCTAGGAGTGGTTTTCTTTAATGCCCCCAACAAGTTGCAGGCAGAACAACATTCTCGTGAGTTTTTTTAAATTTTAAAAACTGTATTTATATTTGCTATTTTATTATTTTTTTAACGACAGAAAAGTGATACAAGTTATCAATCTTTTTTCTTGTTCAAGTTACAGACAATATACTGAAGAGCACACAGCAGGCAGCTATAACCTTAGAGCTCTTGAAGAAGTTAGAAATCAGGCCACAACCAATGTTTCGACCACAAGGCACTCCCATAAAGCCACTCACCTTGTTTCAAAAGATGGGAGTGGGACAGCTGGATTTATACATCCTCAGCCCTGGCAAGAACAGCCAGGAGTATGAAATCTTCTTGCAAAACTGGCCCAATGGAGACTCGTCATTGTCACAAAGTCTCCCTCTCACTGCACAGGTTTCTGTTTCTGCCCTGCTCGTGTGGCATCCAGCATGCCCCCAAGAGAAGGTGGTTAGAGTGCTGTTCCCTGGCGCAACTCCACAAGCTAAAATGTTGCAGGGGCTGGAAAAGCTCAAGGGATTGGACTTTCTTCAGAGGCCAACAGTAACCACTGGAGACCTTGAAAGACAGGGTGAGGACATGAAAGCTAAAAGAACGGAGAGCCTGGACAGTGGCCGCACATTAGGGAAAGATGTAGCATCCAAGCGGGGGAAAGAAAGAGATACTAGAGAGGAGGGAAAGGATGTATTAGTGAAAGAAAAGGTAAAGACATCAAGTGGAACCAAAGATACTGATAAAACTAAAATCAAGGAGGTGGGTCTAAAACGTAAGCCCTCACTTTCAGAGAAGAATACTTTAAAGAAAGGATCAGCAAAGGATGGAAAAAAAGAAGAGAAGGCTGGTAATAAAGAGGAGAATAATGTTAAAAGGACTGAGCAGATTAAAAGAGATGGGGTCCTCTTGAAACCCAAGAAGGACAATAAAGCTAAACCCAAAAAGGATACAAGAAACGACAAAACAGGAGAAAAGAAAACACAAAAGTCATCAGAAAGCGATGACAAGAAAGGACATACAAATAACTCATCAGAACAAAAACGAGGTTCTTTGTCAAAAATCACAGAGCCAGAGCCCCTTTGTTTAGACAAACAGAATAACAAGAGAGAGACAGAAGCTAAGGAGAAGCAATACGACTCCAAGGTGTCTACCCCTGAGGATATGACAGCTGATTTTCTTAGGCTGCAGAAGGAAAGCGAACTGGAAAAAGCTGAGAGTGAAACACTTACCTATGGTGATTTAGAATGTGAAAAGATCCTTGGAGGCGTTAGTGAAGATGAATACAATGTAAAGCCTGGAAGGTTAACTGAGGAAGCAGTAGGTGGGGTGGAAATAGTGAAAGTAGAGCTTGGTGACAGTTTAGTGCAAACTATCCCCGGGAAGAGTGAAAAAACAGAAGGAGACCTCCTACAAAACTGTCCAGAACAGCTGTTTAAATCTAGTAAACCTGCAAAAGTTGTGGGATTTCCATCACCTTTGAACAAGTCATACAAGAGTGAGCAAACGGACCAGCTGGACACAACCCCAACTGAGTACACGCTCCTGGATGGGGCTTTGAGACACTCTCCTCCCTCTCACACCTCTCCAGAAAACCAAGCCCCCAACAGTCCTGATGACGAGACTGTAGAACCAGTTTCCCCTGACTCACGTCCTAACAGCGCGGGCCACACTCCCTACTGCCTGTCCCCGGACGACATGTGGTGCAACAGGGCCACACTCAGCAGGCTTCAGGCTCTCCATTCAGCTGATGCTTGCGAGCCAAATGGATACTCTGGAAAAAGTGAGGAGGTTTGCAAGACCAAAAGTACTGCTGAAAATCCTAAAGAGAAGCATCTTAATTTTCTTTCTTTCGGTACATGTAGGGAGGGTTCTTCAGATCCATCCCCCTCTTTAACCACAACCACCACCACGCACTCTTTACCAGCAGAGGTGGGCTCACCTCAGTCCACAGAAGTAGATGAATCATTATCCATGTCCTTTGAGCAGGGACCAACAATTGGGAGCCATAGAGAAGGGGATGATGGAGTTTATCTCTCCCAATCCAATGGAGGGTATTGTGTAGGAAAGTCTTTACCAGCGAAGAAGCCTCCGAGATCTGTGGGTCAGAGTTCAGAGATGGGGAGACCGACTGCACCCAACACTCTCCATTTTGAGGCATCCGCTCACGACGTGGACCTCTGTTTGGTTTCTCCTTGTGAGTTTAAGCATTTCAAACCCCCTGACTCAAGCTCGGGTACCAGTGAGGCCTCCAAAGAAGTGAGTGGTCCAAATCATCAAGGCAACAACAATAACGTCCCAAAGGACAGGTCACCCAGTGAGTCAAATGCCCCTGTCTGCACAGAAGACTGCCCGTCCACCACAGCAGATGGAGCTTTAGATTCTGATTCTGATGATTCATGTAGCGACCCCTCTAACTCACCATGTAACAACGACATGAGTCAGACTCTGCCCCCAGACCCCCTGCCAGCCCCTCTCAGAGACAGTCCACCCCTGCCTCCTCTTCCCGACACCTCAATGCCAGTTCCTCAGTCTAACTCTGAAGCTCATGGGAAGAGAGCAAAATCCTCTTCATTCCGTGGGAAAAAATTACAGGGGGTGAGTGTGTCACATTCACACACATGAAAACATTCTTGTAATTTTATTTCTTCTGACTTCTGAATGCCGCTGGTTGCAGTTGGTTTTATTGTAGGGGTATGAGTGTAAAGGGACTGAGTAGAAATTTATCTCAAACCTTTCAAATGTTTATCTCAAAAATATTTTCAATGTTATTTATAGTTTTTTTTCCTACACTTAAAGGTATAGAGGACGATCTTTTATTTCTGGGTGGATCATCAAAATAAGTGGTCCTCCTAATTGTCAGTCATTCTGGCCGTCCTACATGCTCGCTCCATTAGCTATCTTTGGCTGCGCATGCGCACTTTCAGGGGTATATCTGTTGTGAGTCACCCTGGTTCTTTGTAAATGGCCGGGGGCCGTTGGAGAAAAAGAATGCTTTGGGCGGAGAGCTCTCTTCGCAAAGCATTATGGGATTTGCTGTCACAGCAGCCTGCTGTCGCTACCCGACAATGGCAAATGATAACAAAATGGGGAGGAGTTACATGACCAACAGATCAAAAAGCAGTGATCATCTGTCCAGTCAGTTAAACCAAGTTTGCTATAAAGTCCACTATACAGTCCTCACTGTATGTGCACACAGTACGCTTGTATGAGCTATGAGAACAGCACATTTAAACAGGAGCATAAGGAGAAATGGGCTTGTGCATGCTCTTGTACTTGCATCTTTTTAAAGTGGAGAGGGCGGGTCTTTTAAAAAATCCTCCACAATACTTTTAATGAATTTTGCACTACTTTTTGCTCATATTTTACATAATACCCTAGAGAAATCAATGATTATTTTATGCCTGGACAAAACAAATGTAAAAAAAATAAAAAATCAGCAGTTTGCATCACTCATCTGTTAACATCAGTAATATCAATAATATAAGTTGTTCTTTTCATGGAGATCATTTCATTCATTCTTTAAATTATATGTTGAACTTTTTGTTTTACCACCAGATCATTGATACTCCCCAAAAATCAGGCTCAGGAAAAAATAAAACAGGCAGCCAAAGTGGAACCATGAGGGTGAATCTCCCCTCAACTCGAACACTTTCCTCCAACAGTCGTTCTGCACCAGCAAAAGCATCACCAGCTCCTGGTATGTTATTTAAAACAAGAATCCCCCTATTGATCAGGCTAACTGAAATGTTCACATTCTTTGGTTTTCTATTGTCCCTACTGTTAGGCTCCAAGGCTCCCTCTGCTGGTGAAGTCAGTATTTATGTGGACCTAACTTATATTCCATCTGGAGCCTCCTCTGCCACAGTCACTGAGGACTTCTTCAGGTGCATACGCTCTTCCTGCTACATCATCAGTGGCAATAGTCTGGAGCGGGAGAAGCTAATGAGACAAACTCTGGATGCTCTGCTTGAGGGCAAGGCATCTTGGCCAGAAATCATGCAGGTAAAGAAAAAGAACGAAATACTAACTTAACTTGAGGCTCGTGAGTTTAAAGCCTGCCTGCAACAACACAGACAGAGAATACACAAGTAACAAATTGTTTCTTGCTTGTACTGATGAAATAACCCACTAATATCTGAATTTCTCCTTCTCTGTGTGCCCAGGTGACAGTGATACCCACCTTTGAATCTGTGTCGATGCAGGAGTGGTACCAACAAACTCTGGACAGGCAACGGGAGCTGAACATTACTGTTCTGGGATCTAACAGCACGGTGGCCATGCAGGACGAGACTTTTCCTGCCTGTAAAATTGAATTCTGAGGTTGATAACTGATAAAACTTGATGGATAAAGATATGTCTGTTACGGTGAAATTTGAGGACTGGGTAATAGAAAGAAACAGAAATAGAAGTCATGGGGATAAGTTCACACCAACTCTTTGCATGTCAGTGGGAAGTAGCCACTTTATGGGCTTCTTATTGCAGCTAAACTAAAAAAAAAAGGGTTTGCATGATTTTTTTGCCCAAAAGACCCTGTTCAAAATAAAGAGGAGATGAAACAGACCCTGAAGGATCTATGACACTCCTTGAACACAGAGTCCTATGATAGTTGTTGCTGTAGATCACTCAAATTAGCTAACAGAGATCTAAGGCTCTAAGAAAACTTGCATTACAGTTAACAGCATCTAATACAACATAACATAAACATCACCAAATTTAGACATTTAACAGTGTTTTTAACTGAATGCATTGTATTATAAGAAGAAATGAACCAAACACTTTATCTTCAAGGAGGTCAGATGTATAGTTTGTGTCCAGGTGTTTGTTGTGAGCGCTGTAAGCAGATGTGAGGCTGTGCTGTGTGCTGTGGCTGCTTTTAAAGGTGTTGTGTCACTGTTGCCTTTTTATTGAGATCTGTAGAAGACAGACTCTGATGAACACTTTCTTCGACTTCCAGTCAACCACCAGCGATTGATAATACCTTAATCTGAGGGATTCAGTGATTTTACTCATTTAACAGCATTACAACAATTGTAAAATTGAAACTTGATCTGCAATTGTAATTCTGTAGAAGCTCTTTTAATCATGCAAACTAAGAACTGGGCTTTCGAAAGGTTTTATAGAAATAGATTAAAACTTTGTTGTTTTTTTTGCCATAAATTATATAATTGATAAAATAATTATTTGTGTAAATATAAAATAATCTTACTTTATCTTTTAGAAAATATATTTTATTTGAAGTTTAAAATCAAACATTTTTGATGGTGATATTAGGAGCTTTATAGGCTGTAAATAAGTGCAGATATGGTAGAATAATCTTGCGGTCCGGTTGTGATCAAATTGAAAATTACATTCATAATACTTTTAATATGCAGCTTCATGGTTAACCATTTATACATATTTTTTTCTGTAAAACAGGTTTTTTTTTTTTCTTTTTACAAACGTCTACATAGATAAACTACACAACTGGGGCCAGCATTTCTTATTTAAGCCCATGGAAAATGATAAAGGAAATCCTATCACTCAGTTCACATTCAGTTGGCCGCCTGTTTATGTAGCTCCGTTCAATTTCTCCTCCAATCAAGTTGGCTTGCAACACAATGTGTAGTTCTGTATCTTCAAATTTTGTCCAAACTACATTTATCCTCAATTTTGGTTGAATAAATAACCAGTTTTTGTCTGTTGATATTTATTTCTTTCAATTTTTAGCGTGGCACATTACACTTTAACTACCCCAGATTCATTCCGCATCAAAATCCTAAGGATGTCATTGTGTGATATGTTTGATTTTTTTTCTCTATGTAGCTTTTTATCTTCAAGTTTGCACAAATATGCATATGACATGATGAATTTTTTAAATACCAAAGCATTAAAAATCACTGAGATGGGTCATTGTTATATGAATAACAAAATGCTGCCACCAAACACATGAATCGATTACATTGATTACATACATTTTCTTTAAAGGATCTGACCAGGTGTTTTGGACAAATGCAAATGCAATGAAAAAAAAAGTCCTAAGATTGTAATCACTCATAAGAAAACATTTGTTTTGATTTATTTATCTCTATACCACATTCATGAATGAAGAGAGAAAAGCACTGTGGAAGAGTGTATAATGGTTGAATGAATTTTAAAGAACTTTGTGATCGTAACCAAAAAACAATGTCAAAGTAAATGGGTTGTAACATAAGTAGGAATGCAAGAATAAAAAAAGACATGTGCAACCAAAACCTGTCTTGAGAATCATTAAATGCAAACTTTTGTGCAAGGATGGTCAGCGGTTGTTAAAGGAATGGTCCGATCCGGTCATATTCCGAATTAAAACTTCTAAAAGTACTTTAAATATGAAACTATTACATACTGTCCAATAAATGATAAGTGTTAATTAATTAAGAGTAATTTTCGTTTGAATGTACTTTACTGGACACATCCATGTTTGTCAAAGAACACTACTGTCACCTACAAGTTTGAGACTGCATGGTTCGATATCGGCTGGTGAACAAGTCCCAATAATGTATCTGGTGTTTTTCACAATGCGCTATTATCCAAGTCATCTTGAAAACATTCTTCTTCGAAATGTTGGCTAAATATTACGTGTTTTTGTCTCTGGCCAGAAGTTAGATGGCAAATCCTCCCTCTTCCAGTGGGCAATCCAACAACAAGTTGGAGTGAGGTGTTACAATATTTGGGCAAAAATGGTCGGTCAAAAACAATGGCTCAGTGGTTGCGACGAAAATTATTAAATTTTTTTACTAATTGACGCTAAATTCATTAAGTCACCACGAATATATTAGCTTTTAGGTATAAATAATGATCCATTGATTATTCCTTGCTGACCGAACTTTTCCTTTATTGAAGCAAAGAAAGAGCAGAGAGTGATGAAAGCAAGAAACAATAGGTGGGAAAAATAACATGAAAATGAAGATTATCTTATTTCATACAGATGGCAGTCTGGATAGATGTCTGCTGGTGCAAAGTCAAGATAAGAAACAAGAAGACATTAAAAAGAAGCTCCAGCTGATCAATATCATAGTTGTATGGTCGGGGACGAAGATCAGAGGGTTCAAGCAGGATGATCAAACAGATGTAGGTCTGGATGGAGCTAATGAATTAAAAACATTCTTCTACAGATTCAGTTTAGGAACAATGTCTGTATCCTTCTCTCCTGCCCACAATCAGAAACCCCACCCTTTGACCCAAAGCTTCCCTATCATACCTCAAATATTTGAACTTTCACTTCCGTTATGCATGCATTCCCCTCTCTGTTACTGTTTTTAGCAAAATCTGTTTTCTTTGCCTACCCCTTCCACCTGTGTGTCTACAGAGGCCAGGTAAAGAGGCAACTGGAAAGACTGAATTAGAATAAGTCCCCAGGTCCAGATGGTGTGAGCCCCAGATTCCGGAAACCCTTTGCAGAGCAGCTTTGTAGGATCCTCCAGCCCCTTTAACCTTAAACTGACCTAGAAGATTGTTCCAGGGATGTGAAACACCTCCTGCTTTATTCCAGTACCAGAGGAAACTAAGCAGACAGTCCTTGACTCTAGGCCTGTTGCCCTGACATCCCACATTATGAAGGTCCAACCTGAGACTGCCAGTACAAAATAGACTATTGTCATTTGCAGAAATACTCATATGGATCTACTTTTGGGAAATAAACTCTCTGAGGTGTGAATCCAATAATCCAATTTGAGATGTGAATAAAACAAGGGAGATGGCAGGAGAGATGGGAATAGGCCAAACACTATTACCATCACCTGACATGAACTTTAGCTGGAGAAGTATAAATACCTCTGTGTTCACCTGTACAAAAAACGGAATGGAAACAGTAGATTTCACCTTTAAGGGAAGCTTATGCCCTTTGGTGCATACAGCAAAACGCTCCATCTCTTCTACAGGCCTGACCTCTTCTATCATCATTTATTAGGGTTGCTGCATCATTTATTGACTTAAAAAAGCTCCACCGCGGTTTTAGCCAGTGGCTTCTTGACACCTGCCATAAGGTAGACCATTTCAAGATAACTTTCCTGCCAGCAGTCATCAGCATCTACAAGTTGTTTAAAAAAAAAAAAAAAAAAAAACACAAAACAAAACCTTGACATGAGTTACAGCAAAATATAAATTACCTTTGGGATTTGAATGCTACAAATGTCTAAATTAAGGAAATATATTACACATGGTTTTGAGACTCTAGCTCCATGGTGAATGCATATTTTGCACAATAAAATGCTATGATTAGAATTATCTTAACAAGAGGAATTCAGGAAACTATTTGATTTTTTAAAATAGCTTAAGTTGGTTTAATATCGAAGGCTAAAGTTTTGTTTGAGAGACTCACATAAAACTGTGCTTGTCTTAGCCCATATATGGCAAGTCTTGTCATATAAAAAGTGAAAGTGGAAAAATTATATTTTGCACTTGGATTGAGACACACCTCAAACTGCCAACAGATCAGAGATTTTTACCACCAGATCACCCACAGGTAAGTGTTTATCCAAATCATTCTTGAAAATACAATTTTCTTATAGAAAAACTGTACCATGGTTTTGGTAAAGAAAATGTTAAGACTTTTTGGGTGTTTCCAATTATGCAAGGAGCCAGTGCTTTTTCTCTTCTATATTCATATAAAATATTTGACTCTTATATATTATACAGATTACTTTTAGATCTTCATGTTTATATAGGAATTATGGCTGTTTAATCACCGTCCAACAAAACTATAGCACAGTGGGAACATTTTGAAGTTCTTGGCTACATGATGTCATTATTCAGTAAGTCAAACTGAAAGTAAAAACAACATCTACTGCTTCATCCAAGGGAACTTTGAAAGCTCTGTAGTTGATTTTTAAATTTTAAATACATTGGCTCACAAACAGATATATAAGTGTATAAGTGCAGTCATATATTCAAGGACAGAGAGACAGAAAGACAGACAGACAGACAGACAGAGGCTCACTTTTCCTATTCTAACTAATCTAGAACAAAAATCAATAGGTAAACCCATCAGTCTTATGGTAGAGATAAACATAATAGATGCAACTACAGCAACTGTAGCTGAACACTGTCCAATTTCAGCTGAATACAAATGCATACCACACATTTCAGATTTTGATAGGTTAACATTTTTTTCCCCCTGAAATTTGTTTGCAACTTAGCAAAATGTGAAAAAGTTCAGAGAAGTATGAATAATTCATCAAGACATATATATTTGTTTTTATCTGGCAACTTTAATGGATGTAGAATTGTAAATCACATCTAAAATCACCCGATAAGCTGCAAGTGAGAACAAATGATTGAAAGTCTATTTTTATTATGTGTCTTTGTCCAGCCCATCCTCTATCATGCCTCCAGTCATATCCAGCCTGTCCAATCACCAGGAGAAACAGCTCATGTCTCTCTTCGGTCATGTCCGACTCCACCTTCTTTACAAAGCCACCATTCACGGTTTCACTGCTGCTGCCTTCCATGGCCACTGTGACAGACAGGGTCCAACTGTCATTGTGGCCTACAACGCTGCAGGGTTTGTCTTTGGGGCATACACATCCAAGGACTACACCCAGAGCGGCGCTGCTGTCATTGATGGAGAGGCTTCCCTTTACAGCATCAATGATGGGAGAAAAGAACCCCTGAGAGTTGGGGGTATCAGTGGGCAGCATGCTTTCACAGATGAAGGCTCTGGTCCAAATTATGGTGCCTTGGTTTTCTTGCATGAGGACAAGTCGGCCGTGCAGTCCAATCCAGGAAGTTGCTTCAACTTCAAACCAGAAGAGATGCATGGGACTGACTTAAAGCTGACAGAGTTTGAGGTGTATCGAGTTGAAGGTCTGTGAAAGAACCATAACCATTTAAAAAACAAGTGTCTCTAATAATACAACACATTGTTATTAACTTATATCTATTATTAAGTGTGTGAGTAGAAATAATAGTGTTTGTATACAATAAAGGTCAAGCTATCTTGGCATTATACATGGAGTCAAATCAGTGGTTTAATATGTTTATTTTCCGCAACTATAGGTCTAGATGTCCTGGAGAAGCCTTGGAGAAATATCCAGTGGACAGCTGAGTATGTGCGGTTCCAAGACCACTTTTTACATACAGATCCCATTCTGTGGTTTTCCAATGTTCTGAGGTCCTTGAGTAAAGAGAAAAACACAATAGCAGCTGAGTTAAAAACAGATCAATTGTCACAGGGAAGAGAAAATAACTTTGGAGTACTCCAAAAGTTGTTTTAGTTTTTACACTGTTTCACTGAGTGGTAGCCAGTAGCTGCCAGTGAAGTCAGGAGTAGCTTTTTTAAATCCCCGATAAGATATATTTTTATGATGTGTAGGAAAAAGCAACAACTGATGAAAAGCATCCAGAACTATCAGCCTGAAATCCAAACGGTGAATCAAGCCCGTGTGTTGCTGGTGGGCCCTGTTGGGGCCGGCAAATCAAGCTTTTTCAACTCCATCAACTCGGCATTTCGAGGCAACATGACGTGCCAAGCCATCACTGGTACAGCAGGAACTAGTGTGACCACGCAGGTACTAGATGCTCACTATTAGATTGTCCTCTGAGCTTCAAAAAAAAAAAAAAGAAATGTGCAGCATTATCAGTTAAATATAAATGCGTTGCACCACTTGCAACTTAACAAAGATGGTTGATAAATCATTTATTTTTATCCGGATTCCAATATCCATCATGCAACCTATTATTGTACTCTTCTTCCCTTTGTAGTATCGTGCCTACACTATTAAGGCAGGAAGACGTGGAGGAAATCTTCCACTGGTCCTCTGTGACACAATGGGCCTGGAGGAAAACCCTGAGTCTGGTTTGAACATTGATGATGTAGTCAGCATCTTCAAGGGACACATGATGGATCGCTACCAGGTCTTTAAATACATGCGTGCTTTGGTGTGACAATACGCTTGACTCTTATAATTTACTGCAATAATTTAAGTTATTTATTTGTTTGTTCACTATAGTTTAGTACCAGTTCATCAATCCTAGAGGATTCTCCAGGCTACAAGAAACACGTGAATCTGAGTGACAGGATTCATTGTGTGGCCTATGTGATCGATAGCTGCAAGGTGGCTCTTCTCAGCCAGAAAATGGTGGACAAGTTCTCTGCTATCCGGAAAAAAGCCAACCAGCTTGGTATGTGGGAATTTTCTATGGATACAAAAGATAACTGTGTGTCATAAGCTCAGAATGTAGGACTCATAATTTGAGGTGAGAAAGACAGTGGGAAAGTTCAAAGCATTTATTAAAGACAAACAGACGCATGGAGCTGTGGATCTTTGGATCATTGGCACTCTGGTTTGGGAGAAACACAGGTAAGTGACCATTGTAATCTGACAGAAGAGGATTATCCATGAGGGTCACTTAACTGGTTTAACAGTTCAGTACAACTTCTCGGAGTGAGACATTTTCCAGACGATGGGCTGCCAAACGAGATGTGGCGGGAGCTGCCCAAAGGGAGCCAGATGCTGCAAACCCAGTGAACAGGCTTCTGAGCAAGGTCAGGGAAACCGTTCAGAACAAGATGGCTCTGAGATCCAGGAGTCCGTAGCCCATCAGGGGTTCTGATCAGAACAGGAACAGGTAGATCCAGGGTTCCAGGAATCCACAGAGAGTTCTGGCAGATTCAGGGTTCCAAGAGATAGGCTCAGTAGTTGAGAGGCAGAACAAGACATGAGTTCAAGAAAACTATGGAATTTTAAACTTCCGTAGCTCCATCCACTGAGCCAAAACAGGATCAGGGCAGGATCAGTGGATAAGAGACAGGACATGATCAGGAAACACTAAGACAACATTAAAGACCCTCTTACACCACTGGCCTCCGAGAATGAGAGCATGAACTATGGAAATCAGCCATTATCTCCAACTCAAACTAACAAACAATGATCTGACCCCTATAGCTGGGCTGAGCGGTCTATAAAGCAGCAGGAACAGGTGGAAAAGATGAAGGACAATTAGTAATCAGGCAGAGTTAGGCAGGTGAGAGAAATGAGCAATTAGGTCAGCTATCAGGGCAGTGATCATGGTATTGCATTATATCATTTTTTTGATGTTTTACAGCACTAGTTGCTTGTTTTTTGGACAGTAGGCTGACAGGAAATGGGTTATGAGAGAGGGTGAGAGACAGGTGGCAAATGACCACAGGTCGAATTCCAACCTGGGTCGTCAGAGTCGAGGACTAAGGCCTCCGTACATGGGTCGCGCATGCTAACCACTGTGCCACCAGGTGTACTCATACCTTTTGAACCTTGGCACACATTTTCATGTTAGAACTGCAAATGTCAGTTTATTTTAATTAGATGCCATGTGAATGACAACACGTCTGTCTGTGAAGTGCAGACATGTAAAGTAAAGATATGACTGGAGAAGATATTGAAAATGAACTTTTTTTAAAGTTTAACTTACACATAGGTTGAATACATGTACTGATTACAATCTCTTGATTTTGTTTTCTGAAAGGCATCCCCCAGGTTTTGTTGATGACCAAAGTGGATGAAGCCTGTCCGCTTGTGGCAAAAGACATAAGCAATGTGTATCACAGCGTTTACATCCAGAAGAAGGTTGACACCTTGAACAGAAATTCACGACTACAATGAAGCTTCTTGCAATTTCAATTAAATCTATAAATGTTGTCTCAACTTTTCAGGCCCGGCAGTTAAGTGAGTCCTTGGGTATCCCCTTGTCCTATGTTATGCCAGTGAAAAACTACAGCGAAGAGCTGGAACTGGATCAGAACACCGACATACTGCTGTTTATGGCCTTGGAGCAAATGCTTAACTATGCAGACAGCTATTTTGAAAACCAGATCGTAGAAGATCGGCCTGAAAACAGCAGGCCAGAGCTCTACAGATCCAGTGATCATCCTCGCCAATTTTTGACAGAACGTGATGATCCTAAAGTTGTATAAAAAGTATTGGTATTTCTAAGAGTTACAGTATTGTGCAAATGTTAGGATCACTCATGCTCTTATTGACGCTGGAGGTTTCTCCTGGACACGATAAAGGGTATTGCTGCAAAGGCAATCTAACTTGGCTGACTTTGAATACTTTAATCAGTTTGTATTGTGATCTGAGTTTTTTAGTATGATTAGATTATATAAAATTAATATGTTCACACTTTTTTGGTCTAATAATTTGTGTAATATAAAAAGAAATATACTAATCAAACTTAAATTCTCTATTTAAATTTACTAAAGACAAAATGTCTTCCATTGCAGCAACGTGATAAGACATACAGAAGCATTATGAAACACTTGCATAATACTGTATCATAATGAAATAATCCATCAGGTTTCTTTAAAGCTGTCCTTCGAGAACATCCCAACCCCCAAACCATACTAGCACACCTGGTTGATTTCTATTAGATTTTTTCTTAAACACAAAGTTTTGCATTACATTTATTTCAAGTATCAGGGAATGCTCTAACCATCCCTTTAATTAAATGCTTATTAATTGTTCATCAACCTGCAAGAATATTACAGAGCTTTGGATTTTCTGTCTTTAAAATGTCAGTTGCATTAAGATTTAACTGAACTTATTTAAAAAAAATAAGTTTGATTTGTTTTTTGTTTTTTTTTTACTTCTTTTGCTTTTCAAATAAAACTGTTGAAGTACAATGATTAATTCTTTTGGCAAAAATGTTTGGATTAATGATGCTATGTCTTTCCTACATTGTGCTATTTTAAAAAAGGAGATGATTGTTTTTTCTTTGGTTATTATTATCAAATCACACATATGCCCTCTTTTATGATTGACTACCAAGTAATATTCTTATCAGCTATAATAAAGTTAATGATTCTTTAATTTTAACCTTACGGAAATCAATCTATCTAATGAATTTTTACGTGGTTAAAAGTGAACTGTTTAGAATGATTCGAAACTAACAATAACAATTTGAGCAAATAAAAAAAAAAAATCTTACTGAAATATTTTATATAAAAGAAAACTGCTGCTGCTTAGAAATGGATTGGGAGTTTCTCTTGGTCAACCAGCAGGTGTCAGCCACACTTCCATAAGAAATTCTGTTATAGAAGATATTAAAGTTATTAGAAGATTTTAAAGTGTTCAGCTGGACATAAAAAAAAGAAATATGGATTGTTTCTACTTATTATTACCTCGGGTTGTGATCACATGCATTTGTGCGCTGTACCAAATCCGGACCCTGTCAGAGTGACACAGCAAACTGATTTTTATTTTCCATAATCAATAAGTCACTTAAACAGCAAAAAATAAAACAGCAGTCCGCATGACAGAACAAAGACGTGGGTTTTCAACTGAGCCAATAGCAGAAGTGGAGTAGTTTCGGTGCCGCCCTCCTCTGATCCCTCCTATAAGATGCTTTTCCAACCTTGCCAACCACAAACGCTGCGTCGCAAACGCGTCTGGAGAGATCTAACAACTCTTGGGACTTAAAACCACCAGACTGTTGTCACGCTTTGAAGAAGCTGGGATTATATTTCTGATCTGCAAATATGGTTCCTGAGGAAAGTGTCGCCTCCTTCGAGAACAGGTCAGATACTTGGTTTTGTCTGTGCCTTCTGCAGGGACGTCCTGTTCTGGACAGGAATGTCTTACGTCCTTTGACCCTGTAGTTACCTGAGACTCTGCTGCAAGACAGAGCTGCAGATTCTGTGAAAATGAAAGCATAAGCATGAGTGCTGCAATGAAGTACATATATTTCACTTTATTATTGCAGACATTATACTCATGCATGCTGCACAAATGTTTTACTGCACAGCATGCACGATAAAATGAATCATATGTTGTAATTGTACTATCCGTTTATGTCCTCTCAGTGCTTTAATTTAACTTTTTCATAAGTTTTCTCTAAGCATTTTAATGGCTACATTTTTTATTTGGTTTCCTTCTGTGTGTAAAAGACTGGTTCTCTCTCTTAATCTTCAGGATGCAGTCTGCAAGCTTGGCACTGGAGGAGTTGCTTTTAACTGCCCAGAAACAGCACTGCCTCACCATTGGCATCTATGAATCAGCAAAGCTGCTCAATGCGTGAGTAGAAACCATTAATTATGGCTTATCAGATGGATCTGCTCCTCTCACGTTCCAGAGGGTGACAAAGCTTCAAACATGCAAGTGTTGTTTTTGTGTCTTTCCCCCCTAAAATTTCTCTTTGTTGTTCTAGAGATCCAGACAGTGTGGTCCTGTGCGTCCTAGCAGCTGATGATGAAGAGGACGTGGCACTGCAGATCCACTTCACGTTGCTGCAGTCTTTTTGCTGTGACAGTGGCATCAATATCCTGCGGGTCTCTGGGGTTCAAAGACTGTGGCAGCTTCTGGGAGGCGTGGATGCGAACCAAAACCAAGAGGAGAGCGGAGACCTGCACTGCATGCTGGTCACGGTGGGTTTATTACAACAAATTATGGGCTGTACAAGGTTCTCAAAGTTTGCCCTGCATTTTAAAATTACTCCACCTTTATAATTCAATTCAATTTAAAAGAACATATGGTGAAGAATTAGCATGAAGCCCCCCAATTGACTTTTACAGTTGAAGGAATGTTCCCTTTTTTGATTTGATACTGTTTTGTTTTACATCCATTCAGTTTGATCAATTCATTTTAAATATTGTTGGGCAGTTTAATTGGTATATTCTACACAACCTACCTCCCACGAGAATCTAATGCCAGCATGTGCTTTCGACAAAAATTCACTATCTTTTCACTGTGTTTTTCTCCTCTGTGAATATTTCTTACTGTCTGCAGACCAGATCTGTCTTTAATATATGACCATGTTTGAAAATCTTTTTTGTTCTTTTCATGCAGAATCTTCAAGTAGATCACTACAGACTGCAAGAAGTTGGGATGTACTGCCAAGAGAGCCGACGCCTCGACCAGTGGGTTCCTGAGCTGGTTCTGCAGGAACGTTGAAGGGTCTTTCCTGAGGAAACCTGGAGTTTCTGGATTAAACTCCTAAAAGGAACAAAGGATATTGATGCTTGTAAAGCAATAGGCTTGAGTGGACTTGCTCTCAGTGAGAAAACTGATAGTAGCAGGGACCTAAAAGGTTCTCCGGGTCGCTCTAAAACAGTTGGACATTTCTGCAGAAGATATAAAAACAGAGGAGTGGATTAAATTATCATCTCTAAACAGAAACTCTCTTATTTACCTATTTGGGCTTCTGTTTGGACAGTCTCAGTGCTCAAGGACTAGTTTATTGACTGTAACTTTTCCACACCCAGTACATACCTGGAAGATTTGTATGTTTACTATCTGGACTGACATGTTGTAATAGTGAAAGCTACTGTATAGCCAACATTCCTGAGTGTTCAGAGTAGGGAGAGTCTCCAGATAGAAGGGTTGAGTATGAAAGTGTGGTATGCATACACAATGTCTTTAGAAAAGGCTGGGTGTGCGTTTTTTGCTGAGCAGCTGAACCTGTGGAAGAGTGATCGCTATGGAAACTGAAACTGTACTGAAAGAAGACAGAGGATTTGGCCGGCTTTACAGAACCAACAAACTGAAAAAAAAAACAAGGTCTCCAGACCTGATGCTTTGGGTCTGAATTCAAATCTCAGGAGGATACAGATAATCTGTATTTCTGATAAAGACTGTAACATGATGTGCCTTTTCTAATGTGCCTATTTTCTAAAAAGATGAAATGTTTTGTTAATTTATTATTTGTATAATTTGTTCGGGTGTATTTTTGTGCAATAAGTCAATAAATTATTGGAATCATCAAGAGTACTTCTACTCAGATTTCAAAAGGAAAGTCAAGTGTGCATCATGGAACTGGCTGAGTTGTGTTTACACTGGCATTGAAGTAATGGAAAAAATGCACGCACAGTTGGGTCAAAGTCTTTGTTGACAACCTTTTCTTTTGTGTGAACGTAAGTCAGACAGAATGACACCAGGGTGGAGACTGAAACTACGTTGAAAGAAACAGGCAAAGCCAGCTGATGCAGACTTACTGTCCCTACAGGAAATTGTAAAAGCCTCCTGTCAAACCCTCAGTTTTCTCTCATTATTCTTGTTTTGTTACATATTTTTAACCTTCCTGCAATTCAATGCTGCATGCATGGAAGCACGGAAAACTGTCACTACAGTAAATGCCCTCTGCTCTACTCCCTGCCTTTTTCTTCACCCTCACATGTCTGCCCAACGCTCGGCCAGAAGGGGAACACCCAGGCACATGTAACAGACGTTTGTTTACACTCTGCTACTGAGACACGTAACAGGTGATGGGCTGAGTTCCAATTGGCTGTGATTCACCCACACCCCAAACCTCATTCCCCACAAATCAGACTGATCAGGAGGAAGCATGATTTAAAATTTAAAAGAAGCTTTCATTGTTGAACCACAGATTTGAAAAGCTTAGATGAGACCTAGAAGCCTATGTAAAGATCTAGTGGAAGCTTTTTCCTTGCTAAATTTTGCACATTAAAATTTCATCTCTGCTCTGCACACAGTGTACTTGTTAATCTGGTGGATTTTTGTCTTCAAGTGGTTTATTAATTTATGCAGTCTGCAGGAAAGAAAAAAAAACTATTCTGCTTAGACACATAGACACACAAAAATAAAACTTGATGGGCTGGATGCATGTGTAATCAGCAGCTGTTAACACACGAGTCAAGCAACAGGTTGTGTAATCATATCTTTTTTAATGTTATCTACTTCTCAATATTTTTTAACAGCAATATCCACAAAATATTAACAGTGTGCAAGAAAACATGAGTTATGGCACATTAGAGAACAGTTACAAAAAATATATATATTTTTTTCATAATCAAGGCAAAAGGATACATATACTGTATGCATACACTGGAGATCAGAACGCAAAAAAATGAGTCTCAGATGGCACGCCGAGCCCACTGAGTGATGTTTGATATGACAGTTGACCAGTGAAGAGCCTAAAACTCTCCTCAGTGGGACCAAAAATGAATTTTGTCGAGCTCACTTAGTGAATTCACAGTGAGCCATATGCTTCACTTCAGGACTGTTTATTCTGTTGATCCATGACCAGCAATAACACAATATACGCCACTATAAGGCAAAGTAACAACTAATCAATCAGACAAACTGTCGGCAAAATCAGCAATTCAGCCTGACTGTCTTTGATTGTAGCCCAGGAAGAGATGGAATGACTGAGAAAAAGTGTATAAAAACAAAAAGGTCAGACATTTTTAGGGCAACAGTGTGTGCGCTGACATGATATGCATGCACATTTTACATTTGAGTATACTTCTCTAGCTTTAACCCTCCTCAATACCGGTTTACAAAATGAAATATAAGAAATATGAATAAATTGTTACAAATTGTTTTTTGTCGTTTCATTAATCGAACCAGAATATGAGTTCTTTTCACACGTCTGTAATTGCTGATCTTTTGCCACAAGTTTCTCCATCTTCCTTTCATTAAACAGTATTTAAATTGAGCATTAACACTGATTTAAGGATTTGAAACAATAACTGAAAAGTTTTATGAGCATATTTAGCATATTTAAAAATATAGAACCAAACATTTATTCCTACAGCTATGTCCGTTATCCGTTTGTCACAATTAGTTTAGGCATGTTAGATTTCAGAACAAAAACAAAAGGGTAAACCTGTAACAGAAAAATCATCCCACTAGCCCTTCTAAAGCTCGTACATTTCTAGAGCAGAAAAGTTGAGAGCAATATAAAGCATTTTATTTAAGAAAACAAAAATGGGAGATTTTGTTATAGTTGTATTCAAACTAAGATAACCAGCTGATGGGCCAATGCTCAGGTTTAAGAGATATTTCATTAACATGTTCAAAAGAACCTTGACTTACTCTTTCATAAACCCAAAGAAGCAAAATTATCAATGTCACAGCTCTTTAATAGTTCTATCAAACTTTATTGACTTATATTCAATTTTGAAATGTAGTTTTCAAAAGGAAAAAATAGCCTAAGTTTATCAATTGAAGCTGTTAGCAATGCAAACTTGTTTTCTTTTTTTTACACATGTGCTCCACTTATCCTAAAGTTAGCACACTTTCATAAATAAGTGGATGTTAATTCTGCATATTTTTTTTTCCGTCTTAAAAGTAGAGGCTCACTCTTAGACCAGTTTACGTAGGAAAACCGGAAGGATTTGCTCTGGTTGTGGTGCAAACTGATGTGAGCAATACAGGCAGGTAATGTTTTTTAAATGCTAATTGAACATGTTCACTAATTGAGGTCAGTTTTTCGCCTCTGGTTTATCGCAATAAAAACCGTCTGAATTGTAGTAATAATAGTTAGCCCCACCCACTTTCATTGTTTGCAGTTAGCTAGGGATATTGTCTCTTTTTAGCTGTCACATCCTTCATAACAGGTTAAATTAGGCAGTAATGGTTTAAATTTCCTGAAGCCTTTTTATATAACTAAATTAGGATACTGTATATATTACAGGCTAGTCCAGCCCTATAGTGTATTTTGCTTCTGACAGGCTGTTTTTCATTTGATATAGCAGAAAATATTTCATATAGCAGACAGCAACCCTAGCGGCAACAGTAAAATATTAAGACATTGAACTTGAAAGTCTCAGAGTATTTACAACTGGAAAACCCTGAAACCTGATAGTACTGAGAGTACAAACATTATACTATATAATGCTATGATTATAGTATAACACAGTTGCCACAGCACATGACTTCTCCCCTTGTCAGACTAACCCTGACCTAGAACTGAAGGACCACAGGTTTGCAACACCATCATGCTAAATGAAACTCAGCAGAACTGGAGACATTGTGCGCTCATAGTCTTAGCATTTTCCCTAGAAATGCAAAAGAGAAAAAAAAACACCAAGAGAACCCCTCCTCACATGAACACACACGCTATCCTTCATACACTGTCACCCTGAGGTTGTGATTTTTAGTGTTCAATATCAGAATTTAGCATTGCTGATTAAAATCTCCTACACAGTCTGGCTTCTGTAAGCAAAGCCCACTTTTATACACTTCTAGGTGTATCATTGATATGAGTACAATACATGCATGAGGAACCATAGGATAGAGGAATCTCTCTCAGTCTTCAAACGTCAGCAGCACAACAGGCCAATCTACTGTTACAGTGTAACTGACCTGAGCATCATGATCTGTAGCCCAACTCTCAAAAAATATAATATTGTGCAAATCAACTTTCCTATTTTTGTAGTTTAGAAAAAATGAATCTTCAGTCTTTTTTGTATTCGTGCTTTTAGTATCAACCCTCTCAGCATAAAAAGGACCAGAAAAGGAAATTGTATATCTATAAAATATGTGTTTCTTGTTGCCCCAAAAATGTCCTGTTTAAGAGAAAAGGAAGGCTAAGGAGGTTAGTTGTTTCCCACTGAAATGAGGTCTGATGTTGATTGATCCTTTTTAAAGACTCAATCTGTAGCACTCCATAATTGTGTTAGATTTCTTTGATCTAACCTTGACTTCTGTTATTTTGTTTTTAGCTATGGCTAAAACCAACCTCCACAGTCGCAAGCCTTTAAAAACTGAAAGAAAAATAAAAAGAGACATGATGTTGACTGACAAAAGGAAAGAAGCAGTGTTAAAAAATTTAACATCCACAGATGGGGGAAATTCTGTGTTTAGATCTTTGTATCTTACAAACACTGTACAGGGTAGTAATACTCAACTGATCAGCTTTCATGGACTCCATAGAAAGAAGGTAACATAAAAAATAAAACTGCAAAACAGCTACTCTTCAACTTATCACTTCTGCACGTCTAAAAGAAAGTTTTTACACTAAGTTTGTTTCTCTTAATGCCATTTTCTTTCTTTTTCATTTTCAGTTTTTACAATCATGTTTGGTTTTTAGATTGGAGCAGTGTTGTGGAGGAGCAGAGGACACAGAAAGGGGGAAATTAATCCCGTCTGTCGCAAAATTGCATTAAATAAAAATCCTTTGCTGTTTTGACTGGATTTGAAGCTACGGATGCAATATTTTTCTATTCAGATACATCTCTATCTTGTTAAATCATTCCCTAAATGTATGAATAAGCTCAAGGAAAAAACAAAACAATCAATAAGAGCTGAAAATCTTCTATATAAAAGTAAAAATTATTTTTCTTTAGGTGCAGATTGATTCTCCAGTGTTGTCAGTCTGTGGCCTTGCTCCAACTTAAATTAGAGCACAAGAAGGTTTGATATACAATAGAGACTTTAAGATCCTATACGGTTAGACCCCTGATTTAAATCTGGTCAGCCAAGGGTACCGCCTTGTATCCGTCAAAGTAAAAGAATAAAAAAAATGTACAGTATCGTCTTAAACGTTAAGGAATGCTTCAACAAAATACCTAAACAAACACTGAGTTCACAAACAAGTACTTCTTGATAAAAAAAAAAAAAAAAAAAGTAGTAAACGTCCATGGTTAATAGCTTGAGTTCTTTGTAGAGCTGTTCACTGCGTTCCTCTGGTTGGTGCAGATCTGAAGTCCGCTAAGACATCAATGTTGACCAACAGCAGCTATCACAAGCCAGCAGTGGAACCAGCGACAGCAAATCAGCATCTAGAGACAGGTTTTTGTACAGGTTGGCACAGCTAGAGGCTTGGCCAAAATTGGCTGGAGGCAGCCACACAGAGGCTGCAGGCGGAGAAGAGGTCTGTTGATACGGATTCAAGAGGGGAACATGCTGTGGTCTGACCAAAGCAAAGACTCTAGCTAAAGACAAAGCTCTCGGATTGTCTTTTTTTTCTTTCTTTTTTTAAGTTTCCGCAGAAAAATAAGCATTTATTGGGCTTTTCAATGCGACAGTGTGTCGTGTTTGGCACGGTTGGCTTTGCGCCTACCACTCATTTGTGTTTCCCACATGCTTCTTCCCACTGCCTGCCTGTGTAGCAGCTGCCCATCGTTTACCCAACACCTCGCTTCATGACCAATGATGGAAAAGAAACAGCTTTTTACTGACTGTTAAGGTCAAAAATCCCTTTTCATGATAAACAGTTCTTAATTTACCAGCATATGGGGATAATACCAAAGCACCTTGGACCATACTCTGTATCTAACTGATATCACACTGTAAGGGGCAAGATACCTGCCCCCTACTGGTGGTTCTGGGTTGTGGCACTGTTTCAAAGTTGCTAAATTTATAGTGATTGAATTTGTAGCCCTAAAATGTCAGATAGGGTTTCTTGATATCTGAGAGAGTGTAGGGACTGATTTTTATTGTAAATGCTAACTTTCATGTGTAAGCCTATGTTAATAGGTGCATCTGTTTTATGTATGTGTGTATGTATTCGTGTTTGTCTGTATGTCTTTGAGAGCTAAAAAGCAGCTATGGAGCTATAGGATGATGCAAGGTTTCTTGTCCTTGAAAGGGTTTTCAGAGGTGGGCACGCCAACCAGCAGAGGGTCGCTACGAGCGTGTTGCTCACAGTAACTCATCAGGTCCGCTGCTGCTTTAGACACCTGGGAGGATGAAAAAAGGAATTAGGTGTTCATAAAAAGAGAGCAAGAAAGATATCCTATGATTTTAGTGTGAAGAAAATTATATAGTGATGCAGTACAAACCATTAAGGAAAGAAGGGAGAATTTATTCAATCAAACTTTAAGATTGTTAGATGGTCACTTCCTTATTGACTGTGTTGATTTGTTTGTTTTCATCTTTTAAGATGTTATTTGGAGACTTGAATAATTTCAGTTTTTCACAAGGGGGTTAAAATATGGAGCAAAATGATACAGACTGCTGGTTAGGGTGGAAACTGAAATGTATGGACCATAAATAATAACCTCGTGCTACGTTCAGAGCGCACGTGATAGAAGCAGCAAAAAAGCACCTGCTGCTTCATTGTTGATACTTTTACACAATAAGGTCAGACGGGCCTCAAAAGCATCTTTGATGGTCCTGAAGCGCATCCAGTAAAGTGAGTACAGATACGTCCGATGCTTCTGCTGCTCCTGTGTTCAATGGCAGAGAGAGGCTTTGCTATATTTGCTGTGATACGTTGGCAAAAAGTTGTTTTAATATGTTTATAGGTGAGAATGTCAACCTCAAAAAATCATCTATGCAGTCAGTTCATCAAGATTACGATCCTGCCTTAAAATATTATTTCTCTGTCAGACCAGCTCTGAACCCCAGTACAATGGCGGTGCGCTGTCACTGAAAATCCCCTTCAACAGCAGCCTCTGGCCCTGTCGCCTCATGGGGGGTTTCTGCTACTGTTCGCGGCGGCTGGAACGGAATGTCAGCGCACTAGAATAATAAAAGCAAACAAATTTTGCAGGCAGGTTTTGACATTTTAGGTTAGTTTACGAATTAATAAACTGTTTCTGCGGAGTGATCATAGTATTTTGCATCAGCAGTGCTGTATCTGTCTCCCAGCCAGCTCCCAGATCAGCTTCTCTGATTGGGTGATGTGGTGCGTCAAGCAGCACAAGTTACATTTTTCCAGCTCCTGCTGCTCTAGATGCGCTGCAGGACCTTTTGATGTGCCTTGATGCACGTCAACCATTGACTTTGCATGTAAACCAGCTGCTTCTGCTGATTCAGTAGTGTGTTCTGAACGTCGTATCAGAGTTGACATTGGTTAGTCTAATTAAAGTTATAATCCATCAATGATATTATGCAGCACTGGAAAAGAAGAACAGCTTGAATGGAACCTATAATTGGAGATACAAACTGGCCTTATCGGCATCAAAATGAAAAGAAAACATGTACCTGTATAATTTATTTACACATTTTAGTCAAATTTATAATTTTGTGGAACAACTAGGTTTGTTTTATTGTTCTTTTATATTTATTATAAGTGGGGGGAAAAAACAACCGAGCTGCATTATTACGACATAGTTGGAAGAGAGATGCATTCAAAACAGAAATCAGAGAGTTGAAATATGCAAACAAAGAAAGCGAATGAACAACTAGTTTACCTTAATGCGTTCAAACCCTGCCTCAATCCTCAGCTGCTCCACCAGTTTCCTGGCCTGGGCGATATTATTAGAAGTGGACATATTCATCCATCAGAAGACACCAACACAGGAGAAAACTGCAAGAAGACAAAGAGATGCAAAAATGCTTTTAAAAGGAAAACTCTCGTCCTAAACGAATTTACTTTAAATCAAGTTAGTTTGTATGACCACATTATGTAACTTATGTTTGTGGTTAATAGGACCTCATTGGCTGACCTGATGATAGGTGTGACCAGCGATGTGACACCATCAGCATGCTGATGATGATGCTGTTACAAAAAAATAATGTGCTCGGCTCTATATTTGATTAATATACAGTAGTGATCTGGTTTACTGCCTGCAGAATGTGTGTCTAATGGAAGGAAACGTTAATTATAAGATGCTTACATTTCTTTTAATACTAAATTTTGTTTGAATACTTTTACTTCATCTACTTAGCTTTAAACTCATAAAAACCTCATTGTTTTTTTTAATCAGTGTTTTATAAGCATCAAACAAAGACATCCAACACCTTACATTGTCCTCTTGCTTTTTTTAGGTAAAGTTTTTGACTTTTGAGTTATGGCACCTCTCTTATTATCCATCTAAGACACAATGTTGGTTTTAGGGTGGATAATGGAGGGAATGATGTGGGGTACAAGGAGGGAAGAATTGATGTATTGAAAGATGGTAGATGGAAATGAAGATTGGAAATATTTAAGAAATACGGAAGCAATATAAAGGTGGGATAAGAAAAAAGCAACAGGAGGAAAATGAACATAAAGGTCTGAAGAAGGCACAGAAGAAAGGCTTTGATTCTGTAAATAAAGAAAGAAGTTCAAAAAAGAAAGAAAGGACAAGAGGAAGAAAAATCAGGAAGGAAGGAAGGAAGGAAGGAAGGAAGGAAGGAAGGAAGGAAGGAAGGAAGGAAGGAAGGAAGGAAGGAAGGAAGGAAGGAAGGAAGGAAGGAAGGAAGGAAGGAAGGAAGGAAGGAAGGAAGGAAGGAAGGATACATTTGATGGAATGCTTTCTATGTTTTGGGACTGCATGTAAATCATTTGAGGAGATGATATTATGGGGCCATAGTGCCACTTAGAGGTGACAACAGGGTCATGCAACACATAACTACTGAAAACCCTGTTGATACAACACACAAAGTAAACATTGAGGAATCCCACGACTAAAGAAAAAAAGGACACAGGCCTACCGTTATGTTAGCTATTGAACCATAGAAAGTATGTATTTGAAATAGCAATGCCTTTCTCCTTATTTGCCTGTTTTCATGTAAGAGTACACAACAAAAATTGTGTCTATGTTATTTTGCTGCCTCAGTACTTCCCAGAGCATGGATCAAAACACATTAGCCTCTACATACAGAGCCTTACCTGACTGATGGTGTGCAGACAGGACTCTCTCTGAACACTAATGTGTGAAGATGGAGAGGCAACCTGAGGTAAAGCAGCAGCGGCAGCAAAACAGTCTGCAGGTAACGAGGACAGACCTGGACGGCAGCTGGATTTACATTGGCTTCACTCTGTATTAACAAAAGGAAAGTTACACAAAGATCAGGGCTTATGTTACAACTGTATTCAATGATAATTCCTTTATTTGCACTTTGTAAAAATATTTACACCTATCAATGCTTTCCATGTTGTCATATTATAGAATTCACTGTTATATTGGGGGAGAACACAGAGGAGTGCATAGTTGTAAATTGTTGGAAAATGGCACGGCTTATGCAGCCCTTTAACCTGACACTACGCAAAACCATCTAGTGCAAGCAAGTAGCTTTCCAAAGTCAGTAGTTCTATTAGGGTTGTCAAAAGTATCGAAACTCAAAAAAGTATCGATACTGAAACGTTGTATCCGGATACAATACTCGTTTTTAAAAGTATCGATACAGTGCCACCACCAGTGGCACCTAAGCAGTCATTCATCTAAAGTGCAGAATAGAGGAAATGCACTTTCTGAACACTGTGATTGAATAATTCTGTGCACTTTTCAGTTTCAGACTTATTTTTGTAACAGGTGCAGCTGCTGAGAATTATTTTTGTTTCTTAACCGGTTTGGCTAGTGTCATTGTTATGTGTGCAAAGCATAGCCAAGGAAGGAACACTTAATTTTATAATTTTTTTTTATCAAGCTTGCTTAATATTGTGCACAGCATACAACCTTTATTGTGTTTATTTATTGTATTTTATTTATTAATGAAAATATTTCTGTAGAATTTTGGGGTCTTTGTTTTTATCCTTGTGGTATCGAAAATGGTATCGAGTATCGAATATTTTCCTTAGTATAGGTATCGAGTTGAAAAGTTTAGTATCGTGACAACCCTAAGTTCTATAGTGTTTAGACTACGGAATACTGTCTAAATAAAATGGTACCTCTACTGGGGCATTTCTTCTCTATTGTAAATTGATTTGTAGTAACAATGGGCTGCGTGATAGAAATCTCAAGAAGCTTATTTCCATTATTTCCATGCCAGCAACAGAAAAATGGTGTGGAGTTTGCTTTTCTTTAGAAAGGAAGGTGGTGATAGTTAATAGGAAAATGAACAGAGCTAAAAACAAAGCCTCAGATAGGAAGCAAAAACATGGAGCTGTGTGCCCAGTTCACCGTCCGACAGGACAGCTACTGTGACCGTATTGCAGTAGCCATGTGTTACAGCAACTCAAAACATACATATATTTACCAATTCTGTCACTGATTACACTTTTTTAAAGATGTTTTCTGTGCATCTGACTGATTTTGAGCTTTTCTGCAAGAAGTGGCAGATCCAGAAAAAAAATCATAGGGCTGGCCAGTCAGACAGGAACCAGCGTATGAAACCAAAAGGCTTCAATACCAGCTCATGGTCAAGCTACACTTATTACCCTGTACAATATGAAAAACAACGAGGCAAACATCTCTATTTTCCAAACGAAATCCCTAAACACAGAACAGATTTTCATGAAGCCCTTGCAAATGAGTCTACAGGGATATTTATAGATCTATGTTGTCTATACTGGGTTCAGCAATTGTTTGTTATCTTTAATCACGTAGATGACTCCTAGATGTATGCACAGACTCATACCTTTGTCTTCTCCCTCATAAAACAGTTTTAGATGGAAATGCTAGTTCCAGAGGTGGTAAATTACGCCCACATGGGAACAACCATTCACTTGGTTGGGATGGCCACAGGGGTGGCTTAGCCCCGCCCCTGTCAACAAGAAATACATGGCCAAAACTTGCAGCTGTAATTACTGGGAAAATTGGCTGACTGAGAATACACCTTTTTATAAAAAAAACAAAAACTAAAAATAAGTATAACTTTTCTTTAGCTTCACCATTATCTACTACTTTGTGTTGCTCTGACACAAATATATAACTAGCAAGACAAAACATTGATAATTGTGGTTGGAAGGTTTTAAAAGATGAGAGTTCAAGGAGCATAACCTGAATGAAATAGTCATAATATAGTGAAAAGTGTACTGGAAAGATAATCTCTAAAAAACTTCCCTCAGATTACTTCCTCTTACCAACAGCTGTAAATTAACCATACTGAACAGTAGATAACGTGCCACTTTTTAACGAGATTTTCTTTTGCCCTTTAATCCACTATCTCTTCACAAACTTTCTGGTTTTGTTATTTCACGTTTCAAAGTGGGTACCAGAGGAGGAATTCCTTAACGTCAGGACATCCCATACCTCGCTCTCTGCCTACAACACTATCAAAGTGCTGCCACCCTGTGCCTCAGCGTTCTGCTATGTCTGTCGCCAGTGCTCTCAGGAGGTGGGTCCTTCTTTAATTAATACAACAGTGGAGTAGATCCGTGAATCGTGTCTGTAATTAGAGCTTCTGTGTATATGAGTGAGTGTGCAAGCATAGAAGATGGAGAGCATAACATGAATTAATAAAAAATAGAGACCAGTTTCCTCTTTGTTCTTTGAATTTCCAATGTGAAAGTTATTTTTGGATTTGTGGAACATTTACATACTTTGAACAGCTTCTGAAAAAATATGTTGATGGAATATTACTTTTTATTTGGTCAGAAAGGAGAGTACCAGAACAACCAGGCTAAATAACATCCAACGAGAGTTCTGAGAAATTAAAGCGAAAATATTTCAGAGTAGCTTAGGCTTGGTTTCTTTACAGACAGTGATGACTTCAATTATATTTTACAGAAAGACAGAGTGAGCAATTAACTGGTTAACTGTTAGGGGCGCCTCTCTATGCTGATGACACTGTTTTTAAGTTTGAATTGCATGAAAATTAAGAACAGTTTCATCAGCATAGAGAGGCACCCCCAACATTCTGATATTCTGTTCTGGTATTTCATTATGTACAGGTACCGTTTGACAATATTCATTAAAATTTAGAGTTTTTAAACATTACAGAGAAAAAATGTGTTAAAGAATTAAGAGAACTCCCCCAAATGAATCAGAGTTTTGTTTTAAGAATATCAACATTTTAAGGAATGAAAACATTCTTTTTCAGCCTTGCAGTGCACATCTTTAAAATAACTAAGATCACAGATGCACTGTTCTTTAAAAAGAAAATATGTTCATATTTGTCCTAAAGAACTGTTTTGCTGCGCCCACATATTTGTCTTTTATTGACTACAGAGACAACATCTGTATTAATGTTTTACTCTCTCTTCAGCTAGTCCTTAATGTCCACACAGTGTTGCACAATTGTGGCAACTTAACTTTGCTAGCATCAGGCTGAAACTCTCTCTAAAATGCCTTAATTCTTTGTAGCATTGACTGACCAAACTGCAGCAGTCCTTTTCAACAGATGTTGGACCATATTAAGTTAGCAGCATCACACAGTTCCTTTATTATGTCTAAAACTTGTGTGGAGTTTATTAAAATTGAGCAAACTCATTGTCATATTCAAAGCACCAGTATGAGAGTACCCACATGCTGGGATAAGCATCACAAGATGGAAATCTCTGATCTTAATGGGAAGGAGATGAGAGATAGGAAAATTACTCAAGATAACTGGTGTTTAAACAACCCTATGGTGGTTCTAGGGAACCAAGGTGTGCGAAGAAACTATGACACACTAAACATCGCTAAACCAACACCATTGCTGCACAGATGAGTTGGGATGGATTACTGTCTTCATATTGTTGTGCAAAAAGTTCTTCAATATTTTTAAAGTTGGAGCTGAAATCAAACTCATGAAGATCTCTTCAGTTCTTTAATTCAGCAAATATTGTCAGCCTTGACCGACTGTGGCTTCTTCAGTTTCCTGTTCTTAGCTGACAAGTGATGAACCAGGTGTTTTTCTGCTGCTGTAGCCTTTCTTTTTCTAGGATCAACGTGATGCGAGTTCAGAGATGATATTCTACATAACTTGGTTGTTTTCTTGATACTCTAAACGGTTCATCCAGCACAAGCAACCATTACACATTCAGTCATAAATCCTTTTCTATCCTCATTCTGGTGCTCTATTTGAACTTCAAAAAGATAACTTCACCATATCTTTCACTTGTATATTTTGTTAGTTTTATTCTGTTTGTTGACATGTATTGTACTCTTTCTGTTTATTTTGATAATAGTTTAGATTTTTTTTAACAGGATTTTCTAATTCTGTACTGAATTTTGTGATTTAGCCCTTTTTTTACCCTCTGTGTGCTTATTTTGTCTCCTGTTAAGCTGCTGGAATTTGAATTTCCCTGAAGGAATTACCCCAAAAGTCAAGTCTAAGATTAACTAGATCCCTAAATGGGCAGTTCCTGCTAACATGTGTGCCTTATAAAACAGTGTAATTTCATTAAAATAATCCATAACTATCTTAGCAACACCTTATTTAATTTTCATAATGTTACTTGAATAAGAAAATTCTTCCTATGTGCATACATTTTTATGGCATTTTGTGATTTATTTTTTGTATATGAATGCATTGGTGACTGTCTGTATATTTATATGTTTCCATAAACAGTTCTGTTTAAAATAGCGTTTTCTTTTTTAATACAGACTTACCAACATTAATAAAAGTGGAATAAAATATTTTTTTTATGTATCCAGCCTGTTGATTCTTTAAACATTCTGAGACCTGTAATAAGTATGGGACCCCACTGAAATTAATGAAATAACATGCAACATAACACAGCTTCCAAATATAACAAGCAAAACACAAAACAAACAAACAAAAAAGACCATGACTGCCAGATCCGGACAGGCCCCACCGAGCAGCCAACCAGCGGAGCGCACAGAGGCTCTCAGGACGCAAACCCCCCCGCATCAATCCATATTGATCTGAGCAGCTGCCTGGCGCTGATCGGGCCTACATGTCCTCTGCTTACAGGCCCTACTCACTGCTCTGCCCTATGAAAACACAATGCGGGCATTTTGATGGCTAGAACAGCGTGTCCTCTATCCCGTAGCGATCCACGCACCAAACACAACATGCCAAGCATACGCACGCACATACGCACAGGCACCCAACGCGTTTGCACAAATAAAACTACAAATATTATTCTCCCGAACAAGATCGCTTTAAACTCTGCAAGACGCCCCCCCTTCCCCACACACACCATCCGATCACCAGCCGTGGCAGTGGGGTAGTGACACGCTCCAGCAGACCATTAGTAACCCGTCCAACCAGACCGGAGCGCACCCCAAATATGTTCCGCTATTACGCAAATCCGTGGGCCTACTTCGACACATAAGATCCAGCTGCTACTGCTTGTTCTTCTGCAAGCAGGGAGAAATCTTCCACTGACCCTGTCCCCGGTCCTCCCCACCCTCTCTGCCGGCAAAAAAATAAATAAATAAAAGGTTGGGGGGAAATCCGGATTCGTGACACCGATGGAGCCCCCTCTCCTGCTGCAGCCGAACCTCGGCAGCGACAGTCCAACAGGAGGAGGGGGGTTTACAGGAGCGACACAAAGGCGTCAGAGTGATTATAAGACAGGATGGGAGGAAAATAGCAGAATATCACCAAACTCACCTCCGAATGCGCTGGATTGGTGATTTAAAGGGCCAGATCCGCTCCGCTCGCTCCTCGTCTCCTCCGAGCCAAACGCCTCCCCCACCGTTACAGTGTCTGTCCACTCCTCTACCTCCCCCAGCCCCACCACTCTCTCTCTCTCTCTCTCTCTCTCTCTCTCTCTCTCTCTCTCTCTCTCTCTCTCTCTCTCCCTTTTGATAAGCAGCTTTAACCCAGGTTTTTCTATAACATCATCACACACGCACACAGAGTTATATCCCAATTATGTTGATATCAAGAAACACATAGGGAAATATGAAAGATGTAACAAATTTAATAATGGATGTTAGTTTTTCTCTCTTATGCATGCCACATGGACTGTATTTTAGGCAGAGGCGTAGCCAAAACATTTTTATAAGGGGGGGCCAGGCAATAAGCAATGTAGGGTCAATCTATCCTGATCCAACAGGACAATGAACAACCAGAACATCCATATTTTCCAAATAAAGACAAACTATATTTTCCTACAGCCTTTGCTAACAAACAGACACATATACAGTATTTAAAAATCAATCTAGATAAAAGGTATAGTGGATAAAGTTCTTTCAGGTTTGAGTTCTGGGTCGAAATTTTTTTCACATTGTCATTACTTACCTACTTTTATCAATAATCATTTTGCATAAAATTGATATTTACAAGTACTATTTTATCCAAATAATGTCGTAAAAATTAAGCTTGCAGAACATTTTTATCTGTACGCCAATTTCTTTTAAAAGTTAGTCATATATTGATTCATTTTCACGGTAAATGGCTGTTAGTTTTATATATATTTACTGTAATATTCAGTGTTTTTTCCATTCACTTGATTTACGGTAATTTAGTGTATTTTATAAAGTAAAGGACCGCTTTTTGTTTTACGGTCTTTTTCTGTTGCTATTTTACAGTGTTTTGCTGTATATTTTGCTGACTTTTTTTACAGTGCAAAAATTGTTTATTTTCTAACTTTTATTAGAATAGTTATTTATTATCTATCTTTGTTATCTATTATTTAACTGAAGACTGGATTGTATTTTCTCTTTACCCCATATAACACAAAATCTAGTTCTGAAAAGAGCAGGAATTCTGTACTTATCATCTTTAAAGTTAGTATATGGATGTGCATAATTACCGTAACCACAGTGCTTTTGTGGTCAAATAATTGTTAATCTATGAAAAATTTAAATGTTTTAAGTATTGAGAGTATTACTGTAGTATCACTTGAGAGTATAGGCTGATTAATACTTGTGTCGCAGCGAACAAAAAGATGTCCCCGCCCACTCCGTAGACACTCTGCTGCTCCTCTCCCAAATTGTAGGTGACCGCAGACAGTGCCGCAGACAGGAGGACGGCTGGTTTTGTTTTTATGACCGCAATTGCGGAAAACGACTCGTGAAGTTTGGCCAGTTAGAAGAGTGAGGTGCGTGAGAACTCTGGGACTCATTTTCCACCTTGATCCCCTTTTTTTTTCACCCTCATGTCCCTCCATTGTCGGATAAACTTGCCCCCACTTCCTCGCTGCCCTGGCCATATCTAGACCCACAGCTAGTTCCTGATTCTCTTGCATTGTACCGTGGAATATAGACGCAGACCACGCACCAAAATAGAGCATAAATCAAAAATGTCTGCATCAAGCTCAGTGCGACACACTGCTGCAGGAAGCATAACTAGCCCTTATTACTGTTGCCACTGTCCCACCCCTGTCCCACCCCACTCTAGCTCTGCCCCTGATTTTAGGACCCCGGTGTCAGCAAGGAAGGGTGGATCTTTTCAAAACCGTGAAATACTTAAAGCGTAATTTCTTTTTTCAAACTTTATTACTGTTTTTCATACCTATCAAAATCTTGTCAACTCTTTAGTGAAATGTTCCACTCAGGGGCGTTGCTAGGCACAAAGCTTTACTGGGGCACTGGCCCCCGACCGCATATGCCCCTCCTTCCATACACAAATACAGACAAGCACACTGCCCCACCCTGATATATTCCTACCAAAATTACCAGTTGAGATATTAATGAGTGTAAGAGCATATTTGTTTTAACAAACATGAACATTTTCAACATTGCAGCTTTAAAAAATAAGATATTACCAACTTTAAAAATAAAAAGTTTCCATATACACATTCTGAAGTAATCATCATCATAGGTTTCCGAGTTTTAGTTCAGGGGAAAGTTTAACTCAACCCGAACTAAGTTTTTCTCTTATTTATTGAGCATTAAAGTCTACCTACCATTTTTCACTTTTACAAAGTGGTCAATCACTAGACTGTGACTCAGCTTAGAAAGTTCTTCCTTTTCAACTGATAAAATAGCAGGATGGTGGAGCCTGTCTTGTCCCATTGTGCACCTCAGCCAAGTGTGGATCCTTCTCAACACACTGAATGACCTTTCACACCTACAGCTGTTGACTGGGATTGTGAGGGAGATCTGGATGACCTGCGTTAGTGTGGGGAATATGATGTTATCAAGCAAGTTGAAAACACACTGCATATCCTTGATGACAAGGCTTTCTTTTTTAACCAGGAAAAGCTCAAACCATTTTGAATTAAATGAACGTTTTTTTACTCCAAATTTGTCCTGGGGATAGTGGGACAACTTCACTTGTTTAGGACCATCATGCTTTCCCCCTAAGTCACTAATGTCCCCTTCTTGTTTGTGGACGCTGGTTGTTGCTCCCTCATCACCTTCATGGTCCTGTCTCTCACCTGTCTCTTGCCTGTCAGTCTCGCCTCCTCCTCCCTTTCCTACTCCAGCACCTTCATTCTCATTCTCTACAGCAAACATTAAAAAACTTAAATTTATAATTATGTAAATATCTATCATATTGCTAATAACGTTCCTAATGTAACTAGTTAGCTTAAATCACTAATTCATCACGGGACCTTACCTCCCTCTCTCTCATCTTGTTTTACTGCTTCCCTGTCTCTGCTTCGTGTGAGGAATTTCCTGATATCAATCTACAAACCAATGCAGTCATTTTTAGTTAGTAGCCTATAAAGCATGTGGTTTCACTGGGAAAATAATAAAAATGTCAGGTAAGAAACGTTACCAGAACAACGTTTATTGCCCGTCAAAAAAAAAAAAAAATGCGCCGCACAGTGTCCCATCCAACTCAGTTGAGAGCAGCGTGTTAATTTACCTGCAGTTCATGCAGTGACATGCGCTGACGTGGGGGCGCTAATACATCCTCAATTTGGAGTTAACAACACACTTGCTGCGCACTTGAGTAGAAATATACGTCTCCTCCTGTTGGAATTATCTAAATTGATGCATTAAAAAAATGTACCACTGTTGCAAATATTCATGAGATTTATACTGGGGCACGTGCCCCAGTAAATGGGGCCTGGCGACGCCGATGGTTCCACTCTTCCAATGTTGTAAACTTAACATTGCCACTATAAACATTTAATTTTTAATTTTGTCTACTGAATATAAAATCTAAACATATTGCAAAACAACACTTGCATGCCTTTCTCCTTGGTTTTGATTCGACTTAAATCAAACCGTAAATCTAGCTTCTTAACTCTATGCCCACTATTTTTTTTATATAGTTGGAATTGGTTTACTTGTGCTGTAAAAACAACTGTACTCCTCCAGAGTTCAGTACAATCTTTAGCCACGCGATGGCGCCATTTACCCGCCTCTCCTGCAGCTAAATCGGGGGAAGAGTGGGCCTCTTCATGCTCAAAGGCTTTGCGAAAGCACACCCTCACGCATGATCCCTCTGTCCTCACATAACAGAGGTTTACTCCTCTACAGACATAAAGACACTACTACAAGAGTTTTGGCTAAATGCAGACCTTTCTCTAAGCCAAGAAATGACAAAGGTTGACATTTTAGAATACCATAAATAGTGCTTCAAACGCTTGATCTGCAGGTTCTTGTTATGAACAAAGACACCAGTTTTCAAACATTTCACATATCAAATTGTCTCTTTCCATTTTCTTTCCCACACCCTCGTTCTGAGCGACGTTCAGGATTACGAATACATTTAGCGGTGGAAGCCCATGAGTCACAATGTCAGAAGTGGCGTCGACCCCCATATTTCTGTAGGCGTGTCATTTGACCTAATCGGATAAATGTTGTCTTAGATTGTGTGTAACAACAGCAGCACGTGTGGACATGACCAACTAATTAAGATCTAACAGAAGGGGGGTGGGGTTGCGGTTTTCGCCTGAGGATGTGAAGTCCTTGTTGGACACCCCAGCAGCAGCAGGCTGGAAGACCTCTGGCTGTCAAAAGGCATCTCTGTCTCCACCAGAGTAGTCATTCAAGGCTGAGGCAGCATCCACTGTCAACGTCATACTGTCTCCATGGTGACCATGCTGGGGACAGCATGCCCCCGGCAGATGTCAGAGAGTTAAGAAGTGTGAGTAAATGAGGTACAGGAGATGGAGGGGTGGGACATGATGAAACATGAAATTTTAAAGCCTTTTTAAAGGTTTTCGATTAAATTGAGTTCTGGACTTTGACTGGGACACTGTAGCAAATAAATATGCTTTTAACTAGACAATTCCATTGCATGTTTAGGATTTGTTCTAGAAGGTGAGCTTCAAACCTGTTTTAATTATTTTCCAGCTTTTTGAGAGGTTTACAACAAGCATCTCCTGCATTTAGCTCAATTTGGTGGCCTAGTGGTTCTGGCATAGAGCTTAGAATCCTGAGGTTCTGAGTTCGAGCCCCACTCCCACAGACTGCTACTCTGGGTCCCTGAGCAAAGACCCTTAACCCCACACTGTTCCCTGGGTGCCGGACAATGGCAGCCCACTGCTCCCCAAGGGGATGAGTTTAATGCAGAGAGTTCATTTCGTTGCTCTTTACTACATTATTATATATATATATATATATATATATATATATATATATATATATATATATATATATATATATATATATATATATATATATATATATATATATATATATATATATATATATATATATATAGGTAACACAGACGACTCCGGGACTATCCAACCATGCCCAGTGAGAGAGGTTACATGCAGAGACTATGGGAATTATGGCAGCTCCAACAACCATTGTCATCATTGACAAAGAAACAACTACTAACACAGTGTTCCAACATCCGCAAACGGCAGCTGCTTTCACAGCTAGAAATTGACGAGGTACAACTGACATGCTGCGGCAAGGGGGAGTCAGGACAACAGGTCAGTAGGGAAATATCATCATCCCAACACACAGAGATTGGGTCCCCAACTACAACAGACCCACTAAACGTAAGGGCAACTGACCTGCGACAGCAGATCATAACGAAACTGGATCCCCTAGTACGACGACCAAGACTGCCAAGGCTAAGTGACAGAGTACCCTCTGAAAGCCTTCTAGAAGATGTAAATGCAGCACTACATACTATCCCTACTAAGGACATCACTGAAACCAATGAGCTGACCTACGCCACAGCTACAGTGATCCTAGAGATGCTTGGCTATAAGATAAACACCACAGGCCACAAAGCAGAGCCCCCATGGAGAAGAAGGCTGGAAGCCAAGATCAAGGCAACACGAAGAGAGGTTAGTCAGCTCTCAGACCTGCAGAAAGGTGTAGGGAAGAGGTTACCTAAGTACAACAAGCTGTCGATTCCTGAGGCTCTGGAAACTGCCAAACAAAGACTCGCCGCCCTGGCCACCCGCCTAAAGAGATACAAGGGAGAAGCAGAAGCCAGGAGAATAAACCAGGTGTTCTCCACCAACCCATCCAAAGTGTACTCACAGTGGCAGGGTAATTCAAGATCAGATCCACCCAGGGCTGAGACTGAACAGTACTGGAGAAACATATGGGAGAAGGAGGCATCCCACAACACCAATGCTCAGTGGCTGGAAGTTCTAAGAACAGATCACAGCAATCTCCCAGAACAAGAACCAGTAACCATTACAACGGCAGATGTCCAAGAAAGAGCGGCAGGTATGAAGAGCTGGACAGCACCAGGCCCTGACATGATCCACACCTACTGGCTGAAAAAACTAACCGCACTTCATGCACGCCTCGCAGCACAAATGAACCAACTGCTGATGGATGGGACCCACCCAGAATGGCTAACCCAAGGACGGACAATCCTGATCATGAAGGATCCGCAGAAGGGAACAACCCCATCCAACTACCGGCCAATAACTTGCCTATGTACAACATGGAAGCTCCTGTCAGGCATCATAGCGGCTAAGATGAATAGGCACATGGCTCAATACATGCACCCTGCCCAGAAGGGAATAGGAAGCAACACCAGAGGAGCCAAGCACCAGCTACTAGTGGATAGAGCAGTCACCCGAGACTGTAAGACCAGGCAGACAAATCTGTGCACTGCCTGGATTGACTATAAGAAAGCCTATGACTCAATGCCACATACATGGATACTGGAATGCCTGGAAATATACAAGATCAACAGGACTCTAATAGCCTTCATCAAGAACTCAATGAAGCTGTGGAAAACAAGTCTGGAAGCCAATGTAAAGCCAATAGCACAAGTCACCATCAAGTGCGGCATATACCAGGGTGATGCACTATCCCCGCTGCTGTTCTGCATAGGCCTGAACCCCCTCAGCCAGATCATCACAAAGACTGGCTACGGATACCAATTCCGAAGCGGAACAATCATCAGTCACCTCCTCTACATGGATGACATCAAGCTGTATGCCAGGAGTGAGCGAGACATTGACTCACTGATCCACACTACCAGGATCTACAGCAACGACATTGGGATGTAATTCGGACTGGACAAGTGCGGTCGCATGGTCTCAAAGAGAGGGAAGATGATCAGAACCGAGGGGGTTGAACTACCAGAAGGCCACATAACAGATGTTCAGGACAGCTACAAATACCTTGGGGTGCCACAGGCTAACGGAAACCACGAGGAGATGGCAAGAAAGACTGCCACAGCTAAATACCTACAAAGAGTGAGGCAGGTCCTGAAAAGTCAGCTGAATGGGAAAAACAAGATCCAAGCCATCAACACATATGCCCTACCAGTCATCAAATACCCCGCTGGCATAATAAACTGGCCAAAGGAAGAGATAGAGGCTACTGACATCAAGACGAGAAAGCTCCTCACAATGCATGGAGGGTTCCACCCCAAATCCAGCACTCTGAGACTGTACACCAAGCGTAGCGAGGGAGGCCGAGGGCTAGTGAGTGTCAAGACCACTGTCCAGGATGAAACAACTAAGATCCAGGAGTACATCAGAAAGATGGCCCCCAAAGACAAATGGCTTGGTGAGTACCTCAGGCAGGAGAAAACCGAAAGTGAGGACAAGAAAGAGGAAGGAGAACCATCATGGAGGGACAAGCCGCTGCATGGCGTATACCACAGACAAATAGAAGAAGTGGCTGACATAAAAAAATCCTACCAGTGGCTGGAAAAGGCTGGACTGAAGGACAGCACAGAGGCACTAATCATGGCAGCACAAGAACAGGCACTCAGTACAAGATCAATAGAGGCCAGGGTCTACCACACCAGGCAGGACCCCCGATGCAGACTGTGCAAAGATGCCCCTGAAACAATACAGCACATAACAGCGGGGTGTAAAATGCAGGCAGGAAGTGCATACATGGAACGCCACAACCAGGTAGCTGTCATAGTGTACAGGAACATCTGCCATGAGTATGGGCTGGAAGTCCCAAGGTCAAAATGGAAGACACCTCCTAAGGTAGTTGAGAATGACCGAGCTAAGATCCTATGGGACTTCAAGATCCAGACTGACAAACAGGTGATGGCTAACCAACCAGACATCGTGTTGATCGACAAACAGCAGAAGAAGGCAGTAGTGATAGATGTGGCAATCCCAAGCGACAGCAACATCAAGAAGAAAGAACACGAGAAGCTTGAGAAATACCAAGGACTGAAGGAGGAGCTAGAAAAGATGTGGAAAGTAAGAGCAGCAGTGGTGCCAGTGGTAATTGGAGCACTAGGGGCTGTGACCCCCAAACTGGGAGAGTGGCTACAGCAGATTCCAGGTAAAACATCAGAGGTCTCTGTCCAGAAGAGCGCAGTCCTAGGAACAGCTAAGATACTGCGCAGAACCCTCAAACTCCCAGGCTTCTGGTAGAGGACCCGAGCTTGAGGATGACACATACCACCCCACGAGGGGTGAGAAAACAGTTTTTTTTTTTTTATATATATAGACATCTTCCCATTACGTCTGACCAGTTTGTCTGTCATGAAGCCACCACCATGTCTCAAAGATGAAATGCTCTGTTCAGCCGTGTTTGCAGGGTCAAAGCGTGGTACAAGTTCATCTATATAACACCATTCATCCACATGACAATCCAAAATGCTTTACAGGAAATAGAAAATTAACAATGAAGAAAAGGAACAAAACCTTCTAGTTCTTTTCTTCATATGTGAATCATATACTACAATACAATAAGGAAAGCTAAGCACTGCTGCTGTTCATAGCAGCTATTGGAAGAGTGTCCTTGGGAAAAAAACATTGTCTTGACCCCATCTAATTCAAGCACTTTCTTTTAAAAATATCATATGTCCCTTGCACGCCTTGTAGCAAGCTGGAAATTCAACTTCATATTATTTTCTTCCACTAATCCATTTTGGCACTTTTCTACAGTACATAAGCTGGATTTATTAAGTGCATACTGTCAGATATACTGATTGGAAGATATCAGAACTTCCTCTGGAGTTATGCAGACTTCTTGTCAGTTTCTTTGATTACTTGTCCTCCTTGTCCTGGTAGGTTGCAGGATGTCTCATGCTGTTTCAACTAGTTCATAATGGCCAAGCATTTCTCTGTGAGATGTAAGGATATTGCTTTTTAACCTGCCTTAAACTTCACCACTGATTTATCACAGATCTGTCTGCTGTTCATTACTCATCTTGTTTTATGTTGAATAGAAAAACCTCTGGTGCTTTCACTATATTACAGCTGTATTACACACTGAGACAACGTGGATCTATTTACTGATATTTGAAGCCAGTTTTGTTGCACTCAATTTTATTTTTGGGGAATTTGAGTACATGGGGGTGCTACATGCTTTACCTATTTATAAGTTAAAAAGTATAACTATATTACTTTAAATGTTGGTCTATTAAAAAACACAAACAATAAAATACATAAAGGTTTTAACTGCAAAAAAGGAAATAACAACAAAATATACACTGCTCAGTTCAAATTTTATTATGAAAATCATTTTGCAGATTTGATTATTGTCATCTACATATATATATATATATATATTTATTTATTTATTTATTTATATATGCTAGTTTCCATTATTCAGAGGATGCATCAGCACAGTATATCTTAATAGGAAGACTATTGCTAGAATAAATATCTATACAATAAAACTGTCTTAATGAAAAAAAATACAAAAGCAAGTGCTAAAAAGAAATAAACCAATTGCCCAAGTCAAACTCAAAATTGTTGAAAAAGAATTGCTTTGCCAAAATTACAAAGATGTTTTTCACAGTTTGTGTCCTTGTTCTCATGCTGGCTGGAACACCAATAGGGACCATGCAGGAATGAAGAGCCAGAGCGACAGGAAACTACCAGACTACCGGCAAAGTCAGTGTGTCACAATGTCACGCACCCCAACCCCCCAAAACCGCCCCGTGAGAATTTGAGGTGATCTCACGAGATCATTGGGAGGTCAGCAGAGGTTGGTGGGCGTGCTTTTATTTTTATATCCCTCCTGCGACTCTGAAACTCAGCTGAACAGGATTATAAACTGGGTTTTCTTGGGGGAGAGAGGCCCAATAAACCACAACATTTGTAACGTATTTCAGTTTAATCAAATCACATGTGACCAAAGCCCCTTAGGCTGTCCATTATGAAGCCTTTCAGTAGCAGAAAGAACCCAGTGACATGTAGCTAACCAACTGTTCCTACATGAGTATCTCCTTGAGAGCCAGGCTACTTTAACTCCTGAAAAATTCAACTTAATCAAAACTACAATTAAATTTCACAAGGTTGCTCAGTATTTTATTTATGATTTCATAAAAAATAATGATTCGTTTAAAATACGTCACCAGATTATAGATCCCTGTACATTTCCCCTTTTACAGTTAAGTCGTTGATTTCCCAGTGGAAATATAAAATCTGAGTCTAATTGGACTTTAAAAAGAAAGCTTGACTTTATGCTAGCTGACGACCATTTTCCCTAACTGACCAATACATTATTTTTCTTTCCTTCTTCCATGTTAGAAATGTTACATCGTTTGAACATTATTTACAGCTATCTACAGCTGAATTTGAGCAGGGTTAGTTTCTGTCACAGACACACACATAACTAAATGAATGAAGTGAGAGGAGTTTTTGTTCAGGAGGGTCGACTTTTTTATGAACAAAGGATGTTGGGCAAAATGACAAAAAAAAAAAAAAACGAAGGGAGAATAGAGTAAAAAAGTTATGTTTTATAGCATGGAGCAATGTGTTATGACTTTGCATTTATGTTTTAGTCATAACCAGAAGTTTGAAAATAATCTTTTTGCAAATTAACCAGTTTCTCTATCAGCATGTCCTCATAAAAAGGTAAACTTATCGTTTACTTTTAAAAATATAATTTAAATTACCTTTATGTTAATAGTTACTTACAGTGGCAATTGGTAACAAAGTGGCAACAATTAATTGTCTACTACTTTATACATAGTAAAAATTGGATTTTAAGAATTCAGAGTAAACCTATTTAACCCTAAATTGAGTATTTACAACCATACTGAGTATAAATCTGCTCAAATATTGGAATTAATAATCATTGTGAAATTTGACAGCCATGCAGTGTAACTTTTCTCTATAGGGTGTAAACTACCCACCAGTCTCTGAGAGGTCTTCTTGATTTCAACACTAATATGAGTAAAATTAACTCTAAAAATCTGACACTCTGACCGAATGATGTCAGAGTTATGTTTAACTCTGTAGATGTTGAAGTAACACTCTTTTTTTACTGTGTAATACAGGGGCATTTAAGCTATTTAAAGACAGCAGATGTATTTATTATAGGGTAATATTGCTGTATACTTTGAATATCTCCATAGTTTTCTTTTCAGTTATAAAAATTCTTGCCAGAGGCTGACAACTTTCCCCTACATCCCATGGCTATTATAGCCATAAAAATAGAAGCACTTTGATCTCAGTTTTGTTTTAGGGCTTATCTCTAAGAAATATTATGACTGTTACACATTTATTGTCAATGTAAGGCTTTAAATGTTAAAATAGAGGCATGGAATATCAAAACCATATTAACCCAGTTAAAATGCGTTTTGCAAGAGAATGGTTAGACTTCCATTAAAATTATCCTCCACATTTATCCAAGATCTGTTATAAAAAGACAGCAGACAAATGAATAAGAAAATTATGAAATACAGTAATCCTCACAGACTGCGAATTAGTCTGAGCCTAAAGTAAACAAGTAGGTTATAGCAAAGGCAGAACAACCACTGCTGCACTTATTTCAAACCAAATTTCTGTACCAATTTCCTGTTTTTTTATTTGAAAAATACATACGGGATACTACAATAAATAGATTTGATCTAATTTTCTCAATACATTCAATTACTTACTAGTACCATAACATGATTGCACCTCCACCATGCTTTACCCTGGGTTTCCCTTTCTCCCTTGAACTTTATCTTTTGTCATATAGAAAACCTAATAATTATTGTGTGTTACACACTATTTTCCAAGCCAATACAGCTCAAATGGATCTTTTTTCTCTCTCTCACACCTTAGCAATGAATTGAACTTACTTTATTTTTTACATAGTTTTGAGCATCTTAAGAAATTTAATTCATTCCAATAATTTAAATCAGGATCCATTTTTATATGATATATCACTAACTGATGGATTTTCCTGTAATTCAAATCATTTTTATATTTTAAAACATGTTTTAATTTAATTGTAAATTTTCTTATTATCAAAAGTGTGTCCAGTTAAAGCATTTTGGGTGTCGAAACACTGATATGAAATATAAAAATCCTTTATTAAAAGATTTATTTGCATTTATTTGCTGAGAGGGTTCTTCTTATTCAAGGAGGACAATATTTTAAAGCAGAACTACACCTCCATATGGTTGTTATGTGTCTCTGTGAGAAATGTTGGACTGCACCAGATGTCCCATGCAGAACCTGTAAGCATTCTCCAGCAGTAAGCCAGGGATGTATGACACATCATTAGCTAGAACAATGCATCGCTCAGGTGTGCACATGATCCACTCATGCAGTCCAAAGTGTACAAATGCAAAAGGTAGTTTGGTGCACATACATGGATGCTCTCACTTTTACACAGAAACATCACTGATAAATGGGATGAGACAAGCCATGATTGAACGGGGGCTGATTCTCTCAAGTATCTAACCTGCTCAGTCCACAAACTTAGATGCCCCACGTGAACACTATTTTTCTCGCACGGGGGAGCTCAGCTGAACCTTACACAGAACCTGGCGAGTGTAGTTAAATTTCAGATTTTCACACCGTGTCTATAAATATATCAATAGCCCGGCTGCCTCCCTCGCTCCCCTGTTTTGCCATCCATCCGGCTCTTACATGCTGCCTCATTGCCCCCACCCATCCCTCTCTGTGCTGTATCATATTCCATGCAGGGAGGTGTACAATGCCTGTCTCTCGTTAACGTCAGCAGAACAGCAGATTGCACAAACATGCGCACGCAAACATGGCATTTGCGTAAAGGGACCAGGCGTATCAAGCTGATTTTTATGCAGTGTGTGCCTCTATTAGATTAGATCAGCCCCCAGAGTTGGGCCTGAAAAGCATCAGAGGTCTTTTGTTTATTATTTTCTAACCACATGCCCGGTCGGCTGCCACCCATCTATATGGCATTTTTACAACTAGTCAAAATCATGACATTGAAAACTTAATATATATGTGAATTACTTTTAAAAAACAGTAAAGCATCCCTGGCCTCTAACATGTAAAGGGTACTTTAACAAGGTAATTTTGGAGTTTCAGAGGACCTCACATTAGTGCAAAAATACGACACAGCTATAACAACAAATACATTCAGAAAAAAAGAAAAGATAAGTAGTAACAGCCATGAAGTGTAGCTTTTAGTTACATATTCACATTTGGATCTATCTGATGAATTTGATGCATTGATAGCATGGTGATATGAATAATATCAATAAACGGAAAATTACAGTACATTGCAACTACAGTACCAGCACTTCCTGCTTACAAAGATTCTCCTTCCAGAAAAATAGGGTATTAGCATTGGTTGACAAGGGCGACATCTTACTTGAAGCGCTTTTCAGACCCCCTAGAATGATGGCAATTTACAATAACAATGCATATGGAGCATGTTTGGGGATGCAGACGGGTCATTTCATCCAGTGTTTATAAGTGAGTTGATTAATTTTAAGCAAATCTTCAAGTAAAATGCCCTCCTAAAGTGCTCAGTTGTTGATCCTGCTGCAGATAAAACAGAGGTGGAGATGAACGAGGAACGGTTGCTGCGCTCTTCCTTTCTTTTCTTTTTTTGCTTGTCTGTTCCACCCCTAGGAGGAGGGAGCTCAGTTAAAATGGGTTTATCATCTGTGTCTTTGGGTTGAAAAAGTACATAAGCAGATTACCCTCCTCGCTAGTTGTTGTCAAAAGTCTATCCTGAGAAAATGGAGAAAATCTGGATCATCCAGCTCAGATTACGCTCCACAAACACAGCCAACCGATACCCTGTTGCTCAGCAGAACCACAACTTCATTGTACTAATGTACTGAACAATTAAAACAATGAGACTGAGAGTGACCTTTGATGACATTACACAAAGAAGACAGAAAGATATTCAAACAAAAAACTAAATGTACAGAAAGATATATTAGTAAAAGGTATTGTGCTTTTGGCTGTCCTGTGTACAACATTTAGATCTCCTGCACGTAAAGATGTATATCAGCCTTATATGAATTCACTTTGGACTTAGGGTAGAGCTTTAAAGTGGAACTATATAACAAATTAAATGTATGTGTGATATTGTGATATAAAGTGCAATATGAGGGCATTTAAGCTGAGTGAGCCCCATGTGTCTAAATATAATTAGTAAACAGTAACTTTCAGAGCCATATACGTGTTTACTCCTTGTTGACAACTGCATGCATGATTCCTGCATACGTGTGTATCCCGTCCTCTGCTACCTGTTCATGGATAAATGGATGAAGGCGCAGCGGCAGACAGATTCCTTGTAAAGATGGATTAAAAGCCTTGAAATTAATTCATCTCCTCTTGCAGAAGCAATTCTAGGTAAATACATTTTCAAATCTTCTCTACAAGTCTTTTAGAGATTATTCGGCATGAATAGGTAGGACTATACTACTGACATCCTGAACCCCCTCTCCATTGCCTGTATTTACATACAAGTACAACACCATTGTATTTGAGGTCTTCCTGGTGTAAAAATACGATGTGAGAAACCAGTTTCCTTCCATGAAACCTAAATCAAGCTTTTATTGCAGTAGTATCCTCTTGTGCTAAAAAAAAACAAAAAACTTTAGTTTAAGTGAATTTATTAAAACATGTAAAGGGAAAGAGAGCATTTTGAAAACGATTCTGGAAAATTTCTGCACCATTTCCAGCCAGATAATGAAAAAAAAAAACAGGAGTGGTTAAACAGAGACTAAATTAGTCACCAGACCTCCCTCCTGGTTTGATTTCAAGGCTTTTAAAATCATCTTTAACAGAAGTTTAAGTCTGCTCTGCATTTATAATCAAACCAGCAAAGGAAAGACAGTTTAATGAATAATCATTTACCTATATCATCCTATCCATTCCTTCTTCGATGTGCTTTAAATTTAAGGATTTCCGCCCCACTTGGCATGGTTTTTAAAATCGTTATAAAGCAAACAGACTAGAAAAAAAGGCAAAAAGAGAAACTTTCACATGAAAAGTGCCAAAGCGAGCTGATATTATCCAGTTTTTTTTTTTTTTTGACAGGGAAACATTTTTTATCCCTCTTTCCAGCTTGGCAATGATTATCCAAGGGTACCATCCTGGTAAACAAGGCGGCCTTGATTCTTCTCTCTGTTTATAGGAGTTCACCTTCCTCCTCTTCGGTTATTCTACACTTTATGAAAGTTTTAAAAGGATTGTTGCGTGTGTCAGTGTACAGATAGAAACCTTCTCATTGCAGAAGATGATTATGGAAGTTTTTTTTGATGAGTTTTTAAAAAGACCAGTTATCAACATCATATTTTTTCCATCTCTGACCAGAACCAATGAGATGAAATCTTTAATGCTGCAGACGTGATTAGCTCCTCTCCTGTGATTGGACGACTTGTTGAGGCTGAACATGTTGCTGCTAGATGGAAGATATTTACACATCCCCATGGTTATATACATCAGAGCCCAGTAGTGGGATTCTGGGAAGTGCCAGGGTTGTATGTTCTGCTGAGTTCTGCTCATGCTGGCAGCCTCAGATATGTGATACACAAATTTAGAGGTATAATGGACTGATTAGGTTTCACCAAATGGCTGATCTTAAATCAAATAAAAATATTCCTAAAGTTTTTGGAATAGTGGAGATGCAGAGGATGGGAGTTTGGGAGGCTGACGAGGAGATTAGTTATGAGCAGAGAAGCATAGATTAAGAGATTTATTGTAAGATAATAAATTATTTCTGCTATTCAGGGACGTTGGTTCTCTCTTGATTAAGGCGCCATTCTGTGATCATTCTGAGATTTTGCTGCACTTAGGTGTTGCAAATCGCCGCTGTTTCTGTGTTTCTACCTTATTTGTTTTCTCAACATTTCCTTGATATCAAGCCAACATCTCACTTCCTCCCACTCAGTCAAACGCTTCTGAATATCTGCTTCTTCCTGTTTTTTTGAACGCCCAACTGAAACAAACAGAGGATGTGTATATTAAGATTCCCTTTGCCGTTGCAGCAGCATTGCTTTAATTGGATACACATGGAGTGGTTTCTTCATCTTGTCCTTTTTCTTTATCTCTCTTGATCTTGATCTAGATCCTCCCTCCCTCCCTTCTCCTCTCCTCGCTTGTCCTCCCCTTTCCCCTCCTTCTGGCTCTACATCACGCTGCATTTGCCCTTCAGTCTCTCTGCACGGGACTGCTTCCCAGAGCGCTTGCCGTCGATGTTGAGGCTCATGTTCCTCTTCTTGTCCAGATTGAGGAGCTCCTGGAAGAGCTCTGTGACATTGTGGTTGGTCTTGGCGGATGTCTCCATGAAGGCGCACTTCCAGCGGTTGGCCTGGTCCTCCCCATCCTTGGTTTCCACCTCGCGATGGGTTTCATCACTCTTGTTTCCCACAAGCATAATGGGGATGGCCTCTACGTTGCCTTTTATGGCCAGGATCTGCAGAAGAAATGTAAAAAAAAAACACTATGGAATCTCATTTCAACACTCACAAAGGTGTTTAACTTATTGTATTTTGTCACAAAGCAACCACAAATGTAAATGTATTTTATTGAGATTCCATGGAATAGACCTAGTCTTAGTGGACCACAAGTGTAAATGCAAAAAAGTGTTTACTAATATCTGTTTTAATACATTAAAAATCCAAACTTTTTTTCATGTTTGGATTCCTCTGAGTGGATTACAGCTGCAAGTTCTTTGAAACATGTATCTACGAGCTTTGCATAATTAAATAGTTAAATCTTTAACCGTTATTCTTTGTAAACAGTTTTAGCTCTATCAGACTGAAGAGTGATCAATTATGAAGATATCTCTTGTACGTTATTCTAAGTTTTCAAAGTCTGGAGTGAGACTTGACGATTACAACCTACACCACTTTTGAAGCACCGGCTGTTTCTTCAGGTATGTTAGTCTCTGAAATTGTCTCAAAGCTTTGAATACATCACTAAAAGCTGTACAAAAATATTGACAGCCTTTAACAGATTTTCTTCCAAGATTGCTCATTTATTGCACTATAGCCACTCTTGAGAAGTAAATTTGAACAACATAATTATGTTGCTACCATTTTTGCTCACTAGGATGAGGTTTGGCTATTTTCTGCCATGCATGGTAGTAAATGAACAAAAATTGTTCCATTTTAAACCTGAAAATGGAACACCGTCTTCCGGCTGCAGACAGCATTCCACTAAATGGATCATTATCAGATTTGTGAGGAGCACCACTAATAGCTGAGCTGTCAATATCAAAATGAGCTATTGATGTTTGCTGTTTTATTTGATTTCTCTTATTGCCTCTAAATGTTTAAATAGAGCGTCAGATTTAAAATAGCTTGGCAAGATGTCCAAAGCTTAGGATTATATTTCACAACCTAACTGTACTTTTGTTGTTCATTGCAGCTGTTTTATTACTAATGTTCCAAACCTATGAGGCCTTCACAGAACAGCTCGATTGGAAATGTTATTAAATAAAAAAGAAGAGTCTTTAACTGTTAACAAGCTGACATCCGAAGGCTATTGGATGCACTGGATTAAAAATTTTTGTATCAAAGTATAGGAAGGTCTAAGTAAAAAAGCATGTTTCATTTTCAGATCTGTACTTGCAAAATAAGGGAAAATGTTCGGTGTCTGATAACACATTTGATCTTATGGCCTCCTGGGCTTGAAGCCCCAAAGGACAAAAATGGCAACATATGAATATCTGACTGTGCTGTTTGTTTAGAGGTAGCTAAGTCAGACATAGGAAATCATGTTTTGTTTATTGTTCTAAGGGATTTTTTCTACATCCAGCTCAATATTCCTACAGTTGATGCACAGATCAATGTTTTTTTTTTTTTTTCTATAAGGGCTTGGTTTAAAGAAAACATTAATTTGCTCTGCTATATCTGTGTCAACAGAATTCTTCGTGGAGCAATCTAACACCAGCAGCTTGAAGGCGATCAAGCCCAAATGTAAAACACATGTCATAGAAAGCATCATTGGAAACTCCTTGAACCACATAATAATGTGCTGATAAAAAAAAAAAAAGTATGGTGCATTGCTTGTGTTCTAAAAAGTCATATAAGAACGTTTCTATAGAATATATAATTTTATAAAAAGCGCTGTATACTAAACCAGTTAAATTTCAGAGAATTAACGGATCTATATAATTTTAAATAGGAAACATTGTTAACTGAAAACAACGGCATTGATCTAATCGTAACTTCAGTTTTAAAGTCTCTCTTTGTTGTTAGACAAAGAAATAGACTTAGAGCACAGGGCAGTTATACGTAGACACATACCTGTTGATAAATGGGTTTTAGCTCCTCCAGAGACTGTTTGCTTGTGATGGAGTAGACCAGGATGAAGGCATGGCCCTTGGAGATGGAGAGGCGCTGCATGGCTGGGAACTGGTGGCTACCTGTGGTGTCTGTGATCTGCAGAGTGCACACACTTTTATCGCAGCTGATCACTTGCCGGTAGGTGTCCTCCACCGTGGGGATGTAGGTGTCCCTGAAAGTACCCTTAACAAAGCGCAGGACCAGGGAACTCTTCCCCACTCCTCCTGCCCCGAACACCACCACACGGTAGTCGTTGCTCTGCTCCGGCATTCTGCCTCTGCAGGCTTAGGCGGTGTTGTACCTGAAACATCAAAGATGGATGCATTAGGAGGGGAAAAGAATGAGGAAGAAAAAAGCGAAAGTGAAGGAAGTGGACAATGTTGGGAGAGAACTAGAGTTAATAGGACAGCAAATTCCAACAAGCTAGTGAAATGCCTTAACAGTTTTACAGTTGTTTTTTTTACATCAGCCATAAAACATTTGTGTACTTTGCAACTTAAACATTTTCAGTAACAGATAACAGTTCATCATTTGGCATTTGAAAGGTTCACTACTGTAGTGCAGACCTGCTTAGACAGTAGATCATGGAAAAATGCGAACTAAAACTTGTTAAATTTCAATTTCTTTTAGATTCACAAAGCTTATACAGCAAACAGCAGATAGATATTATCTAGCTCGGACCAGCATTACACAACATCATCAGCTTATTGTGTAAAAACAGATAAAATAAATATTTCTGGAGTAGTCCTCCCAAATAAAAGTTTATTTGATGTTCACATGACCATGAAAATTAATTGAGGCGCTTCTCAGATTATTAGATTTTAACTTTCTAAAAGCAATCCTACAAGAAACCAGGTAAATAAAAAAAAAGAAACAGGCTCCTTTCTAACCAACAAACAAAAGTAAAGAGGAAAGAAATTAACCAACTAATCATTTTCATTAAGCCAACAATAAACTGTTATTGTTATTTCTCAGTGTTTATATCTATAATGTTTATATATACTAATATATCTAATGTATCAGGGCAAAATATATCATCAGTTGGGAAATAAAAAGGCCTACCTAATTTGGACAAAAATTCAGGTAAAGCTGAACTGCACTGCACAGTCAAACCTGCTACTTTGTCCTTTACTTTTGTGCAGTCTCATCAGACACAATCTGTTGCTATGTTTGTGAGTCCTTGTGTTCACCGTGTAGCTCAATCCTAATGTGCGGAGTATCTGTGCCTCCATTTATCTTCTGTGGTTCAACACTTGCTTTAAGGTCTCATAATAAGAAACTCCCTTGGATGTCATTATGCTGCTCTGCTACCTTCAGCTGTAATAAAAACTCCAAATTGGCATCAATATAATATGAAATAAGTGGATTTCTGTCATGCCTGCACCGCAGGAACCAACAATTGATGTGCAGAGCATCTGTAATTGCATTGCTGGATTCTAAATGACATCACTAAAGGAGTTCAAAATAAATGGGAAATCTCTGAGCGTTTCTTGAGCTGTAAAAAAAGAGACCTCCTCTTTAAAATCGAGTGACAGCACTGGAAACAAGTGCAGTTTAATTTAGAGGAGAATCCATAGCTTCTGATCATTTCTGTAGCATAGAAACGGTAACCCTCTGGTCAGAACTAAAAAGGAGAGTCTTAATAAATGCAATCTTCTGCTAAGATCAGTTTTGACCAGCCGTTAACCTTTCTGGGCTTTCAGCTGATCAAAGTATTTCTCTTTTAAATCTTGGCCGATGGCTTTTCTGGCTGTGGTAATGGAAATGCGGGCTGCCTGATATGGTTCAGCTGTTTGCAACATTACTCTGACGCAAATCTGAATAAACAGGCAACACTGCCAGGAACGATGATCATCTGTTTGTTCCCTCAAACTCTTGGATTCAATGAGGCCTTGAGTCAGACTGAAGTATTGGGCTCCAAGTTGTTTGATCTGCTTAGCGAGCTCTGCTCCATGTCAAACAGGAAAGCATACTCACGTTATGTCCAACAGGCACACATATTAACACCCACACAAAGACAAGTCTGAGTATGATGGGAAATGAAAATATTTGAAAATTCTTGCAAAAATGAACAACTGCTTTAAATGAACACATAAAAAAGCTCATAGAACACAAGAAAAGGAACTAGTTTGGATTTTTGAGAAAAATCTGTTAAATAAATTAAGAGGCTTTTTTCCCACTTTGATGAGCTAAAAAAAAAAGAAATGTGTCACTGCTTCAAGAAATCTAAAAGTTCTTATAATTTCAGAAGTTTCTCTTTTCATAGTTTATACTTTTCAGATTTAACTTTGAAATAAGCGTTAGAAGAGTACCGAAACACAAGGTTTAATTTTTCTAATTGATTTCTTTCAACAAACAAAATATAATACAGATGATTTTTTAAAATGTTGTTCAAGTAAAGGCAGGCTTGGACAAAAAAAAATACATAAAAACACATAATAATAATAATAAAAAAAATATATATATATATAATATAACTCTGACACAGCTCTGTTCCTGCAGCTGTAAATAATCCCCAGCTGCAGTGAAAGACTTTATCTAGACACAGTAGTTAAAACTGCCTTTGTTGATGAAACCATTTCTTTGCTGTTCAGTTGTTCTCCCGTGCAAATGATCAATAAAATATAATAAAAAGGCAGAAATGCATTGAATAATGGCTTTTTAAAGTAATGAATCATGAATGATTAAAATATGAATTAATATGAATAAATTAGATAATTTAAATGAAAGTTGTTGCCTATTATTGACTTATTCATAGTTTCTAAAATGCCTTTTTTGTTTTAAGATCGTGGAAACAAAAAAATTATATAATTCTATGCAGGTGCTGTTCTACCCGGTAAATTCAGTCCAGATTCACGTTAATGTTTACTATAGCTTCTCTTAGAAGCCGAATATCAATTAAAAACTTTTATTTTTATGTAACTTAATTTGTCACATGTCAATGAAGATAAATTGAGGAATTTTCAACAAGTCATTGTCAAACATTTCCGAGAGAATATAAAGAATTGAAAAAAAATTTGGCCCATTGCGAAAAAGAACATTAACCTCTTGCTAATTCCTGAATTAACAATGATAAATTATAAAAAAGCTGCATTAAATTTCATTATCCAACTGCTGCTGATCCATAGATTTACAAATTTGCTTAAAGGGGTCAGAATGATTCTATAGGGTATTTGGTGTTGGTCTTTAAGGTCTCTGAATAGGATGTTGGGCTGAAAATGGCATATTTGCTGTTCTGTGAGCCCTAATTCTAGCCTGGTTAAAAGCCCTTAGAATGAAATGACAGGTTTTCTTCCTTTTATGGTATGATCATGAATATTTAGATGAGCTGTGCGCAGATTGGTTGGTTTACAACGAGCAAAGCTGCTGTGCAAAGACGCATCATAGCCACAAGCACTCACTCACTGGAACATCAAATTGTTGATATGGTAGGGTGACCAGACGTCCGCCTTTTCCTTGACATGTCCTTCTTTTCATACCTAAAATATTGTCCAGGGAGAATTTCAAAATCGTCCGGGATTTTGGTCGACTACTACATGGACGGGGGCAGGGAGCCAGTGGGGGACAGAGCGACCGAACCCGACCCAGTGACAGTAGACGGCCCCATGCTTCCCCCCGCCTGCCTTACTGGCCCCCAGCCCCCCTCCTCCAGCTGAGGACAGGCGGCTCATGGCTCTCTGCTGGATCCGGTCCAGTCAGCGGCCCTGCAGTCGACACTTCACCAACCCCCCTTTTCTACAACATCAAAAAAGCTAAAATGTCTGAAAAAGCAATACCTCATGCTCTAATCTGATGAAAATCAGTAAGAGATTAAAAAAACAAACCCAGCATCATCTACGAGTCTGCAAATGGTTAAAATCTATGAGGCTTTGAGACTCAACCAAAAACACTGAGGACAAGAAAGAACACAGAGTCCCCTGTCACATCTGCAATCAAAACAAATGTGTCAATGATTCATGAAAAAGTTCAGGAAATGTTCTGTAGCCTGATGGGACATAAACAGAGGATTTTTGAAACCTTGCCTTCATCAAATCTGGTGCAAAAATGACCAACAATTAAAAATAACATACTACTGAATTAAAGGTACTGTTAATAATGTTCAGTCATCCCTGATTTTAAGCTAAGGCACAGTGAGACAGTAATCTAAGGGATTCAGCAAGCCCTTCTCTGAATAGACCAAAAAATGAAATAATTAGTTGATAATTAATTGAAATATTGCTGTCTTTATTTGTTGTTTGTCTTTCTCCTGCTACTTCAACATCCCCTCACTTTTCTCTCCATTTTCCAGTCTCTTTTCTGTTTGATCAATAAACTAAAGCCCCTGTGGTTTTAATCGATGGAGCGTGCTTCTCTAGGCCCAGGATGACAGACTGTTCTCCTGCCTTTGTTTTTTGTTTTCAGCCATAGATTCCAGCTTCATCTCATCCAAACCATCCTCCGCTCTCCTACCCTTTTCTTTCACCTGAGCTAAAATTAGCCGCCTCTCTTCCTTCGTCAGCAGCGAGAACTGCACACACAGGTGTGCCCTCACAGTCACACACATACTGTACTTCAACTTCTTCCCCGTTTGTCCTTGACGTGGAGCCTTTGAGATTGATGGCGCTCCTCCCCAACATGAGCCGTCTCGCCGCATTTCGTCTCCTCTCCTCTTGTTTTATTTGGAATGAGAGGACTGCAGTTCCCTAATGAATTAATGGTACACTTAAAAATGCATCTGAAGCATTGCAGCCAGACTCCATTAGGGGATAACATTGGCTCGGAACAAAGAGGTCCCTCTTCCCTTCTCCCCCATTGCAGATACATTGCAGGCGTCTCTGATTTATTTTACAGGGAGCCCAAAGAAATGTCACCTTTAGTAAAAATATGCACATAATTTACATCAGGAGAGCCCCTTCCACAGGAGCATGAAAGAGGCGCATTAACAAACATCAAACACAATACCATTCAACAGATCAAGAGCGTGATTGAATAGACACCCACAAAGCGGTCCTGTGTTTTCTGTCAGTGAAAGGGTTTTAATCAGGGTGCTCATACTGGAATGCCGTGGGTATATGGCTATTCAGAGGTGAGTGTTTTACAGGATCAACAGATATCAGCTGAAATATTAGGTCCTCTCCTGGTGAAGCAGCAAATTTCCTCTTCTATGTACGCCTTGACTCAGATTATTAGTGGGTCCGTTAAATTGTAGGAAGTAATCAGCATTTTTAGTTTCGCAATATAAACAATTGGGCCTATTTTCATTAGGTTTTAGCAGTTAGTGGAGGTTTTTTTTTTGTTTTTGTTTTTTTAAACATATAGACAAGTGTTGTGTAGGGCACATAAACTGGATCCTAGAGCCTTAAACTTGCCCAAGACCTAAAGGTTAAAGACCTGTTGGCTGCTAAATATCCTCAGTGCAATGTTTATAACTCTTTCTCTCAAACTCTCAAAACACTTTTTTCAGGATAGGGAAACATTCCTTCCTTTTTGCTGAAAATAAGAATGTTATGATCTTCCCATCAATGACAGGAAAACACACTCATGTTATGACCTGCTTAGCTCCGCCCAGTTTTCATTCTCACTCATCAGATCCACCTGTTCCAGTTCCTATTTAAACTGCTACTTCCAAGCCCTCAGTGTCAGATTATTCGAGCCATGTGTTAGAGTTCTGTAGCTTACCCAAGTGTGTTTCTCGTTACCTGATCCTGACTAGTTTCTGCTCCTGGACTTCTGAGTTTTGCTTGCCCTTGTTCTTGTCTGTTTTGCTTGACCTGTCTTTGGACTTCTTTTTGGATTCTGCCTGCTACGACCTTGGTTCTGTCTCTCGACCCCGGCTTGGATTTCCCTTCGGTACCTTCTTGCATCTCTAATATTCTGCCCTGGACATCTCCCTCTGCATTGACACTGACTTTGGATTTTCCCTCCAGATACTTCTGCTCTTCCTCATCTGCTGGCTTCCGCTCGTCAGTCTGCTCTGCTTCACTCCTGGAACTCTCTGGGCGGTACACGCTGCATGCTTTGAAGAAATCTTCCGGCTGGATTCCACTCCTCCCTCTGGGCTTGGACTGAACCTAGAAAACCAGGTTAGTGACTCAAAAGCTCTCTATAGTTCCCTGTCAGAGTTGCGTGGTCACTAACCTGAGTTTCTACCTCTACAGGGATATCCAGCCATCCATTCCCAGCTGATGAGCTGCTGATTATTGAGAAAATAATAAAAATACATTCCGAGTCCTGACAAAGAACCTTTAATCAAAAGCTAACATCAGCATCCTTGAACAGCTTGCAGCACTGTCTTCCTACAGTATGATTGAAAGCTTATATTTTTCTACCAGCTGTGCAGCATAAAGATGTTTAAAGTCATCCAAGGATGCAAACAATTCTTCTCAAATCACTCATGCCAACCCTAAACAATACAGCACCCTGGGTGGTATGCCATTTTGCCCATATCAAAAACCACCGCTGCAAATCCCTTCAGTATATATGATATGCAGGTCCAAATCTATTCAGCTAGAAAATCATTGTGCAGATGAGAAAAGTGCAGCCAAGAATTGCTTATGCATATAGATTCTGTCAAAGCAGTTCTAAATAAATCTGTTTTAAAATGCCATAATCAGTATTTAAACCAGTGCATGCACAGAGCAGTTATTTTCTCTGAGAGATCCTGCAACTTTAGATAGGATGATAACTAGCATATAGACACAAAACATTTAGTCACTCACCGAATCACATAGCAGCACTACATTTTTGAAATGACTCAACTGTTTTTCAACTCCAAAGAAAAAATGAGTAAGCCTGTGCTACTCATCTGTGCCAATCCATGATCAATTTTAACAGTTGTTTGGAGCATATTGCCTCAAAATCTAAGACAATGAGGCACCGTTGGCTTAGGAGCTTATTACTGGGCTTAACCTACTCTGTGCTTCTGCACTGCTTGAGGTTGACCCAATTCCCAGGAATGGAGCCACCAACTGTCTTTGGGTTATAGACCACCTGGATGCCAAAACCTCCTGAAGATGAAAGAGTAAAAGTTATATAGTCATTGAAAATCTGTTTTAACTGACTGATTATAAAGATAAATAACCAATAACTGCTTAAGATGTACTGAAAACAAGAGTCATATTTCAGATTGCTTAGATATGCTTTCCCTACGTTTGTACTTTATGGTTTTAAATAACAACATTGAGGTGAAGACATATAAAATGTTATTAAATACATTGGATTTTCATTTAAAGGAGGAGATCTCTGGTTTGATACCCTTTATTCTAAACAAAACTGAAAGCAAACAGCTACAGTAGGTCTTCTGTGTATATTTATAAGGAAAGGCTCCTGAAATGCCTCATCAAAGAGGGTAACCTTATTCATGCTGGTTCTGTGCAGCAGTAGTTGGTGTCAAGAGAGTGTATTAGTTGGGAGTATTAGTGAGACCTCGGGATCCCTGGGCTGCTCCTTCTGCTCTCTCCATATGACCCTGCTAATCCCTCAGCCTGTTGTCTGGGACACACACAGAGGCCTGACTCATAGTAACAGCAAAGATGTGCACCTAAACTACTGTTATGCTTTATTTACAAAGGTGTTTTGTTCATTTAGATTTATTTTATCCATAAAAATCAATAACTACAAACTCCTGAAGCTTTGAACATACACTGCTGGTGGGTGTTTTGGAAGAACTCCTGGAGTGGCTGATGAAAACCGGGGTTGTAGGTCAGGATTGATCCAATCGATCTGCTAAACAAAGATCAGAAGATAAAATAATACCAGTCAATCTCTAAAAGGTTGAACAGGGTTGAAAAAGGGAATCCCACAGCTTCCAGTCCAAATACAAGCCAGCTAGTAGAGCAACGTCTTTTTTTTTTTAGATATTTGACAATAGATTATGCTTGTATGTCTTGAATAGGAAGTGCTGGATCAGAAAGTCAGTCTGGTTATGGTTTAGTTATTGCGTGGAAGAGGATTTGGTATGGTTTGTGATTTCTTAGCAGAACATAAAACGATCCCATAATGATTGAACATTATTGATCTCACATTGGAGAAACTCCCACACCAGGGATTTTCTTTCTTTTCTTCTAATGTTTATTTTTAAATCTTTAATTTGTTTCATTTTGGAGGGCATCCAAAATAAAAATGGAAAGGTGAATTGTATCCTTTTTGCTGTAAAACCTTCTTAAATTTACACTGGAGAGATAAATAGAGCAAGGTTTTCACCATTTTATTAACTTAATATTTTTAGACACAACTTCAGCAACACGAGTCAACATCAACTCACTAATATATATGTGATATCATTAGCAGAGCCTTTTTCCAGCCTCCATGCCTATCAGGGATGTTTATCTTAATCAAAAAATGCAGAAACTTAACTCTCTTTTGTCTCATTTTGTCTTGCAATACCCATGGAATTGAGCCAAGGATCTTCCTGCTGCAAAGTAATAGTGCTACAAAATTCCCCACTGTCCAGCTCAGGTGTGCTGAACCAGAGATACACCTAAAAGGTGCAGGACACTGGAGCTTGAGGACAGGAACTCAAGGGAACTGTCCTGGAGGAAAATTCATGCATCGTTTATTATGTTTTAAATCCTAAAACTGGTTAAAAACTTGTAAAGCTTATTTTCAGTTCCTCTTAATGCACAATCACAGCTGAAGTCATTGGTAATATGTCTCCATCAGCATTGTCCATTTAGAGATCTCAGGGTTTTCCAGCTTCTGTAGGGTGAAACCTCCACCTGTCTTAAATCCTTTTCAGATTTTTTTCCTGGACTGTTGTGTATTAATCTCCATCTATAGTCAGATCAAAACTAACCTGCTGTCCTTTTCTTGCTGAAGTAGTGCTTTCCTAAACGTTTGCTGAGTCCTCCACATGATTTAGGTAAACTACAAAGATGCTTTTTATGAGTCTGTTGGAACAACAGCTTTCTGTGTGCGAGACACCCATAAAGTCTTGATTTGTGTGCCTTGATAATATTCTTCACCTGAGCTGTGGATCTTAGCAGCTAAAGGGTTATCATGGGCCTCTTGGCTGCTTCCTCAATTAAGGATCTCCTTGTCTGTTTTGGCTGGACAGCTATATCTGGGTACATTTGTAGTTGTGCCAAGCTATTTCTACTGTAGTGTGACAGTTGCCCAGACAACAGATTTCCCCACCTGAGCTGTGGATCCAAGGAGCTACAGAGAGAATTAGCTTCTGTGATTACTGCTCTTCTCACTCGGCCTGTCAGTTTAGGAAGGCAGCCATTCTTTGGTAGGCTGTCACGCTCTTTTCAGTTTTGGATTTTGGTTTACACAGTGCTCAGTGAGATTTCCAATGCTTGGATTCCTAACTTCATGCTGTGTCCTTGGGTCATCGTGATGCTTTTTTTTCCCACAAATCCTTATATTTAGTAAAACTAAGATGGAATTATATGTGCTCTAACTAATTAGGTGAACTCTGATTTCTTTCTTTCTTTGGTGTCACATCAAATGGGTCTAATATAGAAGCAGAGGACACTTGTCAGAAATGTATTTGCAAAATATATAAAGGTTTTAATTTCACTGACACTAAATAATTCTGCACTGCTTTTGTGTAGATCAATCATGTTTAATGACTAATAAAATATATACAATTCTGGGTTTTGGTAATAAGCTAGCTAAATGGCATAAAGCTCAAGGGGTACTTCTGGGCCAGTATATCCCATAGGTTGTCACCTTCCATCAGTGTCATAAAGGCAACTTTTTTTCTGGAAAAGACCCATCATCATAAAACCATCATCATCTTATTTCGGTCACTTTCTCATCCGGTGAAACCCAATCCGGTTTTCAGTAGCATCATTTCCTCATTTTGCTCTTGCCTGTTACCATATATTGAGTCATTTTCTTCACCCTGCCTTAGCAGAGAGGTGTATCCTCTTATGCAACTGTACCGTGACTATTCCACACAGACAGACAGACAGGGTATGAAACGCTGTCCCATCACTTCTCCTGCAACACATGCACATTTAATAGACTCTGCATCTCCGCACTATGCGCTCCACCACTCTGCAAAGCTTTACTCTCGGGATTTACAGCCATAAGTCTCCTCTCTTCTTTCAAACCCTTGCACAAACACACACAAACACACGCATGCATTAATGCATACACACGTCTGGCATCGCTTACAGGAAGTCGATTGACGTACGTATGCACACACAGAGAAGGGCCTACATGATTCACAATTTCATTCTTCATGTGATGACGGCTCTCCTCCTCCAGTCACGGCACTGAAAACAAACAGCGCATCGGATGTGGATGAGGAAACGCAAACCGGTCCAGATGGAGGATTAAGGGGGAAATTTGTTGCTAAAAAAAAAAAAAAAAAAAAAGAGGCAGGTTTGTGCGTCACATCTGCGAGATATTTAATGTAAAGTAGCGCACGTCGCCATGCATCTCTCCTCTAGGCTGTAGTCAGGAAAGGGTGGCAGGAGAGGGCTTGCCGTCGGTCCGCAGATTGGTGCGCAACGCCATTACAGACCACCCTACTCTGCTTGGTTCATTCATAAATACCAGAGGATCGCCATCTCGCAGCGGTGCATCATTTGAAAGACACATCAGCCCCCACCCCCTCTCTCTTCTCAGTAATAAAAAATGATAATAAAAACCAATCAGTTTCTCCATTTCTGCCTGCTCACTGCCAATATGGCTGTGCGGACATATAGGCTGCAACGGATATAGAAACAACACGATCGAGATTTTCCAATAGAATCAGGACTCGGAATTTATGCTGACATGGGTGAGTCTAAAACAGCAGCAGTGATATGAATAAATCGGAGGAGAACAGCGGGAATCCTTGAGCGCGCAAACCTCCAGCAGCCAGGCAGAAAGCAGAGCACAGCGCGGCTATACGCCACCAAATACCAGCATCTAATCTGCGCGTAAAAGAGGCAGCAGAGGACAGCATCTCCATACCTGGTCGTGATGGATATTTAGACGCAGGCTCCGTTTCAGGCTGGTCCTCGGTTCGAAGGGGTCAGAAAACAAACGCTGAGAGAGTCTTAAAGCATTTTTACACGACTCGTGTAGAGCTCATGTCCTCCGATTCCCACTCACACACACGGTACAGCACGCACAAGCAATCTCAGTCTCTCAACCACCCCCCCCCCTCTCTCTCTCTTTTTCTCGCAGATGGGATGAGGGAGGTGCTATACCTTCTCCCTTGTCTGTGGGGCTGAAAAAGTCAGGCTAAGCATTCATTCATATCCGTTGCATATTTTTTTTTTATATATCTCCTATTTCTTACCAATGGAATTAATGCATGAATCCCAACTAGGATCCCTAGTTAAATCTGATAAGAGAATCTGTGGGGGAAGCTAAAGATTAGGGTTATGACAGGGAGGCCATTAGACATCTTAGATCATATCACCACATATTAATCTTCTAAAATTTTAGGATTAATATGTGGTGATATTTAGAGTCTAAATACTAGTGGTGTCATGCAAAAAGCTGATAAACATTTATAAAAACTGACAAGCCAAATTTAGTAACATTTCTAGATTAAATTTACCATGCAAAAACCAACAAGAAAGAACAGAGAAATAACACATCTTTAGTTTATTAAGTCAGCCACAAACCTGTAATTTCTTAAAAGTTGTTTTATTTAAGCATGGTCTGCCAAAGAAAGGAGGGTTTAGGCCCCAAAACAAGATAATTAGATGCACTTGAGAGAATATAACAGTTATTTTCCTTTTTGTTTTACAAATAAATCCTCTTATTCCATCTGCAAATTATCTTACCTTGTTTAACCAAGGTAATACACAAGTATTTAAAGAAATATGTTTTTTGCAATTTATGTTAGGTACAGGGGCCACAGCCAGTTCTACAGGGGCCCTACTGGCCCTGGTATAGAGGCGCTCATGGCCAAGGTGATGGAAATTTGATCACATTTTCATAGTCATAGGTAAAAATATACAAAAATAGGCTGTTTAAATTACAGTAGCATCTTTGTTATCTTAAATATGTTTTGAAAAGTGCTTTTTAAGTTTAACTTTTCATTTAATCATTTTACAAACGTTCAGCCGTATGTCACCTGTTTTCACATGAGAATTTCTGTTGTGTTTGGAGTAAATGCAAAAATTTCAAAATCACGTCTTTAGTCTTGTTAATGCATTCCTTAGGAAGTTGTTTTGGAATGTCTTCCCCCAGTAGTAAATATTTGGGGAACATTTGCCGATAGCTTTTCTTAGATTGATCTCTTCAGTGCTATAATTCATAGCTTTCTATAAGTTGATCTCAGAACTAATAATTGGCTGAGTGTATAAGATTTTGGATATTCTTCAACCCATGGGCAACAGTTGTTTGTTCGCTGATCATTTGGTTTCAGTTTCTGTTTGAAAGGAATCCTTTCCATCTAAATTTTAAAATGAAATGTTCTGACAAAAGTCTAGAATGACCCAGTTCAATCAGAAAAGAGTAATACACTATAACATTATGCAATATAATTATCTGTCTTTTCAACTGAATAATAACCACCTGTTAGTCCATTGATTGCTATGTGGGAAAAAATATATTTTTAAACAATCTATCTGGTTAATGATTGTGGAGCACTTATTTTGTATAAGTACATATTAAACATAGAGATAATCCTGTGAGATTATTAAATTATTCTTATAATATAGATACTAATATTAAACTCACATTATTATTTAAAAATATAATTTAGATTGTCTCCTCCCACCTGTGCCAGATTTAACGTTTCGTTTGTACAATATCAGCACCATGGACATCAGCACCATGGACAGCGACATTGCCGCACATTGGAAGGCGCCGGAACTTGTGAATGCAGCACATCATACATATTGATAAGGCGAGAAAACACGCAGCGGAAAGAAAAGGCAATGATGTGTTGACGGATTAAACCACGATGTACCAGGAATTGAGCCATCGGTTTATTGATGACACCCAAACATATCCTGAACACAACTCATTGCCGTAATGGTTCCAGAATCTCCCTCTTGCCATTTAAAGTCGTGCTCAAACGTATTTAATGGTCTCCTCGTGCGTACATAAATTATTATTATTTTTTTTATCCCAGATTTTGTTTAGAGGTTTGCCGTGTGCATGCAAAACCCTGCCTGAATGACTCACCAGCTCTGCATCCACACCAAATAGTTTGGCTCCCTCTCTTGGCGGATAGGGGGAACTGCAGAAGAGCGTTTAATAATCTAAGGATCTTCAGCAAATTTAGATTAATTTTAGGATTTTATCCCTAGTAGCCTTTCATAAGCAATAGAAGGAAGAAATGTTATTGGTTTTACTTTGATATTTGTCAAGACAATGAGGCAAGGTTTTAACAAAATAAGCTTCCCAAAAGCAGATTAACCTTATTTTTTTTAAATCAGTTCTAACAATACAGACATTTTCCTCTGTATACAAATATCAGTTATTAATACATGTATTAAGATTTATCAGCGGGGGGTTCTGACCAATAAATAAAACATGTAAAATCAAAAGTATAATTAAAGGCTTCATTATTGTGGTGGATTCGTCCAACCAAATTTTTACATGAAAATTCCAGGGTTCTCATTACTCTTCAATTTTCAGTATAAATAACTGTCGCAATAATTATTCTGGAAGGAGGATATTCTAATAGTAAACCAGATTTAAATATGGAACTTGCAAAAACAAAAGGAAGAAAGGATGGACTATAATTGATGGATTTAAAGCAGATTAAGTCATGGAGGGATGGATCAAAAAGATGGAATGACAAAATCCAACAGCTGTTCTCCCAGAATTACTCTTTGTTTAGCTCCATTTTTATTCTCATTAACCACCTAGTTTCCCCCATACAGGAAATTTTGCATTTTGCAGATGATCGAATATGATGCATCCCTCAGGTTCTGATTGCAGTCTTTTCATTGTTTTCCTCAAAATCACTAGGCAATGTTTGTTTATTATAAATGTACTTAAGTTCATGTTTTACTGTCATTTTGTTTTGGTCCACTAGCAAAATTTGCCCTTTAAAAAAAAAAAAAAAGACCGGAAAATATGTAATTTCTGGTAGACATAAGAGCTAGGCAGATGAGTTAAAAACGCAGTTAAAGCCGAAAGGAAATCTGTTTTTTGTAATATCTGGAAAAATTGGTGTATATCTGGCTCACATATTGCACCCTAGCCTAGTTCTAAATAATGCATGCACTGTTACATAACATGAACTTGATCTAAAAAAAATGTAGATGGTGTCATTTAATTTTTCTGATGTTTTACAGATAAAAGAAAATTCCAGCTGATAAATGTGATTGGGTCACTTATGTGATCAGCTATTTTATTTTTTCTATAACAAATGACTGATGCGTCATGACTGAACCACAGGCATTAGGTTGTAAACCTAAGTAATCCAATGGACATCAATCTCAGGGGTGGTGGGGTTCCCCATCTCTAGGACAACTGCAGAGAGATTAAGTCTATTTTTACACATGCTGTTGAAACTGCTAGATAGATTAGAATATAAGTGCATCTCTGAGGCGGGTAATATTTGCAGTGATTAATGGATAGATCCATGTATGAGCGTTTAATTGAATTTAAAGCTTTATCTTTCCATTATCCTCTGTGTTCAGATATTTCAGTCTTTACTGTCGGAGGCACACAGCATACACAAAAATCCCAGCACATATCTTCACAGAAACCGTTTCCAGATGGATGCCCTTCTATCCCTCTGGTGCAGACAGACCAGCACGCCGGCTCCATCCACCATTTCTCAGCATATTATATCCAGCGCACAATCACAATTGGCGCTACTTTAGACATCCCTCAAGCATGAATGCAGCACAAAGCAGAAATTAATGCATGGGCAGTTAGGCAGACAGAATGATATAATCTGCTTATAGGTGACAGATTAAAAGATCAAGGGAATCTGGATACTGACTTTCTCTAGAGCTTCACATGGGGAAAAAAAAAAAAACTGCTGAAAACCCCCAGCATTCACTGCGATTATTAGAAACAAGTGAAGAAAAGCAGCAGAGCATGAATTTTGTAAAATTGGATTTTATAAGGTCCAAATTAAAGTGTGTAGTTTAGACATGAGAGAAGATGAAGCAAAATGAAACCACATCTATACAAGGGTTTGTTTCATCGGTGTTCCAGTTTTGTTTTTCTTTTAATCAATGAAGGGAAATAAATTAAGACAGTTTAAAAAGAGCTTTTCCAGTTGATGTCAAAGAATGGGAATGTTCCCAATATCTAACATTAAATCAAGTCTAACAGTAAGAGAGAAAGGAGACAGAGGACAAGATTATCAACGCAACAGAAGGCAATTATAAATACATTATAGGGCAAAAAGCTTTCGCGCTAAAGACCAGTAAACTTAAAATGTTCCTGAGATGTCTTAGATTTACCACTGCATTTACTTGCCAATTAATCAGTAATGTCAACATATGGGTTCAGATGGATGTTTGTTTGTTTTTTTTATCTTAAGTCTGAATATAGTGCAACATATTAATCCTGTCCCACAAAACTGATAGTGCAGCCACATGCAAGCAAACAACTGATTTATTCTTAAACTTATTCCAAGCAGTCTTCATAACAGAGAAAGTTCACAAAAAAGGTCACAGTTTCATTGACTGTCTTCAACGTACCGATGCTCAAATCTTTTATTTGTTTTTAGAAGAGACAGAAGCCACAGTCTCCATGAAGTGCAGGTCGACCGGCTATCCGTCTTCAAGGAGGATCAAAAGGAGGTGCACACAATCATTCACGCATACAATTAGGAGAGCCGCGTCTATGCTTTTCACTTATTCTTGTCAGAGTTGAGAACTTGGTTAACAGCTGGAAAAGAAAGGATAAATAGGAAATGCAACAGATACCAGGGCAGAGATTTATGTACTTGCATAAAAATAACACCTTAACATTTTATTCAAAAGAGGGTTTATTTAGTAAATTTAAATAGTGTAACATATATATAGTATATATATAGTGGAGATAATTTGACACATTTTGTAAGCTAAGGCTTATATATTTGGTCCATAAAAAAAAGCATTCAGTTTCTCAGAAAAATAGTATATTAGACAAGACCAGTAAGAAAAAGTTTAAAAAACATAACACATGTCAGCCTACTAAAATGCTTGAGCATGCACCATACATAATATGCCACGTTTGTTAAGCGTCTATCTGGAACCAACTGCTGCTGCTTCAATGCAGAGTTGCATTGCGGTGATGAGCCAGTAGCTCTGCTGAGGTGTTACGCCCAGCTGGGTTCAATAGTGGCCTTGACCTCGTTCCCATTGTTGGCCTTGGTGTCTCATCTTCCTCTCCATGACACTCCAGATTAGCTTTGGGGTTTTGGTCAGGCAAGTTTGCTGGCCAACCAAGAACAGTGATACCGTTATCATTAAACCAGGTATGGGTCCTTTTGGGTGTTTGACCAGGTGCAAAGGTCTGCAGGAAAATAAAATCAGCATCATAAAACTTGTCAGCAGTGCGAAGTGCATTTTCCCACAAGTTAGCTGCTGCTGCTGCTGTTGGCTTCGATAAAACAGAGCAGACCAACATCAGAGGCTCCTTGAATCATCACTACCTGGAAAGCTCACACAGGATATCAAGATAGATATCAAGAGCCTCTCAACTCTTCCTGCAGACACTGTACCTTGGTTCCAAATTAAATGGCCAATAAGATTCCAAAGATCAGACATTTTCAACTCCCAACATTGTATGTTATGGGCCTCTTTTTCTTAAACTGGGGTTATTGTTGCTGCTTTGCATTTTTCTACCACACTTTTTCCTTCCACTCAGCTTTTTATCAACATCTTTAGAGATGGCACTGAACAGGCAGCTTCATCAGCAATGACCTTTGCGGACTGAAAAGGGTGTCAATGAATGTCTGCTGGATAGCTGTAAAAAAAATCATTGGTCTTAATATTCTAATTTTCTGAGAAAGTGAACATGTTTTTTGTTCTTTTTAATTGACAAAGTCCTCTTAACAAATAAAAAATACTTTATATTTACTGTGAAATAAATCTTTATAAGAAAGTCACTTAAAATATTTCTGTTTTTCCTAACCCTAACCCTATATTGAAAAGCTGTACTGTGAATAGGACAGTAAGTTAATGACTCACCCTCTTTTGTCACAGTCTCTGTAATGTTCTTGGCCTTGGAAGTCAGATCACTGACAACCGTGTCCATGGTGGCCTGGTGTTTCAGAAAAAATGGCCGGATCAACCGCTTGTACAACATGTCAGAGCCGTTCCACGTCACTGGAGCCATACACCAAATCAGGAAAATGCACTGGGGAGAAAGCGGAACAGATTTCAGATTAACCTTAGCTGGACTTTTTGGGCTGCCACTTTAGCTTCTGTGCTACATTAAGCTGAAGAAAGACTTTAACCGTCTGTTGGAAACAATAATCTGACATATTCAGAAATAAGGATCCACTAGTTGTACCTCCAACATTCCAAATAAGGCCTGCTATAGCAAGACATAAAGTACAGGACATTTTTCCAAATGCAACATTAGTTAATACATACAGATAAATGCAGGATGCCTGTATATGTCTATATACATAAAAATCATGTTCCTTTACATTTCACAAAGTTTTATGTGGGAGATATTTTATCCAATTTACCTTTGAAAACTATTTCCTATTATCCAACCATCACATTGGGCTACTAATGCAAACAAGACCAACAATAATTTTCAGGCTTAATTGTCTGAGAATCCCACAATTCACATAATGTGATTCAACTGAAGCAGATGTGAAGAGCTCAAACAACTGTATGCATTTGCATCCTTTACAGAATAAATAAGTTTAGTACACAAACTTATTCTAAAGGTGTTTTAATACAGATTCTCCACAAGAGGGCAGCTTTTGCTAACTGTATTTAGAACAGTTTTCCACCCAACCCAGCAGAAAACTACATAAAATCTTCAGAAAGAGTGTAGTTTAGTGTAAAATGACAATACGGAAAGTACTGAAGCAGGTCTCTCTGATACAAATGGTCCCAAACATTAACTCTGTTAGCTTAAATGCACATACAATGAATTTAAAAGTTTATATTAAAAATAGATACAAATCAATTAAGCTTAAAAACACACTTCAGAGACAATTCAAGTGGGATTATCTTAATGAATACATAAAGGAAACACAAATTACTGACATTTATCTCCATCTTGAAAACATTCAGTTGTAAACAGTCTGATCTTAAATCGATCAAAACAACAAAGCAACATGTTTTATTAGGAGATGCACTATGTACCTGACATGATGGTGGCTCTTGACCTAAAAAACAAATGTGTAAGCCTATAATTACTGCTCGGCACCTTGATTGGCCTTTTTTTTTTTAACAAGGATCCAGTTAATGCTGTTATTCATCCACCTCCACATATAATGCAAATGTAGGTTTTAGATCATTTAGACCAGAGTGTTCAGCATTAAGGGCTCTATGAGCATCCATTCTCATTAGCAGAAAATTTAACTTCATCTGTTACTAAACATTAAATCTAACTCTAGGATTTCCAGTCTCCATAAAAAGATGGGGATTATAAATCCGAAAAATCCAGTGCTAAAAATATGCAGAATAATCCTTTGAATGAGCTTAAGGGCTAACAACCAAACATTTTTTACCGTTAAATCAGAACAGAAATAACTCTGGAATTGACAAACCACCCTCCGCATGACCCGATGCTGAGGAAACTTATTTCCAACTACTCTGTTTAAGGGTTTGCTTTTCATGTTTTTTTTATATTAAATGACTTGCTTCATAATCAGTTACATAATATAGCATTCTTTTGTTTTTTTCATCACAGAAATAGGAAGTTTTTGTAACACAAATCCTTAATGTCTACGATTTATTACAGTATGTTTTTGATAATCCATGGTTAACCCACAACAAGTAAACTTTCAACCTTATAAAATATTTTCAAAATTCTTGTGATTTTAAGTCCAATTAATTAGAACTAGTGGAAATTGTGTAGGGTTGATAATCAGGCAATGCAGTACCTTCCTGCTGGATCTATATGTGTGTTTACTGTGACTTTTTCAAGGCTCTGAACTCATGAGCAAACAGTCACTGATGAGTCTGCTGAGGTGGGGTTGGGCGTGGCGACAGTGGTGCAGTAATAAGGTACAAAACCAAAGTTAAACGTTTCTTATTTTTAACATCGTCATCTGACATTGTATCACCACAGTTGGATTCATTATCACATCGATATTTATCTTTCAAATAGCCACTGGAAACAGAAATGTTGTTCAGTGAAACTGCAGGCGACTGGAAGATGAGAATTTTACCACGCTATGGGAAGTGCTGCCTTCCTTCAGGCAAAACAATACTGATTTTGTCCACTTGGGGGAGCCAAAATCAACCAAAACTTAAGAGTTCTTAAGTACTGCTTTAATACAGCAATCCTAGTGTTGACTTTACTACCTTTTACTACCTCAACAAGGCTCAACAAAGGTCTTGTCTAAGATCTCCTCCCACATGCAAAACCTTTGGCCATGTCAGAGTTTGAACATGTTTTAGAACAGCTCCTCCATGCCAATGGTGGATGCATGATACGATGTGCCAACACTGTTCATGGTAACATTTAGTTTTACTTTATAATTTGCAAAAAGCCTCAATCATTCTCAATGACCTGTTGAAGCCAATCTTTAAATGTTGGGTCAAACATTCTGTTAAAAGTATTTAGTTAAACAAAGTAATAAAAACTCATCATTTGTTGAAAACTCTACTTACTAATGTAGTGAGGTAGTGTGTTTTTTTTTCAGAGTACATTTCGCTCCATCAATAAATCTGAATTGTATATGTAATAATTAAAAATAACTGTAGTATATAACTGGTTTTAGGCAATGGTTTGGTTTCCGCAAACCATTGGAGTTAAATTTACTTTTCAAGTTTTACAGTGATCTAAAGTTGGGAAACTGTAAATTTTTCTATGGCGGGATGTAAAATGATTAGTTTCAACATATTAGGCAGTTCAAACACAGTACAATAGAGCTTAAGGATTTCATCAAGAATCAAAATTGTGATTTTTTTTTTAAACAAACTTTGGATTGGGATTTAATTTCCCTTTTCCTTTGCACTGAACCCAACTTGTAGATGTTTCAACCAAGGCTTTCAGTTTATGTGAAAGGTTCTTATTGCTACTTAAATGCATTGAATCTGTGTTTCAGCTGCATCTCGCTTTACCTCTCCATGTGGCGAAAAACCCACATCAAGCGTTTTACTTCCAAATAAAGGGATAGAGGGAGAAAGTTAATATATTACTCTTGGTAAATATAGAGTGATTAAAATAGGGTGACTGCAATTTGAAAACTGTGTTTTGGTTAATTTCAATTATATTGCAAATACAATTAACTTCCCAGTCCCTGCACACAGCCGGTCAGCCAGAAGAACAAAAATAATTTATCAACATCAGTTCAGGTCCTGCTGTATGTATAGCAAGAACTTTTGTACAGATTTTTTAGCTAAATGAACTTCAAACAGAGAGCATCATTGGAAAAGCCAAAATATTTTGAAGTTGAGTTGACAGAAAAATTTACGACCAAGTCAAATTCTGTTTGTCACCTTTTACTGTCTTTCAATGGCCTAAAGTTGAGTTAATTAAATTTACAACCTTTTACACCCTGTAGAAACCCTGTGACCTGAGAGCACAGCTGACAAACACATGTATGCATTTTATGGGAGAAATCAATGCATTAACTTACTTTTCCACAATAGTAAAAGGGGAACCAGGAGAGGAAGATGTCAGAAAAGGCCTCAACAATGCTGAACAGTCCATAAACGACCCAGTAGGTCAGCCACTGGGTGTCATCATCCTTGACGTTGCTCTCAATGGCCTTGATGCTGAAGGAATAGGACAATGTATGTCGATATAAATGTGTAATAAAAAAAAAGTCCAACTAATGATGATGAAGCCTTTAGGATTACCTGATAATATCGTCACATTAATGCAGAGACATTTGCATAATTATTTGCATTTTTAAACTGTAGGTAACATCCTACTTCCTTTATAATTTAACAGCTATGTTTTCAAACCCATTCATACTGCCTAAAAAGAAATGTGTACAAGTGGGCAAGTTATTTATATGTGCTAATCAGCCCAGGAATGCCATCATATTTACAATTTCTGTTGGGATAAGAAATAAAAAGTATTATCTATTTATATGTTTCTATGATTAAAACAAAGGTTAATGGAATTATTTATAAAGGGAGGAAGATTTCAAAACTTGGAGTGAAGCGTTTTCACACCAATTTAAAGATGATGTTATACGTACGAAAAATACGCTGGGTAGATGAATCCGATCAGGTTGCAGAGCAGTGAGGCTCCATATCCAAACAGAAGGTAGAGAGTGATGAAGGCGAGAATACCTACAAAGAAAGATGAGAGCAGAGGGCGGGGCAGGAAGGTGGAGGAGAGGATATCCAGTTACAACATAAATGCTGGGTTAAAGCATGTTATTGTGCCAAATCATAGGATGGAAGGATAGCAGAGAACTGGGACTAGAAGCTGTGCTGACATAAAGCCAAATACCAGTTATCAACTTTCAGCACATTTCAAAAATCACTGACATCTAAGCCTACACCTGTGACTGAAATGAAACAATTAATCAGTAAATACAATTCCACTGTGGGACACTATCAAAATTTACCCTTAAAAGTTAAAACCAAAATTAAAAGTGTCATGATAAAAGGCAGGAAATGAAACCAATTACCTCTTTTTGTCATAACTGCCAGCGCAGCTCTTCAGACTGGTCAATAGTATGTTTATAATTAACATGAATCAAAACAATGTTTTGTTGTGATACTCCCAAGTAGTTTGCTTCTAGAATTTTGGCTACAAAACGACCAAAAATATTTGCGAAAACCACAAATTTATGTAAGATATAACTGATGTAATCGGGTAATTTATATGGGTTACATTCAAACAAGAGGAAACACCATTCTAGGCATTAAGGATGCCATTTGCTACTCTTTACATCTCATTTGTGTCTTGCAGTTCATAAATTGATATCTATACAAATGCAGCAATAAAGAAGAAAGATGAAACAGATTGGACTCCAAGTCGGGACTAGAGCTCACATACAGAAACACTGCAGCCTGCAGAGATCAGACAGACTTGTTGACTGGAAACACATAAACAGCTGGAGGGTCTTCAGACAATGCTAATGAGAAAAAGCAGATGTGAAGCGTTTCAGTACGATTTTAAACTTACTTTATTCATTCAGCATCTATTCAAAGCAACCATTATCTCCCTCCATCATCTATACCCACTTTTCCTTGCAGGGTTTACAAAAGGTCTCATCCCTAACCAACTTCATATTTTTAGAATATGGAGGGAAGATGGAGAATCGGGAGAGAATTAATGTATGCAGACCTCAGGCTTAAGGGATCACACACTGTTAAAAATGCAAACTGTTTTAAAACGAATAATATTACAGCAGTAGCCTTCTTGCATTGATGCTACCTCTGCTTTCAAAATAAACTATTTTTGAACTTTTTAGCGGGGAACTGTTAAAGGATCATTTTAATTCAGCACCCTATTATGGAATTGGGTCCAAATTTGTCAACAAAACAAAGCTTTTGAGATCAAGTGTTGACCACAAATCCACCATTGGTTTGCTTTCAAAGTATATATTAAGTAGGGTTGAAATAATTGATCAGATTAAACATGATTATTCGATTACTGAAATAATGGTCAACTAATTTAGTAATCGATTAATTGTCAAATGGAGTATATAGAGTCTCTAAAACATGCCTTTAACTGACTCACTTAGAGTAGTAATTAGTTAAAAATTGTAAAAAAAAATACATATACACACATATATATATATATATATATATATATTTTTTTTTTTTTTTTTTTTGCATTTCAGGAAAAATAAAACTTTCATCCATCAATATTCTCTATCCAAAACTCCTGAAGTGGGTTTCACCCGGTTTAATGTCTTAAAAATCTTCTTTAAAGAACCTTTGGCTATTACCGTACTGATCATTATTTGAAAAAATAATCGTCGGATTAACCGATTTGTAAAATAGTTAGTTGCAGCCCTAGTATTTAGATTCAGACCTCACATCCAAGGTGTAACAAAGGTAATCCCTACAAACTTGCAGCTCAGCAAAAAAGCAAAACAAAAACAAAACAGCCCAAAACAGTGACAGTTGAAAGCAAGTAGCAAAAACAACATTTTTGCTGCAGGCAAAGGAAAGAACAAGACTGAGTCTTTCAGCACATTTAACTGCAAAGCTGAAAGCTGATAACATGACATTAAGGTTACTCCACCTTCTAACCTGGTTCTTCTGATTGGCTTTATTAGGATGCCACATTAAGATAAATTCTAAGTACTTTGACACTAGTCATAATCAGTTTTCATGTTACAAGTCCACAATGCTACCAGAGTGCAGCTCACAGATTAACTGGTAAACTAAGGAGGCGATATGATGCCACTCAGCTGCTGTTTATCTCTACGTTCTGCTGAACACGAGTTATTGAACAGCCAAGAGCCATTTGATTACAATGCTGAGTATTTACTTAACATCTTTGAATTTATAGCTACACTGCTGATACTTTTTCCATCACAGGAAAATTATGACCATGAAGTTAGTAAAGACTGAACAGCAATAAAGCCGCTCCCCAAAGGTTATTTACTAGTCACCATAAAACTGTCACTCGTCACCTTAAAAAAAAAAGTTCATTTTATGATCACAAAACAATCCTCTCACTATATTGATCTCCAATATCTTCAGAGATTAAATCACAAAAGTTTGTCCAAAGTGTGATGTTTAAATATTAATAGCCATTAGAACTGATGGCTATCCATAAATGATCTTTTAAAGCTTGTAGTTTGATTCAGCTTTCTAGTAAAAGCAATGAGTGATATAGAAGCTTTTAGAGACAAAACTAACAGAAGAGGACCGAGCAATATAAACGGGTAATTATAAAAAAATGCACTTAGTTCGCTAATGGGTGGGATGGCATTATCAGCCTTAATCCAGGTCCATTTTCTTTTGTGTTCAACCACTTGAAGTGTCTCAGTTTAATAGTATTTACATCATTATCAATCATCTGTAGAAAGAAGACAGGCTTTAGTTTCTATTTTGACTACCGGTACATTCAAGCTGTTTTCTTAGATTTCAGAATTAAAACTGATAACAAGAGTACCCCTAAGATTACTCAATCTATCCATCCTTCTATCAACATTACAAATCTGAGATATTAATATAATCAATGTAGTCTAATTTAGGGCTAAAAGTTTGTTAACAGCTACAATTAAACACACTCACTGTTGCTGCTGGGTCTTTTTTACCCAACTTTTAGTCAATTAACCCTTGCCCCATTTATCTTAGCAAGCAAACCATGTAAATGACATCATTTAAAACGAAGGTGTTAACCAACAAGTATGGAGAAATCAGTCAAACCACTCCTACAATTATTAAGACGGAGGAATTCATTTCACAATTTGTCTGCATGCAACTGGCTGAAACCACAAGAAAGCATGTTATTGGAGTCAAATTATCAAACAATAGTCATTTCATAAATAAAAAAAGCTAGCTAAATGTGTATCATAACTTTATGAGCAGAGGGCTTTTAAAATAAACAATCGAAATTCCTGGCAACTAAATTTAGTTTTTATTTTGGGACCGTATAAAACTGGATCTGAAAGTTTTAAATCAATTTAAAAATGGCACCCAAGTGTTGTTCCAGATTATCTAACTTGTTTCTTTTATGCAAGAAGAAAAGCTCCACTCTCAGCATAGTGCCTCGGTTGGCATGCGGTTCCCCTCATTTGATTTCCTGCTTCTCTGTGGTCACAGACACACACGCATGGCATTGGGTGAGCACACCATTATATACAAAGCTTTCAAAAATGTTAAATTAAAGACAACAGCAAGAAGAGAAATATTTAGGAAACATTAGTGAATATGATATACTTGGTATTATGCAGCACAGCCCAAGTTTACACAGCTAGAACACACAAAGTCCTTTGCAAACAGGCTTTTGATCCATGTATAAAATACTACAACTGGCTGCACATGAAACCTGCAAAACTCAGGATCAGCTGGCACATAAACTTGGCTTTTTGAATGCAAACTATTGCACTATTGTGAACACATCTCATTTGATGATATTTGAATAAAAATGGTGGGTCTGAATGTAGGGCACTCTGCCTGGGAAGTTTCATTCAGCTGCAAACAAAGAACTAGACTGTGGTGTCTGGCTGCCATATATTGACTTCTGCTATGCATATTGATTCTGCTGAGCTTTGTCAAAACAAAGCTCTCAAAAAGCTAATGGGTGGAGGAGTTTGAAGCTGAATGTCATCCCAGGATATCCCTTTCCATTTCTGCCCTGCAGTTGGTATTTTAGGGCGGATAAAAATACTCTCTGGCCAGCTGCGGGTGCATTTGGGATTTTAACAGCAACGTTCACATAGAAATGCTTTAGAAATAGAAATAAATTGAGCTGGTTGAACTTAGGCATGAAAGAGGGGTAATAAACAAAGAAAGGCAGTCAACTTTGGCAGCCTGCTTTTGCAGATATGGGGCAATTATCAGTAGAATTAGATAACGCTGACCTACAATAGACGGCGCAGCTTTTAAGCCAAACTAATTCATTTACCTGTATTTAAACGCCTTACAAAGTCTCTAAAAGGGAGCCGACATGAAGTGTTAACATACCCAGTGTCATATATTCTCTCTTCACTCCCGTTTTTTCTTCCAGCACCGCCAACTGGTCGGTGACAAAGTTTTTCTCATGGAGCAGAGTCACAAAGCGTTCTTTCAGATGACTCATTTTGTCCTTTTTCCTGAGCCTGTGTGCAACACAAAGTGAAACAGCTAACATGATACAAGCGTGGATATTTTATACAAGTTAAAGTGAATGTATTTTCTTATTTATTACTAACCTCTGCTTGTCAACTTGATGGCAAAGCGGCAGAAAAACGCCAACTGTTCGCTCGCTCAGAGCAACGGGCAAGGGGAGGGGGCGGAGCTTGAATCAGTGCGCTGACCAATCAGGGCGCAGCTCTAACCTCCTGGGTTCTTCTTCCTGTTGGGCCTGAAGGCGTTCAGCCTCCATACACATATGTAATTAATTATATCAGGGCTGCTTATAAGAGCACAACAATCTAAATTAAAGTAGAAAAACAAAGCATTTTTTGCAATAAAAAAAAGATTTCTATTGCTTATTTGCTTGTCTAGTTTAAACCGGTTTTTGAACAGCTGAAGCACTTTAAGAGATTTTAACACAATGGAGATAGTGTGTTCTGCTGGTGTTGGTATAAGAAAAATTCTGTCAATGCTTCAGTTCTCTTGATAATCTGTGGTTCATATTTTGAAACACACCAAAACTTAAGCCTAAAGAAAAAATAGACTGTTTTGATTTTTGAAACAAAAACTAATGTGGATTTCTTGTATTTTCAAAATTTATTCAATTAAGGTCACAAAAGAGGGGGTGCCTAATATGAGATTTATGTAGCTCTGTATGAGTAAACTCTTATTTAAAGCCTAACATATGGTTTCACATTCGGTTGCATTAAATCTATATTTTATTTTGATTTTTTTGAGACAGATCAACACATAATAACGGGTCGCTCTCAGGAGCTCAGGGAATTCCAGTGTGGAACAGTGATCTGATGCCAGTAGTGCAACAAATCCAGTCTTGGAGTTTCCTCGCTTCTAAATATCCCACAGTTACTTGTCAGCTGTTTAATAAGAAACATTAAGTGTTTCAGAATGATTACTCAGCTATAAAGTGATAGGCCATAAACTGATGGAGTGAGCCCAGAGGATGCTGAACCACATAGTGTGAACAGGTCGCCAACTTTCTGCAGTCACCCACTATATACCTCCAAACTCCATGTGGCCTTCAGATTAATTCAAGAACAGAGAGCTTCATGGAATGGGTTTCCATGGTCCAGCAGCTGCAGTGAAGTCGTAAATCGCCAAGTACAAATGCAAAGCGTCAGATGCCATGGTGGATAGCACGCTGCCACTGGACTACAGAGCAAGACGCATTCTCTGGATTGAGGAACCACACTTATCGATCTGGAAATCGGATGGACCTGTCCAGGTTTGATGATTGCCAGCAAAATGGTACTTGCTTGATTGTATTGAGCCCAGTGTAAAGTTTGGTGAAGGGTTGTTATGGTTTGGCATTGCTTTTCAGGAGCTGGGCTTGGCCTCTTAGTTCAATTTAAATGAATGAATTCTTCAGCATTCCAAGATCTATTGGATAATTCCATTTCCCAACTTTGTGGGGACAGTTTGGCGCTGTCCCCTTCCTTTTCCAACATGACTGTCTGGTGTGAATTAATTCAACTGCACTGCACAGAGTCCTGACTTTACCCCAAAGAAAACCTTTGGGATAGATTAGAGAGAAGACTGAGAGCCAGGTCCTGTCATTCAACACAAATTTGCTTCTAGAAGAATTGTCAAAATTCCCATAAACACACTCATGAAGCTTCCCAGAAGAGTTAAAGCAGTTCAAGCCATAAAGAATGGAACGATGTCATATTGAACTACTGTTCATTAGGAAGGGGATGTTTCGTCAGCTCAAATGTGACTCAAGATAGATGAGTAAATACTTTTGGTAATATATTTTATTTGTAGTATAAACAGTAACTTTTTTCCTTTTTCTGTTGTTAAATTGAAGTGTACAATTCAGGCCAGGAAAGCATAAACCAAGCCTTCTTCCTTCATCTTGTTCACTAAATAATTTTTCCCTGTTTATGTTTTGCAGCTGAAAATATTAATAGTTGGAACCAATCCCTTTGTAGGATTCTTACTTTCTGGACCAGGGCTGTCCTCCTCTTTGATTAAGATATAGATCTACTGACATTCATTGTGTTATTGGAAATGCAAAAAAAAAAAAAAAAAAGAAAGAAAAAAAAAAACATTGATATTGATCTGTCAGCAGAGGGCAGTGTAGAACAATTTCTGGAAGTTAAGTCACTTTTGGGAGCTCTGCGATCCACTGTCATGGAGTGAGAAGAGGCAGAGTACAGCCAGGGAAGAAAGTCAGTACAAGACAGGGACACCCAAAACAAAATCAAAATAAAACTTCTATGTGAAACTTTATGAGGGATTTTAGAGGCCAAACATGGTGGTGGTAGTGTGATCGTCTGGGGCTGTTTTTGTATAAGTTGACATAAGTGATAGTCCAAAGAACTTTGATGCCTGATACAAATCTAAAAGGAGAACATCCAGCCACTATTTTTTTTAACCTTTAGCTCAAGTGCACTTTGTTTTAGTGCAAAACAATTATTAGAAGTGAACCAGCAAGTCTGACTCTGAATAACTCAAACATATAAACAAACATTAGAAACCTTTAGAGTGGCCTAGTTAAAGATATAAATCCCACAGCAATGTTTCATCATTACCTTATTGATTGTTCATGCTTAAAACCCCTTCAATGTAACTAAAATGAATCACTATAGTGAAGAGAGGGACAAAATTCCTCTTAATGATACAAAACGACTTTCTGAAAGTTATTAGAACAAAACTGGTGGCAGTAGTTGTCACCAAGAGCATCACAACCATCTATCAGCACTAGACGGTAATAACTGCATTTTGTATTTTATTTATCTTTGTTTTGATATCAAAATGTATTTACCAATCCTAAACTTAAAGTGTTTTAAAAAAAAAAAAGAAAAGAAATAATAATAATAAAAAAACAAAAATCATTTATTAAGTGAAAATGTTCTTTCCAAGCCTTTTGGATTAAAGTTCAATTCAGAATATTATTATGTATGTTTTATGTGTGTTAGCAACGTTTATGTTTCTACAGCATGTTTATGCATTCACTGTACATTTGCACTATGCTTGTTTCTGAGATTGAAGCATTTCTCTTTTGAGTATTTCTTTTTTCTTTTTTTGGAATAATTTTGCAGACCAACTATTAAGCTTATGTTCTGCCACCTACTGGACTAGAGTGCGGACAAAAGATTGGTAGCAAAATAAAACAAAAAATACAAATATTCAAACCTCTAATATCAGTTCTGCAACTGGAAGTTGAAGATTGGTATTTTTGATTTTAGGGCCTATTTAAGCAAAATCTTCATTAACATCACCTTAAACCTGAAACTCAAACAGACTCTTCTGTTATTCTTTAGATAAGGCTTTTCCACAATATGCTAAATACCAATAATAATATATTTCCTTTATGACGTCTTTGATCCGATGCTCAATGGAGTTTTTCAATTCATTTTAAAGATAAATGTATTGGTTTTGATCCATATTTAAATTCTATATGTTTATCAAAAAAATGTTAAATGATATATTGTACAATATTACATTCTGAGATGTTAGGATATGCAAGGTTAGGTTAGAGATGGGATAATAAAGTGCCAGTGTGAAATATTTGAAGGAGGCAGAGTTGGACATAAATCTGTTGTATGTAATCCTACATGTTAAGCTTATACATTGACAATCACTTTGTTTCTTTGTCTTCTTTTGGTTTTACCTGCTGTATCAGGGTATGTAGCATAAATCACGTTTAATAAGTTTACTTTATATGCTAGGTAATATTTTCATGAGAGAAAAAATTGATCCTTTTACATATTTCTAGTCTTATCGTTTTATTAAATCTCATCCTAAATATTTCCTACTGTCCAATAATGTCTGCTCTAATTTTTCTGTGGTTTTACAATCTAAACATTTATCCACTTGACTTCTACTTTATATAAACAATGTTTGTTTTAACCCTGTATGTTCAAACCTTAATTTAGTTTAAACACCTTCCTCTCTTCAGCTCTTTCTAGAGACACTATTGGCTTTAATAGATTTTTGCACATTTTAATATTTCCTTCCACTTTTATCCATGTCCCACCTGTCCTGCCATTTCTTCATCCTTCCTTGTTTTAATGATTGCCTCAGCTTCTAACAGGCATTTTTATAATATTGTTACTCCTAGTCAATCTTTACAAAATGTTGTACATTTATGAGAAGCCTCTGTAATTAAAGAAAGCTAAAAATTTCTGTCAAACATTAACAAAAAAGACAGAAAGAAAAAAGACAGAATAGTTTAACCATAAAAATCCAAGGTGTTTAACATGAACCGCCACAAGGGGGCAATGTGGGGCCGTTTTTAGCAACGCTCTTAGATTTTGGTCTGCAGGAGAAGCAAAGTTACAATAAACGCCTCCAGATGAGTTGAAAAAGCCCACAGGGAGTTCAGACTTATCTCCTCTAACATTGACTCTCAGTTTCACATGAACAGGTGCTAAAAAAAAATCAGTTTGCATGATTTTAATGCATCACTGCTTAACAGAGTTTCCATGCTTCTGCTGTTTCCGAACAGTGTTGGAAGCTTTAATAATAAAAAAATTTTAAACTCACATTAAAATTTGAAGATTTTGAAGGCAATCGGGAATGTATTTTAGACTTTGCAGCCTAAATGTCTGTCTGGAAATATAGGCAACACAGTCAGTCAGTGCTGGACTGTATGAGCCTCAGAATCACCAGTAAAGATGATGGTGATTATCAAGCTGGGCTGCCATAATGTAGGGCTCACAGAAATGCTTAGAGAGCCACAAAAACACTGAGTGATGGTAAAGAGACTGAACATGAGAGATCTTGTCATGATTGATCATGTTACAATAAATGTTCCATTGTCTCTTAGCAAAAGGACTATGGTCAGTTGATCCTCCACGGAACTGAGAAGGATTATAGTCCTTAGGGTTCAACACTGCAGGACTCTGACCTGTCAGCAGAAACAACAAGCACCATGACTCTCATCTCCATCATCATTTTTATATTTCTGTTCCGCTCCTTTGTCTTTAATGCAGCACCATTGATTCCTTCTTAAGGAAAGGATGTCTAAAATGTGTCCGTTTGCAGCTGCAAAAAGTGACTGATAAGTATGTGGACCATCAGCACAGGTGCTTTAGACAGATGGAGACTTTTTAGCTATTGATTACAGCAAATTTACGATGGACATCATTTTCATTTTTTATTTTTTTATTTTATTAGCTCTGAAAGATATCATAAAGTGAATTTCTTTACTTTTGATGAGGCCACTACATAAAAAAGAAATTTAACACCAGTTGGATGATTTAAGTATCTTTAATGCTTTATTAAAATTATGCAGGGAGTTTTACAGATTATATGGACGCTGCAATGAAAATAGAACAGAAGAGGAAAAACATAAGAAAAAAAAAGAGAAAAGATCAAAGAAAGAGGAGATAGAAAGGAGATAATGATAAAACATTTTCAGTTTACTTCATCACCTGCAACGAGATGTAAAAAGAACAGCACAACCAAAAGACATGGTACAAGACATACAATAAAGTAAAACCTTGAAAGTATCGCTGAAGTAGTATTATTTAATCTGACATGTACTCTGTGTTACCTGAAGATAAGAGTGTGAACATATTTTTTTCATGTACTTAAAGAACGTAATACTATTGTGTAGATTCTACTGTCAAGGCTCAGAACAAAGGACCCAGAATTGAAGGCAAACAGACAGACTGATTTCTAAAAAGCATTTATTATGAAACAAAGGATCAGCAGTAAAAGCAGGGACGTCTAAGACAGGAACCTCTGCAGAGGTAAAAACTCAGGTTAGGAACCATGTAAATCTGACAGAGGATGATTACGAAGGAGTAAGTCACTAACCTGGTCTTAAAGTTCATTCCCAGGATCAGGCAATCAGAACACAAACAGGTACGCTATCGAACTCTCACCAAATGCTCGAATAATGTGGCACTGATGACTAGGAGCAGGCAGGTTAAATAGAGATTGGAGCAGGTGACACTGATAAACGGTGATGGAAAACTGGACAGGTGAATGTAATGAACAATTAAGCCAGTCATCAGCGCCAAGATCATGATAGCTACATTATATAAAAAAATCACTATGCGCAATTTAACTGGATTAAAACCTAATTAATTAATTAAAGTTTACATGTAAAAGCAGGTATCCAAAATTTTAAGTTTTCTTAGAGAACTTAAGTTTAGTGTTAAATGTTAAGTTTGATATTTTTTGTTACTCTAACTTTGTGACCTCATGCTTCATTTCTAATCTTAAGATACCTGCTGTTGTGAATAAAATACAATGTATTACGGTATTCATTTCTAATCAAATGAAACTGAATATGCTAATGTGCCATATTTTTCAATTTTTGTAGTATTTACAAAATATTATCACAATTGTTAGGTTTAGTGGACAGTAATAAAGTTAACATCACAATAGCTTCAGCTAAACAATTCAGGTGAAAAGACGGTTTCAGGAGACTCACCTTTTCCCTCCTCACATAAACCCAGGTGTCTGTTTGAATGTGTTTGCTGCTTTGAATGATTGCTGTGCATCACTGCTCCTAGATCAGTTTAAATGAAACTCAGACAAACTTCTCTGCAGTCTGACGGTAAAATTACTCTAAGCTACGATGTTACTGAGTCCACTGTTGATCACACTGCTGCTCCAACTCAGAGGTGAGGATCAAGAAGTTTCTGCTTTCCTTTATTCTCAGCTGAAATCCAATCAAATGTTAAATCTTCACACATTTGTACTTTTTCCATCATGTAGGATCAGATGGCAGTCCATCTGTGACTCAGTCTCCTGCAGTGAAGTCTGCTTCTTTGGGGGAGACAGTCTCTCTGAGCTGTACAGCCAGTAGTGGAGTTGATGATGATCTGAGTTGGTATCTGCAGAAACCTGGAGAGCCTCCTAAGCTGCTGTTTTACAGAGTAGGCCGCCGTGAATCTGCTCCAAGTCATTTCAGCAGCAGTGGATCAGAGCCTCAGTTCACTCTGACAATCAGTGGAGTTAAGGCTGAAGATGTAGGAGATTATTACTGTATGGGTGTACATTTAGTAAATGATGATGTTGTGTTCTCACAGTGATTTCTAGCTGTACAAAAACCTCCCTCAGTCAGACTGCAGACACACTGAGCTGTTAGAGCAGAAACTGACTGCAGCTGCTGAGCAGGAAGAGACCCTGATACAGACCACTGAACACAGAGCTGACAGAAACCTCACCAAGCACTAAGGTCACTTATGATAGACAGTGTCAGTTTAATATAAAAACTGAGCATCAGCTCAATATAAGAATCTTTAATATTTTCACTATTTAAATATATAAAAATAAATGTATTTCATAAAATGTTGGTTAATTAAAAGGTTCTGTTAACACAAATAAATACTTGTAAATATATATAATAAATCTGTAATTACTAAGAGGTTCTTCATTTATGTCTAAAGGTCCTTTACAATATTTTTTTTTATTATTGTAATTCTCTGAATAAATGTTCAACTATGACTACATGGAGTTTGTTCATTCAGACACTAAAGTTTATTAACTAGTAGCTGAGGGTATAAGCTATACTCCACATCATTTGCATTTATTGTTGATGCATTGTTTGCTTTTGTGGAGCAAAACATTAAAAGTTTTAATCTCCAGCTGTCTTTAATCTAAATGTTGGATCTAGTTTTTAAATGAATATTATGGCAGCACTGTTTATACACAAGACAGAATCCTTCAGGCCTTACACAGTTCTTCTAATTTCAGTTGTTGTGACATACAGCTGACTATAATTCTTCCTTATAACGGGCTGAAATAAAATGTTTTAAACTGCATTTGGGATCCACTTTAGGTGGGTTTATAGTTCTTCTCTTACCAACAGATTTTTGAACAACAGATGATATGAAATGGGATTTAATTAATAAAATTAATTTTCTAAAGGAAAAAATAAATACAAAGACAGTAAGTACTATAAATCTGCACTTTTATTGAAATAATCAGTTTGCTTCAGGTTTTATGGAAGAATATCAGTAATATGAATATTAGAAATCTGTCTAAACATGAAACATAATCTTCCTGAATAAAATACAAGAACATGATGATTTCCAGACATGAAGCTGCAGCTCTACTCTGAGCAGAGGTTAGGGTCCAGGCTTTGAGTGACAGGACTCTGTCCACTCTGATTGGCCTCACAGCTCACTGAGCCCGCCTTCCTCCACTGGTCTGCAGGGAGGCTCAGGGTGCTGCTCCAGCTGTAGCGGCCGTCCCTCCCCAGGACCTCCAGGCTGTTAGACACCCCTGAGGACCTGCTGCTGCCCCCCACCTTCCAGCCCAGCCTCCAGGTTGAAGGGAAGCCCCCGCTGGCCAGACACACCAGTGTGACACTGCTCTGCTGCTGCTCCTCTTTGGAGGGGGGGGAGGACGGTCAGGGTGGGACGCACCACACCCACTGGAGGAGAGAGGGGGAGGAGAGGGGGAGAAAAGACCCAGGAATGAGAATGAGAGCTGCTAAAAACACCTTCAAAGCTTCATTCTTCATGGTTAATGATGACATCTTCATACGTCTCTGATAATCAGTGACTCTTAATAATGAATCCCTGAGATGATTTTCTGATGATTAAACTGAGAGAGCTGAAACACTCATGAGGAAACAGTTCAAACGTTAACATCTGTTTCTTTCACTTCCTTTAAACTACATGGAAAACAAATGAAGCATGAAAACAAAGCTGATCTGAGTTTACTAATAAAATATTAGTTCAGTTTAAGAAGAATCCAGATCAAATATTTACAATTAATTAATTATCACAAAAGGATGATAAAAAAGACACTTAAAAAAAAAAGAAAAATCGAAAAAAAAATGTAAAAAAGTAAACATTTATGAAAATGAATTAAATACGCTGCAAGAAAGAATTAAACATTAAACCATCTAATGTAGATAATGTTTATCTACACATTTAATGGCTGCACAAGAAAATAAGTTTAATTTTCTCTCTGATTTGAACCATTTACAATCCAGAACAAACACTGACTTCTACAAGGCTCATCCTCAGAGTTTTTTTTTTCTTAAACTGCGGTAAAGTTTCTCCAAATCTTTCTTTTTAGTTAGTTGGATAAAAAAGCAAAAAGAAAAAAAAATCTATTTAGACAATTTAGCAGAATAAAATCTTTCTTGTACTTACAGTCAACGATGAGTTTGGTTCCTCCACCAAAAGTCGACCACAGTGATAGAAACTCATTAAGAGGCCGTACAAAAACCTCCTGCTCTCACAGCAAACAACTTTTTGCTGAAATGTTGCTTTTCAGAGTAAAAACGTTTCAGTTTATTCTTAATTTCACCTACAAATCATTTAATATTCATTCAACTTTAAATTACCTTATAATTTAAGATTTTTTTTTTGTTAAGTTATCAGCCATGATTTTCAAACTTTTGTTTGCCTCGTGGAAATATGTAAAAAAAATGTTATAATTTAGTTTTTACTTTGTTTAAACATGAAATAATAAAATTATAATACTCCAGATAATATAATCCTAAAAACACCAATTTCTATTGATCTATAACTTCTTAAACCTTGCTTACTAACAAAAGAGAATAATTATTCATATACCTTCAAGATAAAAGCTGTTTTATTCCATATATGAAAATCCTTTATGTTGTCTCTTTTCTATCTTCTATTTTAATAAGATCCTGATTGATTTAAATCCAGCAACTCTTTGTTCAGATGTTGTGTCTCTGTTTGTCTCCAGTGCGCTGAGAGCAGAGAAATCATTTCCATAGAGAGGAGGCTTTGCATGGTCAGCTGATCCTCCAGGGAACTGAGAAGGTTTATAGTCCTGAGAGTTCAACACTGCAGGACTCTGATCTGTCAGTCAAGCCAGCAGAAACAACAAGCACCATGACTCTCATCTCCATCCTCATCTGGACGCTGACCTGCTGCTGTTTTGCAGGTTCATTCCCTCTGCAACATTTCTAACATGATGTGCTGCTTTTTCTCTCATTTCTTTCTGCTGATAAATGAAGGATTTGTTTTTGTCTGCAGGATGCAGCGCTCAGGTGACTGTGACCCAGCCTCCAGTGGTGACATTTACTCCAGGATCAACTGTCACTATTAATTGTACAACAAATCCTGCTGTTTATCTTGATATTTTAATGTCCTGGTATCAGCAAAAACAAGGACATCCTCCAAAGCTCCTGATATATCAGGTGGAAAACCTTGAGACAGGAACACCAGATCGGTTTAGTGGCAGTGGAAGCAGCACTGACTTCACTTTGACCATCACTGGAGTTCAGGCTGAAGATGCAGCAATTTATTACTGTCAGAGCCTACATGAAGTAAATGATGATGATGTGTTCACACAGTGATTTCTAGCTGTACAAAAACCTCCCTCAGTCAGACTGCAGACACACTGAGCTGTTAGAGCAGAAACTGACTGCAGCTGCTGAGGAGGAAGAGACCCTGATACAGACCACTGAACACAGAGCTGACACAAACCTCACCAAGCACTAAGGTCACTTTTGATAGATAAGGTCAGTTTAATTTAAAAACTGAAAGGCTCTCAGAGCATCAGCTCAATATAAGAATCTTTAATATTTTGACTATTTAAAATTTTCTTTCTCATCTCTTTTTGATTTCATTTCTGAAGATTTTTTTACAGGATTTTAAATTGTTAACTGAAAAACCACACATGGAGCAAATTCCTTGGTTCTATTGACATCATGAACCAGTAGTACCACAGGAGAACCAGAAACAAAAAGTCCAATATGCTGAATTCACTCCGTTTTATTGCGAAAATAGGTTGTTATAAAGACTACTGTGTAACTAAACACACACAAACCAGCCTTGAATATACTAATGGATCTGCAGAGTGACACGTCACATTCTGACCAAGACTGTTGAAAATTAAACTCAAATATTTAGTCTTTATCTCTACTGATTATGCTTCTCTGATTGTTTAAAATGCCTAAAACATCCAAACATTCTTGGTAGTTTCATTAAAGTCAAATAAAGTAGCTATATTTTACTGTTAGCTGTCTGAAGAAAAATATAGATTTAATCAAATCTCCAGTTAATCACAAATTAATCTGTTTGTTTTTCTCTCTGGAATATGAACAGATATCCCTTCTACATTAAATAGTGATCATCATTAATTTATCTTTGTTTTATCTGACACTAAATGCAGTAGAAGCAGGATGCTTCCTATCAATGCTTCATTTAGCAGATGGACCTTCTGACATCATCAGCTGCTGCTAGGAGCTATACAATACCCACAATCTCTTGCATGAGAGGGTGTATAGACACAGCCCACCTGAAAGAGTTTAACAAACATATATTATTTCTTCTCATACACTTTATATAAATTACCCAAAAAGAAAGTATCAAAAGTATCTATTAAGAATTGCAAAGTGATTTTTAGAGCAAACATACTTGATATCATAAGTTTAGCTTTTTAAGTATTAATGAACACGTCACTCATTTAGTGTTATAAAATAAGATGCTGTTTCTAAATGTGGAGTTAATCCTAACTGTTGCCTGTTTTTCTGTTTTGCTTCATTAATCTTGTGTTTTCTGTGAGCAGAATATCCTCATAATAAAAAAGGACCAATGGCTTGAAAACATCAGGCTAAGTGTAATTAATGTATATAAGGCATTTTTATTAAATACATTTAGTCAACAAAATTTATATATTTCAAAACGTTTTGGTTAATTAAAAGGTTCTGTTAATACAAATAAATACTTGTAAATATATATAATAAATCTGTAATTACTAAGAGGTTCTTTATTTATGCCTAAAGGTCATTTACAATATTTTTTTTTATTATTGTAATTCTCTGAATAAATGTTCAACTATGACGACATGGAATTTGTTCATTTAGAAACTAAAGTTTATTAACTAGTAGCTGAGGGTATAAGCTATACTCCACATCATTTGGAGCGATGCATCAATCCCCCTTTGCATTTATTGTTGATGCATTGTTTGCAGTTTTTCACTACAAAGCTCACTATAGGTTCACAACAGAGTTCAGTGTTTTAAACCTTTGTGGACTAAAACATTAACAGCTTTAATCTCCAGCTGTCTTTAATCTAAATGTTGGATCTAGTTTTTAAATGAATATTATGGCAGCATAGTTTATATACAAGAAAAAATCATTCAGGCCGTAGAAATTACACAGTTCTTCTAATTTCAGTTGTTGTGACATACAGCTTATTCTAATTTTTCCTTATAACGGGCTGAAATAAAATGTTTTAAAGTGCATTTGGGATCCACTTGTAGGTGGGTTTATAGTTCTTCTCTTACCAACAGATTTTTTGAACAACAGATGATATGAAATGGGATTTAATTAAGAAAATTTATTTTCTAAAGGATTAATAAATACAAAGACAGTAAGTACTATAAATCTGCACTTTTATTGAAATAATCAGTTTGCTTTAGGTTTTATGGAAGAATATCAGTAATATGAATATTAGAAATCTGTCTAAACATGAAACATAATCTTCCTGAATAAAATACAAGAACATGATGATTTCCAGACATGAAGCTGCAGCTCTACTCTGAGCAGAGGTTAGGGTCCAGGGTTTGAGTGACAGGACTCTGTCCACTCTGATTGGCCTCACAGCTCACTGAGTCCGCCTTCCTCCACTGGTCTGCAGGGAGGCTCAGGGTGCTGCTCCAGCTGTAGCGGCCGTCCCTCCCCAGGACCTCCAGGCTGTTAGACACCCCTGAGGACCTGCTGCTGCCCCCCACCTTCCAGCCCAGCCTCCAGGTTGAAGGGTAGCCCCCGCTGGCCAGACACACCAGTGTGACATTGCTCTGCTGCTGCTCCTCTTTGGAGGGGGGGAGGACGGTCAGGGTGGGACGCACCACACCCACTGGAGGAGAGAGGGGGAGAAAAGACCCGGGAATGAGAATGAGAGCTGCTAAAAACACCTTCAAAGCTTCATTCTTCATGGTTAATGATGACATCTTCATACGTCTCTGATAATCAGTGACTCTTAATAATGAATCCCTGAGATGATTTTCTGATGATTAAACTGAGAGAGCTGAAACACTCATGAGGAAACAGTTCAAACGTTGACATCTGTTTCTTTCACTTCCTTTAAACTACATGGAAAACAAATGAAGCATGAAGACAAAGATGATCTGAGTTTACTAATAAAATATTAGTTCAGTTTAACAGGAATCCAGATCAAATATTCACTATTAATTAATTATCACAAAAGATTGATTAAAAAAAGACACGTTAGAAATAAAGAAAAATTAGAAAGAAGTGTAAAGAAGTAAACATTTATGAAAATGAATTAAATACGCTGCAAGAAAGAATTAAACATTAAACCATCTAAAGTAGATAATGTTGATCGACACATTTATGGCTGCATGAGAAAATAAGAGTAATTTTCTCTCTGATTTGAACCATTTATAATCCAGAACAAACATTGACTTCTAAGAGGCTCATCCTCCGAGCTTTTCTTAAACTGCTCTAAAGTTACTGCAAAATTTTCTTTTTAGTTTGTTGGATAAAAAAGCAACAAAAAAAACAACAACCCAAAAACAACAAAAAAACATTTGAATTCAAACAATTTAGCAGAATTAAATCTTTCTTGTACTTACAGTCAACGATGAGTTTGGTTCCTCCACCAAAAGTGTCCCACAGTGATAGAAACTCATTAAGAGGCCGTACAAAAACCTCCTGCTCTGACAGCAAACAACTTTCTGCTGAAATGTTGCTTTTCAGAGTAAAAACGTTTCAGTTTATTCTTAATTTCATCTACAAATCATCTAATATTCATTCAGCTTTAAATTACTTTATAATTTAAGATTTTTTTTGTTACGTTATCAGCCATGAGATTCAAACTTTTGTTTGCCTCGTGGAAATATTTAAAAAAAAAAATTATAATTGAGTTTTTACTTTGTTTAAACATGAAATAATAAAATGATAATAATCCAGATTATATAATCCTAAAAACACCAATTTCTATCGATCTATAATATCTTGAACCTTGATTACTAACAAAAGAGAATAATTATTCATATACCTTCAAGATAAAAGTGGTTTTATTCCATATATGAAAATCCTTTATGTTGTCTCTTTTCTATCTTCTGTTTTAATAAAATCCTCAATGATTTAAATCCAGCAACTCTTTGTTCAGATGTTGTGTCTCTGTTTGCCTCCAGTGCGCTGAGAGCAGAGAAATAATTTCCATAGAGAGGAGGCTTTGCATGGTCAGCTGATCCTCCAGGGAACTGAGAAGGTTTATAGTCCTGAGAGTTCAACACTGCAGGACTCTGATCTGTCAGTCAAGCAGCAGAAACAACAAGCACCATGACTCTCATCTCCATCCTCATCTGGACGCTGACCTGCTGCTGTTTTGCAGGTTCATTCCCTCAGCAACATTTCTAACATGATGTGCTGCTTTTTCTCTCATTTCTTTCTGCTGATAAATGAAGGATTTGTTTTTGTCTGCAGGATGCAGCGCTCAGGTGACTGTGACTCAGCCTCCAGTGGAGACATTTACTCCAGGATCAAATGTCACTATTCGATGTACAACAAATCCTGCTGTTTATCTTGATTTTTCAATGTCGTGGTATCAGCAAAAACCAGGACAGCCTCCAAAGCTCCTGATATATCTGGTGGGCATCCTTGAGACAGGAACACCAGATCGGTTTAGTGGCAGTGGAAGCAGCACTGACTTCACTTTAATTCAATTCAATTCAGTTTATTTATATAGCGCCAAATTCACAACACATGTCATCTCAAGGCACTTTACAGTTCAACCAGATCAAATTGATACAAAGTTTTCTATCTAAGGAAAACCAGTTGATTGCATTGACTCATTGACTCAAATACAATCCCCCACACTAAGCATGCTTGTAGCGACAGTGGAGAGGAAAAACTCCCTTTTAACAGGAAGAAACCTCCAGCAGAACCAGGCTCAGTGTGAGCGGCCATCTGCCGAGGCCGACTGGGGTTCAAGGAGACAGAAGCAGAGATACAAAAAGCAGCTGTAAAAGGCGGCCCCGTCCAGGAAACACACAGCCAGGCAGACGAGCTCCAAGGCAGCTCCCATGCCAGAGGACGAAGAAAGCACATCCACTCAGTCACGGTCAGAGAAACAGGACCACACTGGAAAACAGGCCGATCTCCAACATCTATAAACAAGGGTGTTGATAGAAGCAGCACAGCTGATGTTTCTTTCCAGGATGACGTCACAGCCAAACAGGAACAGACGAGGCAAAGCTACTCTGAGGAAAAGCAGAGAGAGCAGAAGGTTAGAGATTGAACTAACAGATTCTGCAGAATAGGAGAACAGAGAGAGAATGAAGCAGAATGATGAAATGGGGGTCCCTATGTCCTCCAAAAGTCTAAGCCTATAGCAGCATAACTATAGAGATAGCTCAGGATAACCTGAGCCACTCTAACTATAAGCTTTATCAAAAAGGAAAGTTTTAAGCCTAGCCTTAAAAGTAGACAGGGTGTCTGCCTCACGGACTAAAACTGGTAGTTGGTTCCACAGGAGAGGAGCCTGATAACTAAAAGATCTGCCTCCCATTCTACTTTTAGAAATTCTAGGAACCACTAGTAAACCTGCAGATTGAGAGCGAAGTGCTCTGTTAGGAACATAAGGAACAATCAGATCTCTGATATAAGATGGAGCTTGGCCATTTAAGGCTTTATATGTGAGAAGGAGGATTTTAAATTCTATTCTTGATTTAACAGGAAGCCAATGAAGAGAAGCCAGGATAGGCGAGATATGATCTCTCTTTTTAATTTTCATTAGAACTCTGGCTGCAGCATTTTGGATCAGCTGAAGGCGTTTAACTACAGTTTGTGGACTTCCTGATAGTAAAGAATTACAATAGTCCAGCCTTGAAGTAACAAATGCATGGACTAGTTTCTCAGCATCACCCCTGGACAGGATATTTCTAATTTTTGCAATGTTCCTCAGATGAAAGAAGGAAATTCTAGAAACCTCCTTGATATGGGACCTAAATGACAGGTCCTGATCAAAAACAACACCAAGATTTTTTACTTTATTATCTGAAATCAGTTTAATCCCATCCAAATGAAGTGACTGGCTAATCAGTTTCTTTTTCAGAGACTCTGGTCCAAAGACTATAACTTCTGTTTTGTCTGCATTCAGAAGCAGAAAGTTAAGAGTCATCCAGGTTTTTATGTCTTCAAGACATGCCTGTAATCTATGTAATGGGTTAGCTTCATCTGGATTTATAGACAGATATAGCTGGGTATCATCAGCATAACAGTGGAAATTAATCCCATGCTGTCTAATAATTCTACCAATTGGGAGCATGTATAAAGTAAAGAGAATTGGTCCTAGCACTGATCCCTGTGGTACTCCACAGGTAACCTTTGAGCGTGTTGAAGATCTATCATTAACATGAACAAACTGAATTCGATCAGATAGATAAGATTTAAACCAGTCTAGTGCTGTTCCTTTAATTCCAACAAAATATTCAAGTCTTTCTAAAAGAATATTATGGTCAACTGTATCAAATGCAGCACTAAGATCCAACAGGACGAGCACAGATACAAGTCCATTATCTGAGGCCATGAGAATATCATTAGTGACTTTCACCAGAGCTGTTTCAGTGCTATGATGAGCTCTAAAGCCAGACTGAAACTCTTCAAAAAGTTCATTATGGTGGAAGTGATCGCAAACTTGTTTGGCAACTACTTTCTCAAGAATTTTGGATAAGAAAGGAAGATTGGATATAGGTCTATAATTGACCAAGTCATCTGGGTCAAGAGACGGTTTCTTAAGCAGAGGTTTAATTACAGCAACCTTAAAAGCTTTAGGTACATATCCCTGTAACAGAGATAGATTAATCACATCTAAAATGGAGGAGGAGATCAAAGGGAATACCTCCTTAAATAACCTGGTTGGAACTGGATCTAACATACAAGTTGAAGGCTTAGATGAAGGCAATAATTTTGCTAATTCAGAGAGTTCAACTGGATCAAAGCAGTCTAAACCCAGTTCAGATTCCATGACTACCTCAGGTACAATCGCGGATAGAGGAGTGCTTATGATCTTATTTTTAATAAGATCAATCTTATTTATAAAGAATCCCATAAAGTCATTGCTGCTAAGAGCAGGTGGAATGGACGGTTCAACAGAGCTATGGCTCTGGGTGAGTTTGGCAACTGTATTAAAAAGAAATCTAGGATTATTCTTATTCTCCTCTATTAATGAGGAGAAGTATGCTGCTCTTGCTTTACAAAGGGTCCTCTTATACAGCAGTAAACCATTTTTCCAGACTAGGAAGGACTCTCGCAGGCCTGTGGAGCGATATTTTCTCTCCAGTTTCCTAGCATTTTGCTTCAAAGTACGCAGCTCTGCATTAAACCAAGGAGCAAGCTTTCTATTTTTAACGGTTTTCATTTTCAAAGGAGCTGCGTTGTCTAAGGCAATACGCAGAGAACTAGCAACCCCATCAACAAAATCATCAACCTGTGAAGGGGAATAAGCTAAACTTTTGCACTCTGCAGCACTGCTCAGTGACACAGAGGAGAGAGAAAGTGAAGCAGATTCTTTAAAATTTATAACTGCACTATCTGATAAAGATCTACTAAAATTGAACCTTCTTTTGGGGGAGGAGAACTCTGTTAAAGTAATCCTGAAGGTTATTAGAAAGTGGTCAGAGAGGACAGGGTTGTGAGGAAATACTGTTATTTCTTCACATTCTATGCCGTATGTCAGCACAAGATCCAAAGTATGAAGATGAGAATGCGTGGGACTATTCACATTTTGAACAAAGCCAATAGTGTCTAAGATAGCATTAAAGGCTGCTCTTAAGCTATCGCCTTCAATGTCAGCATGGATGTTAAAATCTCCCACTATGATGACCCTGTCAGTATTTAATACCAAATCAGAAACGAACTCTGAAAACTCATCTAAAAATTCAGAGTAAGGACCTGGTGGACGATACAAAGTTACAAAAAGAAGAGGTTTTCTTGCCTTGAAATTTGGATCAGGGAAATTAAGGGTTAAATGTTCAAAAGAGTTGTAGGTATTAACTGTTTTGGGAGTAATCAGTAAGTCAGACTGGAAGATTGTTGCTACTCCTCCTCCTCGCCCAGAACTTCTGGGGATGTGAAAATTTAAATAGCTTGAAGGAGTTGCCTCATTTATGCTCACATAATCCTCTTGCTGCAGCCAGGTTTCTGTTAGGCAAAACAAGTCAATGTGATTATCACAAATCAAGTCATTAACTAGTAGACTTTTAGAGGAAAGCGATCTTATGTTAAACAGACCGCATTTAATTGTTTTAACTTTTTCCCCAATTTGAGTTATTTTGATTTTAATTAGATTATCATGATTTACTCCTTTGGGAATCTTTGCTAATTTATTAGATTTTGGTCGTGGGCAAGACACTGTCTGGATGGAGTAAAGAGTGGGTAACAGTAGAGAAGCTGCAGAGATGTGTGTTAAACTACAACTCTGCTTCCTGGTCTGCACCCTGGGTGGTCAGGGTTTTGGAGGACTAATAAATGTGGCCAGATTCCTAGAAAGAAGAGCTGCACCATCCAAAGTGGGATGGATGCCGTCTCTCCGAATCAGACCAGGCTTTCCCCAAAAGGATTGCCAATTATTAATGTAGCCCACGTTGTTTTCAGGGCACCACCTAGACAACCAGCGGTTGAATGACGACATGCGGCTAAACATGTCATCACTGGTCAGATCAGGGAGGGGACCAGAGAAAATTACGGAGTCCGACATTTTTTTGGCAAACTTACACACCGAAGCAACACTAATTTTAGTGACCTCCGATCGGCGTAACCGGGTGTCATTACCACCAGCGTGAATAACAATCTTACTGTATTTAACCTTATCCTTAGCCAGTAGTTTCAGGTAGGATTTGATGTCGCCCGTTCTGGCCCCCGGCAAACATTTGACTATGGTCCCTGGTGTCTCTAATGCCACGTTTCTGACTATGGAGCTGCCAATCACCAGAGTGGGCTTCTCAGTGGGTGTGTCACTGAGTGGGGAAAACCGGTTAGAAACGTGAACGGGTTGGTGGTGACCAGTGGGCAGAGATCCACGACTACGCTTTCTGCGTACAGTTACCCAATCGCCTGGCTGCTCAGGCACTTTTGGAGGACAGCTACGTGGGGGGCCTACTTTAACTCCTGGATGTTCAACAGCCTGAAGCCTGGATTCTAACTCTGACACCCTCGCCTCCAAAGCTACAAAAATACTACACTTATTACACATCCCATTATCACTAAAGGAGGCAGAGGAATAACTGAACATCTGACACAGAGAGCAGGAGAGAGGAGAGGAAGAAGGAAGAGTTGGAAAAGAGTCAAGGGAGGGAGAGAGAGAAGCCATAGCAATGCTAAGCTAGCGCTAGCCTAGGCTAGCTACTTCTTGCTATCAGAAATAAAACCGTGTGAAACTGACAAGTGCTCAGTAGAAAAGTGCAGCAGAAGGTGCTATGTTTTAAAGTAGTCAGTTAGAGTTACTTAGATACAGAGATATCACAGAGAAAATAACTTAACTTCAGATGGAGATCCTCTGAACAGCTGCACACTCAGTTAATCCAAACAGGAAGTGAACAGGTCCAAACAGGAAGCAGGAAGCAAAAACCAATAGAGCTAGAGAACTTTAACCATCACTGGAGTTCAGGCTGAAGATGCTGCAGTTTATTACTGTCAGAGTTATCATAGAGGTCGTGTGTTCACACAGTGATTTCTAGCTGTACAAAAACCTCCCTCAGTCAGACTGCAGACACACTGAGCTGTTAGAGCAGAAACTGACTGCAGCTGCTGAGGAGGAAGAGACCCTGATACAGACCACTGAACACAGAGCTGACAGAAATCTCACCAAACACTAAGCTCACGTATGATAGATAATGTCAGTTTAATCTAAAAACTGAAGAGGATGTTAGAGCATCTCTTTACTATAAGTATTTATAATATTTTCACTATTTCAGTTATTTTCTGAATCTCTTTTTGAGTTTGAGTCTTAAAAATTTTTTTCCAGGGCTTTAAATTGTTAAACGACAAATCAAACATGGAGCAAAATCCTTGGTTCTGGGCTGCTGCTGGTGCCTATCTCCAGCTATCTATGGGCGATTTGCGAGTCCATCACAGTGCAACACAGAGACAAATAACCATTCACACACAAAACCACAACTAAGGAGAACTTAGAGAAACCAATAAACTTAATAGTCATGTTTTTTGGACTGTAGGAGGAAGCTGAAGTACCCAGAGAGAACCTACACATGCTCAGGTAGAATGTGCAAACTGCCTACACAAAGACCCTGGGCTGGGAATCGAATCCAGAACCTTTTTGCTGCAAGGCAGCAGTGCTAACCACTGCTCCACTGTGCAGCCCCGAATCAAAACCAAAAGGTGCTATAGGCTGACTTCACTCAGTTGTATTGCGAAAATATGTTGTTACAAAGGATCCTAGGTTACTAAACACACACAAACCAGCCGTGAATAACAGATCTGCAGTGACACATGTCATATTCTGACCACAACTGTTTAAAATTACTCTGAAATATTTAGTCTTTATTTCCAGAGATTATGCTTCTCTGATTGTGTAAAATGCCTTAAAAATCCAAACATTCCTGGTAGATTACAACTCAAAGCTACGAACAAATTATTTGTCTTCAAATTATTTGTCATGATTTTACTAAGGTTCAGACCCAAATGCAGAAGACCAAACAGGGAGACCAGGGAAAAGGTTTAACAGGTTTTATTGAAGAGATTATTCAGAGAGAAGTGTTGCTCTGAACACTGCTCAACCGGAACTGAAAAGTGAGGGGAAGACACAGCGGTTAGTTCAGGTTCAGTGGGAAACTTGACGGGTGAAGTTGGAGAAGAGGATTTGGTTGCTGACACGTTTCCAGAGAATTGTTGAATCCTTGACTCCAGTCTGTATGCTGTAGTTCCAGTGTTTGTCTGATTCGGTGGAGGGCAGAACAGGGTTTACCCAGAGTGCGGTTGTTAGTAGGTGAACGGAGAAACTGACTGCCACTCAGATTTCCTGCGGTACTTGAACGGATCATAGTGAAGACTATTCCCTTTCTCAGTGCGAAGCTCAAACAATCTCTTGGGGAAATAGGATCCAAACCTCCTGTTTAAACCCCAGCTCAGTTTGTAGCTCAGTTGATCCTTCCAGGGAGAAAAGGTCCGAAAAATCCAATTTGCAGGATGACTTCCTGCCGAGAGGCAAAGACAAAAACAAAGTTAAAACTCAGGTTGACTAGAACTCAGTTTGACTCAGCAAAACTCAGCTTGGCTAGAGTACCCAAAACTGGCAAACACTCTGGCGTTGAGGTAGTGGCAGTCAGCAGCTTAAGAACACTCCGTTTAATGAGGACACCATCAGCAGGTGTGTGAGGAGGTGGACCAGAACCAGGCGCCTCCTGGTGGATGAAGGGAGACAAACACAGAAACACAAACAGACAGGAGTCCTGACAGTATTAAAGTAAAGTAAATTAAGTAGCCATATTTAACTGTCTTAAGATATGTATAGGTTCAATCAAATCTCGGGTTAAACACAAGTTAACCTGTTTGTCTTCCCCTCTGAAATATGAACAGACATTCCTTCTATATCAAATATGATCATCAGAACAACAACATAACATAACAAAAGGACATATAAAGGGTATGTAAACTACTGGTAAATATATAATAAATCTGTGATTATGTTTATGCATTAAGCAGATGCTTTTATCCAAAGGGACTTACCACGTAGACACAATGTTGAAGTAGGCATTAACGTGAAGGATGTTTCCTAAGGAATCACACTGGCAACTCCCCCCACCCCCCCAAGCCCCTCCCCCAGCAGGGATTCAAAGCCAGGGCCTCCTGTGTGCAAGTCAGGTTACTTACCACTTGAGCTAGCCAGCTAAAAGGGTTCTATATTAGGTGCAATAGGTCCATTGCAAAATGTTTTATTATTGTAATTCTAGGAATAAATGTTTAACTACGACTAAATTGAGTTTGTTAATTTAGACACTAAAGTTCATTAACTAGTAGCTGAGGGTATCAGCTGCACTCCACATCATTTGGAGAGATGCATCAATCCCCCTTTGCAATGCAACCGGTGTTGATTTTCCAGCGAGGCTCCCCCCAGAGGGCGAAAGTAAAAGTGCACTGTCGTAAATATGCTCAGCTGTTCTCCTGGTTTCTCCGTCAAGCCAGGCGCGGTTGTTTTGAGCTTAGCAGACAGGCAAACGCAACAAATCACCATGTCTACTGCTGTAAGTGACTATTTTGTTCCAGTTTTCGAGTTTGAAAATTTAGCATGTTTTCATACATTATTTGTTATGCATGTGTCTAAATAACAAAGATTGTAGTTAGCCAAGTTCTCGCCGTAAAGCAAGACCGACTCTCGCGAGACTTCTGAGCCTGTGAGTGCGGGCCGATAGCCTGGGTGCCATTCCGAACTTAGTCCCGCCCTCAAGGTTTGAGGTCGGGAAGTTCGGTCTGGCATTGCTCCATAGTAGCGCGAGTATGATCGCCGACCCTCTGGCGATCCAATCAAATTGTCAGGGCGGGCTTTATACAATGATGGACAGATGATCAACAGTAACGTAATCAACCATGTGACCAAAGCGCTCGGGTGACGACAACAACAATGGCTGCCACTGGAGAGTTGAGGTGAGTAGATTCTGCTATTAGGTCTGTTCTAGAAGATATCGACAGCAAATTAATTTTAAAAGAGGAACCACTGCATGAAAAGTGGGATTTTCGTCAATATGCGGCACTGTAGATTGTCGTGGAACTTCAGGTTAGCGGCAGTTTACGACAATTTGCAGACTTCGCCGAAAACTCCCGTAAATTGTCAGAAATTGACGTGGACTTTCTTAGGCAGTGTTCCCCCCATGCCTCCCCCCATGGAATTCTAGGGGAGGCTTTAACATGTAAATGAACATGCTGTGAGCTATACAAATGCAAATCAGGGTTGCAGGGGGGGTTTTACACCAAGTGACATTTTTCTGAAAGGTAAGAATACAAAGAGATCAGGCTCAGTATAGCCTCTTACATTTTAGCTTGAATTGATTTATTTAATTAAAGTATAGAGACCAAAACAGATCTTTAGCTGACAGAGCAATACATTTAGAGCAGTAATTATAAAAAAAAAAATTGCATTTAAGATAAAAAATAAAATGTTGTCTGTCAATATGCTCAATTCACAATTACTTAAGTGGAAAAGTTTCAAGAAATGAGTCTGAGATGATTCACTTTATAACATGGCGCATTATCCTGTTGGAAGTAGCCATCAGAAGATTGGTACACTGTGGTCATAAGGTCCGGCCAGGTCAAGATCCGCAATTGCAATCGCACTAAACAGGAAAAAGAACATCGACATATTCCGGTTCGTCAAATTAAAATATAGCAGCAACAGATCGGTGACTAGAAATTATAGCACAATTCTTATATATATATAAAAAAAAAAAAAACTAACACCGTTTATTTAAATGATTGGATCCAAACTATTGGTTATTCACCAACGAGGAAGCAGATTTCTCATCTCCATCAAAATATTTATTTTATACCGAGGGACTTAAACTTTAATCAAATCCATTCAAAAGAAACTTCTTATTACAGGAATGAAAAGAGATGCTGAGTTTGGAAGTAGTGAATAAGTTCATTAAAAAAAAAGCAGTTATGAATTATCCTTATCCCCGTTACAAAAATCTACAAAAATATATATATATATTTGGGCAGAAACTGAACATATGCTGGATGATGGTGGGATTTTTTTAATATGTCATATTAAATTAAGCGCTTACAGGGTTCATACAGGAATGAGTGACTCTAATTTAATGCTATTTGAAATGATTTTAATGCCATCAACAAGAACCATGTACACAAGTTATTAGTGTACATTAGGGTGACCATATTTTCATTTGGGAAAACCAGGACACCTTGGAGCGGGGGGGGGGTTGATTGAAAGAACAAATGTCTCATCATCGGGATCCGTGATCAGAGGAAATGTTACTTGGCGCAGATCAGTGGTGAAAATTGGAAGTTAAGTTTAATATAATACAACTCTGTGAATAGTTCCGTCTGAAATGAATGAAAATAGTTGTTTTAATGGTTATTGAGTCAGATATGTGGCGGTAGTGTTTGATTTATCTAAAGGTTTTTATCTGTTACTTTGTAAATGGGTTTGGCTGTAATTTAAGGACAGATTCTAATAGATCTGCAGAGTGGGAACTATAAATCTGATGGGAGTTTAATTTTTTTATTGTTGTTTTGCACAATATGCTTAACTAAGTATTATTTGTTGTTGAATATTAGAGATTTTGCAGATATATTTTGTAGATACATTGTTTAGATTTACTTATATATTTCTAACCCTTTTATAGAATAGAATAGAAAATCCCTTTATTGTCCCACAATGGGCAAATTTACAGCAGCAGAAATATTGAAAATGGTCACACAAATGTGGACCTTAGAAAAATGTATAAGAATAACATAATAGGGAAGAGTTAAAATATACAAAATAAAATTCTGTAAAGTGTTTTAACAATATAAAACTGGATAATTAATAACCGATATGCAGCTATGGACATTTTTACAGTAATGAATATTTGAAAATAGCAGCAACATCAGAGATGTGCAAAATGACAGCAGCAGGTTATTTAACTGACTAAGGTTTCTATTATTACATTTAATTTTATTAGTTCCTGCTCCCGGTGGTTGGAACCTTTATTCCACTCTGGATTCTTGTGAGTCTTTGTTCACTTTAACTTTTTTAAAAATAAATAAATAAACAAATAGTTTTGAAAACCTCGGTATTCATTCTTTTCCTGCTTTGTGTGTCAACTTTCACGGTTGCTAAGTAACAGAGCATATGCCGGTAAAACCCGTCGAAGGGTAGACCTGGTCGAATTCACAGCCTAAACTCTTCCGGTCTCCTTATTTTCAAGGACTTGGAAGGATCCAGTAGACCGCGTCCTTGGAGGATGCAGCCCAGGTTTTCGAACAGAGCCTCTGATTAAGAACAGGGCTGCCTGCACCGACGCGGCTCAGGGATTACGTCACACAGAGCGTCGTGCGCAGTGAAATCAGGACATTTCCTCACTTTCTAAAAAAAACCCGGGACGCCCGGGACAGGACGTGAAATACGGATATGTCCCGGGAAATACGGACGTTTGGTCACCCTAGTGTACATGAAATATGAAGGAGCTGTAAGCAGAGTTCCATGACTCCTGTATGTATGTAAACACACACACACACATATACGTATATATATATCCTCTAGCTTTTTCTCCGCCTGGAGCGATATAATATATCTGACGAAATTGTTTTTATAAGCATTTTTTATTAAAGAATTATAAATACTTCGATAAACATATTTAAATAATTTTAGTGCCAATTAAGGGCTTGATTTAAAAAAAAAAAAAAAGAATGATTTTTTAATTATTTTTATTGATCCGCGGAAACTCTGGTTCATCTCGCGCATGCTCTGTACGATCTCCAAGAAACTCAGAGCGGCGCGGCTGGATCCACAGTGGAGGATGTATGCTTTGCTTTGTGCAGGCGGTCTGGAGCGGAGAATGGGGGATTTCGGGGTAAAACTCCTCTTGGACGCGATGGCGACTCTGCATCGAACAAGACGAACTCAAAGAAGAGATGCTAGCGGTAAATATATGTTCGATTACTGCCTGCTAAGCTAAAAGCAGCCTAGCCTAAGCTACGGCTAATAGCGGCTAATAGTAGCCTTGCAAGAACAAGCTTTATTAAAGTGCATTTTTTTTGTGATTTACAGGTAGCAGTACGCCGTCTTAACAACTCGGAGACTAATAAGGCTCGGGCACAGCGCGTTGCATTCTGGGTACGCCGCCATATTAGTAGCTAGTTGCTACGGTAAACAAAGACCTAAAACAGCATAGAGACAGAGCAGAAAGACGAGTAAACAGCTATGTTAAAAGCGAAGAAAGGATGCGGAATATACCGAGACACACTGCAGAGGGAAGCCAGGGACCGTTATCTGCAAAAGATGGGCTTCATAAACGGACTTGATCCCTACGAAGTAGAAAGCAAGGAGTGGTGTGTTGGGGAAGAATTTCTACCGCCGTTTGCGAGGGAGGACGTATTTTCGTATCTAGTGTGTGGCGTCAGTGCCTACACACATGAAGAGTTTCGCTGCTACAAGTCGCTAGAGGCTTACAAACAGCTGACAGATGGAAAAGTTCATGACATGGAAGTTATCAAGCCGAATGAGAACACAGTCATCAGAGCCAAGGTTAGCTACCGTCTCAACATGGTGTGGTGTTTGTTGTGGTGATAAGACTAGGTGCTGGCACTAACGTAAAACATCAAAAATGTATCTAAATAAATCTTGTGCTGACTGTACGTGTCCAGGGATAATGTAGTTACATTCTGATGATATATGACTGTCCTAGCATGGTACTACCACGCAGGGGCGGAGATAGATGAATAAAAACAGTATGTTCTGTAACTTACCAGAATGAAAATGCCGGTGTAACCGGTCTCATCTGCCTGTGTCCTAACATTCCTCAATTATGACACCGATTAACTTGCTCTGCGTTGTGTTCTGATGAAGGAGGGACCCAGACCATAGGTATAGCCAGTTGCTCTTTAATACAGTTATCCAGCCGTTTCTGCACAGACAGAAACAAAACGCTCAGTAACATGCAGCTTCAACACATACACAGGTCAGCATCCCCTCCTCTTAGGCAGCCTAGCGCCAACTGCAGCAGAGCAATGCAAAACAATTCAATCAAAAATAATCTTTACTACCAAGAAAAATAATAAAACATTAAACATGGAAAAAAGTAACAATTCTTACAGAAAACAATAAATCTGTTATAATAATTAATTAAATCCAACATATATTATTAATGCAACCAGCTTAAACAATGATGCTAAGAACTAGATGTACATACCTGCACAGACAGAAACAAAACGCTCAGTAACATGCAGCTTCAACACATACACAGGTCAGCATCCCCTGTTTGAGAAGAGCACATGGGGAAACCCCGTAGCTGTAGCAGGAAAATACTTGCTCTGACCAATAAATACAGACACATATTGAGAAACAAATATGTCATCTGAGTGTTTTTCAGTAAAGGCAACGTTTAACAACTGCATGTAATTACATTTACATGTTTTCATAGAACATTTTTATAAAACTACAAGCAGTAAAAGTTTCCTACCTCCTCTTAGGCAGCCTAGCGCCAACTGAGCATGAAGCACCGCTGACGTCGTTACAGAGCGCTTTCTTAAAGCAACAGTACAAGTATTCATGTAAAAATTAACAAATTACAGATAACTTTTCTAATGTGAATAAAACAAAAGCTATTTCGTATTAATCAGGCTTTGGTGAAATTTCAAACACTTTATAAACAGAAAATAACAGCAAATGTTGAACAATTGTTACATTCACCCCCCGTGAAATTCACCAAAATCCTGATTTCAGCCTAAAGAGAAGTATAAACAAAAGGATCAGTCTACACCGGGCACATCCTGGCACAAATGAAAAGGCAGACCTAGTCTGCTCATGCAACATAGAAGTCACCCTCAACAGAAGGTTCGGGAAAGAAAGAGGTTGATCAAGTCTCTAAAAGTCCCTAGCTCAATGCTACGCCTGTTACGTAACAGTATCTGGCCCAAGTAAAACTCCCGCCGTGTTAACTTTCATGAAATCAAAAATGGAAAATTAAACACCCTAAAAGTATAGGTTACATGGAATACATATGTCACTAAAACAAAATCTATGCTTAACTCAAAGGGATTAGCTAACATGTAAGATTTTCTAACTCTTCAAGAAAGGCCCCTGAACCATAGATTCTATTAATCTGTTAACTGATTTTACCAACAGCCCAGCACGGGTTCTAAATGGTCCATTGCTCCCGAAAGTAGCTTGCCGATTGTCTGGAAAAGCAGTTCCAGAACATGTCACATCCATGCCAGTTGGAGAATCGACACCTTCATTAAGTGATGCCGCCGGAGCTGGCAAGGTCAAACTGCCATGTTCATCACTGTCAGACTGCGACTGAGTCTGTAGCTCAGGGACACCCGACAGCACCGGTGTGGTGGAACAAGACACGTCAGTCACATCCACGTCCAATAGTGAGTCACCAGGGAACGAGAGACTCCCGTCCCCACTGTTGACGGTGCTGTACCCTAACCCATCACTGTTGACTGAGAAATCCGTTGTTCCCTCATTATCTGACCTGAGGATTGGTAAGAAACTCACATCCAGCAAAAGATTTCGGTGTACAACCTTTGTTTGTCCCTCACCATTCCGAATCTTATACACATGGATATCTGGATGCACTTCGACAACGGTGTACATGCTGTCCTCCCACCTGTCAGCCAGTTTACGCTTCCCTCGCTCTCCCTTATTTGCTACAAGAACTCTGTCACCAACTGACAAATGAGTGCCCTTTGTGCGCTTGTTGTACTGACTGGACTGGTGTTGTTGTTCAGTAAGGGAATGTTTCTGAGCAATTTCCACCGCATTCCTCAAAGAGGAAAAGAGAGTCTTGACATATGAATCGTAATCAGCAAAAGCAGGGTCATTCAGGACAGGCTTAAACAGAACGTCCACCGGCAGTCTTGGAATCCGCCCGAACATCAGGTAAAACGGTGCGTACCCAGTCGTCTCATGAACAGTTGCGTTGTAAACAAATGTAAGTGTCTGGATTTGTTCTGGCCACCTTTGCTTCTCTTTAAGAGGAAGGGTACGAAGCATCGAACCCAAGGTGCGATTAAATCGCTCTGTCACACCATTTCCCATAGGATGGTAAGCCGTGGTATGGGATTTAGCAACGCCTGCCAACTGGAGAAGTTCTGCAATCAGTTTGCTTTCAAAATTTGTGCCCTGGTCAGAATGTATACGTTCTGGGAACCCATAAACACAAAAGACATGATCCCAGAGCTTTCTAGCAACCTGCTTCGCTGTCTGGTTAGCACAGGGGAAAGCATGCGCCAGTTTGGTGAAATGGTCAGTAACCACCAAAACATCCACTGACCGTTGCTTGCCATCCTCAGCAGACCAAAAATCTAGGCAGACTAACTCCATTGGTGCAGAGCTCTGGATACTTTCCAAGGGTGCACGAGCAGCTGGTTCTGGTGTCTTTCCCAGTACACATCTCTGACAACATTTGACATATCTACGCACATCTTTTTCCATGTCTGGCCAATAGAAACTCTGCCTAGCAAGAGACAAAGTGCGGTCTTGTCCTTGGTGCCCTGCCAGATCATGGATGCCAGATAATGCTTTGTCTCGTAAACACTGGGGAAGCACAAACTGGAACCTCTTCTGCTTGGTCACAGGGTTCTTCGTCACTCGATACATTACACCATCCCGAATTTCCAGCTTATCCCATTGATTCAGCATTCTGACAACCTTTATGTCTGAACATCGCCTCTCACGCTTAGATGGTCTCGTCCTGGTGGCGACAAAGGGTAAAACCTTAGAGATGACTGCATCCTGCTCTTGACTGGACTGCAGTTCCTGAATAGAGAGAACTGGAAATTCACCTTGCCCACATTGCATGTGTTGAGTTTGTTGTGTCAACTGCAACGCCCTCGATTCTGCTCCTGAAATCCAGTCACAGTGGGACTGACACAGGGCTTGGATCTCAGCTGAGTCATAAACAACCTTCAGTGATGGATAATCCCTTGATTTATCATGTTCTGGCTGACAGCTGAACTTGAAGGCGCTCTGCACACGATCTTCATCAACCCGGTCAGCTTCTTGTGTAAGAGACAGATATGACTCTTCCAACAACCTGTGACTGATTGGTGTTGCAAAGGGGTCACGACTGAGAGCATCTGCAACCACATTTTTTCTCCCAGCCAGGTGTTTAAGGTCAAAGGAATAAGAAGCAAGCTTTGACACCCAGCGGATTTCGCATGCATCAAGCTTTGGTTTTGTCAGGAGATAAGTCAGGGGGTTATTATCCGTCCAGATGGTAAAGTGACGCCCCTTCAGCCAATGACTAAACTTTTCACAGACGCTCCACTTAAGAGCCATGAACTCTAATCTGTGAGCTGGATACTTCCGCTGTGATGCACTCAGAGTCTTGCTCGCAAATGCAACAGGTCGCGCTTTGGTTTGTCCTCTGGGAACTTGTGATAGCACTGCTCCAAGACCATCCAAAGATGCATCAACGGATAAGATAAATGGTTCATCAAAATCTGGGTGAGCAAGCATGACACATTCCAACAACATGGTTTTTAACTTATGGAAAGCCTGCTCACATCCCTCAGTCCAGTCATTAGGTATGAGTTTACGATAAACACCTTGTAGTTTCCTGTCCTTCGCCATGCGTCCTCTCCTTTTCTGTCCCGCTGTAAGTGCAAACAGGGGTTTAGCAATGGAGGAACAGTTTGGGATAAAATGCTGATAGTAGAACACCATACCTAGGAAAGACTTTATCCTTTTTATTGATGGTGTACGCCCATCATCTTCCATGAGGTCAGAAGGAGTCATTTTGGAGATCACCTCCACCTTGTCTGGGTCTACAGACACGCCATTGCCATCAATGACATGTCCCAAAAAACGCACCCTTCTTCTCATCAGATGGCACTTTTTGGGAGCCAGCTTAAGATTGTTCTCCCTCAGCCTCTGGAAAACCACTTGAAGTCTCAATAGGGCCTCATCCTCTGATGGAGCAAATACAAGCAAGTCATCGAGGTAACACAACAATTTTGTGAAGTTCATGTCCCCAAAAATTCCAACCATCATCCGCATGAATGAGGCTGGGCTGTTGCAAAGCCCCTGTGGCATGCAATTGTATTCATACAGTCCAAGGGGAGTCGTAAAGGCTGTGTATTTTTTGTCATGTTCATGCATTGGAATGTTGAAAAACCCTGAAGTAAGGTCCATTGTGCTAAATATGCAATTCCCCCCAAGTGCAGCCAAACAGTCAGACTGGTGAGGCAAGGGATGGGCATCTTTAACCGTGCGAGCATTCAGCCACCTGAAGTCATTGCAGATACGAAGCCCCCCATCTTTCTTCCATACCATCACCAGAGGGGAGGCATAGTCACTTGAGGACTTCCTAATGATTCCCTTTTCCTCCATCTCAGTCAGAGCCAGTCTCAATTTTTCATAATGTGCAGGAGGAACTCTGCGGTACGGTAACCGGAAGGGTCTGTCGTCTGTCAGCCGTATGCGGTGGGTGTAACCATGCACTCTGCCGCAGTCCAGGGAATCCTTAGAAAAAATGTCACGATACTCCATCAGCAACTTTATGAGTTGGGACTTGCAACTTTCACTAACCTCGCAAAGGTCCAAGTCAATAGCCCCCAAACCCATATCACACAGACTTTCCAAAGAAACATTGTTACTGTTTGTAGCCGACAGCTGTCGTAGCTGTTGCTGAGAATACTTCTGCTGATCCTCTACAGCCATGTGCAGACCCTGGAAAACATCAAAGTCCTCAACTGCTAAACATGGAGAGACATCAGCTAACTTGCTGTTCTTTTTCAACATCAATGGCTTGTCAGAAGGGTTCACTACTGTCAAAGGCACCCATCTATCACCCCACAATGGTGTGATGAGCCGACCCACTAGAGCACCCCGTGGGGCAGCTCTTGAGCTGGTAGGTTCGACAAGGACAGTGCTCCCGGGGGACATGGGAACTTTGACAGGAAGCTTACCCCAGATTAAGTGCTCATGTCTGGGTAAGAGGGTGACTGCCTGGGTTAACTTGACAGTGCCAATTTTGTCTGGAACTTCTTCACCCCTCCAGTGTTCAACATTTGTAAACATTGACAAAAACTGCCCGATTTCAGGGTCAGAGTCATTTTTCAATGCATTTCCCCTGTATTTCTCATCCTGTTTCAAAACATGCATGATGTGTTTAATAACATTCGAGCCCAAAATCAGATCATCATGCTGACCAGGCACAACCAACGTGGGTACACTACAAGAGATGCCAAATACTTCCATCTCCAGCTGAAAAAATCCATCAGGCTTAGTTTGCAGTCCACCACACCCCACAAGAATAATGCTTTCTTGAGGGTGCTGCTTTTCTGGCAAGATCCCAGCAGAACTCAGTTTTTCCACCGCTTGGTCACTGATACTGCATGCCATGGAGCCAGAGTCCAGCATGCCTTTGAGCTGCACGCTGTGGTTAATGAGGACAGGGGAATAAAACAGTTCACTGAAAGCTTGAAGCTTCTGTGCTGCTTGAATGACCACTCTTGAACCCTTTGGTGCCTTGGCACAGGTATCCTCAAAAAGGTCTGCCAAATCACAGATGTTGGAGAGAGATTCATTTTCACAACCCACACCGCCTCTCCCCAGGCATGGGTTTCCTAGTTTAACTGTTGGTCTGCATCCGCAGACCTGTTGTCAGACCGAAGCACATGTGCAGATTGCTGAGGGCAATTTCGCTTCCAGTGACCAGGGGAAAGACACCTTAAACAGAGGTTTTCACGCTTACAGTGACTCAAGGTTGAATGGTCATGAGAACCACAAGCCCTGCAAGCCCTCGGTAAGGGCTGAGAAGCTGCACCCCTGGCCGCTTGATTTCGAGGGTCATTGCCATGTTGTAGCACTAACCTGTCCAATAAGCTCACCAAGCTCCGCAAACAGTCATTATCTACCCCAGTAGTCAGTGGTGTAGCTGGTGTAGGTATCCCACACTGAGCAGTCCGTCCTGAAGTTTCTGAAACAGAAGGACTGTCAGTCTTATGTGCATGACAATGAGAATATCCTTTAACCACTCTCGGAATTTCTTTGGGCTGCTGAGTGTGCATAGTACTCTGAGATTTCCTTTCCATCATGTGTTCATCTAACCTTTCCTGAATCTCGCTTGCTGTCCACTTCTCTGCAGACTTAAACTTGAAGACACTCGCAAGAGCTCTGTCAGGACAATGTTTAATAAACATCATGCTCACTTCATGCTGTGGGTCATCAATCCCTCGACCCTGCCTCTTTAAGCATTCATCTGCCACATCCATCATTCTATTTAATCTTATCCAGTATTCCATTGCATCCTCCCTAGGCATTGGCAGCGTATTATAGAAATCAGCTAGAGGCATGTTGGAGTAAGTGAGTTCACTAAAGTGCTGTTTCAAGATGTCAAAGACTAAGTTAGGACATGTGACATGATTGATAGATTTGTTGTTGCGGAGTGTAATTCTCACAACATCACCTGCCTTGCCCATCAGCCTCGCCATAATCTCTTGGGATTGTTCATGGACAGGAACAGCCCTCCTTTTTAAGTACATAGACATGAGACTCTCCCATTCATGTACTGTGAACTTATCTGAGCCATCACCTCGAAATATTGGGGGCTCCTTAGCATCAGAGTGCATAACAAGACTAACATTGGGAGAAGACACCTGATACGTCAGGTCAGAAGCCCCCGCACCTTGTGCATGCTCACCAGATGAGAGTTGAGCTCTAATAGAGTCACCCAGTTTTTCAGCTAGCTGGGTAATAAGCGAACCCAAATGTGGTGTAACCTGCCCAGCCTGACCCGGCATATGTTGGTCTGAAAAACGAGTCGAAGCTAATTGTGGGGTGTTCAAAATTGTAGATCCACGCCCTGGTGCTCTTGATTCTAATGATTTGTAAAGTAACCTTCTCCCCAAACCAAATTCGTATGGACGAGCTGCAAGATCGCTATCCTCCCCATCAAAAATGTCAGAATCAGGCATAACCCCAAAATGCACACACACTGTTATGAGAGATTAATTCAAATAAAGTAAATAAGAAGTAACACATAAACAAAATTGCTAAATAGCAGTGGATGTCTAAACACACTGAAAAAAAAAAAAAAAAAAACACCAAAAAGGAAATTCTGATATAATGAAGTGTGCAGTCACTTTCTGGTATTGGATAATAAACAGACCAAAAGGTGCAGTTTCTCCTTCTTAAGAGAGTAGGGAAAATGTCCAAAATGAGTTTGTCAAAAACACAAGAAAAAAACAATCAAAAATGAGATTTACTTGTAGCTTCCCACGGCGGACGAGATGACGTCGTTCCTCAACAGATCCAAAAAAAAAAGTCACGGCACCATTGTAACCGGTCTCATCTGCCTGTGTCCTAACACTCCTCAATTATGACGCCGATTAACTTGCTTATGCTCTGCGTTGTGTTCTGATGAAGGAGGGACCCAGACCATAGGTATAGCCAGTTGCTCTTTAATACAGTTATCCAGCCGGATTCTGCACAGACAGAAACAAAACGCTCAGTAACATGCAGCTTCAACACATACACAGGTCAGCATCCCCTCCTCTTAGGCAGCCTAGCGCCAACTGCAGCAGAGCAATGCAAAACAATTCAATCAAAAATAATCTTTACTACCAAGAAAAATAATAAAACATTAAACATGGAAAAAAGTAACAATTCTTACAGAAAACAATAAATCTGTTATAATAATTAATTAAATCCAACATATATTATTAATGCAACCAGCTTAAACAATGATGCTAAGAACTAGATGTACATACCTGCACAGACAGAAACAAAACGCTCAGTAACATGCAGCTTCAACACATACACAGGTCAGCATCCCCTGTTTGAGAAGAGCACATGGGGAAACCCCGTAGCTGTAGCAGGAAAATACTTGCTCTGACCAATAAATACAGACACATATTGAGAAACAAATATGTCATCTGAGTGTTTTTCAGTAAAGGCAACGTTTAACAACTGCATGTAATTACATTTACATGTTTTCATAGAACATTTTTATAAAACTACAAGCAGTAAAAGTTTCCTACCTCCTCTTAGGCAGCCTAGCGCCAACTGAGCATGAAGCACCGCTGACGTCGTTACAGAGCGCTTTCTTAAAGCAACAGTACAAGTATTCATGTAAAAATTAACAAATTACAGATAACTTTTCTAATGTGAATAAAACAAAAGCTATTTCGTATTAATCAGGCTTTGGTGAAATTTCAAACATTTTATAAACAGAAAATAACAGCAAATGTTGAACAATTGTTACACCGGGAACACACTCTCATGGACACTGGGATTGAGTTGAAAGTTATATTTGGCCGTCTTACAGCAGCGACCCATGCTAGCCGGCGACTCTTTGTTATGGAGGACATTTGTTTTCCATTGAGACGCCTCCAGGTTGGAAAACGGTAAAAAGACAATCCATTTGGGATTTTTTTCCCCGTCCAGTCACAGCTTGCGCTACTACACCCTACGACACAGCAACGGGCGACCATAACGACAGCAGAGGTAAAATGAAACGGCAAAAAACTAAGCAAACTACTAGCAGAAGAAAGCTAGTCCTTACAGGCGCGAAGTCAAAGTGTAAACAGTGGGCTGACCAGCTATCAATATGGCTGCCGCGCAACGTGTGACGTCATGTGCCCGAGCCTTATTGCAGGCGCTATGAACCGGAGCATGGGTAAGATTTAAAGAATATGCTTTCATTCTGCGGTAAAAGGCAATGGATACGGATGGATACTGATCATAGCTTTACATTTTGTTTTCACAGACCTCCTATTTGCTCGGAACCATACAGCAAGTCCAGATTTGCGCGATGTTGATAAAGACGACATTGTGTGTAAGTGACTTGTTTTAATGTTTTCTCCTTCCTTGTTACTGTGACTTGCGATTTTTTATTTATACCACTCTCATTTAATTGTTTTCCAGCTGCCTGTAAGACGTATTTTCAGACGGTACGCAGGAGCTTCAGATATAAGCAGCCAGCCAACACACTGCGTGCGGAGGCTATCTGCTCGGAGTCGGGCCAGAAGAAAGAGGGTAAGACTTTATTTGGTGACTATTTTTCAGGTGCATTAATAGATGTGTTGTGTCCATACGCAGTGCGCTGATTCATTGTTTTTTTTTCAGCTGCTGAAAGCGAGGCAGAGTGTGCTAGCAGATGAGGAAGTGGAACTCTGGAAGTCCGCCTTCCTCTGCGGTGTCTCTGGATGGATTGTACGGTCGCCGCCATTTCGTAGGCCGGATCTCACTGAACTCTGTGTTAAGCTGCAGTCCCGGTTAGAAGCGATGCCTTAGTACAGGGCCACGCACAGTAGGCGTCTGCACATCGGACCTGCCTCGGAGGGAATGCTGCCAGTTGCCTCCAACCCCGAGGAAGCAAACGGACCGTTCACGGACTTTTAATTTTTAGAAACGCATGTGTTTGGATACGTGTTGTATATAGTTGTGTGTGTGTGTGTGTGTGTGTTTTAATAAAGCTCTTTCTTTGCATAAACAGCTTCCTGGCAAATGTTCATTTCCTGTATAAATTCATTCATGTCCTTGATGGTAGCATAATAATTGTGTAGTAGTGTAGGATAACATAAATACACACCATATGAATGAATAAATATATGAATGAATATATATATATATATATATATATATATATATATATATGAATAAATATATATATGTAAATTTATATGTAAATATATATATATGCCAACCAATCACGAGCGACTTTACTTGTTTAAAAAGAAGTGGTTCCGTCCAATACTCAGTAAGAAAATTAAAGCCTGGCGTGGCCACGTGTGGTTTTGCTGCCAATCACGAGCGATTTCATTTTTTTGAGAATAGTGGTTTCAGCCAATACTGAGTAGGTTATTCAAGCCAGACCTGGCCAGCCGCGCGGGTTTGCTGCATTCATATGCTAATTAGGGCCATTAGTACAGCTGATCGCTCTCCACATACGTCATGGTACGTTTCCGACAATTTGTGGCACGACAAACGCGGACAAGCACGGGTTGCAAATTGTCGGAAACTGACGAAAATCAGGCAGATCTGCGGGAGTTTACGGGGGTTTACGGGGACGAAAATCTCACTTTTCATGCAGTGAACAGAGAAACGCGATCAAGGCTCACCTTCTTATTCTAGGCGTGCAACTGCACGCTTTCATTTTTGTTGACCACAACTATGCATCGCTTAACATACCTCACGCACTCCGTTGCTCTTATTGGTTGTAGGTCTATCCAATTGAGTGCAGAGGCATTTTTTTTTCCTGGTTCAATCAAAACACGCCCCATAATCACAGCTCTATGGAGCAGTATCAGACTCATATTCTGACTAGAATTGAGTAGGACTACGTCAGGCTAGCGGGCCGAGGGCTCCTGCAATTGCAAGTGCGGAATTTCCCCCACAGACCACCAGGGCGGCCGAGAATACCTTTGTTCAACCTGAAATGACTCATTTAATCATCCAAAACGTTTTGGAACACATTCATTAACTGAAAAATGTTGCATAGTATGCCTTTAATGTAACATTTACTTTTAGTGGTTATGCGTCGTTTACCGTTTTTCACTACAAAGCATCACTATTAATATAAATAATATAACTGCGGATGTCTGGGGGACAGTGATTCGCCTACATGTTATGAATGCTGGCATACAATAATGAATAAATTAAGAACAATTTAGTTTGTGCCTTCGAGTCTTTGCCCATAGGAAGACGTTACTTGGATATAACCTAACGGAATATCTTCAGAACCGCTCCAAATGACACAAAACTCATATGGGTGAGTAGAACATGATGTAATAATGTAAAATCAAGGGCCCAATGTAAAAAAAAAAAAAGCGGCATTTCCCTTTAAGGTCACAAAAGAGGGGCTGGCCTAATATGAGATTTATGTAGCTCTGTATGTATACGGTTTCACATTCTGTTCTATTTAATCTATATATTATTTAGATTTTTTTGAGACAGGTCAACACATAATGTATACTTTTGTAGTATAGGGAAATATATGCAAGTATTTAAAATATACAGGTATTTACAAATAAAAACATGCGTTTGACATACATTTATGTTTAGCTGCCTTCAACCCTAAATACAAATACATGCAAGTGTAATGTTTGTGTTAAGGGTTCTAACCCACATGCAGAACACTCAAGAGGCTGGGAAAAAGTTCAAAAGGTTTATTGAACAACACAAAGTAAATAAACACAGATTCTGGGTTTTATCGGGTCCGGGATCTGGTAACGACTGGTTTCACTGCAGAGAGGGACAGATTGGTTAGCAGGCGTCCAGGAAATTTTGCAGGTTGAGCGAGTGCAGGTTTGTACCTGTTCAGGGGTTGAGCAGAGCGGCAGAAGGGGGGAACCAGGAGGGTCCAGAGGCAGTTGGCTGGCAGAGGGCTAGGCAGGAGCAGAGCTTGGCATGTGATCTTGCTGATTTGGATCTGAGCTTCTCTCTCAGTTTCTTCTGAGAGCGGGCAGGCAGGTATCTGACAGGTTAGTTTATCCAGGGTTCTTCAGAGAACAGACAGATTGGTTTCAGACTGAGAAACTCTTCCAGGTTTCAGGTTTCTGGCAGGTTCTTCCTGAGAAGCAGAGAGGACAAAAACAGATTAGGTTCAAGTCAGATTTTCAGGGAGTCAGAGATTCAGACAGGCAGGTTGGCTCAGGCTTGCTAACCATAACTGGCAAACACTCTGGCACTGGAGTGTTGCTCTGCCTCTCCTTAAATGCTGGTCTCCTGATGAGCAAACGAGCCGCAGGTGTAGTAGTCAGCTTCAGCTCCAGGAGACCTAGAACGCCCTCTGCTGGAGAAAGGTGGACAGTACCTCCAGATCCCAACAGCAAGACCTTCCAGATTTGTTGCTATTTTTATTTTTAACATATTTAAGATATATAATTTTCCTTCTATAAATGCACAAAATTGTGATTATATATTTAGAAAACTAAAATACACAGAGGTTTGTAGTTATGAAAAAATGAAAACCCATTCAATAGGATGAGTGCACTTTGTTTGGGTGCAAAACAATTATTAAAAGAGAACCAGCAAGTCTGACTCTGAATGACTCAAACATATAAACAAACACTAGAAACTTTGAGTGGCCTAGTTAAAGACTGGGTATAAATCCCACTGCAATGTTTCATGATTACTTTAAATTGATTGTTCATGCTTAAAAACCCTCCAATGTGACTAAAACGAATCACTATAGTGAAGAGAGGGACAAAATTCCTCTAAATGATGCAAAATGACTTTCTGAAAGTTATTAGAACACAACTGCTGGCAGTAGTTGTCACCAAGAGCATCACAACCATCTGTCAGCACTAGGGGGTAATAAATGCATTTTGTATTCATTATCTTTCATATCAAAATGTATTTACCAATCCTAAACTTAAAGTTTATTTTAAAAAAACAAAGAAATAATAAAAACAAAAATCTTTCATCAAGTGAAAATATTGTTTCCAGGCTTTTTGGATTAATGTTCACTTCAGAATATTATCATGTTGACATGGTGCTAGACCAGACTTCTAAGCAAGCAACAACTGCGGACACAGAAGCAGATTTAACAGTTAATTTCCTGGTTAAACGGAGAAGAGCTCAGTCAACTTAGAAACAGGGAAAGAGAGAGTCTGAGTTTGGATCCTTTTCCAGAGGATAGTATTGTGTTGGATTGAGGGTGGACAGGCAGGCTGATTGATTGTTCCTGTAAGGAGTCTCCGGAGAGGAGATGCAGGAAACAGACCTGATACTGGTGAGCGTCCGATCTGGTTCTGTGGAGGACGAGAGCAAGGACAGGTTAGAAGAGACTGTGCGAGCTTAGTTCACTAACAGAGCTTGACCTGTTTTACCACTGAGAGTGCAGAACCAACTGGCAGCTCCAGTAACTGCTCCAATATAAAGGCCCCCACTGATTGTCATCAAGGAGTAACAGCTGGAACCGATCAAGCCTGCCAACCTGTAATTAAGCAAAAACACAAAGACCTAACCCCTTGCTCACACTGGCTCTGGTGCGGTTACCGAGCCGACGGAGACCGCAACTCCCGCACACCCCCTCTCACACCGCCCTTTTGACTACGGTGCGGTGCGGCTCTGCGGCTCCGGCAACAGGTCCAGAGATTTAACTCGCGAGAACAGAAGTTCACTTGAGTTCACGTAACTTCACGCGATAACACGGCCCAAATAAGGATATTTGCGAGAGCTTGTTGCGGAGGGCTCCGGCACGCCGCAAGGAAAACTTTTTTGCTGAATTTTCTGCAGCGCCGGAGTGTCTCGGTAACCGCAGCCGGACAGCTCAGCAGCCAGTGAGAGAGGTTTACGTCTTTTTAATGACTTGGAATCACTGCAGCGCCGCACCCACCGCACCGCAACGGTAACCCCTTGCTCACACTGGCTCCGGTGCGGTTACCGAGCCGACGGAGACCGCAACTCCCGCACACCCCCTCTCACACCGCCCTTTTGACTACGGTGCGGTGCGGCTCTGCGGCTCCGGCAACAGGTCCGGAGATTTAACAGAAGTTCACTTGAGTTCACGTAACTTCACGCGATAACACGGCCCAAACAAGGATATTTGCCAGAGCTTGTTGCGGAGGGCTCCGGCATGCCGCAAGGATAGCTTTCTTGCGGAATTTTCTGCAGCGCCGGAGTGTCTCGGTAACCGCAGCCGGACAGCTCAGCAGCCGGTGAGAGAGGTTTACGTCTTTTTAATGACTTGGAATCACTGCGGCGCCGCACCCACCGCACCGCAACGGTAAGACCGGAGTCGGTGTGAGCCTGGGGTAAGACCGTAGTCAGTGTGAGCCGGGGGTTACACATGTATCTTTTATGTGTGTTAGCATCATTTGTGTTTCTGCAGCATGTTTATGCATTCGCTGTACATTTGCACTATGCTTGTTTCTGAGATTGCAGAATTTCTCTTTTGAGTGTTTTGTTGTTGTTTTTTGCATAATTTTGCAGACCAACTAATAAGCTTATATTCTGCCACCCACTGTACTAGAGTGCGGACAAGAGGTTGGTATAATAAATTAAAAAAATAAAAATATTCAAACCTCTGAGATCAGTTCTGGAACTGGAAGTTGAAGATCAGCATTTTTTGATTTTAGGACCTATTTAAGCAAAATATTAACATCAACTTGAACCTGAAACTCAAACAAACTCTTCTGTTATTCTTTAGATGAGGCTTTTCCACAATATGCTAAATAACAATAATGATATATTTCCTTTAAGATTTATTTTATCCAATGCTTAATAAAGCTGCCATGCTATTATTTTCTATATTATTTTATTCTGTTTTACAATTCAGTTTAAAGCGAAAAGTCTTGGTTTTGATCGTAAATTTAAATAACATACGTTTATCAAAAATGTTTAATGATATATTGTACACTAATACATTCTGAGATTTTAGATTATGCAAGGTTAGGTTAGAGATGGGATAATAAAGTGCCAATGTGAAATATTTGAAGGAGGCAGAGTTGGTCATAAATCTGTTGTATGTAATCCTACATGTTAAGCTTTTACATTGACAATCACTTTGTTTCTTCTTCTTTTTGTTTTATGACAGATGGCAACCATGTCTTTAAGGAGCAAACAGCAACCTGCTGTATCAGGGTATGTAGCATAAATCAAGTTTCATAAGTTTACTTAATATGCTAGATAATATTTTCATGAGAGAAAAAATTGTTCCTTTTATATATTTCTATAGTCTTGAGATTCCAACCTCTTCCTGGCAGCCTTATCTTTTTATTAAGTCTCATCCTAAATATTTCCTACTGTCCAAAAATGTCTGCTCTAATCTTTCTGTGGTTTTACAATCTAAACATTCATCCATTTGACTGCTACTTTATATAAACGATGTTTCTTTTAACCCTGTATGTTCAAACCTTAATTTAGTTTAAACACCTTTCTCTTCTCAGTTCTTTCTAGAGACATTTTTGGTTTTAATAGAGTTCTGCACATTTTAATATTTCCACTATTTCCTTCCACTTTTATCCATGTCCCACCTGTCCTGTCATTTCTTCATCCTTTCTTGTTTTAAAGTCAATCTTTACAAAATGTTGTACATTTATGAGAACCCTCTGTAATTAAAGAAAGCTTAAATTTTCTGTCAAACAATAAGAAGAAAGAAAGAAAGAAAGAAAAAAGACAGAATAGATTAACCTTAAAAATTCAAGGTGTTTAACATGAACCGCCACAAGGGGGCAATGTGGGGCCGTTTTTAGGAACGCTCTTAGATTTTGGTCTGCAGGAGAAGCAAAGTTACAATAAACGCCTCCAGATGAGTTGAAAAAGCCCACAGGGAGTTCATACTTATCTCCTCTAACATTGACTCTCAGTTTCACATGAACAGGTGCTAAAAAAAAAATCAGTTTGCATGATTTTAATGCATCACTGCTTAACAGAGTTTCCATGCTTCTGCTGTTCCTGAACAGTGTTGCAAGCTTTAATAATTACAATTTTTTAAACTGAAATTAAAATTTGAAGATTTTGAAAGTGATCGGGAATGTATTTTAGACTTTGCAGCCTAAATGTCTGTCTGGAAATATAGGGAACACAGTCAGTCAGTGCTGGACTGTATGAGCCTCAGAATCACCAGTAAAGATGATGGTGATTATCAAGCTGGGCTGCCATAATGTAGGGCTCACAGAAATGCTTAGAGATGCACAAAAACACTGAGTGATGGTAAAGAGACTGAACATGAGGGATCATGTCATTGATCATATCTGTATAATTTAAATAAAAGGCATGTTACAATGAATGTTCCATTGTCTCTTAGCAAAAGGACTATGGTCAGTTGATCCTCCAGGGAACTGAGAAGGATTATAGTCCTTAGAGTTCAACACTGCAGGACTCTGACCTGTCAGCAGAAACAGCAAGCACCATGACTCTCATCTCCATCATCATTTTTATATTTCTGTTACGCTCCTGCGTCTTTAATGCAGCACCATTTATTCCTTCACCTTAAGGCAAGGATGTCTAAAATGTGTCTGTTTGCAGCTGCAAAAAGTAACTGATAATTATGTGGACCATCAGCACAGGTGGTTTAGACAGACGGAGACTTTTTAGCTATTGATTACAGCAAATTTACAATGGACATCATTTTCATTTTTTTATTTTAATTAGCTCTGAAAGATATCATAAAGTGAATTTCTTTACTTTTGATGAGATCACCACATAAAAAAAAGAAATCTAACACCTGTGGGATGATTTGAGTATTTTTAATAATTTTACACTATTGTTTAATGTACTAACATGAGATATTATGACAGAAGAAACAAACAACTAGTGTCTCATGGATTTATTCAAGCATTTCTTGCTTACTGAACATATTTTTTTCATGTACTTAAAGAACGTAATAATATTGTGTAGATTATACTGTCAAGGCTCAGAACAAAGGACCCAGAATTGAAGGCAAACAGAAAGACTGATTTCTAAAACGCATTTATTATAAAACAAAGGATCAGCAGTAAAAGCAGGGACGTCTAAGGCAGGAACCTCTGCAGAGGGAAAAACTCAGGTTAGGAACCACGTAAATCTGACAGAGGATGATTACGAAGGAGTGAGTCACTAACCTGGTCTTAAAGTTCATTCCCCGGATCAGGCAATCAGAACACAAACAGGTACGCAAGCGAATTCTCACCAAATACTCGAATAATCTGGCACTGATGACTAGGAGCAGGCAGGTTAAATAGAGATTGGAGCAGGTGACACAGATAAACGGTGATGGAAAACTGGACGGAGCTCGACAGGTGAATGTAATGAACAATTAGGCCAGTCATCAGCACCAAGATCATGACAGCTACATTATATAAAAAAATCACTATGTTTAATTTAACTGGATTAAAACCTAATTAATTAAATAAAGTTTACATGTAAAAGCAGGTATCCAAAATGTTTTAAGTTTTCTAAGAGAACTTAAGTTTAGTGTTAAATGTTTAGTTTGATATTTTTTGTTAATCTAACTTTGTGACCTCATGCTTCATTTCTGATCTTAGGATACCTGCCATACAATGTAATGTTCATTTTATTCAAATGAAACTGAATACGCTAATGTGCCATATTTTTAATTTTTTGTAGTATTTACACAATATTATCACAGTACTAACATTGTTAAGTTTGGTGGACAATAAGTTAGAGTGATAAAGTTAACATCACAATAGCTTCAGCTAAACAATTTAGGTGAAAAGACAGTTTCAGGAGAAATAAATTTAGGAAGGGAAGTAGGTTGATTGTTAAACGAGTAAAAACTACCAAGTGTATTTTTATTATTCGGGTGTTTAGGAAGGATAATATTTTTCCTGTCCCTAATGATGACTTGAGGACACCACTGCCCTAAAGGTCTTAATGTGCTCAAGAACGTACTAGACTAGTGAATACTGATGAGCAGAAAGCAGTGGAGCATATAAGGTTATACGTTATGTTTTGGTTTTTTTTCTGACTCACCTTTTCCCTCCTCACATAAACCCAGGTGTCTGTTTAAATGTGTTTGCTGCTTTGAATGATTGCTGTGCATCACTGCTCCTAGATCAGTTTAAATGAAACTCAGACAAACTTCTATGCAGTCAGACGGTGAAATTACTCTAAGCTACAATGTTACTGAGTCCACTGTTGATCACACTGCTGCTCCAACTCAGAGGTGAGGATCAAGAAGTTTCTGCTTTCCTTTATTCTCAGCTGAAATCCAATCAAATGTCAAATCTTCACACATTTGTTCTTTTTCCATCATGTAGGATCAGATGGCAGTCCATCTGTGACTCAGTCTCCTGCAGTGAAGTCTGCTTCTTTGGGGGAGACAGTCTCTCTGAGCTGTACAGCCAGTAGTGGAGTTGGTAGGGATCTGAGTTGGTATCTGCAGAAACCTGGAGAGCCTCCTAAGCTGCTGTTTTACAAAATCAGCCGCCGTGAATCTGCTCCAAGTCATTTCAGCAGCAGTGGATCAGAGCCTCTGTTCACTCTGACAATCAGTGGAGTTAAGGCTGAAGATGCAGGAGATTATTACTATATGGGTGTACATTTAGTAAATGGTGGTGTTGTGTTCACACAGTGATTTTTAGCTGTACAAAAACCTCCCTCAGTCAGACTGCAGACTCACTGAGCTATTAGAGCAGAAACTGCAGCTGCTGAGCAGGAAGAGACCCTGATACAGACCACTGAACACAGAGCTGACACAAACCTCACCAAGCACTAAGGTCACTTATGATAGATAATGTAAGTTTAATTTAAAAACTGAAAGGCTCTCTGAGCATCAGCTCAATATAAGAATCTTTAATATTTTCACTATTTAAATTTTTATTTCTGAATCTCTTTTTGGTTTAAATTCTGAAGGTTTTTTTCTAGGATTGTAAATTGTTAACTGAAAAACCACACATGCAGCAAATTCCTTGGTTCTGTTGACATCATGAATCAGCAATAGAACAGGAGAACCAGAAACAAAAAGTCCAATATGCTGAATTCACTCAGTTTTATTGTGAAAATAGGTTGTTATAAATTCTCCTGTGTAACTAAACACACAAATCAGCCTTGAATATACTAATGGATCTGCAGAGTGACACATGTCACATTCTGACCAAGACTGTTGAAAATTAAACTCAAATATTTAGTCTTTATCTTTACTTATTATGCTTCTCTGGTTGTTTAAGAGGTCTAAAAAAATCCAAACATTCTTGGTAGTTTAAGTAAAGACAAATAAGGTAGCCATATTTAACTGACAGCTGTCTGGAGAAATATATAGATTTAATTAGATCTCCAGTTAATCACAAGTTAACCTGTTTGTTTTTCTCTCTGGAATATGAACAAAGATTCCTTCTACTTTAAATAGTGATCATCAGTAATTTATCTTTGATTTATCTGACACTAAATGCAGTAGAAGCAGGATGCTTCCTATCAATGCTTCATTTAGCAGATGGACCTTCTGACATCATCAGCTGCTGCTAGGAGCTATACAATACCCACAATCCTTTGCATGACAGTGTGTATAGACACAGCCCACCTGAAAGAGTTTAACAAACATACATTATTTCTTCTCATACACTTTATATAAATTACCTAAAAATAAAGTATCAAAAGTATCTATTAGGATTTGCAAAGTGATTTTTAGAGCAAACAAATTTGATATAATAGGTTTAGCTTTTTAAGTATTGATGAACACGTCAATCATTTCGGCAAGGCATGGCAAATTTATTTGTATAGCACAATTCAGTACAAAGACAATGCAGTCCTTTCATGATTAAAATATAGGAAAATAAAACAGAATCAAAGCATGTAGGAAAAAATAAAAAAATAAATTAAATAAAATAAAAAATGCAGAAACAAAAAAGAATATTAAAAACAGTTGGACTAAATAAAAAAAAAAAACGTTGAACTAATGATGTTTCAGTTGAACTGTTTAACTAGAACAGTCAAAGACAATCCTAAACAAATGTTTTTAGTCTTGATTTAAAGGAACTCAGGCTTTCCGCACTTTTACAGTTTTCTGGAAGTTTGTTCCAGATAAGTGGAGCATAGGAACTAAATGCTGCTTCTCCATGTTTAGTTCTGGTTCTAGGTATGCAGAGCAGGCTGGAGCCAGAAGACCTGAGTGGTCTGGAGGGTTGATACACTGATAGCAAGTTTGTGATGTATTTAGGTGTTAAGCCATTCAGAGATTTATAGACTAACAGATGTATTTTAAAGTCTATTCTCTGAGATACCGGCAGTCAGTGTAAGGAGTTTAGAACTGGGGTGATGTGCTCTACTTTCTTAGTCTTAGTGAGGACACGGGCAGCAGCGTCCTGGATTAGCTGCAGCTGTCTGATCCACTTTTTAGGCAGACCTGTCAAAACACAGTTACAGTAATCAATTCAACTTAAAATAAATGCATGGATTAGTTTTTCCAGATCATGCGGAGACATTAGTTCTTTAATCCCGGAAATGTTCTACAGGTGATAGAAAGCCGACCTTGTAATTGTATTTAAATGCTTTTGGAGGTTCAAGTCTGAATCCAGCTCTACACCTAGATTTCAGGCCTGATCAGTGGTTACTAGCTGAAGCGACTGAAGCTGTGTGCTAACTTTAGATCTCTCCTCTATTGGTCCAAAGATTATTACTTCAGTTTTGTTTTTATTCAGATGAAGAAAAACATGGCACATCCAGGCATTGATTTCTTCTAAGCATTTCCTCATGGTGACATGGTGATATAAAGCTGTATATTTAGTGCTATAAAATAAGATGCTATTTCTTAATGTGGAGTTTATCCTAACTGTTGCCTGTTTTTCTGTTTTGCTTCATGAATCTTGTGTTTTCTGTAAGCAGGAAATCCTCATAATAAAAAAGGACCAAAGGATTGAAAGCATCAGGCTGAGTGTAATAAATGTATATAAGGCATTTTTATTAAATACATTTAGTTAACAAAATAAATGTATTTAAAAAAAATGTTGGTTAATTAAAAGGTTCTGTTAATACAAATAAATATATATTAAATCTGTAATTACTAACAGGTTCTTCATTTATGTCTACAGGTCATTTACAATATTTTTTTTATTATTGTAATTCTCAGAATAAATGTTCAACTATGACTACATGGAGTTTGTTCATTTAGACGCTTAAGTTTATTAACTAGTAGCTGAGGGTATAAGCTATACTCCGCATCATTTGGAGCGATGCATCAATCCCCCTTTGCATTTATTGTTGATGCATTGTTTGCAGTTTTTCACCACAAAGCATGACCATAGGTTGACAACAGAGTTGTGTTTTAAACCTTTGTGGACTAAAACATTAGCAGTTTTAATCTCAAGCTGTCTTTAATCTAAATGTTGGATCTAGTTTTCAAAATGTAATATTATGGCAGCACAGTTTATATAAAAGAAAAAATCATTCAGGCCGTAGAAATTACACAGTTCTTCTAATTTCAGTCATTTTGACATACAGCTGATTCTAATTCCTCCTTATAACAAGCTGAAATAAAATGTATTAAACTGCATTTGGGATCCACTTGTAGGTGGGTTTATAGTTCTTCTCTTACCAACAGAATTTTTGAACAACAGATGATATGAAATGGGATTTAATTAAGAAAATTAATTTTCTGAAGGAAAAATAAATACAAAGACAGTAAGTACTATAAATCTGCACTTTTATTGAAATAATCAGTTTGCTTCAGGTTTTATGGAAGAATATCAGTAATATGAATATTAGAAATCTGTCTAAACATGAAACATAATCTTCCTGAATAAAATACAAGAACATGATTTCCAGACATGAAGCTGCAGCTCTACTCTGAGCAGAGGTTAGGGTCCAGGCTTTGAGTGACAGGACTCTGTCCACTCTGATTGGCCTCACAGCTCACTGAGCCCGCCTTCCTCCACTGGTCTGCAGGGAGGCTCAGGGTGCTGCTCCAGCTGTAGCGGCCGTCCCTCCCCAGGACCTCCAGGCTGTTAGACACCCCTGAGGACCTGCTGCTGCCCCCCACCTTCCAGCCCAGCCTCCAGGTTGAAGGGAAGCCCCCGCTGGCCAGACACACCAGTGTGACATTGCTCTGCTGCTGCTCCTCTTTGGAGGGGGGAGGACGGTCAGGGTGGGACGCACCACACCCACTGGAGGAGAGAGGGGGAGGAGAGGGGGAGAAGAGACCCAGGAATGAGAATGAGAGCTGCTAAAAACACCTTCAAAGCTTCATTCTTCATGGTTAATGATGACATCTTCATACGTCTCTGATAATCAGTGACTCTTAATAATGAATCCCTGAGATGATTTTCTGATGATTAAACTGAGAGAGCTGAAACACTCATGAGGAAACAGTTCAAATGTTGACATCTGTTTCTTTCACTTCCTTTAAACTACATGGAAAACAAATGAAGCATGAAGACAAAGCTGATCTGAGTTTACTAATAAAATATTAGTTCAGTTTAACAGGAAATCCAAATCAGATATTCACTATTAATTAACATCCTAACAAAAGGATGATGAAAAAAGACACTTTAGAAATAAAGAAAAATTTGAAAGAAGTGCAAAGAAGTAAACATTTATGAAAATGAATTAAATACGCTGCAAGAAAGAATTAAACATTAAATATCTAAAGTGGATAATGTTGATCTACACATTTTATGGCTGCACAAGAAAATAAGTTTAATTTTCTCTCTGATTTGAACCATTTACAATCCAGAACAAACACTGACCTCTACAAGGCTCATCCTCAGAGGTTTTTTTTCTTAAACTGCGGTAAAGTTACTGTAAAATTTTCTTTTTAGTTAGTTGGATAAAAAAGCAAAAAGAAAAAAAAATCTATTTAGACAATTTAGCAGCATGAAATCTTTCTTGTACTTACAGTCAACGATGAGTTTGGTTCCTCCACCAAAAGTGTACCACAGTGATAGAAACTCATTAAGAGGCCGTACAAAAACCTCCTGCTCTCACAGCAAACAATTTTCTGCTGAAATGTTGCTTTTCAGAGTAAAAAAGTTTCAGTTTATTCCTAATTTCATCTACAAATCACCTAATATTCATTCAGCTTTAAAGAACTTTATAATTTAATTTAAGATTTATTTTTTTTTGCATTACCAGCCATGAGAATCAAATGTTACTTTACTTCCTTGAAAATATTCTAACATTTTTTAATAATTCAGTTTTTACTTTGTTTAAATCATGAACATAAAAAGAATAATCAAGATAATTTGAAAAAAGCAATCCTGATTATTACGGTAAATCCTAAAAATACCAATTTGTAGTGATCTAATATATCTTGAACCCTGAGTACTAACAATAGAGCAGAATTATACATTTACCTTCAAGATAAAAGTGGTTTTATTCCATATGTGAAAATCCTTTATGTTGTCACTTTGCTATCTTCTATTTTAATAAAATCCTGATTGATTTAAATCCAGCAACTCTTTGTTCAGATGTTGTGTCTCTGTTTGTCTCCAGTGCGCTGAGAGCAGAGAAATCATTTCCATAGAGAGGAGGCTTTGCATGGTCAGCTGATCCTCCAGGGAACTGAGAAGGTTTATAGTCCTGAGAGTTCAACACTGCAGGACTCTGATCTGTCAGTCAAGCCAGCAGAAACAACAAGAACTACGACTCTCATCTCCATCATCATTTATATATAGTTAGGAAAATAAGTATATGAACAACCTGCTATTTTTGAAAGTTCTCCCACTTAGAAATCATGGAGGGTCTGAAATTGTCGCTATAGGTGCATTTCCATTGTGAGTGACATAATCTAAAAAAATCCAAAGAGCACAATGTATGATTTTTTAAACTATTTATTCATATGCTACAGCTGGAAATAAGTATTTGAACCCCTGAGAAAATCAATGTTAAATTTAGACGAATATCGGTACAGTAGCCCTTGTTTGCTGTTACAGAGGTCTAACGTATCCTGTAGTTTTCCAACAGGTTTTCACACACTGCAGGAGGGATTTTGGCCCACTCCTCCACACAGATCTTCTCTAAATCTTTCAGGTTTCTGGGCTGTCGCTCAGAAACACAGAGTTTGAGCTCCCTCCGCAGATTCTCTAATAGGTTTAGTCCTGGAGACTTGCTAGGCCATACTATAAGCTAGATATCCTTCTTTCAGAGCCACTCCTTGGTTATCCTGTCTGTGTGCTTCAGGTCTGTGTGTGATGTTGGAAGACCCAGCCTCCACCCATCTTCAATACTCTAACTGGGAGAGGAAAGTTGTTCCCCCAAATCTCGCAATACATGGCCCTGATCACCCTCTCTTTAATACAGTGCAGTCACCCTGTCCCATGTGCAGAAAAACACCCCCAAAGCATGATGCTACCACCCCCATGTACTTATCATTGTTTTTCCTCCAAACATGGTTAGTGGAATTATGACCAAAAAGTTCTATTTTGGTCTCATCTCACTACATGACTTTCTGCCGTGAATCCTCTGGATGATCCAAATAGTCTTTGGCAAACCTAAGACGGGCCTTGAAATTTGCTGGTTTAAGCAGGGGACCCTTCTGTGCCCTGCATGTTTCAAACCATGACGTCTTATTTACCAACAGTAACCTTGGAAACGATGGTCCCAGCTCTTTTCTGGTTATTGACCAGCACCTCCCGCATAGTTTTGGGCTGATTTCTCACCTTTCTAAGGATCATTGAGACCCCATGAGGTCAGATCTTGCATGGAGCTGCAGTCCGAGGGAGATTGACAGTCATGTTTAGCTTTTTCCATTTTCTAATGATTGCTCCAACAGTGGACCTTTTTCACCAATCTGCTTGACCTTTTCAGACTTGTGCAGATGTACAACTTTGTCTCTAGTGTCTTTGGACAGCTCCTAGGTCTTGGCCATGCTAGTAGTTGTGTTCTTACTTATTGTTTGGGGATGGACAGGTGTCTTTCTGCAGCTAAAGACCTTAAACAGGTGCATCTAATTTAGGATAATAAATGGAGTGGAGGTGGAAATTTTGTAGGCAGGTCTTTGAGGGACAGATTTCTAACTGATAGACAGATGTTCAAATACTTATTTGCAGCTGTATCATACAAATAAATAGTTACAAAAGTCATACTTTATGATTTCTGGATTATTATTTTTTTAGATTATGTCTCACAGTGGACATGCACCTATCATGATAATTTCAGACCCCTTCATGATTTCTTAAGTGGGAGAACTTGCAAAATAGCAGGGTGTTCAAATACCTCACTGTAAATATGTTCAACTCCTTTCTCTTTAATGCAGCACTATTGATTCCTTCACCTTAAGCCAAGGATGTCCAAAATGTGGCAGTTTGCAGCAGCAAATAATGAATGATAAATATGTGGACCATCAGCACAGGTTCTTTAAACAGACTGAGACTTTTCTAATATTGAATAAAGTGAATATAAAATCGACATAGGTTTTTGTCAATATAGTAAAATAGGTGCAACATAAAACTGTTATTTATTTAAACCAGACCTTTTTATTCTAATCATATTAATCTTTAACAGAATCAAATTTATCCAATTACTTTGCAGAAGCAACACAATTTTTTTTTTTATTATTTTTAAATAAAAATTGGCTAAATACAGCTCTCGTTCTTTATTAATTTATCTAATTACTTTGCAGAAGCAACATCATCATCATCATCATTTTTTTTTTTTTTTTTTTTTTTATGTCCAACTTGGCTAAATACAGCTCCCATTCTTAAGTAAAAGAACAAAAAATGTACGGTGTCTTTTTATTCGTACCTTATTAAACCACATTGAAAAAAGTAAGGTGGGTAAGTAGGCATCTTTAGTTAATTTAACACTATTGTTTCATGTTTAAACATAATATACTTTTCAATCTAATCCCTTATTTCTAATTTCAGGATACCTGCTATCGTGACTTAAATAGTTTAATGCATTTTTAATCTAATGAAATTAGAAATGCAAAACTTTCATATAAGGTGCCTCTACACAGTATTATTACATTCTTAACAATATTAAGTTTAGGGGGCAGCAGATGAGTGCGATGTAATTGAAATAATAAAATAATAATGTATATCGTTCCAATGAATACTGATGAGCAGAAAGTAATTAGGCATATATGGTAATATGTCATGTAGTCAGATAATCTTACATTAAATAAATAAATAGATAAATAAAAAAAAAAACATTTTCTCTGACTGAAGCCCAGAATTTCTTTTTTAATTTTTTTATCTGAGTCACCTTTTCCCTCCTCACATAAACCCAGATGTCTGTTTAAATGTGTTTGCTGCTTTGAATGATTGCTGTGCATCACTGCTCCTCGATCAGTTTAAATGAAACTCAGACAAACTTCTCTGCAGTCTGACGGTAAAATTACTCTAAGCTACGATGTTACTGAGTCCACTGTTGATCACACTGCTGCTCCAACTCAGAGGTGAGGATCAGGAAGTTTTTGCTTTCATTTAATCTCAGCTGAAATCCAATCAAATGTTAAATCTTCACACATTTGTACTTTTTCCATCATGTAGGATCAGATTGCAGGCGATCTGTGACTAAGTCTCCTGCAGTGAAGTCTGCTTCTTTGGGGGAGACAGTCTCTCTGAGCTGTACAGCCAGTAGTGGAGTTGATGATGATCTGAGTTGGTATCTGCAGAAACCTGGAGAGCCTCCTAAGCTGCTGTTTTACAAAATCAGCAGCCGTGAATCTGCTCCAAGTCATTTCAGCAGCAGTGGATCAGAGCCTCAGTTCACTCTGACAATCAGTGGAGTTAAGGCTGAAGATGCAGGAGATTATTACTGTATGGGAGAGTATAGAGATGGGATCACACAGTGATACAGAGTCGTACAAAAACCTCTGTCAGTTTCACCAAACACTGTTTGCTGTGCAGCAGCTGTTAGTTTCTGCTACAGACTAGAAGATGGATCTACGGTCCAGTGAAGTTCACACTGTAGTGTTCAAGGGAGAAACTGACTTTACTTTTAAAAAGATCACATTCCAATTCTGTTTAAAATAAACTCAGAGTAAAGAAACACAAATACACATCAGTTGTGTTCACCAGTTCACCATCGGTTATCTTTTGCAGCTCTTGAGAAAAGAGTTGCATTGAAAATAAATGATTCCTTAAACACAGAAACATATCAGATAATAATTAAAGCATAAATTACTAAAGCAAGAGCTTTGAGTTTGATTAATAATCACTTTCATTAAATCAACCACCTGGACAAACTATTTATCCCATTTAATATAATGGATATTTATGCAGTATTTCAGTGGAAGTTCTGACAATAGAATAATTACATTATGTGTATTATTGTCATTTTATGGCATACTTAAACTCTTCAGACACTAAAACGTACCTTCTACACAAAATTATGTTAACTATAACATTATTTCTAATACACTTAATCTTTGAAATACATTTTGTCTTGATGACTTCATAATGTCAGCATTGTGTTTGTTATCCTCAGAACAATTAACTAATTCTTTTAATTTATTACAGACAATCATGTTTTCTGATGACACCTCTAATTAATAGGTTTTATAATATATGTATAGATCCTAGCAGAGAAGGACTTGAACATGAAAATAAAACTGTCTCCTTTGTTTTAATGAGCTCTTGTTAGATCAATATCGACTATTTAAAAATCCACGTTTTCTGAAATGATCTTTTGTCGACTTTATAAAAAAAGCAACTCTCCCCATGATGATGTCTCAGAGCAAGCTTTATTAGAGGTCACAGCAAATTAATCCCACTCACATCCAGCCGCTGAGCTCCACACATTAATCTAAGTTATTGAACATTTCACAGCAGTGTTGTTCAGCGTCACACAAAGCTTTACTTTCTCTTCCCAACATTTAAACTCATATTGATGAGAGCAGCAGGTGTTTTCCTTCTTCTCTCCCACTCAGAGCTCCTGTCCTGGGCTTCCATCAGCCTCTCTGGCCCTCACAGTGGCTCCTATTGAAGGACCTGATCTGGCTGTGGTGGTGATGGAGGACCCTGCAGGAGTACAGCTCTCCTTTCATCCAATTCTCCTGGCTCAGGCTCAAGCTGCTGCTGCTGCTGTAACGTCCGCTCTTCTCCTCCTCTGAGCTGCTCAGGACCCCCTCTGTCACCTCGGTGCCGTCCACCTCCCAGCTCACAACGGCTCCCTGAGGAGAGTAGCCGCTCAGCAGGCAGACCAGCGTGGCCGACCCCCCAGAGAGCTGCTCAGAGGAGGGGGGCAGCAGAGAGACTGAGGGTCTGACCATGGGGCCAGCTGGAGGGGAGAGCAGAGACACACAAGGAGCAGATCAACTTCTGCTGGAGGAGACACAGCTGGACATCACACAGTTATTATAGTAAATGATACTAGAATAACACAGAGGAGACAGATTTAGGAGAAGTTGGGGTTTATAAATCCATAAAATATGTTTACTTCAGTTTAGGGTTTTCATTTGATTTTATAATTTTATGGAGCTTCAAGCTAAAAAGCAACACTGATGATTTGTTCTGAGCTCGACTCTTCAGGACTTAGAACCACAATAACAGGAGCAAAAAAAAATTAAAGAGAAGGAAAAGAGGAGAATAAAACATCAACTTAAATATAAGGCTAATTAATTTACTGTGAAACAAATTGCTGAAAACAGTTAAAGACGTTTCCATCTGTCTTTTTCACTTCCTCTTTACAGCTTTAAAATAGCTAATTATTAACTTAAACTGCTTAAAGTAGATCTTCTTTTTCTTTATGTTTTCCTAGAACCAACAGATTTTAACTAAATAAAATTAAAATTTGAAAAACATAGATGTGCTTCTGAATTAGGATGCTGACCATAATCAAATTATATATCTCTTTTGAAATAAAGAAAAATACTATTAAATGCAGTTTTAGAGAAATTGTTGCTTCAAATGAACCATATAAATTATAAAAAAGAAGAACTCGCCTGTGCCCTTTGTAAGAAAAGCAAGCTGCTACAAACCAACTATATTCAGAAAAAAAAAGAAAAAGCTCTAGATCTCTATAATATTTCAGATAAAGTTTATTCACCCTTTAATAAGATAGAAACGAATTAAAACATAGTTTTGTTTCTAATAAGATGAAATGGTGATACTTACAGTGAATGATGAGTTTGGTTCCTCCACCAAAAGTCCACCACAGTGACAGAAACTCATTAAGAGGCCGTACAAAAACCTCCTGCTCTCACAGCAAACAACTTTTTACTGAAGAAACACAGTTTTTGCCCTAAAACTATAAATTTACACTTTTGCTAAAGTGAAAAGTTATTTAGCATCTTTAAATAACAATTATTTATATCAAAGGTCATTTTTTAGGACTTTTTTGTGTTTTTTCAGTTGTAAAATAAAATGTTTACTTCTCTTTCTTCTTATTCTTTTTGAAATCATTAACTTAGAAGCTTATTTAAACATTATAAAACAGAAGAAAAAGTTAATTACTTAATTCATAAATTAATAGCTGCACATATCTAATAGAAAAAAGATAAGTCAAATTTCCCAAAGGATTATGTTTAGTTTCAAATTCTGTTTCCTTTTACCCAAAATTGTAAATTTTCCCTCTTTTCTTTCTTCTTCTCTTTTAATTAAATCCTCAATGGTTTAAATCCAGCAGCTCTTTGTTCAGATGTTGTGTCTCTGTTTGTCTCCAGTGCGCTGAGAGCAGAGAAATCATTTCCATAGAGAGGAGGCTTTGCATGGTCAGCTGATCCTCCAGGGAACTGAGAAGGTTTATAGTCCTGAGAGTTCAACACTGCAGGACTCTGATCTGTCAGTCAAGCCAGCAGAAACAACAAGCACCATGACTCTCATCTCCATCCTCATCTGGACGCTGACCTGCTGCTGTTTTACAGGTTCATTCCCTCTGCAACATTTCTAACATGATGTTCTGCTTTTTTCTCTCATTTATTTCTGCTGATAAATGAAGGATTTGTTTTTGTCTGCAGGATGCAGCGCTCAGGTGACTGTGACTCAGCCTCCATTAGAAAAAACTACACCAGGATCCACTGTCATATTAAAATGTAGGACCAACCCAGCTGTAGAAAAATGCTATGGCAGTGATTGTATGGCCTGGTATAAGCAGAAACCAGGACAGCTTCCAAAACTCCTGATATATCAAGTGAATAAGCTGCATTCAGGAACACCAGCTCGGTTTAGTGGCAGTGGAAGCAGCACTGACTTCACTTTGACCATCACTGGAGTTCAGGCTGAAGATGCAGCAGTTTATTACTGTTTTAGTGGACATGTTATAAAGGGAACCAGTGTGTTCACACAGTGATGTGTAGCTGTACAAAAACCTCCCTCAGTCAGACTGCAGACACACTGAGGTGTTACAGCAGAAACTGACTGCACAAAGAGACACTGAAGCTCATCTAAGAACCTCAATGTAAATATATTGAAAACTATAAATATAACCTTAATAAATCAAGAGCTGTTTATCAAATGATGCACCTATATGTCATGAGCCTTTGATTTAGACCTGAATACAGATAGAGGCTAGGATGCACCATAGTGAAATGAAGATGTTAACAAAATTTTGAACTGAACAATAACTTGGGTAGGGAGATAAGAGACAAAATGGAGGATCCAGTAAATACTAACAGTAGGAGGAAAACTTCAGCAGGACACAGTTGTAGACAACAGGTAAATAAATGTGATCAGGACCTACTACCCTGCAAAAAAAAACTGAAATCCAAATAAGTCATTTTTTCTTGAAGGTAGTGAGGTAAGGAAGACACTTTGCCAATGGAAAAAAACAATTTACATTTAAAATAAGTGCATATTATCCAATTATCTTAAAATCACATTCCATTGGCAAATACTCTTATTAACCTAGTCAAATTAAGGGTAAATACTCTTAATTTAAAAATGCTTTACTAATTTCCAGATCGTTTTTGCAGGGTAATGAGCTGATGAGTCTGGCTGAAGGAGAAGCAACAATAACAGAACCTGAACAAGAAGAATGAGAAGAAGAAAAAATACACACAACAAATAAGCCAGCAAGCACTGACAAAATGTCAGCAAACACAACAAATATGGTGAACCCCTAATAGCTAAAATTACCAGACATCATACAGAAGGAAGGTGTATGAAAAACCTTAAAACAAAATGAAACCATAACCTAACACCAGTGGCTCATGACACTATAATGTTATTCTATAGTTTTATTTCACCATAGTGACTGCATAAAAAACTTTACATAACAATAATGTTATTTATAAAACACTATAAGTGGGTTAGTTTTGAATACACCTGTCTGTTTGATGTAGAACATTTAAAAAAGCCCAGCAAGAATCTCACTGGATAACCTGATTAAATACAGGTTAGAAGGGAACACAACCTATAACAGGTTCAGCAGTGAGGAGAGATTGGGAGGTTCCTCAACAAAAGACTTGCTTTACCCAAAGTAGTATTTTCCTTAACAATATTATTATATGAAACTGAGAACCTCAAACTGTAAATAGCAGCACTAATTGTTGTGTTTTGAGTCTAAATTTTGTTATCATGGAGTCTAGGCGGAAGTTCAACTGAAGAAACGCATTGCTTTCCTTCATCCAACTGCGACACAGCCATTCAGCTTTGAACCACACCTGCACGAAAGCCAATCAGCATCCAAAGTTCATCTTAAAAGGCCTCCGATATGCACCTGTCTAGTCCTGTGTGCAGGCGGCGGATGAGCTTTGTGACTTTATTCAGATGACCCCATTTTAACCCACCTCCAGCCCCTCCTCCACCATCGTAGCTAAAGCTTCATCAGAGTGTCATTCCTCCTGGACTCTTACTGCGTTCCCTGTCTCATCTTAACCGGTCCGGCAGAAAGCCACTATGTTGAGCCTGGTTCTGTCAGAGGTTTCTTCCCAGCTGGGAGTTTTTCCTCTCCACTGTTGCTTCATGCTTGCTCTTCATGGTCAGGTTCTCTCGACCAGTGTTATCCAAACTGGACTTCCATCTTCCAGGTCCCTGAGTGAAGCTCTATTATCAGCTCACGCAGTCCACTGGATCTCCCCATAAAGCTCAGCAGACCGTCTCACTAACCAGCAGTCTACAGACTGACCAACTTCATCTATCTTCACTCCACCAGTTTCAGGCCTGAGGGGAACCAGCCCTGTTCTTTACTCCTGTTCATGCATATCTATCAAAATTAAGCACAATGTTTCCTGCCGAGGTCTGAGCACCAAAGACTAAGTAATTGTATCAATCAATTTTTCTTAATTGTCTTTTCTCTTCATGCGAGTTTTTCAGATTCAAATGTTTTATATGTGCAGTGGGCAGGAACTCAGGTCCTTAAATAATGTTTAATAAGTCTGATATGGTCAGAGGTGCTCAATCCCTGGAACAATCAACCTATGCAGTTGGTCTTAAGGCATAAATAATCAATAAAGTTTATATATGAAGATTGAATGTGACAAAGAAACATTAGACAAGAATGTGGTTTAATCTATAGTTTTATTAAATTTGATTGTTTTTATACAAACTTAAAGTTGGCAGACAGAACAAAGGTGGCAGTAGTAATAGAAAACTCAATGAACATGAAAAGTCAATGTGATAAAATACAAGAACATGATGATTTCCAGACAAGAAGCTGCAGCTCTACTCTGAGCAGCGGTTAGGGTCCAGGGTTTGAGTGACAGGACTCTGTCCACTCTGATTGGCCTCACAGCTCACTGAGCCCGCCTTCCTCCACTGGTCTGCAGGGAGGCTCAGGGTGCTGCTCCAGCTGTAGCGGCCGTCCCTCCCCAGGACCTCCAGGCTGTTAGACACCCCTGAGGACCTGCTGCTGCCCCCCACCTTCCAGCCCAGCCTCCAGGTTGAAGGGAAGCCCCCGCTGGCCAGACACACCAGTGTGACACTGCTCTGCTGCTGCTCCTCTTTGGAGGGGGGGAGGACGGTCAGGGTGGGACGCACCACACCCACTGGAGGAGAGAGGGGGAGGAGAGGGGGAGAAAAGACACAGGAATGATAATGAGAGCTGCTAAAAACACCTTCAAAGCTTCATTCTTCATGGTTAATGATGACATCTTCATACGTCTCTGATAATATGTGACTTTTAATAATGAATCCCTGAGATGATTTTCTGATGATTAAACTGAGAGAGCTGAAACACTCATGAGGAAACAGTTCAAACGTTGACATCTGTTTCTTTCACTTCCTTTAAACTACATGGAAAACAAATGAAGCATGAAGATAAAGCTGATCTGAGTTTACTAATAAAATATTAGTTCAGTTTAACAGGAATCCAGATCAGATATTCACTATTAATTAATGATCACAAAAGGATGAAGAAAAGACACATTACAGAAAAACAAAAAATAGACAAAAATGTAAAACATTTTGTATAGGAATTAAATATGGCTGTAAGAAAAAATTTTAACATTAAACCATCTAAAGTAGATCATGTTGATCGACAATTTTTATGGCTGGAAAAGAAAATAAGTTTAATTTTCTCTCAGATTTGAACCATTTATAATCCAGAACAAACAATGACTTCTAAGAGGCTCATCCTCCAAGCTTTTTTAAAACTGCTCTGAAGTTATTGCAAAATTTTCTTTTTAGTTAGTTGGATAAAAAAGCAAAAAACAAAACAAAAAAACAACAACCCAAAAACAATTTAAACAATTTAGCAGCATTAAATCTTTCTTGTACTTACAGTCAACGATGAGTTTGGTTCCTCCACCAAAAGTCCACCACAGTGATAGAAACTCATTAAGAGGCTGTACAAAAACCTCCTGCTCTGATGACAAACAACCTTCTGCTAAAATTTTGCTTTTCAGAGTAAAAACATTTCAGTTTATTCTTAATTTCATCTACAAATCATCTAATCTTCATTCAGCTTTAAATTGCTTGATAATTTAGGATTTTTTTTTTTTACGTTATCAGCCATGAGTTTCAAACGTTAGTTTGCCTCCTGGAAATATTGTAACATTTTGTAATATTTCAGTTTTTACTTTGTTTAAACATGAAACAAAAAAATAATCATAATCCAGATTATATAATCCTAAAAACACCAATTTCTATTGATCTATAATCTTGAACCTTGATTACTAACAAAAGAGAATAATTATTCATATACCTTCAAGATAAAACTGGTTTTATTCCATATATGAAAATCCTTTATGTTGTCTCTTTTCCATCTTCTATTTTAATAAGATCCTGATTGATTTAAATCCAGAAACTCTTTGTTTAGATGTTGTGTCTCTGTTTGTCTCCAGTGCGCTGAGAGCAGAGAAATCATTTCCATAGAGAGGAGGCTTTGCATGGTCAGCTGATCCTCCAGGGAACTGAGAAGGTTTATAGTCCTGAGAGTTCAACACTGCAGGACTCTGATCTGTCAGTCAAGCCAGCAGAAACAACAAGCACCATGACTCTCATCTCCATCCTCATCTGGACGCTGACCTGCTGCTGTTTAACAGGTTCATTCCCTCAGCAACATTTCTAACATGATGTGCTGCTTTTTCTCTCATTTCTTTCTGCTGATAAATGAAGGATTTGTTTTTGTCTGCAGGATGCAGCGCTCAGGTGACTGTGATTCAGCCTCCAGTGGAGACATTTACTCCAGGATCAACTGTCACTATTCGGTGTACAACAAATCCTGCTGTTTACACATTATTTGATAATGAGTTTATGTCCTGGTATCAGCAAAAACCAGGACAGCCTCCAAAGCTCCTGATATATCAGGTGGAAAACCTTGAGGAGGGAACACCAGATCGGTTTAGTGGCAGTGGAAGCAGCACTGACTTCACTTTGACCATCACTGGAGTTCAGGCTGAAGATGCAGCAGTTTATTACTGTCAGAGCCTACATGAAGTAAATGATGGTGATGTGTTCACACAGTGATTTCTAGCTGTACAAAAACCTCCCTCAGTCAGGCTGCAGACACACTGAGCTGTTAGAGCAGAAACTGACTGCAGCTGCTGAGCAGGAAGAGACCCTGATACAGACCACTGAACACAGAGCTGAAAGAAACCTCACCAAGCACTAAGGTCACTTATGATAGATAAGGTCAGTTTAATTTAAAAACTGAAAGACTGTCAGAGCATCTCTTTACTATATTTATAAATTTTCACTATTTCAGTTATTTTCTAAATCTCTTTTTGAAATTAGTATTATGGCAGAAGTTTATACACACAAAAAAAATCATTCAGGACTAAGAAATTACACAGTTCTTCTAATTTCAGTTATTTTGACATACAGCAGATTCTAATTTTTCCTTAAAACAGGGTGAAATACACGTTTCAAACTGTAGTTAGGAACCATTTGTAGGCGGGTCTATAGTTTTTCTCTTACCAACAGAGAACAGATTTTTGGGGAAAAAAGACAATATGAAATGGGATCTAATTAAGGACATGACGTTTTTAATGTAAAAATAAATACAAAGACTGTAAGTACTATCAACCTGCACTTTTATTGAAATAATCAGTTTGCTTCAGGTTTTATAAAATAATATCAGAAAGATGAATATTAGAAATGAAACATAATCTTCCTGAATAAAATACAAGAACATGATTATTTCCAGACATGAAGCTGCAGCTCTACTCTGAGCAGAGATCAGGGTCCAGGGTCTGAGTGACAGGACTCTGTCCACTCTGATTGGCCTCACAGCTCACTGAGCCCGCCTTCCTCAGTTCAAATGTTGACATTCTTTCAATTCCTTTAAACTACATGGAAAACAAATGAAGCACCTCCTGCTCTCACAGCAAACAGCTTTCTGCTGAAATGTTGCTTTTCAGAGTAAAAACTTTACAGTTTATACTTAATTTAATCTACAAATCATCTAATATGCATTCAACTTAAAATTAGCTGTCCTTTTTAGCCACAAAAAAAGAATCCTGCTTTTACTAGAGAAGTGGAAGAGTGAATTATGCCTTCAATATTTTTTTTGGGGGGGGGGGGGGGGGGGGGGGTGTTAGGGGGGGGGGGGGGTGTTAGATAGATTATATAACCTGCTGAGAAGAATGAAGGCCTGCAAAACACTGTAGATGGAGAGGTATTTAGTTGCATTTGAGATGCATAAAGAACTCGTATATGGTGGGAAATTTGTCAAATCCTGTTCTTTCAGGTTGCCAAACAGAATAAATAGAATATTTCTTAAGCATTTGAAGTTGCTCTTTAAAGAAGACGTTTTATATTTTTCTAGGTAAAAAGTACTTTGTGCTTTGAGATGTTGCACTGACCAGAATGCAAAGAGACTTTGATTTAAATAGTTTGTCGTTTGGATAAATATTTATTCGATCTGTGGAAAATCTTAATAAATTTATAGAATTTATATTCCAAACAGAGATGGAGCTACTTAATGATGTCTTTCTAATTTTTACTATTTCATGATCCCATGTGCAGCAACCGAAGCACGGATTAGATGTTATTGGATTGTTCCCAGGTGACGTGGGGAGCCATTGTTAGGCAGGAAATGTTGACGTTTGGAATCCCTTCTTGGGACGGCGCAGAGCCTGAGACGTCAGCGGACGTTGGCTGACTGCAGAATTAAGAAGCAGTCCAAACAGAAGACAAAAATAGACAAGTGGGACAGCAGAGACCAAAGGCAAGCACTGGTTTTGGCTGCTGTTTTGGAAGCTGCTCTTATTCTTCAGATACTTTATCATGAAAGACACATAACATTTTTTTTGTTTTGTTTGAGTCATATTTAATCATTCATTAGATATTGAGAGTTATTTTAAAATATGTTTTTATGAAGTAAAAACATTAGTTATTAACTGTAATTTGAGCTTAATTGTATGGCCTGTTGAGGAAAAGCTGTGCACCGTTTTTATGAATGGGAAAGCTTGTTGGTGGGGACCATTGATCTGTAAAGACATAGGAAGGGGGCGCTAATTGGTTCTTATGTCTTTCCTTTAACCTCTCCAGTAAGCCTGTGTGGCTGTGAAGGGGCCTCTATTAGTGGGATATAGGGATAATCCTTTTAAGCAATGCTTTACCAGGAATCAGTCCGTCAACACTTCCTCTCTCAGACTGGATGAGCTCCTCAGTGTTTAGCAGTACCAACATCAGATCAGGTTCACAGGCTGTCCCCTGCCTTCAGAAGCCTTTTGGGACACATACGGATCCAGGGGGCCCTTTGAGAGATTTTGGACTTTAGGGGACTGTAAGTGGGGCGAGAGGCCCGAGGTTGGGCTGAAGACTGGGCCTGAAGCAGGATGGAGATGTGGAAGAAGCTGTATAAGCATGTGGTGTCTGTGAAAGTCAGGGAATATGTGAGAGACTACTGCAAAAGGAATGGACTGCTAACCCTCTCTGTGTTTGCTGTCGTTACTGGCTGCGTTCTTGGGTTTGTACTTCGGACATTCAACCTCTCCACACAGGTATGGATGAGAAATAACAGGAGAAAAAACATCAACTAGAAAAAAAATTTTAATTAAATAAAAATAAAATGAAGTAAACTATTCTGTGAGATTATGAATTATATAAAACAAAACAAAAAATAAATAAAACTACTAAAATGATTGCTAATGAGCAATCCAGGAGAAACTAGCAAAAGTCAGTTATGTAATTTGCCCTGCTACCTGTAACATCAAGGTCATGCCAGATCATTAAACACATACAGATATACATCCAAATGTTATAGTAATTATTTCAGCACTGAATTTTGTGTTTATTATTTAGCTTAAGTTGATTATAAAAAAAAAAAAATTGAATTCAATTGCTCAAGTAATTTGGCTTATTTTCACCATCAATAAGTTCAGATAATTGTCGGTGTCTTTTGAGTTTTAATGTGCTTACATTTTGCTTAATTTCAAAGAGTAGGCTTTATTTTTAACGTTGGGAATCTTTAAGTTTTGCATTAAATTAACATGTTTTGATATCAAATGATTTATATCACGTTCTATAATTCATTTATATACAATCATTACAAACTGCTTGTTTTATGGTACATAGGCTACTCTGCTCACTGTGAAATAAGATATTCTTAGGAGGTTAAAGCTTTTGGGCAGGAGGCAAATTACTGACGCACACCCAGATTGGTGTTGCAGGGAAATCCTACAGAAGACAAAAAAACTACTTAAATAACAGTCTCATATATGAATAATGGCAAACACTGAATGTATTAGTTGTTGCATCTTATAAACATAAAATGAGACTATAATTTTGAAAAAAGCTTTCATATTCAGGTAATACAGGAACTTTATCGATATGAAGTATCATAAAGGATAAGTGATTGCAAAAGGTTTTAAACAGGATAAAATAGATAAATAGATATTTAGAGGTCAAAGTTCCCCATTGGGCCATCCAATGGGTGAAGGGCTGTGACCCTACTTTGGGGTTTAGATAATTTTTAGACATTAAACTATGAAAAAAGCAAATAAATATAAAAACAATACCCATGCTATGAATGTAAAATAAAAATATACGTATTAACAGATTAAAACACGTGTTTTATATGTCAGTGAATCCCTGTTTAACTAATATGGTAAAACTGCTTCAGTGCTCAGCTTTTTGTCAGGGTAATTTGGCTTGTAAGCTGCATTTGGGTGCCTCTTTTACCCAGGGCAAAACAAAAGCTACAGTTGATATTAAATATCTATATTTTTTTTAATCATTGATTGTTCTAACAGAGAGGTTTACAACAACTTTACATGTTATCCTAAACTTGTATGCATTCGACTATTCTGCATGTCTTTAACAGAGCAGCAGGCTCACAGGTTAGAAAATAGTATGACATTAAAAACAATTTAAAGTACAATTACTTGAAGGTTTATTTCCCTAATTGCTATTTTGCCCGCTCACAGGCAAAGATCTACTTCTCCTTCCCTGGTGAACTACTGATGAGAATGTTGAAGATGTTAATTCTGCCACTCATCACCTCCAGGTAAGGATTTGTTGAACTTCTTTGACAACCTAATAACTGTAACAACCTAGTTTGATTTGTTAAATCATTAATTGATTGAGTTTATTGATTTTACATTTACTATATATTGATTACTGATTCAGCTTTAAATGCAACATAATGCTGTTTCTATAAATTCTTCATAAAAATGTGCATTAAACATAGAAAAGCTGCAACCAAATAACTAAAGTATCAGAAATAAACAGACCCTTTAAGGCAAAAACAAAAACAGTAGCTTAGAATGCATGAATTTTTCAGAATGGTTTATATTGCTTCTAATTTCCCACAGTCTTATGTCCGGCCTGTCAGCCATGGACACGAAGGCAAGTGGCCGTCTGGGTGTCCTGACAATAACTTACTACCTGTGGACGACTTTTATCGCCGTGATTGTCGGCATCATTCTGGTGCTGATCATTCACCCTGGAACGGGACAAGAGAAAGATGGCCACCATGGAGGCACGGGGCATGTCATGACCTCTGCTGATGCTCTGCTGGACCTCATCAGGTAACATTCACTCTTTCACATGAGAACATAACAGTGATATTGGTCTGGTGAACATGACCGTGAAGGTATACCACAGAGTCCTTATGACTTGTGAACAGGATATGAGAACAGATGAAACTAAAAATACAGTTTAATCTCTCCTTGTAAAATTTGGTGTTGTGTTTTAAAAAAGTATTCATGCTTCTTAAGCTTTTCTTAATTGAATACATTAAAGCTAAACACTGATAGGACACAGAGTACTGTACATATATGTTTTGTGGATTTCTTGGGTGGCTTGCATTTCCATTTCAGCCCCTTCATTCTAACTTTGAAACCCCTAAATATAATCCAGTATAAGCAGCTACGAGCAAAATGTATCTTTTCAGCTTGTAGACTCCATTTTTATGTAATCAAGTCTCAATTTAAAGAGACAAAGTCTTTGAGGTTTGTTAGTAATATATAATAGAAAGAACACTATGCAGAGCCTGTAAAACACAGCAGACAGCATAAAGATGTCATTATGGAGAAGTTTAAAAGGAGGTTAGGGTATAAAGCAATCCCCCAACCTTTTACATCCTAATGTTTAATCAATCTTTAAAAAAATGAAAAGAGTATGGACCAGCTGCTAAGATACCATGATCTTACCCATCAGGTCAGACAGCAGACAGACAGAAAATCCAGACAGGGGAGAATCTGTCGACTTGTCTTGATCTACTTTAATAAGCTGGTACTTTTAAAAGATGTTTAAAAAGAAAATGATGATACAAGCAGATCTGATCAGGAAAGACAAAGCTGTATGGTTAACATGCAAAACACAACTTATGAAAAAAAAAAAAACACCACCTGAGCATTACCATGAAACATGGTGTTGGTAGCATCATGCTGTGGGTATTCGTTTCTTGAAAAGGAGCAGACAAGATAGCAAAAGTTAATATAGATGGATCTTACTATGGGCTGGGACCGACTGGGAATACAAAACAGCCTGGAAATTGACTCAGCTGGTCGGTATATTTTGTTAATACTGTTAATATTGCCTGGTCTGTTTACTGGACATGTTAATAGCACAATATTCTAGTCTGTATGTTTGCTTTTCTTTGCGTTTTGCTTTTGTTATAACCAACAGAAGTCCCTTTATAATGCTAAACACTGCCTAGATATTAAGCCTTTTCTGAATCTGACATTCACAAAGAAGTTATCTCATCACACTACAGTCCCTCTGGCTAAATCATTTTTTTTTAAAGCTGAAACACACTACATATACTCTGAGTGATGAAGAATTATAAAACAGTGTAGGGTTATCTTCAGAGTACGTTTGCCACTTTTCGCCTCAGCCATCTTTGTGTTCCAACACTTTCTGCACTGCAAGGTAAATAATCCGAAAGGTTAACGGGTATTTATACTTTTGCAAGGCACAGGATACTGATAAATACAGGTTTTTTATATTGCTTTATCCATCCAAGGATAACTGTAGGATACTGGCAGGTTACATCCCAGAAACTCTCAGGACAGATAACCACAGATTTACACACAAAGACACACACAGTCACATCCACAGCTAAGGAATTTGAAAGCAACCAATTTGGCCAATATTCAAATTTTTAGAAGAGTCTGCCAGAGTACACAGAAAGAACCCATACATGAACAAAGAAAACATAGAGGCTCTGTGCAGAAAGATGGGCTATAAACCAGACTTTGGGTGATAACAAATTAAGCAGAAAATTGAGTTTTTCCCAGAGAAAAAAGCCTGCAGGTGTCATCTTTAAAGATGGCACAACAAAGCAACGCGAAGCACATTTGAACTCAATAAAATTAATGCAAAACCTTTGATGGTTCTCAGTACAATAATTATTTTGTATTTTTAGAGGGCTGAGATTGAATCCTTGAAGAATAATTGCAGCGTCAACCTCCACGAAATGGCTGGTCTAAAAGTAGGAGGACAATTATTGTGATCTGATAAGCCTGAACCACCCTTGAATGTCTTTGCACAGACTTTCCCTGCAGGAGTCAGGAGCCTAGGTGCGCTCTAGCTTACGTCAAGTTGCAGCTCCACTAATACCATCGTCTTAAAACTAATTATACTGCAGAGATGGGTGGTTTGTACTTTTCAGTCCTGTTAAGTGTTTGATGACGTAGCTGCCGGGTGTCCAACACCTGCTGCATAAATAAATGCCGTCTAGGTACAGAATGCTGCACCTGCCTATAAACCTCTTACTTCTGTTTATGGTATCCATGTGGACTCTCTGTTTTTATACGAGTAAGACTAATATATTAATAATAAGAGGAATGTCGCCCTTTCAAGATCCAACTTTCTTATATAAAGCTGTTTGATATGAAGGATATTTTTAAGCCTTCACATGTAAAAGATGACAGATGTATTGATCTATGTAGGTTCTCCTTTCATTATTTAAACATAAGAACAACTAAGATGTTCACACAGCAAGCTAAACAGGCTGTCATCCATACAGTTTGGGTCACTTACTGTGCCTAGCAATAGTTTTCACCCCTATGACCTTTTATCCCATCACAACAATAAACTTTAATTAATTTTATAGCCAATCTGCATAACTTTGAAGTGGGAGGAAAATTAACAGTGTGCATTTTTACATATGAAAATCCCTCTGTATATTTGTTCAGCCCCTTTACTCTGCAACCTTAGTCATTCGGATCTTCTCAGTTTTAATACAGAGCTTCAGGTATCATGCTTTTAGGTTGCCACAGTTATTATTAATAATGGAGGAAACAAGGAACAGGTGCTCTGCTAAGACAAAAACCAACCTTTAGACCTAAATGAAAATCTCCATATTTTTATTTGCATGAAACGGCATTAATGTTTAATAAATATATTTATTTTTCTTTACTCATATCATTGTAAATCTGTAAAGTATGGAGGAATTGATCAATTGTTGAAAAAATATCTAATTTTTATTATTTTGATGCATTTAATGGCACACAAATTCATATTATTAGCTACTTTCTAAGTAATTTTATATAATTAAGTCCTTCATTTATTTCTGTATGTATTTTTAATTATGGCAGAATAGGTCCTCCATAGTGAAAAACATACAGATAGTTTTGTTGGTGCAAACCTGTATTTATATCGGGAACTTTTCAGTTCATGTTTAGGCAGCAATATCAACCTTGCTTATTTAGGCTTTTTAAGACCTTTTGCAGTTATCTAAAATCTAAACTGCCTTGTTTGCTATATTTCTAGGAACATGATCCCATCAAATCTAGTCGAAGCTACTTTTCAGCAGGTGAGAAAAAAAATAAGGTAGCTGACGCATTTACTTCCAGGGACATCCCACTGTTTAAATCTTAAATCTCTTGATTTGTTTCATTTCAGTACCGGACAGATTTGGTGCCAATTGTTCAGAGCATCAGTGAGAAAGAGTCTCAAGCCAACTTTGTGTATGTGATGCCTGATTATCACAACCCTCGCCTCGGCCATCCCGTTTTCCTGGAGATCACTCCTGCACCGGACATCAAGTATAAAATGGTTCCCAGTACGAGCAAAGGCATGAACGTGTTGGGGATTGTCATCTTCTCAGCCACCATGGGTAAGGAAATCACTAAACTGAAGCCAATTAAAGAAAAAGAAAAAACAGTTTTTGAAATAAATTTATTTGATGGTTTTCATCTGATGGTGGGATTAAACCCAAGGTTTTTCTTTCCGGATGTATTCAGGATGTTTGTAAATTTCCACCATTTTTCTGCACCATGTCACCCATTATGTAACACTCCTTTCCTGCAGTATAACACCTACACAACATAATGCTGCTTCTTTGGTGCTTAACCTTTGAGATGTCATTCTTAGGCTTACATGCTTCCTTCTTTTTCCTCCAAATATAACAAAGGTCCTTATAGCCCACGCTTCAATCCTATTTTTTCTCAGACCAAAGAACAAAAACAAAGGTCTTTGTCTATGAGAGCATTATAACGCTGTAACCTTGCCTTTTAATGCTGCTTTTAACACAATAGCTTCTTCCTTGCTGAGTTTACAAATACAAGACTGATGTCCCTGACAATACTATAAGGATTTTTTTATTAACATACTGGCTCACATTTTTATATTTTTGGTATTAAAGTTGGACTCATGTCCCAGTTCAATAAACGTAATAATAAAGAAAAGATAGAGACAGACTCTTTGGGTATTTACAAATGCACAAACAATAAGTTGTCCACAATGCTCCTCTCAGGAGCTCAGGTTTATTTTTCAAAATGTCACACAAGGTAGCAGGGTGTATGAGGTGTTGCCTTCAGACTCACAGCGCGGATTCATTGAACTAAAACGTGTGAATTAAACTATAAGAAGCTTACAAAGCCATGACTTCATCATGCAGGCTCTCCCAAACAGTTCAAAGGCAAGTCCCTCTTAATCTATCTAATCCTCCGAATTTAAATAAAGTCCCATCTCTCATCAATCTGTGATTTTGAAAGTAGACATAAGTTAGTTAATGCTAACTGACCCAAACAGTAAACGTTTCATTTGAGTTTTACTAAACTAAATCATCTCTGAGGGGAGAAACTCCTGTTCTGACTATAACAAATCCATCTTTGTTTCCGTTTGATTTCAGGTTTGCTGCTTGGGAAGATGGGGGAACGTGGATTACCGCTGGTCAACGTATGCCAGTGCATTAATGAGTGCGTGATGAAGATAATCAATGCTGCCATGTGGTGAGTTTGTACCTATGCTCATATGTATCCTCTACTGACATCAAATGCAACCTAAAAACATTCCGCTGTTTATATAGCGGGTCCAGATTAGATTCAAACATAAATCTTGTCACGTGAAATGGTAAATTGACCTAAGACGTCAGAAAAGTGGGTCGGTTAGAATTGTGATAATGGAGTAAACAGACTTCCAAAAACAAGATCCGACATTTAAATCATTCAAGATTGAAACGGTTAATCTTTGTTGCAAGCAGGTGTCCACAGCACAGGACATTACATCCACCTGCACATTACACATGTGTGATTTTGAGCATCTAATTCCAAAGCCACGGGCATTAATCTGCCCTTACAGCTTCTGTTGCTCTGAAACGTGGCAGTGACCTCAAGAGCATTAGTGAGGTCAGCTACCTGTGCTGGACAAAAAGGACCAGTTCAGCTTGTGTCTTAGTTAATCCCAGATGTGTTACATAAGGTTGATGTCAGGCAGGTCACATTGTTCTACAGCAAACTCAGTAATCTACCACACCAAGTGACTGCATTCAAGGAAGGTATTTTTGCAGGGAAAGGTGCAAAGTAATTGAGGGATTAGGATTAAAGCAGAAGTTTATATATATATATATATATATATATATATATATATATATATATATATATATATATATATATATATATATATATATATATATATATATATATATATTATTATTATTATTATTTTTTTTTTTTCATAAAGGAGCATACATGAGTTCATCCTGGAATAAAACCCCTTGGTCTTTTCTAATGATTCTGCACAGACAGTTTTGACATTTACCTCAGAGGCCAATATGCCCAACTTAATAAAAAATGCACGTATAAAAACCTTAGAACCAATTTAAATCTCAGATGATGACATTCTTGGTAAATAAAAAAACGGGCTAGTGCAAAAAGGGTAGTGAAAAAGAGGAAGTTCAGAACAGGTAAAGTTCCCCTTAACCCAGAATAAACCAAGGAAAAGTTTGTCAATGAGCACGTTTAGAGTCAGTTTCAGGTATGCACTGAGAACAAATACCCAGCTTTATTTTTTGTTGTATTTTCCCATTGCCAGGAAAGAATGGGCCTCCTAATGAAATATTTAACCATATTATATGCACCTTAGAGAGCATGGAGATAAGCAGGAATGGAACAGAAGTAACAGCTTTGCTGTTATCTCAGCACAAGCTACCATTTAGAGTTTTACAACAGATGTTGCAGAGAGGACTTTAGTCATCTAGTCCAACATTGTGGATGACTATGTCTATTAAATATCCAGCAGAGGGAGACATTTGTGAAATCAAAGACTTATTTTAACTTTACTGTTACAGTTAACTGTGTCAAAGTGGGGTTTTGACCGAGAACAAGATCCAGCATGAGTCACTTCTTTTTAAAATGAGTAATTAATATTATCATTCAGATTCTTAGGGTCTTTAAAGAAGACTAGAATAAAACTATCTTGAGCCTGAACTTGCTTTATGGTGTTATTACATCAAAAAGACTACAGTTAAGTGCAGTGTGGGATCATAAAGAGTAGAGAACTGTTTCATACACATGGTTAGATGCTGCTTGTTAAAAAACAAATATACACATAAGCACATAACTTAAGAAGATACATCCTTTCATAAGTAGAATGGGGCATTAAGCTGTACAAAACCAGGGTAAACGGGACTTCATTATGCATGCTAGAAAATTGAGTAAAGAAAACAAAAAACAGTATCTGAAAAACTATTTTAATGTGTCATTAAATTATTTTTACTGTCTTCAAGTAAAAAAAGGGGGTATGTATAAAAATCTACATGTGGTTTTATTTGGGAGTGTCTGACTAAGCATTTAATTTGTTTTGATTTTTTTATTCATCATAGGCCTCTTTGTGTTGATGTGAGGTCTTTAAATCAGTTGGTAAGTAAATAAAACAAATAAAACATTTATTTTCTTTGCAGGTACTTCCCCTTCGGCATTGTGTTCCTGGTCGCAGGGAAAATCCTGGACATGCATGACCCGGCCCACCTGGGAGAGAAACTTGGCATGTACTTCATCACTGTCCTCGCTGGTCTGTTTGTGCACGGCCTCATCCTGCTGCCTCTCTTCTACTTTTTCTTCACTCGCAAAAACCCCTTTGCCTACATCAGAGGCCTGTTACAGGCCCTAGTGATTGCTCTGGCAACGTCATCCAGGTGAGAGATCATTTTTACCTCCCCCAAGGATGTTATGTTATTAGTCAAGTTTGTGTTTGTTTGTGTGTCTGTCCCTCTGTGTACAGGATAACTTGAAAAGTTATGACATTTTTACAAAAGGTGCACCTCAATCAAAGGAACAATCCCATTTTGGTGATGATACACATCATAACCCAGATCCAGGAATTGTTTTGGATTCTTTAATATTATTCAGCTGAACAAGCAGTTCCCCCTTAAGCCAGAGGGTGACAGCAGCGAGTATTAACAGCTTCAGCCTCTTAAAAAGTCTAGAAGTATTTATTATATTGGGGGGAAAAAACACAGGAAAGTGAGCCACAGTTGAAGACTCTTTCTGCTGGTTAAACAAGAAAGCAGAGAAAATGAAGAAGGTGAGAGCAGAGCAAACACCAGAGGCTGTAGACATATGCTGTGTCTTATTTCAAAACTTATGAAAGGACTGTAACAATTATTGGAAACAATTAGGGAATTGTTACCAGGGTTGCACCTCATACCAAGGAACAATTCAATAAAAATTAGATAGTGATCCAGATCATGTATGAATTTTAGCTATAGGTGAAAGTCACAATATGGGGCAAAATTTGCTGCTTGAAGGAGGTTGATGCTCCCCGAGTGCTTTTCTAGTTATCAATGAATTCTTTATCCTGAATAAAGCGATATAGTTGGACAAACTTATCCAAGGTTATCCTATTTTTCTGCAGTTCAGCAACTCTTCCAATCACAATGAAGTGTCTCCTGGAAAATTGCGGGGTTGACCGGCAGATAGCGCGTTTTGTCCTGCCAGTGGGAGCCACCATCAACATGGATGGAACAGCCTTGTATGAGGCTGTAGCAGCTATATTTATTGCTCAGGTCAATGAGCATGACCTGGACTTTGGACAGCTGGTAACTATTAGGTGAGGATGGACTAGGATGAAACTATTCTGCCCGTCATTCTTTGTGTTTAGGTCTAAGCATGTGCTTACATCTTCAATCCATTTCTCCTTCCATCAGCATAACAGCAACAGCAGCAAGCATCGGGGCAGCTGGGATACCCCAAGCAGGTTTGGTTACCATGGTGATAGTCCTGACCTCTGTTGGGTTACCGCCAGCTGACATCTCTTTGATAGTGGCTATTGACTGGGTTCTGTAAGTATCACCTGAGACGAAAAAAACATTGAGTTGAGTTTGTTGGGACAGTGGATGAAGATTATTCTCTTGTGTTCCAGTGATCGATTTCGGACAATGATCAACGTTTTGGGTGATGCCTTAGCAGCTGGAATTATGGCTCATTTGTGTAAAAAGGACTTTGAAAGAGCAGCTACCTCGGCTGCCACTTCTGCCACTCCTTCTCCTGCCAATAATGAAAGGGTAAGGAGGATTTGCTTCTTCTTTCTAGTTATGAGCTTTTTGAATCAGGGATAATATAACCAGGGTTGGTGTCCGGAGAGCAGCTATGCACTGGCATACAATACAAATTGTCTTGCAATTTCTATTTTAACACTGGACCCTTTTTCCTATGTGTAGCACATAAACTGTATGGATAAAATGTTGGCCATTGCCTAATATAACCCACTAACAGGGGTTATGATGAAGAGATAATCATTTTGGTTTAGTGGTCATAATGGCATGCCTTATTTTAAAAGTACACAGAACCCTGTTAAACCGACGTCCTCTACTAATTTTGATTAAGTCAGAATGGGTAGTTAACTTTCATGCCCTTGTCACGTTCTCAACAGAGAGACACAGTAATATCCTTTGGGAATCAGAGTGTGGCCATGTCCGACGCTCCGCTGATCACTCACCGCTGCGACTACGTGTTTGAGGTGGATGGGGACAATGTGCTGGAAAGGCCTGTACCATGCTACAATCTCTGCCAAGTCTGAGCCCCCTTTTACAGAAGGAACGGAATGGGATTCATGAGATTTATTCGTCTCAAGAGGAAATACTTGAAGCAAAGGGAATTTAGTTCTTTGGGAGGAAATATGTCTTAGGCAATAGGTCAGGTGTCAGGGCTGAGTGGCTTAACACATATTTGCCAGTGCCATGCTGAAAAAGAAACCTCCTGTACTTTATACACTGGGTGAGAAAGGTATCTCATGTGTAACCTGAATTTTGGGTATGAGTTATTGTCTGAGAAAAAGGAGGTATGAATGTATATGACATAACTGAACACTGATAAGCCTGGTTTGACAGGCAGACACTGACGGTCCTTATAAAGCTGATTCCAAGTTTGATTTCAAGGTTTTAAGTTGCCTTAATATGAAGCTAAGAAATGGAAAGACTTGAAAGTTAATAACTATTTTAGAAAAAAAAAACTTTAGACACTGTTTTAAAAAGGATCAATGGACACAAATCCAGTGCTAAGAAGTTATCTTTCAATGTACAGAATTTTTTTCTGTTTTTATACTTGTACTTTTAAGTTTTGTGTTTGCTTTTATAATAAAATCTTGCAGTACTTCAGAAGTGTGTGGGTGTTTTTTGTTTTGTTTGTTTGTTAGTGAACTGCAGTTTTTAGAAGGCCTTCTATAAAGAAACAAAGTTATCCTGCAGGCATTTTCCTACTTTCCCTATAGACACTGTGGGCTGGTACAATTCATCTTAGATTTTATAGTTAATGACTCCAAATCCATGTTGTCAGAGATGTACAGCAGGAGCAAAGCAGAGTGAAAAAGATGGAAAGGCCAAGCTATCTCTTGATGTTATTGTGTAAAGGAACATCAGTTAATGGCTGAGCTTAAAACATGGTCGGAAATCTAATCAATGTTAGGAGAGCAGTGTTTTTGTGATCTGCTATCAGAAAGCTTCTGACCAGCATTCAGGCATTATTAGTGAGCTATGGGTTGCTCAGCAAGAAGGTTTTGGGTTTGATTCCAGGCCCAGGGTCTTTCTGAATGGAATTTGCATGTTCTCCCTGAGCATGCATGGGTTCTCTCCGGGTACTCCGGCTTCATCCCACAGTCAAAAAAAAAAAAAAAAAAAAAAAAAAACATGACTGTAAGGTTAATTGGCTTCTCTAAATTCTCCTTGTGTGTGTTGTGGTTGTTTGTCTCTGTGTTGCCCTGCAATGGACTGGTGACCTGTCCAGGGTGTACCCCGCCTCTCGCCCATTGACAGCTAGAGATAGACACCAGCACCCCTCGCGACCCCACTTGGGATTAAGCGCGTTAAAAAAAATGGATGGATGGTGGGCTATGCTATCTAGAGAAAGTTCCGACCAGAGCACCGCCCCTGGCCACTAACAAATTCAACTAGATCCACTTGTTCAGAATGTTCTTTACAAGTGCAAAATCCTGCTCAGAACTCTCACTTATGTAAAAAGCATGTCTAAAGCCAAGCACAGACTGTATTTCTTTGTATCTGAGGCTGATCTCATAAAATGTTTCCATACATGCATGTCTTCCAAGGTCGCAGAGCTACCAGCAAACTGACTTGGAAAAACAATCAATACAGGAAGCAGAGGATTTTTTCAGGATAATTTAACCCTTAAGGTTTTACCACCATGTCACCTGAGAGGATCCTATTGGACTGAGATTTAAGCATCAGCATAGAAACAGAGTGCAAGTTTCTGACCAATAGAGAAAATGCAGAGAATGAAACTAGAAGTGCCCTGTGGGGCCATTCTGCAGGCCTACAATGAGCTAACATAAACTATGCTCCAAAAGGTGAATGGCAAGCATTTGAAAAAATATTAACGGATATGTAAATGAAGAAATGTTAAAATGCCAGGTAAATATCGTTTTAGAAGTTAATGTAAAAATTCAGCTTTAGGTTTTGTAAGAGTTTTCATTCACAACACATTTTCTAAAGCAAGACTAAACCAATAAAGGAGTGGTCATATTCTCCATTATAGATGCATGTTTAATAACTTAAAAAGAACATAACAATTACTAAACTTTGTAGTTATCCCTTAATGCTCTTGATTTACTGGCAGATTTATAGGCATCTGTACATTTAGGATGTTTCTAAATGTTTATTCTAATATTTACCAGATTAGGTGCAATATATAATATTGGTATTCATTAACATAAGCAACATTTTTTTCCAACTATTGCAACTCCTATGACCTGCATTATGCACAGAATTCTCTATATATTTATAGAACAGTAAACAAATGCACAGTAGGCGTCTGAAGACATGTAATTTTAGTAATTCTGTAATGTTTCCACATTTCAATGAAGTTACTCAATGTTAGCAAACATTAGATGAAGTTATGTTTAACATGTTTATGACAAAAACAATGTTCCATTAAAAACACTAGAATATGTATAAAGTATAATAGCGTACAGTCAAATAAATAAATGCAACTTATTTTACACTAGTTTATCATATAAATTAAGGCAGACTGCAGTATTCTCTGACTGCCTATCAAACAACTTTTAACATTTCACACATTTCAAACAAAACTGCACATGGAAAAGAACAAAAGCAGTAACATGTCAGTATAAAACAAAGTGTATAAAAAGTCCAGGACTATCACCTGCTCTCAGCAAGTTTTAAAATATTGCACAAAGGACCCAAACATATGGATATCCTGAAGGTTGGATTTTCTTTTTTGACTTGGTTTTAGTCCTATTTTGATGGGTTTAAATACATACCAAATGTTCCCTGGGTCAGTGTCTGCTGAGATTGGATAAAAGGACATAAAATCATTCTTACCACTTTTCCACAAAATCAATGAAAGGAAGATGAACTGCTGTATGCTGAGCTTGACATATGAAAACATTCAGATCTTACCAGAAAAAAAAGCTATATCTGCTAATATTCGTTTTTTTTAATCACTTTGAGTTGACATTAAAATATTTAAATACCAAAGACTTTTCTTAAAATGTAAATCTAGAAAATATCCAATACACATTCTGAAAGAGCAACCAGATTCATGGGGGGCTATTTATGCAAGAACAGCCAATCCTAACATAAATTCAATTTACTAATCCTTTCTGTTCTAATTTTTTGTTTTTATTCATTTATTTTTTTAATCTTTTATATTTTCTTTAAGGATGTTTTCTCTTAAAACGCGGCATCAACACAATGTAACCCTCCCTCAGTCGTCTAAATTTGTTTTGGTCCACTTGATGTTTAATATATGAATTCTGTCTTGCTATGGAGAATAGATAAGAATCATCGTGAACTTCTGGGACGCTGGAGAATTTCTGCTTCGAAAAAATAAAATAACAAAACCCAAATAAAAATTGTAAATAAATGAAAGAAACAAACGAAACAAAACAAAACGTTCAAAATGAAATAAAATTTAATGGTTTAATATTTATAATGGAACAACCAAATCAAAAAAAAAAAGAAAAAGAAACAAAAGCAAACCTTAACTTTAATTGTTAACAAAGGCTATTCATTTATCTCCAAACTTAGCTCTTCTTTGCACAAGCTTGCAACTTAAATTGAAACAGAAATGTGGCTCCCTACAAAGAAATATAATTAAAACAAAAGAAAAAAATATATATACTAATAGGGGTTGATGTCAGAAAGCTTCACATAATTCAGTACCGATTTATAAAAAAAAAATCCAGAAACATTGCGAGTTTTCTTACTAAATCCCCTAAAAAATGTTTGATGTTTGGGATCTCTGGCTTAGGTCCTTTTTAAGTCTTATATATTGTCTTAATCTTTTCTTGAATACGAGTTATGTAAAAACAGAGACAAACCCTTAGGGGTACCAAAACAAATAGATTTTTCTGCAAAGCTCTTCACAGTCGAAATGTTGGTCAGAGGATGAGCTGATGTTTGTCAGCATCAGAAGATTGATATCCAGATAATTTGCAAACATAACATTTAAAAAGTGCTTTGCTTTTATCAAACATGTTCAAAACAATGCCCCGTATTTAACTATTTGGTGTGTTGGCATGTGTAGTTTTTAGTTATTTTTGCTCCATGTTAACCATTGAATTGTCCATTTTTGAATAAGCTGTTTTTTTATTACTCAATTCTTTTTATTGGGAGCCCTCCACTGTCCTCATGCTATGAATCATGCAACATATAAAACAGTATTTTAGATTTTGACAATTTCAATCAATTTGAGGAATTATTATGAATACAAAAACAAATTTAAATTGAGTGACATCAAGTCCCAAAAAAAAAAAAGAAAAATTAGTATATCAATACGGAAAAACAAAGACATGAAAAGACACTTCTTTAGACAAGTACAAAGGTGCAGAAGAATGAAATTCTCAGTTTACTCAAAATACGAATAAACCGAAAATGTGCCAGACTTTGGCATTAAAATTCACTTTTCTACTAAAAAGCCTGACACAGCCTGTTAACTGCACCCTTCTACACAAACTGTCCATATCAATCTATTTGTGGCCCTTGCTTGTCTTAAAGGACACTTGCAATATCTTATCTCCGAGCCGGTACCCGTTCAGACTGGTGATGGCCATCGCCGCCTCCTCGTAGTTTGTCATGGTTACAAAACCGAATCCCTTGCACTTGTTGGTGTTGAAGTCGCGGATCACCTTAACATTTGTGACTGCGCCGAAAGGGCCGAACATCTGCCACAGGATGCTCTCATCAGCATCCTGACCCAGATTGTAGATGAAGATGCACCAGCCAGACGAGGAGCTACCGGGAACATTCACGCCTCCCATGCCGCCCATGTGATCAACACCCATTGGAGAAAACCTGTCAACACAAAGCATCACCATATTCTTAGAGCAAATGCGACAGATTTCATTAAAACAAAATGTTGCTCTAGTAAAATATGTTATGCCATTCCCCTAAAGTTTTAACTATTTAACTATTGATGGTGTCTTTGAAAGCAACCAAACCATTTAACGTTTTCCCCTTTAATGATTTATGATTAGTAAAATTACTATCATAAAATGCACAATGTATTTCAATTAGATATTAATAATTGGCCTAAAGCAAAGCAACACATAACTGGAGTGGAAGATAGATAATATTTCCAAAGATATTTTTACATATAAAAGGAAAAAAAATTGTGACATGCATATTCAGCTCCCTTTACTTTACTAAAGCAACTCAGCACAAAAAAAAAAAAAAAAATCAATTTTTAGATTTTCCTAGAAGGTTCGCAAGACGGACAAAATCCATTAAACTTTTTAATAGAACTGAATGAGTGAATATTTATTCGAGACATTTAAAGCAGAGTTAGCTTCTAAAACACTAAACGCTTTAACCATCTTACAGTTCAATCTATAACCTGAAGAGAAAAAGGCTAGAAGGCCGCTGCAGTGCAAACCTACCAATGACATGAAAACCCACTTAAACTGACATCCAGGCAATATAAGCATCAACAATAAAAAACAACCAAACAGCTAATGGTAACTTTGGAGGAGCTGCAGCGATCCATTAGGTGGAAGAAACTTTAAAGGCTGTTGTAAAGTATTAGTTATGCTGTAAAAATTTGTCATTTTTAGAATAACAACAAGAATACAAAGGTAAAGGAAATTAGTAGTTTTTTCCCAAACCATGAAGGAAAAAAAGCTGTACTGTGGGAGAAGTTGTGCAGCGAAGACGACACCAAAACTCTTGATATTTTTTTAAAAGCTAGAAAAATGTCGACTCAAAAAACAAAACTAACACTGCATAACTTCTAAAACAGGTTATCCAACAAAAAACAAAACAGGGTGCTGGGAAAACAAGTAACACAGGAAGGCTGAATAAAAGATTCTTGAGTTTTCAGATGTTTAATGATGGGAAAAATGTTAATCTATCCGATCACATATCAATAAAATTCACTGAAGTTTTAAGGTACAAAGTAATAATATGTGAAACTGTTAGAGTATTAAAAAGTCACAGCATTATTGAAGCTGTAGTTTATTAGTGCAACGACAAAAATAAATAAATAAATAAAGCAAATAAAAGTAAGAGTATTAGTAGTTGTGTTTAAATGTATGCTACTCACCTAAACCGTTGTGCCTGGTGGTGCAAAGGCCCGCCGAAGCGCCGGGACTGGTTTTGGTAGAGCTGCGAGATGACCTGCGTATTCTTCACCTGGTTTGGGTTGGCGGCAAATTTCACTGTGATCGGCTCTGAGGCTCCAGGCGGCTTTTGACCATTCAGGCTCTTGACAGCTTCCTCAGCCTCGGCTCGTTTATCAAACCGGATAAAAGCCACCCCACGAGAGACACCTGGAAACCACAGAACAAACTGTGACTACATTTTCAATCAACGGCATTGGAAGCACACCTAAGAATGGTGGCTCATTCTTATATTCAATAGCTAGAATTATTTTTAAAAAGCAAGGAAGTCATTCACCTGTCGTACCTGAAGACTGATCAACAAGTACTCTGGAATTTATGATATGCCCGAAGCGAGAAAACATTTCCTCCACATCCTTCTGTGTCATGGACCTGGGCAGACCGCTGATATACAAGTTTGCATCCTTTATTGTTTCAGAGCTGGGCCGTGCGTATGAAACCTGGCAGAGGGAATGAAAACTTCATTAAAAATACAAAAAAAATAATAAATTGTTGTGAATGTGAATAAAAATTTTACCAGAAGTACTTTGACAATTCATTTGCGCTTTTTAAATATTAACTTTACTTGAGATTTTTTTTAAACAACCAATATAAAAAAAAAGAAAAAAAAAAAAGCTTAAACAAAAATCTAATTGTTTCCTTCTACTTCTCATCTCAGACCAAAAACTACAGCACCTAAAATCAATGTCAAACTTTTACAGTTACAAAAAATAAATAAAACCTAAAAATATGTATGTATAAATATATAAACGGCCTGTCAAAGTAAGACATGTCAGAAAGGGAAGCAAGTCATTCGACTTCTCAATCCCTTCATCAGGCTGACATGTTATTAGCTAGTTAGCAGACAGCACAGGAACCACAGGAGAGTAAAAAGAAAATAAAAACCTTGCTTGGAGAATTATAGAACACCTTAGTGGACGTTACCTTGATAGTTTTGGACTGTAGCCTTAGTCCATTCAGAGTACTGATAGCTCTTTCTGCATCACTAGGGTTAAGATAGTTAACAAATCCGTACCCTAAACTGTGGCCTAGAGAAAAAAAAAGGAAAACAATAAAATAAAACAAAAAAACGTTGTATAGTTCAAAATAATCTGCAAACAAATATTAAAAACCAAAACAAATCTTAATATTGCATGGTGTGCAAAGTAAACAGACCATCAAAAGTTCCAATAACAAATTCAAAAGTGGGTCAAAAACTGTGATTAAATGGGAATTAATCTGGAACAGTTAAAAAACAAAAGCAAAAATAAAAACAGAATAGGAAAGAACAGAACCCAGAAACGAGACCATAATCTATCAACCTCACAAAGTTAAGGTCATCTTAAAGCATATATACATAATAAAGGCTAAACTATTTCTAAAACCCAAAATAAAAAAAAATGAAGTATTATTTAAAAAAAAATTTTAAGTTGCGCTTTAGGTTTCATTTGTGTTGAAGTCACTGGTGGTGCAAAAATAGTGAACATAGCCTATGTAACATAACTCAATGGTTGGAGGCTATATTAGACCTTTGCCACCCTGCCTTTGGTAGTCGCATGATGTCTTTCATTTGTTTCCCTTGTCAGCTGAATTGTTTGAGTTTTTTATGTTATGGTTTATTTATTAACTTTTTTTTTTTTTTTACACGTTTTTATTCTCCACAGTTTTGCTTACCTGCCATTTTATCTCGCACCAGCTTGGCGGACTCCACCTCTCCAATGCTGTTGAAGAGGCTTCGCAGCTCGTCTTGAGTCATGCTCTGAGGCAGGTAGTTCACTATCAGGTTAGTTTTTGCATCCTTCGCCTCATCCCCTCCCATGTGGTCTTCATACCCGTTAGACATCTCATACACGTCCTGCAAGTCAGCCAGTTGTAAAGAAAAAAAAAACATAATAAGCACACTGAATAAACAGAAAAGACACTTGGTAAACTAACTACAGATAAAAGTACACACATTTTTCTGTAGTTTTTTTTTTTTTCTGACAAATTGCAATTGTTAAAAAGATTCTGAAATGAAGCCAAATAGGCAGAATGAATAGGAAAAGAGCAGATTGATTTCACCACAGTTTACCCAGGAAATCAGTTTTTATTCTACCAACTTATAAATGTTTGCCTCCCAGAAAAGAATAAAGAAAATTACACAATAAAAGTGAAACAGACAAATAGCATCTAATGTTAAAAGCAAATTATATTGGTGTCCATGGTCTGGGGTAGAGTACATCCTGACGCTTTGGATCAGTTATATTTCTGTAGAGATGACGAGTGATTCAGGTTTATTTTCAATGTGACAAGTGGAATAAGTTTAATATAGGAGGTGGAGAAGAACCTGAAATTGGGGAAATCACAGCTTGTCCTACATCTTTATGATCATTCTCCTCAACAACAAAAAGGTTCCTTCACTCTGATCTTGCCTGAAACAGGCAAGTTCATGTGAGTTGAGGATTAGTTTGTCATCGAAGCATCACTTGTATTATTGTATGCCTCTCTAACTTTCAGGAAAACCATCCCTTTTTCCTTCTAAAATGTTCCATAGAGATAGATTTATGTAACAAATAATTTTCAACCGACTGTTAGTCCCCATTTTCATTTTTGACATGTTAATAGCATAGTTCATAGTTAAATTGCAATTGTCTACCCAGATAGTGTCCAAAATTTGAAAGAATCACAAGGACTGCTTGCATGCATTGCCAGATAGGCTACTGTTTACATCAAACTAAATAAATGGCTCTAGAAGATCACCGGACTTTATTTTAACCAATCCAATTTCAACAAAAAATTAAAAACAAAGTAAAGGACTGTATTTTTTGCCTAGTCTTTAATATGTAACAAATAGATTACAGATGACAGAGTAAAAAAGGTGATGAGAAATTTTTTGTCAACTTTATGACTCATTTTGCAATGGCAAAGTGGTTATGTTACTCATAAATGTAACTAAATCTTACGCCAAGTTCATTTTTCTACAGACAGTTATAGAAGAAAGATAAAACAGCTATTAAAGACTGAGGAAAAAGTTCAGCCTTATCTTCATTTTTCTTTTTTTGTAGTCACAGGCCAAACATTTGAATATAAAAAAGTAGCTGAGTAGCTTGTGTGGCATTATTGTATTCATTCTAAGATTAAAAAGCTCCATCACCATAACCAGCACACAGCTAATCTCCATTTTCAGTTATTTTCTTTGGCTAGATGGGTCAAATCTAGTGTGTAAAGATCTCTGGAGTCTGTCTCTCCATCTGTTAAGTTCCCACAGCATGACTTAAAGGTAAAACTAACCATTAAATCAACCTAAATGAGGAGCATTCAGATCAGCGAGGGACTCTGATTACGCAGTCCTTTGAGTGGGAAACACTGTCCATCAGGATGAAAGAGAGCCCTGTTATTACACCAGTCAGCTTGGTGGGGGCAAAGAGCAGCTGTGTGTTGGACATTTATCATTACTTTTATCCAGCAAACCGCAAAAAATATCTGCCAGTTACGCTATCTAATCTCTGGTGAATAACAAAGCCTGCACTTTGTTTTCCTGCAAACAGGTGACACGCTACTACACTGCTTGCATTGGGAGCAGGGATTTATTAATACTCACTTTAAAGTACTTATTGTGTCCTCGACGAACTGCCATGAAGACACTTCACTGCTCCTGAGGCTGAGCGAAAATGAGACAAAAAGCAGACAGCATGACTGCCACGAAACATGCGCTACACTACAAAGGACACACAACCGGGGAAATAACTATGATGCTGAATAAAAGTCTGTTTGAATTAATTTGGCCTGATTAATATTTAGGGGAGTTCAAGTATAGAAAATGTAATGTTTGTTAAAAATCAACTTAAACTGGAAATGACAGAACTTCACTGGGTTTGGAGTGACTACCATCATGGTATATGGAGATGCTATGGAGCCTGGAAATGCAACATGTTTGGCAAAATGAGGGCAACAAGGGGGATGAGAAATGGAAACAAAACAAAAAAAAAACAACTAAACAACAGTCTGAAACCAGAAGGGAAATAATCCACACTTCACTGTTAGATGACACAATGACTGCAGAAGGGAAATAATCCTTTTAACACAACCCTTTCATGCTGGGCCTTAAAGGGCGTCCAACTAAACCAGAGGTACAACCTAGACTCTCTTCTAGAGCTACTCTGAACCAGGGTTTCTTACTAATGTCTTTTTTGAGCCTATTTATTTTCTTTTTTTTAATCTTCTCTGCTGAATTCATTAAACTTCTTTGCCTGCTTGCTGATCGTGTCTTTGTGTTTTTTCTCCATATTGGGATTTGGCTTTCATACCTCGCCTTAAGGAGCAGTAGAAGATTTTTTCTGACGCATTTTTTTTACCATGTGGCTTAAAGATCAACTGCTTAGCAAGCAGTGAAATAGAAGGTCTGGAAATGAAACTAAAATAAATGGTCCCCACTACAGCGAGAAATCCATGAATAACCCCAACCAATCACAAAAGACGGCCCGTTGTGCACGATTGGTTCCTGACACGTCAATCAGGGTCATCTGCTCCTGTGCGCGTACCCTGACACATGAAAGCATGCAGGACGCCATGGCTGGAAGCTAGCCACTGTTATGCTACGTTCACAAATAAAGCAGGGGGTTCGGTTCGACTGCTGAGCCGCTGACTGGACCTGAGGAGGGGGGCTGGGGACCAGTAAGGTAGGCAGGGGGAAGCACGGGGACGTGTGTTTCGAGGCTGCCGTTACCAGGTTCACTCAGTCCCCCGCTGGCTCCCTGTTTCGACTATGTGCTGCACTGAAGTCTACCAAAATCCCAGACAATTTTGAAATTACCCCTAGAATTTTTTGGTCTGAAAAGTAGGACATGTTTGGGGGAAAAAAAGAGGACTTCTGGTCAACCTATTCACACCTAAAGCAGCAAGAGAAGCAAAAACGCCTGTGCTGTTTGATTGTTTATACTTGAAGTTTAGCTCTGATGCACAGCTGAAGCTTCTTTGCTGCTCTGGCTGTGCAGTGGAAAAAGTGGGTCTGATGCAAGTTGGGAGAAGCTACCCTATCCTTTCTTTGCCTGTAACAATGGCAGCTATATATGCTATAATCAGTGGGTAAAAAGTAGTTTGAATCTATTTTAAAGTGAGAAAGTCCACCTGAAACCATCTTCAGTGCTCTCAGATCATCCAGATTATCATCCTGACTTCAAATATAATTTCCGTCGGAACCGCTCAGACCCCCGTACACCGACGGTGCACTATCACTAGGAATCCCATTCAACAGCAGCCTCTGGGCCAGTCGCCTCCTCACAGTTTGCTGCTGCAGCTGAAAGGTCTTTTTCATGTATGTAATCCAAACTGCAGACTCCGGGATAATAAAAGTGAACATGTTTTTCCGGCAGATTTAGGCATTTTAGGTTAATTTAGGTGTTAATAAACTGTTTCAGAGGAGTGATCATAGCGCTCTGCATCTTCACTGCTTAGACACAATGTTCCCGCTGCTCTAGACGCGCTGCAAACAGCATGCAGGTTCATGTGTTTTGAAGGCTTGGTTTCATTGGGTGGTCTGAAGGGAGAGGCATGGTTGTGTATGTTCAAAAATATAGCTGGCTGGAACCGTTTTTCCAAGATCTCTTACTGCACCTTTAATACGGAAATTAAGAAATATAATCATTTTATTTATATCCCACTTGGTAAACCCTGGCAGAATCCACAGCATCATTAGCTGTGGGAAAATGGCACGTCTCCTTTTTGCTCCGACTATGGATTTAAGGATGAGACAGCTGCCTGTGAGACAGTGCTCAGGGAAGCAGGGAGAGACTCACCACAGCTCTGCTTTCTGTTGTCAGAGTAACCATAGAGTAATGGAAGGTTTCATATGAAGGCTGCTAAACTCACTGAGAAAAAGTGACAAGATTTTTCTCTAGTTGCCTTTAAAAGGGGAAATATGTAGCTAGAAATGTCCCCAAATATACAAAGTTAGAAACACTGGGCTGTTGACTAGTTTTTCTTCAATATAGAGATTGGTGCAGCACACAGCAAGCTCCATAAGCTAGACACCTTTGCAGCAAGACTGACAAGAGCTGCAGGTTGTTTTTTTTCTCTAAATAACATATTTCATGATGTTTAAATTAATATAAACTCTTATTGTTAGTAAAGTAGGTGTGCAAAGATGCACCTTGCTATATCATATGATTTACATCTTTTAAATAGTTTTTTATTCATTCTGAAAATCTGGCAGCTTTTATTTTGCTGTGGTAGTGAACCAAGATCAATTCCATGTTGCAGGAATCCTGTAGTTCCCATGTGATGTCACATATCCGAATTCACTCAGTCGCCAACCTCCACGTTGGTAGGCAGAATCACTTCAGAAACAGCTAAGGAAGTTTAACTATAAAGTATTTATTTTACATTTTTTCCCCACAAAATTTGCAGATGAAAGAATGTTAGGTGAAAGGATGTTCCAACCATGCAGACATCTCAAGAAGAGTAGCTTTTCATTCTTTCCTGAAAAAGATCACATATAGGATGGACCGAAAACAGAGGAGTTAAGCGCTGGACATAAGCAAGTGTGGTTATCAATCACCTACCACCGGGATCGGCCACCAAACAGTAGAAATAGACCAATATATTATGCATTTTTCTTTTTTTTTTAAATCAGCCAATGCATGCATTTTCCAGTGCATTAGTGAATTCAGCAGCTATGTTTTGAGATCATGTAAAATGCATGCATTGCCATTCCTTCCATTTGTTAAATTTTTTTTTTTTATATTTTTACTCAAGTAACATTTGTTATCATTGTGTCTTTTCTTTTAATCATATAAATGGGAAAGGAAAAACTAGTATAGACTCAAAGAAAAACTGCATTGTTCAGCCCCACACAGAATGATTAGGGCCTCTTTATTACTGGCAGGTATTTTACAACATAATGGAATAGTAAGGTTAATTAATGAGTGTTAGAGTGCGGTTTAATGTCTCTATAACATGCAAGAAATTTTAAAACACAATTGAAGAGACATTTATAAGGTACATGTGCTACTGTCGCATCATTCTGCATCTGCTATTTGTGCACAAGTCACTTGTGTCATCCCTCAGTATCAGCTATTTCTTTAGATCATATAATACTGTACATATAGAGTATTAAGAATATAGGCTGACATTGTAAATACACCAAAAACTTTCATTTACTTTCTCTTTCCATTAGTTCTGTTCAGAGACTGCTTATTATTGGGACTTTTGACAAAGCTATATTTCAGTATATAAGCACATATTTAACTAGAAAATTTCTAAAGAAATTTTGAGGGGGGCCACCTACTGCCCGTCTGGGTAACTGGGCCAATACGGCCCTGGCAAGTGACATTGGGGCTCCCCAGACCAACTGCTTACGCCTTTGAGGGCTGCTGAGGGAAGGAAAGAGGGCTAGGTCATGGGCAAAGAGAGCTGTGTGCCACTTGTGCTGAAATCTGGGAAATAGACGTGCACAGCATATGATGCACAAGGGTAATATGGGTTGTCCATATTGAACCGCAGTGGGTAAAGCGCAGTTGGCGGGCTCTGCCCGCCTGCTAAGAGCCATTGCAGTGATGAAATCACCATTGGCGGGCTTCGCCCGCCTTCTAAGAGCCATTGCAGTGATGAAATCACCATTGGCGGGCTTCGCCCGCCTTCTAAGAGCCATTGCAGTGATGAAATCACCAATGGCGGGCTCCGCCCGCATGCTCAGAGCCATTGCAGTGATGAAATTACAAATGGCTATGAGCAATATGCCAGAATGTATGAGTGTGTATAAGGAAGAGGCTTTTATTCTGTAGAGTCCCTGTAGTGTTATTTTGAAAGTCTATCATGGATGTGCATCAAAAGATGGGTCATGCCCAGCAGTGATATAGAATCCATTTCCAAATGTTAAATCACTGGTTTTCCATGTTATTAGGTGAATAGCTGCTGTATTACAGAGTAAATGGGAGACTTTTATTGTGAAATTTGCTCTGGGGTGTGTTTTGAAAAGGTCACTAGAGTCTAATAAAAACAACCTGGAAGAGTTTGGGTCATAATGTTGAGCCATTTGCATCAATTAATGCATTAGTATAATCTAGAGGCTTTTATTTTGTAGGGTCCCTGGAGTCTTATTTTGAAAGTCCAACAGAGTTGTGTTTAGAGAAAATGTTCAGACCCAGCAATGATAGTTGATGACTTTCCAATCGTTAAATCACTCTTTTTCCATGTTATTAGGGCAGTAGATGAAGCGGAAATGGGAGGCTTTTATTTTGAAATTTGCCATAGGGTGTGTTTTAAACAGTCTCCTAGAGTCTATTCTCTAAAATGGGGTTGAGTTTGGGTCATAATGTTGAGCCATATAGGGCAATAAATATATGTAAAAAATATAGAGGCTTTTATTTTGTAGGGTCCCTGGAGTCTTATTTTGAAAGTCTATCAGTGTTGAGTGGCAAGGGAAGTGTCATGGACAGCAGTCATATAGTGTCCATTTTCCAATGTTAAATCAGTGCTTTCACCCTCCATTGGATTAATATGTGCTGTTTAAAACAGCAGAGGTAAAATCTCTTTGAAGCACGGTTACCTTGACAACGCTTAACGAGCCTGTCAGTGACAGAGAGAAAAGCGCAGCACTATCGTTCCTTCGCTGTCAGGCTTTTTTGAATGGGAGGAACAGCTCCGAACAAACGACTGCTGAGCAAAAACCGTAAAAGGTATTAGAAAAATTCTTTCAGTGAAAGCAACATCTATCCTTTGTCTCAGACTGGGGTAACCTTCATGTCTGTAGGTCTTTCACAACCCAAAACGAAGCACAAACAAAATGGCTGATCCCACCTGCTCCTCCCTTTGTTTAAACTGCAGCACCACACTCTGTCACCTTTAAGCTGCTATAGCACCCCTCCGAACAAACGACAGCTGAGTAAAAACCGTGAAAGGTATCTGAAAAATTATTTTTATCTAAGCTAAAGCTATATCTTGTCTTCAATTGGAGTAACTTTCATGGCTGTAGGTCATCTACAACCTGAATGGGAAGAGAAAGAATAAGAAAAAACGGGTCCTCAGTCCTTAGCTTCTAACTGAGCTAGCTGCAGCAACACACTCTCACTCACCTTTAAGCTGCTAAAGCCCCCCTCCGAACAAAGGACTGCTGAGTAAAAACCATAAATGATATCTGAAAAATTATTTTTATCTAAGCTACAGCTATATCTTTACTTCAATTAGAGTAACCTTCATGTCTGTAGGTCTTTCACAACCCAAAACGAAGCACAAACAAAATGGCTGATCCCACCTGCTCCTCCCTTTGTTTAAACTGCAGCACCACACTCTGTCACCTTTAAGCTGCTATAGCACCCCTCCGAACAAACGACTGCTGAGCAAAAACCGTAAAAGGTATTAGAAAAATTCTTTCAGTGAAAGAAACATCTATCCTTTGTCTCAGACTGGGGTAACCTTCATGTCTGTAGCTCTTTCACAACCCAAAACGAAGCACAAACAAAATGGCTGATCCCACCTGCTCCTCCCTTTGTTTAAACTGCAGCACCACACTCTGTCACCTTTAAGCTGCTATAGCACCCCTCCGAACAAACGACTGCTGAGTAAAAACCGTAAAAGGTATCTGAAAAATTATTTTTATCTAAGCTAAAGCTATATCTTGTCTTCAATTGGAGTAACTTTCATGGCTGTAGGTCATCTACAACCTGAATGGGAAGAGAAAGAATAAGAAAAACGGGTCCTCAGTCCTTAGCTTCTAACTGAGCTAGCTGCAGCAACACACTTTCACTCACCTTTAAGCTGCTAAAGCCCCCCTCCGAACAAATGACTGCTGAGTAAAAACCATAAATGATATCTGAAAAATTATTTTTATCTAAGCTACAGCTATATCTTTACTTCAATTAGAGTAACTTTCATGGCTGTAGGTCATCTACAACCTGAATGGGAAGAGAAAGAAAAAGAAAAAACGTTTCATCACAGCTGAGCTTCTAATTGAGCTAGCTGCAGCAGGACACTGTCACCCAGCTTTCTGGTGCTTAAAATGTCCTCCGAACAAACGACTGCTGAGCAAAAACCGTATGAGTTATTCAAAAAATTCTTTCACCGTGAGCGTCAGCCATCCTTTCACTCCAACTATGCCAACTTTGGTGTATGTGTGTCTTTCAGAACAATATTTATGACGAGTTTAAAACACATAATGTCATTCGTTTTTCTCCCCTCTGCTGTTCCAAAACCAATGAAAAACGGCTCTGATTTTCATCGACTTGAGGTCGGTCTGGAGGGTTTTTAAGGAAAAGTATTAATCCTACCGTAATTCCGAAGACATTGTGTGGGTCCAGAGATTTCAGTCTACAAACTGACCAAAAATGGTGACTCTAGCTATAAATATGTGGCCGTGAGGGCGAGTTTAAAATGTTTTTGGGTCTTAAAAAAACGGCTGCCTCACACTCTAGCTTTTCAGTCTCTCCACTCTAGAAGGCTGGATTTTGCCAAAACTTTGTGGCGCTTGAGGTCTGATTATACAAAAACCGTAGCAGTTATCAACATGCCGTCTTCAGTTTTATGCAGACGAAGGATTTATCTACAAACTGAGCTTTAAACTGTTTTTCTACGTGAATGTATGCCAACACAGTGAAGCGCTGTTTTTTATGCTGTTTTTTTCCTCTCCCCATTCATTTCCTATGGGAATTTTTTGCGACGTTTTCGCTAATAATTCGCAAACCTTCGGACTAATGAGAAAGTTTTATACAAGCACGCATCGCCCCATTGGTCTCTACGCGTGTGCCAACTTTGGGCCCGATCCGACGAATGGTGCGTGACTAGTTACGCGCCGAAGTTTTTGGTGGCGAGGAGAACTATAAGCTATAATAAAAATAATACGCGGAATAAATATGTGAGATAGTAGTAGGTGGGCCATGCCTTCGGCATGTGGCCCCCCTAATTAAGCAGTACATATTCCAGAAAACATCTCAACTTGAAAATAGTTTTCTCAATTTCCAAATGTAGTTTGCACAGTGGAATATCTAAAAATAAAATAAAATCCAATGGGATTTTGTCTCAGCTTCTCACTATTTTAAAAGTAAGTTGATTATAAAACAATAAACTAACAATCATCTCAACTACCATGACAATAATAAAATTTAAACCCCATGTTACTGACATTAGTTTTTTTTTTTATAAACAAAATGTACTAGTATTCGTATTTAATCTCGAAGATGAAAAATAAAAAGAAACATTGGAGAACAAAAACTCAGATTTAAAAGAGAGCCGAACTTTACCAATAATTACTGTGCACATGTCAAAAATATATTATTGTAGAACAAATTCACGCTGTACTTCTGAATGTGTTGTCTTAGTAACTAGGCCGTTGCCATGGTGTACCGCATCATCCTATAAGATTGGTTGTCTGCTCGATCCATTTTCCTGCTGTTTGCTCCTTAAAGGCTTCAGTTGAATGATGAAAAATATAGTATCATGCTTTTTGTTTTCATATATGAAAATTGTATTTTACCATTTTATAATAAAAAAAAATAGTGTACAATGCAGCGGCCCGAGGAGCATTACAATAAGTTAATAGCATAGCATGATAGCAAGCTGCAGACTTCCTTTCCCGCTATTAAAGATAAAACCCTTGCAGTGAAACTCTATTTGACTCCAAGCAATAGACTGATTGTTTTTATTTGCAGTAACGTATGGAGCTACCACTTATAGGTGGGGGAAATTGGTCTGTCTAGCAGGGTTGTGCTACATTGACGCAAAGCATCGCGTCCCCATTTTAGAGAGCGTACTGTCAGCCTTCGTTCGTCGCGGCACCGAAAACCCGCGCGGCCTGCTAACAGGCCTCGGATGCTAACACCGTTAGCATTCAGCTTCACAGGCCTTGAAAACAGCATGGCGCCCATTCGCATGTTGTAAACTATCGAGACACGAAACCTCGACGTACACTAGTAAATCTCTCCGATTATAAAAAGAAAAACTATATATTCGATTCTTACCAGCTTATGGGGTAGTTGCTGTTTCTACTCCCCGCTTCTATTTATCCTCCTTTTAGATAACGTTGCCTTCGAGTCAGCCTGACGTCGAGAAGAAGCGGAGGAAGGAGGACGTGACCACGTGACGCCTCTACAGGACATACTCAGCATGCTCCTTATCTTGCTTACTATCCACTATTTTCATCCACACCAAAAAGCTTCCATTTATTATATATTTGTAAATGTTCAATATATATCACAAATACATAGAAAATGTATTTAAATCTATTAGAGGCGATGAAATACAAAGAAATTAAAAATCACAATTTCCTTTTATTAACAAAAAAACAAAACAAAAAAACATAAAGAGCATTGTGTATTTGTGCCTAGTAGAGCAAGTTCGTTTTCAATTACTAAAGAGGTACAATTTTAAATAAATACAATAGTAAAACATATGCACATTTTAATATTGCAGCAGCTATAACCAATACATATGAAAGATAAAGAAGTAATTTGGTCTAATTTCAGCAGTATTTATTAACCATTAAAAGTAAAAGAAGTCTACATTTGGTATTTTTAAAATATGAAACAAAAAAAGAACACATTTACCAAAACAAGTGTAAAGAGTTCATAAAAAAGACATAAAATAAATGCTTGACAGTTTATTGCAGACATCATCTTTATGGAAAAAGATGGCCTGTCATTTTCTAATGCAGTTACTTTAAAATTCTAAAACAGTGCTTGGAGCAGTTTTTTTCCCCTCCTTTGTCTTTAACTGTAGCGCAGTGGGTGATATTTGAAAGGTTGTTGTTCCATCATCATCATTCGTCCCATCGTAGTAAGCAAAACCAACTGCATAATAATGGAAAAAGGGAAAGCAACATTTCGTTAACTGCCCAAAAGTAAAATATAAAACATACTAAAAAAAAACACCAACAACAAAAAAAAAAATCTATGAAACAGGATTCAAACATGCCTTAGAGGCATTACCTCTAGGGAATATGAAAGATTTGTCTAATCAATTTTTGTGATTGTTTTTTTTCTTTCTTATAAAATAGTTTGTAAACACTTTTGGAAATAATTTGATATAATTTTTAAATTTGGTCAAAATGAAAGCTAAAAGACTGAAAGGCCAACATTATACTCACAATACAATACAATACAAACAACACAAAGACAAAATAAGTTAGCAGTACTCAAAAACAGAATTAAATCAGTTGCCACAATTATTTTGACTTCTGAAACACAAACATTTGAGTATGACAGAGCTTATATATTTGGAGTGTATTTTAAATGTACATTTTAATTATAATTAAAGTAAATTTACCACTTAAGAGACCTCAAAATTCTTCAGTTTGAGGTATATTAATGCATACTACTGACCCCAAAATGGCAGAAAAAGCTAAATTCACCAACTTGAACATCTAACAACTTTGATTGCCAGCATCTCTGAATATATTGGATATATACAGCATAGGTAGCTTGTGTGTTTTTAAAGGAACTATAAATACTAAAATGTGAAATGGTTTTGGACAACAAATAATAACCTCAGGAACACTCTTAGCTCAAGAAAGCCCTTGTATATGTTTGAGTACGGTAAGCAATACAAACAAAGATCTGGTCTATCTGTAGTCCACATCTTTAACAAAAAACATTTGCCTCAAAACTATATATATATATATATATATATATATATATATATATATATATATATATATATATATATATATATATATATATATATATATATATATATATATATATATATATATATATATATATACACAGCGGTTGAAATAAGTATTGAACGCGCCACCATTTTTCTCAGTAAATATATGTTTTTAGAGGTGCTATTGACATGACACTTTCCCCAGATGTAGGTAACAGTGCATTTAGGGCTGAAACAATTAATAGGATTAATCGTTTATTGAAATAATCTTCAACTAATTTAGTAATCGATTAATCGTTAAATGGAGTGTGAAGAGTGTAAAACAACCTTAACTGATAGAGTAACTCACTATTAATCCTATCAAAACTGTAAAAAGATATATAATGATTTTGCATTTAGGATTAAAAATTTTTTTTACGTCTGTCAATATGCTCTATCCAATACTCCTCAAGTGGAAATGTTTTAGTTTCACCTGGTTTAATTTTGAAATTATGTATAATAATGTGAAATGGCACATCATCAGAGATGAGCATAAAGTGAGTCACCACATGGAAAGCTGTAATAGACAAGAACAGGACCAATTGCCAACACTAAAAACCACAGAAAGTTGTAAAGTTGACTCCCAAGGATTTATTGTTGATCTTTTCTAACTCACCCATGGCTAAAATGATGTATAAATCTTAATATATATAGTCACACATACACCTACATCTTGTAATGAGTTATGCAATCCAAGTGGAACAAGAAAAAAATTTAACTTTATTGATCTCACAATGGAGAAATTAACTGTCTGCATTTAACCCATCACCTTTGGGGAGCAGTCGGCTGCCATTGTGCATCGCCCGGGGAGCAGTGTGGGGTTAAGGGTCTTGCTCAGGAACCCAGAATGGAGGCTGTGGGGATTGAACCGGGTACTTGCAACCTTCTCAGAGCACAAACGCACTGCTCTAACCACTAGGCCGACATTCCACTTTTTCTTTTCTTTTTCTTTTTTTTTAAAGAAAGAAATTGAACTTTACTAGACCAATGACATTAATTTGTTGTACGTTATCATGATCTGGTGTTGCTTTGGTTTCTGTTGGTTAGCTATTATTTCCCAGCACTGGTTGCTCAATGCTCAGAATAGAAATAAAAGATTAAAAAAAAATGACGGAAGAACCCTTATAAGCCATTTTATGACCTCAGTGGTTATAAGTATGCTTTTAGGATTCAGGGTAAGGTGTTCAAACCTAAAAAATACTGTATCAAATAGGGCTCGTAGTGGCAGCATCATGCTGTGGGGTTACTTTGTTGCTAGTTATCCAATATTTTAAAATTCCCTCAGATAAAAATCTAGATCATTCAATATGGTGTTTCAACAAATTAAAGCAGGACATGATCAGAGGCCCATCATGTAAAAAATAAAAATAAAAAGATGTGAACCGTACGCAATAGCTGGGGCTGTGCAAAGAAGACTGATCAAACATCAGGCCAGAATTATGCAATTTTATGATGTTTTTTTTTTTTTTTGATGGCTTAAAAAGAGTATGTGGTTAAATTGGAGTTTGCTAAACGAAATCTAACCTGATATTAGTGTGGGTGTACAAATATATTTGAGCCTGCACGTTTCTGTCTTTTCTTTGTTTATTGTTCATTGATTAAAGCTGTCTGTTGTAAGTTGTTCCCCTTTAGGAAAAAAAAACTTCCTTTAAATCCTGAAAAGCTCAGGCCATCTAACTGGAGCTGTAACTGGTTGTTTGATTTCAGAGGGAGTTGTAAATTCTGCAGGTGTGTTTGATGACATCATTGCACACTTACATTTATAACCAAAGACGCATTAACTTTTTTTTCCTTCTGGCTCAATAAAGGTAATAAACTGACATCACCTTGTGAAAACTCTTTTGTCACTTATGCAGTTAGATAATAAAAAAATCATGGTTAGAGATAACATAAAGGTGAGAAAGTTTTTCCCCTGAAAGACTTCTTTTTTTTTTGCATTTTGTTGTACCCAAATCAAACAAGTCAAACTTGTGAAGATGAAATTAGTAAGTGCAAAACAAAATGTATGGTCTCCCCTGCACACAGGTTTTCTTCTGTGAATACTCAACATACTAAAACTACCCATACTGCACATCAAATATAACCAATATATATGCTGAATGCACTTACTTTACTGCTTATTGCATCTCTGCTTTAATGCTAAACTACATGTCACTGCTCTGTACCTGCACATGTGTGATGAAAATAAATTCTATCTCATGTAATCTAATCTGATCAATGTGTTGCTTTGCTTGACTTTTTATCATCTCGTAGTAAATGTAGACAGATTAAACAGTTAAAAAATATAATGCACAAACCTCAGTTAAAAAACCCAGAAGACAGCTCCACATGATAAAACTCAGGATGAACTTAAAAGTCTCCTGCACCTTTATTTGACAGCCCTGGAGAAGAAAAATGTTAGAGAATAAAACCATAAAAATACTATTCCAAAAACAGCTTCAGCTTAAATGTCTGAATTTACTTTATGTACCTCAGAGTAAAGTTCCCAATACTGATTCACGCTGCCAGTACATGACACAAAGGTAGAGTTACAGCAGCTGCGAGGAAAAAGTTTTCCACCCGTGTGATTGAACCAAGAGGTGTCCAACCAGTCGGTGTAATTGCTGACTCCACAACATTGGAGCTGATAGAGATACAATATATGAAGTCAATCAAAACATTTCAAATAAGGTTTTGATGATGGAACACTTTGGAGAACTTCTTGGATCCCTCTGAACAGATAAATGGTTATTTATTTCCCTAAATAGGAATGTCCCAAACTGTTTTTGATATCAGAAATTGGTCTGAGGTTCTCCAAACAAAGAATATTGGAAAATGTTGGCTTTTATCTAAAAACTACGATATAAGCAAGCTGATGGAAACACTGTTCTTCTTTCTGTTCCTGTACTGTATACATTTTATGTAACCCATAGGTCAATAATAAAGGTCAGTTGTTCGCATACTGTCATCTACACTACAAAATGAGAATAAAAATAATAACAGTATATTGAATGAGTTTCCCTAAGTTTTGAAAAGAGCCGTCCTCTCCACTTCAAAAGAAAAATGCAATGCATATGCATGCTTTTGCAGTGTTGTTGACAAGTTGCTGTTTGCATCGCTCATACAAGCTTACTTTCCAAAAGAAGATTTGCAATTTTTCCAATGTTACGACCCTTGGCCATTTTCAAAGAACAAAGGTGAGAAACGAGAGCTTCAATGCTGAAACCATAGTTTACCACAGATATACACCTGAAAGTGTGCATGCTCAGGAAAAGATAGCTATCTAGGGAGAAGCACGTAGCACGGCCTTACATAAACAAATCACAAGAATGATTGACAATTACTAGGAGGACCACTTATTTACATGATACACCTGGAAAAGAAAATCTTCCCCTATACCAATATTATTATCAATTATAGCAAACAATGAAATGTAAATCAAACATTAAGAAGACATTAAACACATTCATTTTCTTAACTGTGACCATTTGAGGTTGTGAATTATTACATGACAAACATATTAAGGCAACAAACATGAATATGTTTGAATATGAATGTTTTCTGTTTTTTAAGAGCTACACACCTCCTTTTGAGTTGCATCAACAGTCTGAGAGTTTATGTCCTGACTGCTGCCAGTGTATTTCTCAAACACCTCGCTGAGAGACGCTGTCTCAGAACCCATCTGAAAAAGAGAGAGGGAAGAGAAATTGAATTTTTGTTTTTTAATTAGGAAAAAGTATGAGCTTTTGTACAGGAGGAATACCTTTCTAAAATGAACGTAGGCCAATGCAGAGGCGGTGCTTCCCAGGCAAAAGATCACAACCAGCAGATACACAAACTTGAGAAGAAAGCGCATTAGCAAGTGCGTTCAAATATCTGGTAATCATGCAGTTAAAGGGGTAACCCTATAAGGGGCTGTAAGGGGCATTATTCTAAATGTGGTCTCATACTCAGAGCTGAAACACTCTCACACATGCTACTGAAATGTTTTACATTTATTTCAATTCAAATGGGGGGGGGGGTGCTTTGATAGAAATGGAAGGGGGAAAAAGTTGTATGTTAAGATGAACCGACAGCAGCTCAGTGGCTAGGAAGAAGCTTAAAAGAGGCAGTGGAATAAGCATTTGTAAATAAGGATGCTTATGATTCCAGGAATCATCATTTTAAACTGCATTGCCTGCACTTTAAACACCATTACCTAAAGTTTAAAAAGACTGTATTTTGATAGGATACATGAAACCAAGATGTGTTTGTATTTGTTTGTCATTTTTTTCTCACTCCAATCATTAGTTTCTGATATAAAACTTAAGCATAAATTCATTCTGGAAGACTCTTATCAGCTTCACCTGAACCACATGCGATGTAACGCATTCAGCTCGAGCCGATCAACTCAGGGAGATCCCTGAGGCCATCTTCCAAGGTCCCCTTCATTTAGCTCCTGACCCAGCTTCTCCTCCCTCATTCTCAGTCACACTCTATTCCTTCTCTATGTTACTCATCCAGGCATATGTTCACAGCATCAAAGTCCTCTGCCAGGGCGCGAGCGCCAAAGAACTTATTCCATTCATGTTTTCATCTACTTCCGTCTCCTTGAACCCCAGTCGGCCTCAGCAGATGGCCACTCACACTGAGCCTGGTTCTGATAAATTGAATATTTTCTAATTGCAACTTCTCTCTGTGTGAGTCTCTCCAGGTTGAAATATTGTGCAATGAAAAGAAGGTTGAATTATTTTTTCTTAGAGCTTGTCAATGCATTGAGAATCTACAGAGAGGAGATTTGACCAATATTTCTCATAACAGGCTTTTAGGAAAACTTGATTACCATAGAAGAAGATTATCAATGTTTCGTCATTTCAGTAGTGTTAATAAGAGTGTTTCAGTAGTATGTATGAGTGCAAATTCAGAATAATATCCCCCATATAACCTCACCAGTCCTTGTAGACAACGGGAGTCCTTGAGGCTCAGCCATGTACCAAGGAAGCCGGTGCAGAGCAGAAACGCAGCACTGCAGAGTGTAAAAACGGCTGAAAGGATGATATAATTCTGAGAAAAAAATAAGCTGTAGTGTCTGTGCGTCATCAGAAGGTAGATTCCACCCATGGCCAAAACAAGCCCCACCACCTTGCAAAGTGAAAAAAAGATAAACATTGTATTAATACCATCTTGGGGCACATCCTTAAAAGCCATGACCACAGATAAACTTGAAAGCATAGCTTCCTTTCTTTGATTATAGGAAGCAGCTGTTTTTGTAAACAGACCCTTATCATGCTATAGAGGGGCTAAAATGTTGCCTCCTATACAATCACATCAACACGTCTCTTTGGGGTATTTGAAATTCTGTATTTGGTCACAGGAAAATGACACAGTCACTTCTGCCTGTGTTAGGGGCAGATCACTGTGAATGTTAAAGGAAAAATATTTCATCAAACTATTTCACTTAAACAACAAAATCTGAGAAAGTGGGTCGCGCATTTGTATCCTTTCCCCTTTATTCCTTACACTACCGAATAAAATCCAACATATAAATTAAATCAGTATCTTAATTGAACTGTTATTGATCATAGTATAAACGTCTTTGAAGGCTTTCCTGCCTTAAAAAGAATGGACGGCAGGAAAGATTTCCTCAACAACCGTTCCCAGCGAGTGAGAGTAAACGGCCATCATTCTGGACTGTCTTTCATATCTACAGGCTCTCCTCACCACTTCTCTACATCCTCTACACTGATGACTGTCGTTCTGAAACCGACATTCGCCACATTGTCAAGTTTGTGGACCACACTGTCATTGTGAGCTTGCTGGAGGACAGTGAAACAGCACATGGCCCCATCGTGGACTATTTCACAAACTGGTGCCAGGAAGCCATGCTGGAACTGAATGTCACTAAAACAAAGGACATGTGTATTGATTTCAGGCACAACACCTGCAACCCATCTACAACCAAATGGGCAAGACATTGAAATTGGGTCTATTATAGATGACAAATTAACTTTTAACAGCAACACAGACAGACTAAAAACCTGAATTATGTTGGGATCTGGAGATCTGCCAGCTGTCTCCAGCAGAGAGCGCTATGGGTCTCCTGAGCTGGAGCCTCCTGCACACCTGAGGATCATCAGCCCATCAGGAGACTAGCTACATAAGCAGCGGCCAGACCTGTCTTCAGCGCCGGAGTGTTGACCAGTTTTGGTTAGCAGAACCTGAGCCTCAGCCTGAACTTAGAATCTCTGTCTGCTCTGGAGAGTAACCCTGATCCTAACCAGTCTCTGTCTTCTCTGCTTCATAGGAAAACCTGATTGAAGTCTGTAGCTCTGGAGGAGCTCATGTTTGGAAACCTGCCTGCCCAGAAAGCCAAAGCTGAAGATCCTCAGTCTGTATCTCCCAGTTAGTTCTCAGGAGAGAACTAGGAGAACAACTCAAGGTCTGAACCTCACTAGCCTGAAGCTAAGCTCTGCCGCTGCTAAGCTCTCTGCTGAATCCACAGTCTCTGGACCCAACCGGTTCCCTCTCTCCACCAATCAGTCTGAACCTCATCAGGTACAAATCAGCATCAAAACTCTGTCAAGACATCACTGCTACCTGGCTAACCAAACAATCCCTCTCTGCAGATTACTCTGTGAAACCAAGTCCCGGACCAGTACCAGAACCAGTGCAATCCTACTCTGTGTGTGTTTATCTAAATAAACTGTTTGAATTTTTTACTCCCGTTTCCGGTGTGTGTTCTGCATGTGGGTTTAATCAGAGTCCCATCATGACAAATTAACTTTCACTGCAAAGATTGGTTAATCCTAGTGATCTGGTACAAACAGAGTTATACTATTATCATATAAAATGCCCAGAGGACCGTGACCAGTTATGCATTATGGGTGAAAAGCATCTGATGGCCAAGATTCTGTAGAGTACGGAGTGTACACTGCTGCAGGCCAGTAATCGCTCTTTCAGGGTTAAACATGTTTTCACCCTGGATTTTAGAAAGGAGTAAAGGATGCAAGTTCTTGAGGAGAAACCATCCATCACTAAACACGGTGAAAAGTCCTCTGATCCAACTCTCCCCTTTTTAATCCTGTCATTCTGAGCCTGATTGAGCTCTCTGGAAATAACAAGCAGTCATCCGAGCACTAGTGATTGGTTGTTAGGCTGTAGGTCTTTTTTGCATGAGAGCAACCCATTTTTGATCTTCACGATTAATTTCTCAATGTACAATGCAAGGAAATCTTGTAAGGCTGAGTTTTACCTGTAACTCCTCAGGTTGAAGAATTATTCTTTAGATGAGACAAAAATATTCAGAAGGAAAAACTTGTAAGATGGAAAAAAATATATATATATTTGATAAATACCAGAATAATGAGTAAGATTTTACTTTCTAACTTTTAGTTGAAAAAATGCCAATGGAATTTTGGCCCATTTTGACCAAACTGTTGGAGATGACCACTAACATTTAATGGTACTGAAATCAGAGCTTTGTAATGAAAACATCTGATGCCATTAAACTTCTTACAAAATAGCTTCAATTCAATTATGCAATTATATATGTATATATATATATATATTGTATATATATTTATATATATTTATATTTGCAAAAAATCTTTTGTTGCAGCCCTATTTAATATATTAATATATTATGAACTTATATATATATATATATATATATATATATATATATATATATATATATATATATATATATATATATATATATATATATATATATATATATATATATATATATATATATATATATATAGTTCATAAAATATTAAATAGGGCTGCAATGAATTATTAATCTGTTGCTTATTTTTTCAATTAATAATTAAAAAAGCAAAAGGTTGCTTTTGATGCTGGCTTGTTACACAACCTTTGCATTTTTTAACAAAATATTAGTATAAAGGATGGATAATTCAAAATTGTAGTAGCCTATCTTTGTATTGTGATTAAAACTGTTAGATGTGCACCTTCTCCTGAAAATGTTACCCAAGGTTGCAAAACAGTTGCTCAGATCCACAGTTCTCTTCCTAATATTCCGACTGATATAGGCCTTTTCTGATGTTTTCCCCTTGGAACGGTGCTCACGACATTCAGATATGAATTTGCAAGGAAACTTGATATTAAAAGCTTATAAATCCACATGAACTCCCACAATTTTTAAGAAACAAATTGTCTACTTGGTGGATATAAATTCTGGATTGTGAAGAAGTTATTTTGAAAAATAAATCTAATTCACCTGCTTTCATCAAACACAAACAGATTTAGTTATTTGACAAAATACAGAAAACTTTTAACTCTCTTTATTTAGAAACAGCGAGTAAAATCAATGTCCTGTTCTATATGTAAAACATCTGGTTTCAGCTGCTTCTATTTCCTTCTGCTTTACGGTAATGCACTTTTTTGTTTGTGTGTCATAATAAAAAGTTTTGGGTTGTTGGGTGATGTTTCCATTTGCTTATCAGATCCCATCCAGATGATTTAAACAGGTTAGGAAACCATTTTTGTGTGCCTTTTTCTTACATTAAGCTGCCGCTCACATGATGGGCTGATTGTGTCATATGACAGATGAGTCAACAATGAAAGCTGTGGCTTGATTGCGCACTTATAAATAGATAAAAGCAACATGTGAGTCTCTGCTTTTTGAAAAATTGGTTTTAGTTTTATTGTGAGTGAAATATTTGGAAAAGGAACAACAGGCACATATACAGTATAACGCTTAACTGCTCATCTTTATGTAAAGAAAGGTGTATTTTTGATATAATGAAAGAAAGAGTAAAATAAAGAGCTTACCCACAGAAGCTGACATATCAGATGAAGTATTGTTTTAAGCGTGTTTCGTTTCAGACAACACATCCTTTAATTATAGGGTCTCCAAGCAACTATCTACATGACCTGCCGATGTGAGAAATGCAGGAAGATAACTAAAGCACTCCTTTGCATAAAAAACACCTGGTTTAGAGGGAGTGGACTCTGTTATGGTGCTGTGGGTCAATGCAAACTTCCTTTTCTGCTTTTTCAAATCAGAAACCTTCCCCATAAGTGCGGGAATTAAACCCACCAGGTTTAATATAGACTTTTCCGGAGTGCATAGAAGAAGTGAAAATAGCTGATCCCCCTTTTTTTCTTTATTAAGATAAATAATTGTGTTAAGTTATAAATTCTAAAGCTGGACTCGAGTGTGAGATCAACAGCGCCCTCTAGTGACTTAAATGAGAAAGTGAATCCAAAGAACAGCTAAATGATATGACATAACTATCTATTTTGTGGCATAATTTACTGTATTGAATTAAAACGATGAAGTTTTTCAAGAAAAAAAAAAGATTTTCCTCTACAATATTTTACTTATTTAAGCATTATGAAATGTACTGATCAGAAGTGTCACCAAATAATAGGAGTCTCTGTAACGAAGAATTATTAAAAATGGAAGTCGAGAATCTTTGGACATTTATTTCAAAATATATGAAAAACCATAACAAAGTTGTTTTAATAGGAATAAAATAATACATCACAGCAAACATCTCCATGATATGAAATGGGATAAAGCTTCTTAATTAACCAAAATAGGATTCTACCACAATGTTTATTAATGATTGATAAACGTTGGAAAGCTCACTTTAAACTCCATGCTGTTGTAAAGTGTGTTTTCATTATAATCTAGAATGGTTTCTGATTCTGAACAGTTAATTTTTTTATGTGAGCTTCCTTTCATGAGGTGCAGAATAATTTGTAGTGGACATAATTAATAACATGCTTTGTACTCTGATTTCATTAAAAACATGATTAGAATGTGATCTTTACTGATAAAGATTAAATTAATACTTTTCTAGTTTCTCTGTCTTACAGTATGTTCCACCGATTAAGCTCTCCAGCTCAGCAAAATCTTCACACATAGAGTCATTGACATTGAGACATTGTCCAAAATGTATGCTGGCTTCATTAACCTCTAATGATAATCACCTAGACCAGGGTTCTTTAGTTCTGGTCCTCGAGGTCTGTTGTCCTACACCTTAGATGTTTCTCTGTTTCCACACACATGAATCAAAGGGCTATGATCTCCTTAGTCTGCAGTCCAGTTCTCCTGAGTCCTGCTAATGACCTGATTATCTAACTCAATTGTTGAAGTAGAGCTATGCCTAAAAGATGCCGAACAACAGACCTCTAGGACCAGAAAAGAGGAACCCTGACCTAGATCACCATCTCTAATGAAAATTCTTATGAAGGGATGTTTTGATTTAGTTTCCTGAATAAGCATCATGTTAATTTTGTATATGCTAAATACAGAGGAAATACAAATGATTTAATTTCTGCTACAAACAACCAATAAATATAAGTTAAATTCACACATTTAACAGTAATTACATTAATGGGGTGAAAGAGAATGAAATCTAAATGTTCAGTATATGAAATTTAGAGTTCCTACTCCAGTAAGTCAACACTCTCTCTGCTCATGTAAGCAGTGGTGCCTGTCAGTCTCCTTAAACACCACAAAAACAATCTAGAAATATGTAAAGATTTCTTAAATTAACTGTATTCACCCTCAATTTGAGAAGCTAAATAAGATGATTTGCCAATGGAATGAGTATTTTTATTTTTAAAATAAGATAATTAGATAATATGCACTTAAAATAAGACAATGCAATGGGTTTTTTTTCTTATTCTAAATTTAAATTGTTTTGTTTCATTGGCAAAGTATCTCACTTGCCTCCTCAATTCAAGAAGAGGTGCACCTATTTTAAGATAAAACTGACTTATTTAGATTTCTATTTTTTGCACTGAGCCAAGCTGGCAGATCTGAGGGAGGTCTTTTTTACAGATTTGTAACTCTGTGTGCAGGCCCACTATGCTTCCACAAACAGTAATAATCTCCTGCCATAGATTCATTCATAGTCAGCGGGAACTGAGGCTGTGATCCACTGCTGCTGAAAGGCCTCTGCATCAGATGCACGGTGGCTGGTTTCATAAAACAGCAGGCTAGGAGGCTATCCAGGTTTCTGCAGATACCAATTCAGATCATCATCAAGTCGACTAGATTTTAGAGTCCAATTAAATCTTGTAATCAGAAGATCCTGAATTAAAATTATATCTCTTAACTTAGCATGAAACTGGACTGTCAGTATTTGGAACAAGATCAGAAAGACCTTCATTATTGATGTATGCAATAAAGTTAAATCATACACTGTGAAACTGAACCACACAGCTTATTGCTTTAATATGATCTGATGCTGTGGGAAGTGGGGCATCACCTTGTTTTCAAATTAGAACTGGAGCAGCGTATGTAGGGCTGAATGATTTTAATCAAAGTACAGCGAAGACTGGTACTGTCCTCTTGTGACATATATATAAATTTATATATATAACAGGGAAACCAATGATTTAACATTTGGAAATTGAGTCTATATCACTGCTAGGTATGACCCTTCCCATGACAAACATCTATGATAGACTTTCCAAATAAGACTAAAGGGACTACAAGACAAAAGCCTCTTCCTTATACACACTTATTCATTGCGACATACTGCATGGCTCATAGTTATGACCCACACTCAACCAATTTCTTGAAATTACAACCCAAATGACCCTTGTGTGTCATACATTGTGTACGTCTATTTCGCAGCTTTCTGTGCCAATGGCCTTGCCCTTTTTCTGTCCTTCAGGAGCTCTCATAGGCGTGAGCAATCAGTCTGGGGAGCCCCAATGTCACTTCTATGGGGGGCGGTTTTGGGGGCCACCCATTACCCAGGTTGCCTTACCAGGCAGTAGGTGACCCCCCTTCAAAATTTATTTTTATATTAAATTTATATTAAAGAAATTATGTATTTTTTCTCTTCCAATTCCTGAAGTTGACCCTCAAATAATTGATTATAATATTTGGCAAATGTATTTGATACAGCTTTTGTGTCAGTTTCAACATTGTTGGAATGGAGATTTTTAATTTTAGGAATTATTTGACTAGCTTGTGCCTTCTGTAGTTTAGATTATAATAACCTGCCAGCTTTGTTCCTTTCTCATAATATTTTCTATCAATAAACCTAAGGGCCCTTTCTGCCTACATTAGGGTGACCATATTTTCATTTGGGAAAACCAGGACACCTTGGGGCGGGGTGTTGGGATCTCTGCTCCTATGCATAGAGATGTCTGTGGCATGCACTCACTTAACATAGACCTACGTAATCCTACAATAACATGATATTTACAGTTGATTTATTAAAAATTCTTTTCAGTAAAAGTCAACAGCAATAACTCCAATAACAAACGATAATTTCATTCAAAATATATTTATTAAAAATGCTTAATAATTCCTGTAATGAATGAATAGCACAATGAAAGAAATAATGTCTCATGTCTCATTCAAACATCCCTCAATTAACAATAAAAGTTAACAATAACTCTCAACTCCCAATAACAGATGATATTCAGCCTCAAAATAATGTCTGTTCTGTAGGCTATTGGAAAAAATAAATTAACAAATGAGCTAATTAACAAGAAAATACCTCTTGTGTAGCAAAAATTATTCAAAATGTACCAAAAACGAACAAACATATCAATAGACTATCTTTACTTTCGGTGTCCAGGTAGCTTTTCAGATCCCTTGCACCTGCATTGGACACCGAGACATAATGTGCCTGCTTTGCACACTGTGCACAAGGCCTCCCGTTTGTCTCGACCCGGTCTGAAAGCGGGGAAACTGTTTTGTAAATCGTCGGTAAACATACATTTGCGCTTTTGCATGTTGTTGGCGTACTGACAGCCACGCTATCTATATTCTGATTAAGAACAGGGCTGCCCGCACTGCCAAAAAAGTAACTGCCAGTATTTCTACTTTTCTTTTGTTTTAAATCTTGCTCTAAAATCAGTCATTGGCCTTATTGTTTATGTACCTCTTTTTTTTTTTTTAGCCCCATATATAAGTATTTTTTTCTACCCATGTTGTAAATGTTTGTACCTCAACGAGTGTTTGTACACTATTTGCTTGATATATAAATAAAGTTTGGAAAAAAAAAAAAGGGCTGCCCACACTGACCCGGCTCAGGGATTACGTCACACGCAGCGTCGTGCGCAGTGCCCTGGTGCCTGTAAATTTAATGGTCCAATTAGGGTAATTTAAAAAATCAGGACATTTCCTCACCTTCTAAAAAAAACCCGGGACGTCTGGGACAGGACGTGAAATACGGATATGTCCCGGGAAATACGGACGTTTGGTCACCCTATTATACATCAGTATCTCATCTAACTTGGCTCTATTCTCTTTAAGTTTATTCATTACTTCTTGTTTTCCACTTCACCTATGTTCAAATTCTAATCTCTTGATTTCAGTTTCTAATTCTAGTTTTTTAAGTCTGTCTTTCTCTAACTTTGATCCTACAGATATAATTCCCCCCCTTACTGCTATCTATGCATCCCACAAAACAGAAGGTGAGGCCAAAACATTGTCATTCAAAGCAAAATAATCTAGTATTACTGCCAGACTTTGTTTAAAGGTTTTATCTTTCTAGCCTGTATATCAAGTTTGTGCAAGTGGCTGATGAGATTAACTCTATAAATGGTAAATGGTCTGTAGAGGCCTTTTTCAAGTCAGGAGACTTGACCCAAGTGCTTTACACTACATTTATTCATTCACCCACACACTGATGGTGACAAACTACATTTTGTCCTTGAACCCCAGTTGGCCTCGGCAGATGGCCGCCCACACTGAGCCTGGTTCTCCTGTAGGTTTCTTTCATTTAAAAGAGGTTTAAGTTCATTTTGACATTTACTGGTAAACAGCTGAGGCATCTTTAAATGATAAATGTTATCTATCATAATTGACCTTAGTACTTTTGAGGTTTCTGTCAGCTCTGTGTTCAGTGGTCTGTATCAGGGTCTCTTTCTCCTCAGCAGCTGCAGTCAGTTTCTGCTCAAACAGCTCAGTGTGTCTGCAGGCTGACTGAGGGAGGTTTTTGTACAGCTAAAAATCAATGTGTAAACACAACATCATCATTTACTAGGTGTAGGCTCTGACAGTAATAAACTGCTGCATCTTCAGCCTGAAGTCCAGTGATGGTCAAAGTGAAGTCAGTGCTGCTTCCACTGCCACTAAACCGATCTGGTGTTTCTGTATGAAGCGTTTTTGCGTATTTTATCAGGAGCTTTGGAGGCTGTCCTGGTTTCTGCTGATACCAGAACATAGCCTCATCACCATCATCATATTTAAAAACAGCAGGACTTGTTGTACACCCAATAGTGACAGTTGATCCTGGAGCAAATGTCTCCACTGGAAGATGAATCACAGTCACCTGAGCGCTGCATCCTGCAGACAAAAACAAATCCTTAATTTATCAGCAGAAAGAAATGAGAGAAAAAGCAGCACATCATGTTAAAAATGTTGCTCAGGAAATGAACCTGTAAAACAGCAGCAGGTCAGCGTCCAGATGAGGATGGAGATGAGAGTCATGGTGCTTGTTGTTTCTGCTGGCTTGACTGACAGATCAGAGTCCTGCAGTGTTAAACTCTCAGGACTATAAACCTTCTCAGTTCCCTAGAGGATCAGCTGACCATGCAAAGCCTCCTCTCTATGGAAATGATTTCTCTGCTCTCAGCGCACTGGAGACAAACAGAGACACAACATCTGAACAAAGAGTGGCTGGATATAAACTATTCAACACCTAAACAAAAGAGAAGAAGATAAAATAGAGACGAGAAGAATTTTGGTATTTGGATTTAAATCCAATCTCTTTTAAAGGTATAAATAATTCTTCCCTTTTACTAACAGATATTTCTAATATTCTAATACAGCAAGACTTATAAAAGATGTATATAATTCAATAGTTTTGAGATTTGTATAACTTAGATTATTTTTTTAAAACCTATTTTAGCTTTTACAAAAAATAAAACATGAATTACTGAAGAATGTAACAACACTCTCCCATGAGGCAAAGAAACGTTTGTTTCTATTGGGTGATAAACTGAAAAAAAAAAATCATAAGTTATGATGCAATTTAAAGCTGAGCAAATCCTGGAAGATTTGTTTAAAAAAATGAAGTATAAACTGTTCCGTTTTTATTCTGAAAAGGAACATTTCAGCAGAAATTTGTTTGCCGTCAGAGAAGGAGGTTTTTGTACTTAATGAGTACTTAATGAGTTTCTATCACTGTGGTGGACTTTTGGTGGAGGAACCAAACTCATCGTTGACTGTAAGTACAAGAAAGATTTAATGCTGCTCAATCGTCTAAATTTCCTTTTTTTTTTTGCTTTTTACCGGTATATCTAATAAACTAAAGAGAAAGTTTTGTAGCAACTTTACGACAGTTTGGGGGAAAAAAAGTTCTGAGGATGAGCCTTGTAGAAGTCAGTGTTTGTTCTGGATTGTAAATTGTTCAAATCAGAGAAAAAAATAAATTTATTTTCTTGTGCAGCCATAAAATGTGTAGATCAACATTATCTACTTTAGATGGTTTAAAGTTTAATTCCTTTTTACAGTTGATTTAATTCCTATTCAAAATTGTTTTTCTTCTTTACCCTTTTTTTCTAATTCTAATATTTCGTTTTTCATCATCCTTTTGTTAGGATGTTAATTAATAGTGAATATCTGATCTGGATTCCTGTTAAACTGAACTAATATTTTATTAGTAAACTCAGATCAGCTTTGTCTTCATGCTTCATTTGTTTTCCATGTAGTTTAAAGGAAGTGAAAGAAACAGATGTCAACGTTTGAACTGTTCCCTCATGAGTGTTTCAGCTCTCTCAGTTTAATCATCAGAAAATCATCTCAGGGATTCATTATTAAGAGTCACTGATTATCAGAGACGTATGAAGATGTCATCATTAACCATGAAGAATGAAGCTTTGAAGGTGTTTTTAGCAGCTCTCATTATCATTCCTGTGTCTTTTCTCCCCCTCTCCTCCCCCTCTCTCCTCCAGTGGGTGTGGTGCGTCCCACCCTGACCGTCCTCCACCCCTCCAAAGAGGAGCAGCAGCAGAGCAGTGTCACACTGGTGTGTCTGGCCAGCGGGGGCTTCCCTTCAACCTGGAGGCTGGGCTGGAAGGTGGGGGGCAGCAGCAGGTCCTCAGGGGTGTCTAACAGCCTGGAGGTCCTGGGGAGGGACGGCCGCTACAGCTGGAGCAGCACCCTGAGCCTCCCTGCAGACCAGTGGAGGAAGGCGGGCTCAGTGAGCTGTGAGGCCAATCAGAGTGGACAGAGTCCTGTCACTCAAACCCTGGACCCTAACCTCTGCTCAGAGTAGAGCTGCAGCTTCTTGTCTGGAAATCATGTTCTTGTATTTTATCCAAAAATATCACTTTTCATATTCACACAGATTTCCAAATCATTGTAAAATGTTCATTAATAAAACCTGAAGTAAACTGATTGTTTCTATAAAAGTGCAGATTTGTTGGAATCATTTGCTTTGTATTTGTTTTTGTGTTGCAACATACTTGTTGAAATCTCATCTAATGTTGTTTTTAGCCTCCCTTTAAGTTTTCTAAAGCATTTTGAAACCTGCACACGTAAAAGTGCTGAGGTTTATAAATGGGGCAAAAAGTATTTATAATAATACAATTTGGTATTCTATAAGTATACCAAATAGTAAAAACAATAACATTAATATTGATTTTAAATGAATTTCTTCCTATTTTTTCGTTATGTTTTTCTTGTTAGAATTTGTTTAAATCCATCCAAATAACCAAAATTATTCAATTACAATTGTGAAATATGTAGTTGATAATTAATGGGTAATTTTATCTTCCTCTGTCTATTAACCATACAGCCTTAATAATACTAATTTAAAAGCTACAACAACCTAAGATTTCCAACAAAATGTGTAAAAATGTGCCTTTAACAATGAGGATGTAAATCATTATTAAGTGTAACTGTGATGGTCATAAAGCCCAGCAGCTGCTGGAAAGAAGGATCTAAAGTTCAGACATAACTCATTAGTTGCTCAAGTTGAAGTTTATTCTTTAAAGAGAAGGTCTGCAAAAGTGCTTCGCCATTTAGAAGTGTCAAAAAGCTGAATGCAGATCACAAAAGTTGGAAATCCAGGTTCATTATAACATCTCTAAGAAGATAATTTACAGATATAATTTACAACTGAAAAGTGCAAGAGAATCTTTCTTCTCTGAAACCATTTGCAAAAACACTAACAATGCACAAGTTTTCTTTACCACAGTGACTGTAGCCCCTGAACTCCACCAAACCAGGGCCTATAACAAATGGACTTATTTCCTAACTGAAATCATTCATAAGATTAGAGGGGCAGTGCATCCATATTAAGTCCAGCACCAAAGTTGCCTCCAACTTGAACTGATCTAGAGAAAAATTTTCCATTTTTTACCAAAAAAGCTACAAAAATTCAGAAGAAATCCAACACCAGTTAAGCTCTTTTTCCTGCTGTCTCAATATTTTACCCACAGCCTTCCTGCCTAAAGCTCTGCACTTTGATTAACATTTAAAGAAAAAAATTATACTTTCAGTTCACTGAGTTTCAGCTTTTTCTGTCTACAAACCATGCATAACATTGTGGTATGTATGATAACGTTTTTTGGTGGGGAAAAGAAAATACTGTAAAGTTTATAAGATATTTTTATGTGTTCTGTAAATGTTTTTACAACACTCATAGGTTCTATCTACAGCCAGAATGGTTTATGTTATGTGTTGTGATTTCCCTTCATCAGTGTTTTATACTGAGCCCATCAGCGTGCAGATTGTTATTATAAATGTTAATTTATTTGATGGGTTGTATGAGTACTGTAATTTGCAAAATAATAATAATAATAATAATAATAATGTTCTGTGAAAAATTATTGTTGTTTTGAAAGTAAAGCCTGATTTTTCAGGAGAATTGAAGGGCTTTGAACATTGTGTGTGTTTATTATTGTGTGTAGAGTTCTGAGAATATGTTTAAATGTTCAAGAAAAAAGGGTAAAATGCCATATAAGTATATATATAAAAACAATATATAAACAAGATAAAGAAGTGATCTGATCTCTCTATGGTCTATGGGATCTGAAAGATAAGCTTAGGGAGTTAGAGATTAAGCACTAGAAAATGCAGTCTTAACTGTTTCTGAGAGAAATTGAGCTAACCCATTTTGGGCCCACTTGATCATGAAAAGGTTATCAGGTCAGAACCAAGACCAAATGATACTAAACAAAGGGGCTTGCTAAAAAAAAACATAACAGAGTCTCTCAAGTTTGGATCTCTAGCACTGTTAGAACATTGTATTGACCTCTATTGATTGATTGATAATTAAACATATTTATTTACAGTTTTTCAAAATTGCTAAAACTCGTTTGTTGAAACCTTCTCCCATTTTCTCAAAACCTTAAACACAAATCCAATGAACTAAAACTGTTTTCATAAAACCACAGACTTCTCAATTGTAAGCAAACTTTTACATCAAAACCATCTCTCATGTGGTCAAAACCAAACAATGTCTTCAAATTATGCTCCCAGCAAGTAAAAACTGATTCACCAGAGTATTTACTAGACACTACAGAATATTGTTCAAGAAATAGCAACCACTATATGAAACCAAAAGAACATTTTCATTGTTAATTTATTTAACATGAAATATATTTTACGCAAAATGAAAATTGTAAAAAAAATAAAATAAAAAGTAAAGGAAAAAAAGAAGGAAAAGCAATTTACTGGCTCTGTCTGTTTTCACCAACAACTTTTCATTCCAAAACAATGGGAAAAGGGCCCTTTTTTGCAGGAGAATTCAAGGGCTTTGAATATTGTGTGTGTGTTTATTATTATTTGTAGAGAATATGAGAATATGTTTAAATGTTCAAGAAAAAAGGGTAAAAATGCCATATAAGTACAGTATATATATATATATATATATATATATATATATATATATATATATATATATATATATATATATATATATATATATATATATATATATATAAACAATATATAAACAAGATAAAGAAGTGATCTGATCTCTCTATGGTTTATAGGATCTGAAAGATAAGCTAAGTGAGTTACAGAGTAAGCACTGCAGTCATAACTGTTAACTGTTCCTGAGAGAAATTGAGCTGCCCCATTTCTGGTGTGAATCAGTTCTGGCAGAACTTCAAGCCTTGGCAAGACTTAGCAGTTTTATCATCACAGAGCTGTTGCATCACCTGCAGAGAATTTACCCTTGTACAGTGCAGTCAGTCATAAACATTCCACCACCATGCAGGTAAAAACTCCTGTATTGGATTTACAAAGGGGCAGTCGGGTCGGGTGGAAGAAAAACCCTTGATAAAGAGCTGATCGTTGGTGAACTACTCATGGATCAGGGCAGAATGGTGAAAACTAATGTAGTCCCAACCCATGATACACTAGATGCACTGCTTGCTGATCTCAATGTTCACATGCATTCATTAAATCCTGAAGACCACCAAGAAAGATTAGGAGATGTTCAGTGATATTTGGCCCCAAGCTTCCATGCAAGGGGAGAACCCCCTGGTTACTTTTGGCTGCACAAAGGATAAGGGTACATATTCACCACTCTAGCAGGGACTTCCAAATATTCTTTGTAAAAAAAAAAAAAAAATGAAAAGACAAAATGAGTACAGTACTGTAACTGACACAAGGGGCAACTTTTTTTTACTACATTTACATACAATAAAACATTTGTTTACTGTACTGTAATACAACATTTGCAACCATCAACCTAAAGTTACAGTCAGCCTGTAAGCAAAGAACTGGAAGTGTGTGCAGGCTACACTTATTTACACATACCGTTATCTTAGATTCCTCACTCTTGAAGAATTGTGCTCAAAGAGTACTCTGTACACTTCTTTCTAAATAAGTCGGTTATGTTGACAAACACGGTCAATAGTCGATACAGACACACTATTAATGCCATCAAAGTTGACATTGTCTTCAATTTCTCTTTGCTGGATTTCTCTGAGCACCCCATCCACCTTTGTTTGGTCGTCTTTCAATTCTACAAAGGAGAAATTAGCTTAAAGATGTGCACATACAGTAAAAACAGCATCATAGTGAACCATACAGTTATACCAACAGAAAAGTGTTCTATATGTCAATTACCTGTTCTCTTCTCTGAATGTCCTGATGATGCTGGCCACTGGTAATCTGCTCAAATTAGACTGGACTTTTTGTCCTGCTTCTCTCATTTTTAACCAATGAACAAAGACATGATATATGATAATAGTCGAGATTGCTTTGGGGATGATTGATTTCTGTCTTCCTCCGTTATGGTTCTCCCCTTTTGGACTTCTTTATGTGTTTTCAGTTGTTTATGTCATTCTGTTTTCTTGGTCATTGGTGTCAATTTAAGCTGTGTTATATTTTTTGTGCTACTCTCTGTTGCCCCCCTGTGCCAGTCTCCTTTCCCCTTGGCTCCCTTCGCATCACTTCTTTCCACACCTGCTTCATATCAGCTGATTTGCCAATAATTTATTCTGTCTCCCATATTTACACCTCCTCTGAAGTTCCTCATTGCTGGTTCCCCATTGTTACTTGGCTCCTCATGTGTGTTTTCCCCTAACTTCTCCTGGTTTTTGGTTTTCTGCATTGTGTTCCTGAATTTTGTTTCTGTTTCCCAATAAATTAGTAAAAAAATCACATCTGCCTCCTCATCTCTGCATTTGAGTCCTCAACCAACCTCCACCCTATGTTGACATCCTCTGCCTCTTCCGTGTCTCATTCCTCCTTGTACACCACATCTTATATGTACTCATCTGCCTGTCCTTTGTGGCCCTTGGCACATGGGCCACCTGTACTTCAGGTTTTCCTCTTGTGTCACAGTTTTCATTGATTGCATTGATCTGTTTGAAGAAACTGGGAACCTCTCAGTCTTCATCATCACCGTCTCAGTAGAGCAACAGACACCCCCTGCAAATGACTTGACCCTTTTGCGAAACAGTTAATGCTGATACTTCAGTGATCCTACCACATAGAATTACACGTAGTAGTTGACCACAGCAAGATGGAGGCAACGCATGTCTCCAGTGCCAGGCGATAGCGGTCAATGCAGGGTCCAATTATAAACATTTTTATGGCCTGGACTGCTGATTCAGACACCTGAGAAGGATGGACCTCTCATTACGGCAATAAGTTTGGTCTTTGGATCCTTAATTACAAGATGAGCAGCAGGCCTTGTTACTTATGTTGCAGATGGTATTTTTTCTTTTGAGGCTTTTGTTTTTGACTTGAAAGCAAATAAAGACGCAGGGGGGAAAAACTCATAATATTGAAAGTATTAATATAGATTTGATGCTCTTTTAGTTTATAAATTAATCCAGATTAACCAGTAGGAGCATTTTTTTTTTTTACTGACACAACTTATAAAAGGCTTCCTATGTTTCTTGCCTCTATATTCAGATTATCTAAACAGCGGAGATTTACTCTGGCTTTTGATTAAAAATTATCTTTTTTCATTCTTGTTTATTTTGACTTTAGTACTATTTATATATTTATGAAAATACATTTTTGAAATGTTCTTGTATTGCAATTCTTTTTAATGAGTGTTGACAAGTAATGTTAAAAAATAAACATTACATAAATATTGGATATTATCTATCATAATTGACCTTAGTGGTTGGTGAGGTTTCTGTCAGCTCTGTGTTCAGTGGTCTGTATCAGGGTCTCTTCCTCCTCAGCAGCTGCAGTCAGTTTCTGCTCTAACAGCTCAGTGTGTCTGCAGCCTGACGGAGGGAGGTTTTTGTACGGCTAAAAATCACTGTGTGAATACACCACCACCATGGTTGCCCAGACAGTAATAATCTCCAGCATCTTCAGCCTGAACTCCACTGATGGTTAAAGTGTAATCAGATCCAGATCTACTTCCTCTGATTCTAGATGGAGTTCCTGAGAACAGAGTTGAAGCGCTGTATATAAGAAGTTTGTGAGGCTGTCCGGGTTTCTGAAGGTACCAACTCAGATCAGCACCAATATTAGAGCTTCCTGTGGCGCTGATGGTCACAGTGGCTCCAACACTCACTGACTTTGATCTGTCAGACTGAGTCAGAAAATTGTTGGCAGATGAAGCTGGAATGAAAGAAAAATTAATTTTAATTCAGAAGGTTAAAGAAAAAAAAGAATAAATTTTCAATTTGAGTTCAAAGAAAATAAAAATAAAAACTATCCAACAGGTTTAAAAGTCAGTCTGACCCTGAGTGAGAAAACCCAACAGAGCAATCAGAGTTACTGGAGACATCATCCTGATGCAGGTTTCAGAGTCAGAGCAGAAACACACGTTGGACCTTCTGTAACAGAGGAACTTAAACTGTGAGGAGCAGAGATGAATTTAGATCATGCAAATCAACACCTGCTCTGATGAAACAGGAAGAACAGAGATAATCCAAACCGCCACTTCATTTTCTGAGAATATTTAGTTTACCTCATTTCTTGTAAATCATAATTTACATTAAATAAATAGAAATCTGAAGTTTTCTTAAATGAATAATTTATAGGACTGATAGGTAGCTTCAACCTTTCCATCCATCCATCCTCTCAACCAGTTTCTCCATCAGGGTCACAGGGGCCTGGTGCTACATTTCCAGCAGTCTTTGGATAAATGGCGGGGTACACCGTGGACAGGTCACCAGCCAATAACAGAACAACACAAAGACACTCAGCAAAAACAACCGAAGGCATCCACTCTCATCTAAGGGCAATTGACACACTGATAAACTTAACAATTTGTTGGGATCTGGAGCTGTACCACCTTCCTCCAGCAGAGTGCGTCGTGGGTCTCCTGGAGCTGGAGTCTTCCAGCACACCTGAGACGTATCTACTCATCAAGAGACCTGCCCTTTATAACCAGCTGCCAGACCTTGCTTCGACGCCACAGTGTTGACCTAGTTTGGAAACCTGTCTCAACCTGAAGCTCTGTATGAGCTTAACCTGCCGAGATTGCCCTCGTGAGCCAAACCTGAAGATTCCTGTGTGGATTCCCCTGCTGCTCTTAGTTAAGAGCTGGAAACTCTGATCAAGGTCTGTCATTAAAGTCAGAAGCAAGACGCTGCAGCTGCTCTTGGACTCTGCTGAACAAACAGTTGTCATGATGGGTTCTCAAATGGAGACCCAGTTATGCAGAACACCACAAGGCGGACACGAGGATAAAAGTTTAACAGTTTATTAAAGCACAAGCACAGAATGTACAGGAATCTGGTTCGGGCCTGGGTCCTGGTTTCACTGGAGTCTGCGTGAGAGACAGAGCTGTTATGAACTGCTGGCAGGGTTTGGTTTTCAAGTGAGCTCAGATAGTACCTTGAGGGTTCTTGAGTTTTTCTCCTTGGGGGAGTCTCTGTTGGTTCTGGAGAAGAGTTTATCAGCAGAGTCCGTAGCTGCTTCAGCGTCTCACGTCTAGCTCGGACAGACCTTGGTTTGGTTTTTCCAGCTCTAGTCCTGAGCTGCTTGGGGTTTCTCAGAAAGTCTTCAGGGTTTGGCTCAGAGGGTCGGCTCGGCAGGTTAGCTCTCCTAGAGCTTTCACAGAGGAGACTCGGGTTTCCTGGGAACACAGAGAGAGAAGTTAGAATCCAATCTGGATTCAAAGTCATGGAGATTCACAAAGAGCAAGGCTTTAGCGCTGACCAACTGGAACAACACTGCGGCGTTGAGGCAAGGTCTGAAGGCAGCTTAAGTAGTGGATCCTCTGATGGTCTTGATGAGCTGCACCTGTGCAGGAGGCTCCCTCAGAGGATCCACGGCGGACTCTGCTGGAGAAAGATGGGATTTTCTCCAGCTCCCAACAGTACCCCCCCCTCAACGACCGCCCCTTGGCGGTCCGGAGGAAGTGGAAGGACAGGAACGCTCGTACTCCTCTATGAGTGCAGGGTCGAGGATGTACGAGCCTGGGACCCACTGACGATCTTCAGGTCCGTAGCCCTCCCAGTCGACGAGGTACTGCCATCCGCGACCTCGTCGACGGGAGTTCACGATGCGGCGCACCGTGAAGGCCGGATGGCCATCGACCTCCAGGGCGGGTGGTGGGGAGTCGGACGGTGGGCACAGAGGGCTCGAGGAAACAGGCTTGATCTGGGAGACATGGAAAGTGGGATGGATACGGAGGGACTGGGGAAGTTGCAGACGGACAGAGGAAGGGTTGATGATGCGTGAAATTTTGAAAGGACCAATGAATCTCGGGGAGAGCTTTCGAGACATCCCCTTGAGGGGGATGTCTCGAGTGGAGAGCCAAACTTCTTGGCCCACGGAATACTCAGGGGCGGGACGTCTCTTGGCGTCAGCAAAACGCTTGACAGACTCGGTTGACCGGTTGAGTGTGGCGATTGTCTCCCTCCAAATCCTCTGGCAGCGACGGATGTGATGATTAACGGACAGCACCGATATCTCTCTCTCATCTGCCGGGAAAAGAGGTGGTTGGTATCCGAGACTGACCTGAAACGGGGACTGTCCAGTGGATGCAGAACGGAGAGAGTTGTGGGCATATTCTATCCACGGGAGGTATTGACTCCAATCCACGGGGTTGTTGGAAGTGAGACAGCGGAGGGTGGATTCCAGTTGCTGGTTCATGCGTTCTGTCTGGCCGTTTGATTGAGGATGGTAACCTGAAGTGAGAGATGGTTTGCAGCCGAGAGCAGAACAGAAAGCCTTCCATACCTGCGAGATGAATTGTGGACCTCTGTCCGATAGAATCTCCTGGGGAATGCCATGAAGCCGGAAAACATGTTTTATTAACAGCTGGGCTGTCTGGAAGGCCGTGGGAAGTTTCCTGAGGGGAACCAGATGGCAGGACTTCGAGAAACGATCAACAATGGTTAAAATAGTGGACATACCTCGGGAGACCGGGAGGCCGGTGACAAAATCAATAGCTATATGAGACCATGGACGCGAGGGAACAGGAAGTGGTTGAAGCAGGCCAGAAGGAGGTTGGTGTGAGGCTTTGTTGCGGGCACAGGTGGGGCAAGCCAACACATACTCCTTAACGTCTCTGTGGAGTTTGGGCCACCAGAAGCGCCTGGAGATGAGAGCTATAGTCCTACTCACTCCTGGATGAGCGGTGAATTTGGCGGCGTGCATCCACTGGATGAGACGGGACCTGACTGAAGAAGGGACATATGTACGGTTAGGCGGACCGGTACCTGGGTCTGGTTCTGTGGCTAGGGCAGAGTTGATGAGGTCCGATATCTCCCAGTTGACCACTCCTATGGTACATGAAGCTGGGAGGATGGGTTCAGGTGTCTCAGGATGATCGACGGAGTAGAGACGAGAGAGAGAATCGGGCTTCACGTTCTTGGATCCGGGTCTGTAGGAAATGATAAGGTTGAAGCGTGAGAAGAAGATTGACCACCTGGATTGGCGAGGATTTGCCTGTTTAGTTGACTGGATGTGAGCCAGATTCTTGTGGTCTGTCCACACGAGAACTGGATGCTTCGCTCCCTCCAGCCAATGCCTCCATTCTTCCAACGCCAGCTTAATAGCCAGGAGCTCACGGTCGCCCACGTCATAGTTTTGTTCAGCTGAGGAAAGCCTACGGGAGAAGAAGGCACAGGGGTGTATCTTTTGATCAGAGTCGAGCCTTTGGGAGAGAACCGCTCCAACTCCGGAATCAGAAGCATCCACCTCTAGGATGAACTGTTTAGCTGGATCAGGTTGAATTAGAACAGGAGCTCTGGAAAACAAGGATTTTAGTTTTTCAAATGCTGCTTGAGCCTCGGGGGTCCACTGAAAGGTTCGTTTGATGGAAGTAAGAGAGGTTAATGGAAGAGCGGTTTGACTGTAGTTCCTTATGAATCGACGATAGAAGTTAGCGAATCCTAAAAACCTCTGTAGCTGTTTTCGGTTCTCAGGGACTGGCCAGTCTAAAACAGCTTTGATCTTATCCTCAGAAGGTTTTACCTGGCCGCCCTCGAGCACAAACCCCAAAAAGGTGACTGACGGTTGATGGAATTCGCACTTCTCGGCTTTCACGAACAGCTTATTCTCCAGTAGTCTCTGTAAGACAAGGCGAACATGTCTCTTGTGTTCATTGAGATCCTTGGAATAAATGAGAATGTCATCAATGTACACAAAAACAAACACGTTGAGGAAATCTCTGAGAACATCGTTTACTAGGGCCTGGAAACAGGCAGGAGCGTTGGTTAAACCAAAGGGCATTACCAGATATTCGAATTGGCCCAAAGGAGTCTTAAAGGCAGTTTTCCATTCATCGCCCTCTCGTATCCTCAGAAGATGATAGGCGTTTCTTAAGTCCAACTTAGTAAACACTGTAGCACCCTGTACAGGTTCAAAAGCAGAAGCAAGAAGAGGCAAAGGGTATTTATTTTTAATTGTGATCTGGTTCAAACCCCGATAATCAATGCATGGCCTCAGGGAACCATCCTTCTTGCCCGCGAAGAAGAAACCTGCACCCAACGGAGAGGATGAAGGACGAATAATTCCAGCAGCTAATGATTCGTTGATGTATTTCTCCATAGTTTCTCTTTCAGGCTTGGAAATGTTATACAGTCTGCTGCTTGGAAGAGGAGCACCAGGTAAAAGTTCAATGGCACAATCGTATGGTCTGTGTGGAGGTAGGGACGTAGCACTGACCTTACTGAAGACAGGGGCTAAGTCATGGTACTCAGAGGGAACTGAAGAAAGGTCAGGAGAGTCCATCTCCCCCCCACCACTAGGAGGCCCCAACATAGGGGCAGCAGAACGAAGGCATGTTTCGTGGCACGTAGTGGACCATGATTCCAGGAGACGTTTAGTCCAGTTAATGTGAGGGTTATGCTTCTCCAACCACTCAAACCCGAGGACCAGCGGGGAACATGCAGAGGGAAAAACAAAGAAGGTTATTGTCTCTCGGTGGTTACCTGATAGAAGTAGCTCGAGGGGCTGGGTTTGGTGGGTAACACGGTGGAGTCTTTTTCCGTCGATGGCTGACACACAGAGAGGCTGAGAGAGGGGAACGGTCTTTATGTGAAGTTGCTGGACGAGGTTAGAGTCTATTAAGTTACACTCACAGCCTGAGTCGATGAAGGCGGAAAAAGAGAGACTCTGGTTATCACAGAAGAGGGTGGCTGGAAGCAACAAACGAGGAGATTTTGTTGTGTTAATTTGGCCCGCCAGACTCCTCAGATCCACTGGCGGGCCCCGGCTTTTGATCTTGCCGGGCAGGAGGCGATAAAATGTCCACTCTCGCCGCTGTAGATACATAGTTTACTTAGGAATCGCCTCTGTCTCTCCTCAGGAGTGAGCCTAGTGTGTCCCACCTGCATGGGTTCGGAGTCCCCTTCTCCCGAATGAGAGGCCTGAACAGGCAATGGAAGAGACTGGGGCTTAGACCTCTGAGTGGGCATCTGCTCTGTAGAGGGAGAACACACAGTCACGTTAAGAGGGGCAGGAGAGAAATTGCTCTGCTTCTTAGAACTGTTTCTGGCTCGAATCCTATTATCAAGTCTAATGGAGAGGCGGATTAAATCTTCGAGGGAAGCAGGTTCGTCGAGGGTTGCTAGTTCATCTTTAATCTGTTCATTTAATGCCATGAAGAAAGCTCCTTTTAAGGTGCTTTGGTTCCATCCGGAAGCTGCCGCCTTAACCCGGAAGTTAATCGAAAAATCTGCCACCGATGAACTTCCCTGTTTGAGGCTAAAAAGAGCTCTGGAATCAATAGCTTGGTCAGTTTCCTGATTGAATACCTGGTTAAATTCTGAGATGAAGTCTGAAAAATAGCAGTTTAAGCTGTCGTCGGATGCAAATCTGGCCTGAGCCCATTCCAAGACTCTTCCTGTTAACTGAGAAAGAATAAATGTTATCTTCTTGTGGTCCGTGGGAAAACAACCAGGGGAGTTCATAAAAATCAAACGACATTGAAATAAAAATCCCCTGCAATCTTTCATTTTGCCAGAGAACTTTTCTGGTAGACTGGGGCGGAACTCTGATGACGTCACTGCTGGTGACCTCGGAGGGGGAACAGGACCCGGAAATGGTTGTGGAGAAGGGGTAGCGTTAGCATTGTTCAATCTACTAGAGAAATTACGGACAAGATGATCCTGGAAATCAATTTGAGAATTTAACTCACTCAGAGTTTGAACCTGTCTGTGGATTTGGGCATCCCGCTCCTCTAGTAGTTGACGGAGATGTTCTGCTGGGCCTTGAGTTTGGCCGCAGTGTTCTGTCATGATGGGTTCTCAAATGGAGACCCAGTTATGCAGAACACCACAAGGCGGACACGAGGATAAAAGTTTAACAGTTTATTAAAGCACAAGCACAGAATGTACAGGAATCTGGTTCGGGCCTGGGTCCTGGTTTCACTGGAGTCTGCGTGAGAGACAGAGCTGTTATGAACTGCTGGCAGGGTTTGGTTTTCAAGTGAGCTCAGATAGTACCTTGAGGGTTCTTGAGTTTTTCTCCTTGGGGGAGTCTCTGTTGGTTCTGGAGAAGAGTTTATCAGCAGAGTCCGTAGCTGCTTCAGCGTCTCACGTCTAGCTCGGACAGACCTTGGTTTGGTTTTTCCAGCTCTAGTCCTGAGCTGCTTGGGGTTTCTCAGAAAGTCTTCAGGGTTTGGCTCAGAGGGTCGGCTCGGCAGGTTAGCTCTCCTAGAGCTTTCACAGAGGAGACTTGGGTTTCCTGGGAACACAGAGAGAGAAGTTAGAATCCAATCTGGATTCAAAGTCATGGAGATTCACAAGGAGCAAGGCTTTAGCGCTGACCAACTGGAACAACACTGCGGCGTTGAGGCAAGGTCTGAAGGCAGCTTAAGTAGTGGATCCTCTGATGGTCTTGATGAGCTGCACCTGTGCAGGAGGCTCCCTCAGAGGATCCACGGCGGACTCTGCTGGAGAAAGATGGGATTTTCTCCAGCTCCCAACAACAGTCTCTGGACCCAACGGTTCCCTCTCTCTCAAAGAGAAGCTCGGACTCTATCAAGACTTCAGTGAATCAGCACGGAGCAGTTCCTGATCCAGTTCATGATCTTGTGTTTTGTGTATACTCAATAAACTCTGTTAAACTTTTACCCAGCCTCCGTTGTGTTCTGCATGTGGGCTAAGAACTTAAGACCCATCATGACACAATTATGCTATTGAAGTGAGAGAGCAAGTAAAAGTACATGGAAGAAATCCCAGATATGATCGGGCTTTAAGAACATTTAGAAAGACAAGTTTAAATGACTTTCAGTAGGAAAAAAAATACTGTGCCGCTATCAAAAATGAAATGTGAAACTGATTGTGATAGCTGACTAATTTAGAAAATGTTTTTGTAACAATGGGCATAACATAACAACAAACTAAAATTTACAACAAAATGTGTAAAAATGTGTCTTTAACAATGTAAACATGGGAACAGTGATGGTTATAAAATCCAGCTATCTGCTGGAAATACGAATCTGTGGTTTGAAACTTCAGACTTCACCCATTAAGTTGCTCCAGTTAAAGTTTTTTCTGTGAAGAAAAAGTCTGCAGAAGTGCCCCACCATTTAGAAATTACAAAAAGGAATGTCTAAAAGCTGAATGCATATCACGACAATTCTGGAATCTAGGTTCAATATCATATCTTTAAGAATTATACAGATATAATTTACAACTGAAAAATGCAAGAGAATCTTTCTTCTCTGGGACCATTTGCAAAAACATTAACAATGCTTGAATTTTATTTGTCACTGTCGACAGGCTAAGAAACCCTCCTGTGACTGTAGCCCCTGAACTCCACCAAACCAGGGCCTGTAACAGATGGGCTTATATCTTAACTGAAAAAATGGTTGGGTACACCCTGGGCAGGTCACCAGCCAAAGACAGGACAACACAAAGACACTCAGTAGAGAAGAAATGAGGATAAATCCACGAGGAAAAGCATTTTGGGATAACATCTTTATGGACACTGACTGGAAAAAGGCCTGGTTTTTGCCTTATCTGTACTCTATCTCCAATAAGATAAAGGAGACTGACATCAAAATTTTACACAATATATCCGACAAATTCATATTTTTCTAAATATTCAGATATTGAAGGTAAATGCACTTTTTTTAATATACCATCAAGCTGCACAACTCCTCACTTTGGGGATGGAGGAGGTGAAAGGAAGAGGGACAAGGGTCAGCACCCCTCTCCTTGGACATCTTATGCAAAACATTACTTATTGTCACTCATGCAATATTCTTTTCTCTCACTGTGCAATAACACATGCCAGCTACTGTATAGCCTGTGTAATTTTTTTTTATTTTTTCACTAATTTATAAGTCAGTACATCTCTGCAGGACAAGTTAAGTAATCCAAGTCAACTACTCTGTAGTCCATTTAATTTTCATTTATTTATATAGTCAGTACATTTCTGCAGTGCATGTGCAAAAAACCAAGTCAACTAATTTGTACTCTTCCCTTAGCTCTCTACTGTGCAGATATATTTTTATATCTAAGGGAATCATATCCCAGGACATTACAACTTTTTTTCTTTTTTATGCCTTTTTGGGACTATATACACTATTTTTATATTGTCTGTCATTTTTTTTTATCTTTAATAGTAATTTGCTCTAAATCTTTGTACCCCATATAAAGTACTGGAACTAGAACTTCCCTGAAGGAGTAATCCCAAATGCGATAAATAAAGTTGAGTCTAAGTCTATATGGAAGCAGGAACCTTATCTCATTTATTCTATCAATGTGCCCAATCTATCAATTTCTTATGGACTCTTCTTGAACAATATAAACTCCCAACATATATTGTCATTGACTTTAAGAGTATAATACTGTATTTTGCCCATAAAGACATTTATTACAAACCCATTCATTTTGTATGGCAAATTTCATATACATAAATGTAAGTATTCCAAAATGTCCCCCAACTTCAGATGTTTTTTTGCATTAAATCCCTTATATTAATTGAATTCAATAAGCAATTCATGTAATTAATTGAATAACATTATTTCAAAGAATAGTGTAAAGTAATTACATTCCTTTTAATTATTTTATTTTAGAACACCTGACTAATGTTCTTCTGTGTAATTGTTTGTTTGTAAAACCTTTTTGATTAAATTTATATATATATAAAAAAGACACTCAGTAGAAAAAACCATAGGCATCCACATGGAAAGATTCCCACAGATGAACGGGGATAATATGTAGAGAGACCACATGCCTGAGTGACTTTCAATTGAAGAGAAACTAGTGTACAGCTATGAAAAACGGCACAACCAGAAAAAATGAAATGTGAAACTGAAACAATACTCATCTAACAACGGGCATATAGAACCAGCAGACTAAAATTTACACACACACAAAAAAACAAAAAAACAATGCAATTAAAAACAGGAATATAATATTCAACAACACTTACATCTCTTATGAAAATGGTTGTAAAATTATGTTTTAATTTAGTTTTTACTTAGAATAAACATAAACATGTTAATTTTGTACAGGATAAATGCAGAGAGCCCCATTAGTCCTAAAAACAACCAATAAATATAGTTAAAATTTACACCTTTAACACCAGATTACCCTACTGGTGTGAGTCATGGTAAATAAAACCCTCAAGATGTTTTATTAATACTTTTATATGTAAAAGTTATTGCCTGTAAAAGAAAAAAAAAAAAAAAACCTTCTGGGTGGAAGCAGACAGAAGAGAAAATGACATGCTTTCCTCCTGAGCATTTTATTTCACAATATCATAAAAATGAAAATAGATGTTCTTTTCTTGGAGTTAGATTTGAACATGACTAAACCATTGGATATGTGAGAGATGGAAATGGAAATGTTCAGTATATGAAAGCCAGAGATTTAGTTCCCATTCCTGTAAGTCACCACCCTCTTTTTTCTCCCTGTATGTGTGTGTGAGGGGAAACCTTTCATGTGAGCAGTGGTGCATGTCCATCTCCTTCCCTTCAGATCTCAGAGAGGTTTTTGTTTGGGTGTGTACGCTGCATAGATTCACAGTAATTATCTGCTGCATCAGCCTGAACTCCACTGATTGTCAGAGTGAACTGAGGCTCAGATCCACTGTTGCTGATGATTCAGACCAGATGACCTACAGTATATTTTAAAAAAGCAGCTGAGGAGGCTGCCCAGGTTTCTGCAGATACCAACTTAGAATATCATCAACTCCATTATTGGTTGTTCTGCTCAGAGATACCATCTCCCCCAAATCAGCAGACTTCACAGCAGGAGACTGAGTCACTGACCATGAATCTGGACAGTCAGCAGTATATTCAGACACATCTTTGTCGATGTGAATAAAAAAGATAGAATCATATCGTACACCAAAAAAATGAACCACACAGATTAGTGCTGATGTTCAGGCAATTGTAGCTGATATTCAGATTAAAATAGGAACCACACAGGTGGAGCTGGATGAGAGGTTTCACTTTTTATGACATACAGCAAAGTAAGGTACTGCCCTCTTGTGCCAGAAAACAAAATGCACATTAATTAAACCATAAGCCTATTTTGTCTGATTGTATGGCAGATATAAAAAGATATCAGGAAGAAATTGAGAAAGAGTGTATGGGTGAGATAAAGCTGACCATGTAAAGATAAAGTAAACTACAGGGATGAAATTACAGAGTAACAGTGTGAAAGTTACACTGTGTGCAGAATTATAAGGCAAGTTGTATTTCTGAGGATTATTTTTATTATTGGGCCACAATTGTGTTCTCAATCAACCCGAAAGACTCCTTAATATCAAAGTTTCATATTTTTGAAGGTAATGTGTTTTTTTAGATTCGGCCATTTTATAAGGATATCTGTGTGTGCATTATTAGGCAACGTAATAAAAAACAAATATATACCCATCTCAATTGGTTATTTTCACCAGGTAAACCAATATAACAACTCAAAATTCAGAAATAAATATTTGCGACATTCAAAAAAACAAACAAAAAAAAACAAATCAGTGACCAATATAGCCACCTTTCTTCACCATGATGCTTAACAGCCTTCCATCCATAGATTCTATAATTCTGTCAGTGTGTTCATCCGTTTGCGATCCACATTCTGTGCAGCAGCCACCACAGCCTCCCAGACACTGTTCAGAGAGGTGGACTGTTTTCCATCCGTGTAGATCTCACATTTCATGAAGGACCACAGGTTCTCGATGGCATTCAGATCAGGTGAACAAAGGAGCCACGTAATATTTTTTTCTCTTTTTAGACTTTTTCTGACCAGCCAGGCTGTGGTGTATTTTGATGCGTGTGACGGAGCATTGTCCTGCATGAATATCATGTGTTTCTTGAATTAAGGCGACTTCTTCTTGTTCCACTGTTTAAAGAATGTGTCTTCCAGAAACTGGCAGTAGGTCTGGGAATTGATCTTGACTCCATCATCAACCTGAAAAGGTCCCATAAGCTCATCTTTGATGATACCAGCCCATACCAGTACCCCACCTCCACCTTGCTGGTGTCTGAGTCGATAAGGAACTTGCTGCCCTTTACTGATCCAGCCTGGTGCCCATCAATCTGGCCCATCAAGACTCGCTCTCATTTCCTCAGACCAAAACTTGGAGAAATCAGTCTTCAGATATTTCTTGGCCCAATCTTGAAGTTTTGTCTTGTGTGTCTTGTTCAAAGGTGGCCTTTTTTCTGCTTTCCTTACCCTGGCCAGTACCCTGAGTATTGAGCACCTTATGCTTCTCGGCACTCCAGACATGTTGCAGCTCTGAAATATGCCACAACTGGTGGCTAATGGCTTCCTGGTAGCTTGACACTTGATCCTTCTCAATTTATGGGGAGTTATTTTGCGTTTTCTTTTTTCAACACGCTTCTTGCACCACTGTTGGCTATTTGCCATGAACCACTTGATTTTGCGATTTTGTTACTTTTCAGAGTCTATCAAATCTCTTTTCTGACCCATTTTGCCAAAGCAAATGAAGTAGCCTAATAAGAACACCTTAAATAGGGTGTTGATGTCATTAGGCCACACCCCTTCTCATTACAGAGATGCACAACACCTGATTTACTTAATTGGTATTTGGCTTTCAAGCCTATACATCTTGGAGTAGGACAACATGTATAAAAATGATGATGTGGTCGAAATACTAATTTGCCTAATAATTCTGCACATAGTGTAGATAAAAACTGAATATAAAGAAAAACACAGATTTTAAGAATGTTCCCCGCTGTTAGTTACTACAATGAAGTACCAATATATATTTATATGTATTCATATTATCAGATGTTAAAGGTACAAGAAATTACACAATACACAGACAATGTAACAAACTCAGCATAAATTTAAACACGTTATAGACGATAATTCATCTATAATCTAATGCTCTAAAAATCACTTCATAAATCTTAATAGATACTTTTTGTACTTCAAAAAAGTAACAAGAATGTTTGGATTTTTATAGGGATTTTAAACGATCAAAGAAGCACAATAGTGGAATAAGGAGTAAATATTTGTGTTTAATTTTCAACAGTCTTGGTCAGAATGAGACGTTTCGCCCTGCAGATCCATTAGTATATTCAAGGCTGGTTTGTGTGTGTTTAGAAATCCAGGAGACTTTATAAAAAAAATCTTCACAATAAAACTGATTGAATTGGGTATATCGGACTTCTTGATTGTGGTTCTCCTGTTGAACTGCTTGTTCCTGATGTCAACAGAACCAAGGATTTTGTTCCATGTTTGGTTTTTCAGTTAACAATTTACAATCCTGGGGGAAAAAAAATCTTAGGAAATGAAATCAAAAAGAGATTCGGAGAGAAAAAAATTAAATAGTGAAAATATTAAAAATCCTTATATTGACCTGATGCCCTGAGAGCCTTTCAGTGTTTAGATTAAACAAAAATTTTCTTATAAAATTTAGAATTTCTTTTTAATGGCCATTTAAATTTTTTAATCAGGGTTTTTGCTGCTTAGGACTGGCATCTAAAGATTTTTTCATATTTGTATATAAAGTATATATTTTGACATAAAATATAAGGTATAGTAGGAATTGTAAGAATGTCCTAAATATTATGTATCATGTAAGTCTGTCTTTCTCTAACTTTGATCCTACAGATATAATTTTCCCCCTTAATGTAGCTATCCATGCGTTCTAGTATTACTGCCAGACTTTGTTTAAAGGTTTTATATTTCTAGCCTGTATATCAAGTTTGTGCAAGTGGCTGATGAGATTAACTCTATAAATGGTATATGGCCTGTACAGCCCTTTCTCAAGTCAGTAGACTTGACCACTACGTTCAGTCATTCACTCACACACTGATGGTGACAAACTACATTGTGTCCTTGAACCCCAGTTGGCCTCGGCAGATCGCCGCCCACACTGAGCCTGGTTCTGCTGTAGGTTTCTTTTATTTAAAAAGGAGTTTTTCCTCTCCACTGTCTCTGTAAGCATGTTTGGTGTGAGGAATTGCCTTTGAGTCAATGAGTTGATGCAATTAACTGGTTTTACTTAGATAGAAACCTTCGAAGCAATTTCACTTATGATCTGGTTGAATTGTAAAGTGCCTTAAGATGACAAGTTGTGAATTGACGCTATATAAATAAACTGAATTGAATTGAATAGCCAGAGCTGCCCTGAGGCTCACTGGCAGAAGCACGGCTACACTGGCGCCACCAGTCCCTCTTACCACCATCAGTAGGCAATGCAGGTGAAGTGTCTTGCCCAGGGACACAATGACGCTGAAAGTCGGAACGTCTTGAACCAACATCCCTCCAGTTGCAGGGAACACTCCTTCCTTCAACGCCATCTTTAGTTGGAGTTTATCAAAACTCACCTACAGGTAAGTATGTTTTAAGTTAATTTTGACATTTACTGGTAAACAACTCAGGAATCTTTAATTGATAAATGTTATCTATCACAAGTGACCTTAGTGGTTGGTGAGGTTTCTGTCAGCTCTGTGTTCAGTGGTCTGTATCAGGGTCTCTTCCTCCTCAGCAGCTGCAGTCAGTTTCTGCTCTAACAGCTCAGTGTGACTGCAGTCTGACTGAGGGAGGTTTTTGTACAGCTAAAAATCACTGTGTGAACGCCCATGAGCCTGCTATTTGATGTAGGCTCTTACAGAAATAAACTGCTGCATCTTCAGCCTGGACTCCAGTGATCGTCAAAGTGAAGTCAGAGTTCCTTCCACTGCCACTAAACCGATCTGGTGTTTCTGTATGAAGCGTTTTTGCGTATTTTATCAGGAGCTTTGGAGGCTGTCCTGGTTTTTGCTGATACCAGAACAAAGCATCATCACCATCATCATATTTAAAAACAGCAGGATTTGTTGTACACCGAATAGTGACAGTTGATCCTGCAGTAAATGTCTCCACTGGAGGCTGAGTCACAGTCACCTGAGCGCTGCATCCTGCAGACAGAAACAAATCCTTCATTTATCAGCAGAAAGACATGAGAGAAAAAGCAGCACATCATGTTAGAAATGTTGGTGAGGGAATGAACCTGTTAAACAGCAGCAGGTCAGCGTCCAGATGAGGATGGAGATGAGAGTCATGGTGCTTGTTGTTTCTGCTGCTTGACTGACAGATCAGAGTCCTGCAGTGTTGAACTCTCAGGACTATAAACCTTCTCAGTTCCCTGGAGGATCAGCTGACCATGCAAAGCCTCCTCTCTATGGAAATGATTTCTCTGCTCTCAGCGCACTGGAGACAAACAGAGACACAACATCTGAACAAAGAGTGGCTGGATATAAACTATTCAACACCTAAACAAAAGAGAAGAAGATAAAATAGAGACAAGAAGAATTTTGGTATTTGGATTTAAAGCAAATCTCTTTTAAAGGTATAAATATTTCTTCCCTTTTACCAACAGATATTTCTAATATTCTAATACAGCAACACTTATAACAGATATATATAATTTAATAGTTTTGAGATTTGTATAACTTAGATTATTTTTTGAAAACCTATTTTAGGTTTTACAAAAAATAAAACATGAATTACTGAAGTATGTTACAACACTCTCCCATGAGGCAAAGAAATGTTTGCCTCTCTTGGGTGATAAAATAAAGAAACAAATCATAAATTATTAATCAATTTAAAGCTGAACAAATCCTTGAGGATTTGTTGAAAAAATGAAATATAAACTGTTATGTTTTTACTCTGAAATGCAACATTTCAGAAAAAAATTTGTTTGCTGTGAGAGCAGGAGGTTTTTGTACGGCCTCTTAATGAGTTTCTATCACTGTGGTGGACTTTTGGTGGAGGAACCAAACTCATCGTTGACTGTAAGTACAAGAAAGATTTTCTGCTGCTAAATTGAAATGTTTTTTTTTTTTTTTTTTGCTTTTTTATCTAATAAACTAAAAAGAAAGTTTTGCAGCAACTTTACTGCAGTTTGGGGGGGAAATCTCTGAAGATGAGCCTTGTAGAAGTCAGTGTTTGCTCTGGATTGTAAATAGTTTAAATCAGAGCAAAAATTAAACTTATTTTCTTGTGCAGCCATAAAATGTGTAGATCAATATTATCTACTTTATATGGTTTAATGTTTAATTCCTTTTTACAGCCGTATTTAATTCCTATTCAAAATTGTTTTTCTTCTTTACCCTTTATTTCTAATTCTAAGGTGTCTTTTTTCATCATCCTTTTGTTAGGATGTTAATTAATAGTAAATATCTGATCTGGATTCCTGTTAAACTGAACTAATATTTTATTAGTAAACTCAGATCAGCTTTGTCTTCATGCTTCATTTGTTTTCCATGTAGTTTAAAGGAAGTGAAAGAAACAGATGTCAACGTTTGAACTGTTTCCTCATGAGTGTTTCAGCTCTCTCAGTTTAATCATCAGAAAATCATCTCAGGGATTCATTATTAAGAGTCACTGATTATCAGAGACGTATGAAGATGTCATCATTAAGCATGAAGAATGAAGCTTTGAAGGTGTTTTTAGCAGCTCTCATTCTCATTCCTGGGTCTTTTCTCCCCCTCTCCTCCCCCTCTCTCCTCCAGTGGGTGTGGTGCGTCCCACCCTGACCGTCCTCCCCCCCTCCAAAGCGGAGCAGCAGCAGAGCAGTGTCACACTGGTGTGTCTGGCCAGCGGGGGCTTCCCTTCAACCTGGAGGCTGGGCTGGAAGGTGGGGGGCAGCAGCAGGTCCTCAGGGGTGTCTAACAGCCTGGAGGTCCTGGGGAGGGACTGCCGCTACAGCTGGAGCAGCACCCTGAGCCTCCCTGCAGACCAGTGGAGGAAGGCGGGCTCAGTGAGCTGTGAGGCCAATCAGAGTGGACAGAGTCCTGTCACTCAAACCCTGGACCCTAACCGCTGCTCAGAGTAGAGCTGCAGCTTCATGTCTGAACAGATTTCTAAAATCATTGTAAAATGCTCTTTAATAAAACCTGAAGTGAACTAATTGTTTCAATAAAAGTGCAGATTTATAATAATCATTTTCTTTGTGTTTATTTTTGTGTACTTGTTGAAATCTCATCTCATGTTGTTTTTAGTCTCCTTTCAAGTTTCCTAAAACCTTGTTGGCAATCCATATTTAAAATAACAGATTCTCTGTTAGAATTGGGTATAATATAAATATAACAAATAGTAAAAGCAATAAATTAATAGTTTGAACATTTTTTTTACAGCAGCCTCTGAGATGTGTCATTGACTTAGTTCTCATGATCTCTCTAAACCTGCAGCCCACAGTAAGACTGAAAAAGGTCTACATCACTTTGTAAACCCACATTCAATCACTATAGCAACCCAGACATTAATAATCTTCAGCATATTCATCCAGAACACCCCTGATGGTTAAAGTACAGATGCATAACATTTTCAAGGCTGATTTGTATGTTTAGGAACCGAACTGACTTCACTAGAATATATTTTCCCAGTTCAGCGGTCAGTATATTTGATCCTTTTGATTTCGTTCTCCTGTTTTACTGATGATTAACTTAAAAGTGAAAATAAGTGCAGAAAAAAACAGAACCAGTGGCTATAGTGAAAATAGGAATATAGACTTCATGTGGGACTGGGCAGTGGAGAAGTTTGATGCGCTGATGCCTTGGAGCAAGAAGTTTTTAGGTTCGATTTCAGTCCCGGCTCTTTTTGCATGGAGTTTGTATGTTCTCTCTGTGAATGCGAGGGTTCTCTCTGGTGGCATCTTTAAATTGTCCTTTGAGCTGAGTGTGTGTGCGTGGTTGTATATCTTTGTGTTACCCTGATGGAATAAGATGGATGGGTGGACCTATGCTTTGGCAGCCTTTTAGTTTATGTAAGACATTGAACTATAAAAATGTTATAATTTTGTTTACTGATTAACATTTAAAATAATTTTTTTCTTTCTAGCCTCTATATTAAGTTTGTTCGGGTGGCTGATAAAATTAACTCTATATTTGGATTATTGATTTAACAATTAACTTTTGTTTTTATTACAATCTTTCTTTGGAGTTTTGTGATAAGCTAAATAAAAGCATTATTAAATACATTTTGACTACTAGTAAACATCAAAATAAGCATCTTTAAATGATAAATGATATCTATCATAAGTGACCTTAGTGCTTGGTGAGGTTTCTGTCAGCTCTGTGTTCAGTGGTCTGTATCAGGGTCTCTTCCTCCTCAGCAGCTGCAGTCAGTTTCTACTCTAACAGCTCAGTGTGTCTGCAGTCTTACTGAGGGAGGTTTTTGTACAGCCAAAAATCACTGTGTGAACACACCACCACCATGGTTGCCCAGACAGTAATAATCTCCCGCATCCTCAGCCTGAACTCCACTGATGGTTAAAGTGTAATCAGATCCAGATCTACTGCCTCTGATTCTAGATGGAGTTCCTGAGAACAGTGTTGAAGCGCTGTATATAAGAAGTTTGGGAGGCTGTCCGGGTTTCTGAAGGTACCAACTCAGATCAGGACCAATATTAGAGCTTCCTGTGGCGCTGATGGTCACAGTGGCTCCAACACTCACTGACTTTGATCTTTCAGACTGAGTCAGGAAATTGTTGGCAGATGAAGCTGAAATGAAAGAAAAATCTATTTTAATTCAGAAGATTAAAGAAAAACAATAGATAAAATGTTCAGTTTGAGTTCAAAGAAAATAAAAATAAAAACTATCCAATAGCCTTAAAAGTCAGTCTGACCCTGAGTGAGAAAACCCAACAGAGCAATCAGAGTTACTGGAGACATCATCCTGATGCAGGTTTCAGAGTCAGAGCAGAAACACACGTTGGACCTTCTGTAACAGAGGAACTTAAACTGTGAGGAGCAGAGATGAATTTAGATCATGCAAATCAACACCTGCTCTGATGAAACAGGAAGAACAGAGATAATCCAAACCGCCACTTCATTTTCTGAGAATATTTAGTTCACCTTTCATGTTCAGCTCAGTTATTCTAAAACCTCAGTCAGTGATTTACATGAAATAAATAGAAATCTGAAGTTTTCTTAAATGAACAATATATACGATAGGATAGGTAAGTTCAATCTGTGTATCCATCCATCCATCCATCCATCCATCCATCCATCCATCCATCCATCCAGCCATCCTCTCAACCATTTTGTCCGTCAGGGTTACAGGGGCATGGTGCTACATTTCCAGAAGTCTTTGGATAAATGGCGGGGTACACCCTGGACAGGTCACCAGCCAATGACAGAACAACACAAAGACACTCAGCAGAAACAACCATAGGTGTCCACACTCATCTAAGGGTGATGGTAACATTAGCAAAATCTAACAATTATGTTTTTTTAGGGAGAGAGGAAGCAATAGTACAATGAAGGAATCCCAGACATGAATGGGGATTAACAACATTTAGAAAGAAAACAGGCTTGATTGACTGAGTGTGATAGCTGACTAAGCTACAAAATGTTTTTGTAACAAAGGGCATAAAATAACAGCAAGCTCAAAGTTACAACTCAATGTTTAAAAATGTGGCTTTAACCATTATGTAAATCCTTATTAAGGGTTTTTTTGGGGACCAGTGATGTTCTTAAAGTCCAGCAGCGCCTGGAAAGAAGGATCAGTGGTGCTTAACTTCGGACATCACTGATTAGGTTGCTCCAGTTAAAGTAAATTTTCTCTTTTCTGAGAAGAAAAAGTCTGCAGAAGGGCTTGACCATTTTGAAATGACAAAGGAGAGTGTTGAAAAGCTGAATGCAGATTACGAAAGTCTGTAATACGGACTCAATATAATATCTCTAAGGAGAGAATTTACAGATATAATTTAAAATTTAAAAATACTACACAATCTTTTTTTCTGAGACCATTTTCAAAAACACTAACAATGCACATGTTTTATTTGGCACAGTCGGCAGGCTAACAAACTGTCCTGTGACTCAAGCCCCTGAACTCCACCAAACCAGGGCCTGTAACAAATGGGCTTATTTCTTAACTTTTAATATTGCGCGGTACACCCTGGGCAGGTCGCCAGCCAATGACGGAATAATACAAAGACACTTAGTAGAAACAACCATAGGCATCCAGATGGAAAGAATCCCACACATGAATGGAATAATATGTAGAAAGACTACATTACTGAATGACTTTCAGTAGAAGATAAACTAGTGTACAGCAATGAAAAACGGCACAACAAAAAAAGATGAAATGTGAAACTGTCTGTGATAAATTGAAAAATCTATAAAATGTATATCTAACAACAGGCATATGAGATATTATTGTATTTTACCCATGATTAAACTAATGATACTTTTATTACAAACCTACTCATTTTGTATGGCAGATTTCATATACATAAATATAAATATTCCAAAATGTCCCCCAATTTCAGATGTTTTTTGCATTAATTCAAAGGGTACATAGAATCCCTTACATTAATTGATTTGAAACAAAGCATTACATCCACATATATATTTGAGAGATTTTTCAAAGAATAATGTAATTACACTTTTTTTTTATTGTTTCTTGTTTTATTATATTTTAGAGCACATTTCTAATATTCTTCTCTATAATTGTTTGTTTGTAAAACCTTTTCAATTACATTTATATTAAAAACGACGCTCAGTAGAAACAAACATAGGCATCCACATGGAAAAAAACCCTCACATGAATGGAGATGACATGTAGAAAGACCACATGCCTGAGTGAATTTCAGTAGAAGACTAGTTTACAGCTATCAAAAACGGCACAACCAGGAAAAAATGAAATGTGAAACTGTCCGTGACAAAATGTACATCTAAAATCCATCATTAAAATCAGCAGGCTAAAATGTACATACACAATAAAAGAAAACCTATGCCATTAAAAATAGGTATCTAAATCCTTAAGTTTTTTTGGGACCAACGATGGTCATAGATTAGAATAGAATAAAAAAAAAATCCCTTTTATTTTCCCCCAATGGGGAAATTCTTGAGACCTTAGAGCTGCTGGAAGGAAGGATCTGCAACACCTCTCCTTGGTGCACCTGGGGTGAAGCAGTCACTGAAGGAGTTCTCCACCTCTAAGACTTCATTTAATAGTTGACACTTCACCAATTAATTTAGAATAATAATCAACAAGACTTGCATCTCTAATTGAAATGGTCGTTAAATTATTTTTTTATTTAGTTTCTACTTAGAAGAAACATAAACATGTTAAGTTTGTAAAATGTAAATACAGAGAGCTCCATTAGTGCTAAAAGCAACCAATGAATATAGTTAAAATTTACACCTTTAACACCAGATTACCCTACTGGTGTGAGTCATGGTAAATAAAACCTTAATTAATTAATTATAAGTAAGATTTATTGTCTTTGCCAACAAGTACAACTTCTGGAAGGAAGCAGATAGAAGACAAAATGACATGCTGTCATCCTGAGCATTTTAATTTATAATATCACAAAACTTTTTTTTTAGAGTTAGATTTGATCATTACTGAAATTTTGGATATGTAAGAGATGCAAATGTAAATGTTCAGTATATGAAAGCTAAAGATTTAGTTCCCATTCCCTTTCCCATACCTCGAATGTGAGAAATGTTTGTATGGGTGTGCACGCTTCACAGATTCACAATAACATTTTCCTGCATCTTCAGCCTGAACCCCACTGATTGTCAGAGTGAACCGAAGCTCAGATCCACTGATGCTGAAAAGATTCAGACCAGATGACCTGCAGTTGGTTTTAGGAGGCTGCCCAGGTTTCTGCAGCTACTACCTGAGATTATCAACACCAATCATTAGGAGACTTAGTCACTCGCCATCAATCTGAACTGTCAGCAGTATAATCAGACACATCTTTGTCAATATAAATATAAATAAATCATATCATATCATACACTATAAAAATGAACCACACATATTAGTGCTGATGTTCAGGGAAGTGTAGCTGAGATTTAGATTAAAATAGGAACCACATAGGTGGAGCTGGATGAGAAATTTCACTTTTTAAAACATACAGCAAAGACAGGTACTGCCCTCTTGTGTCAGAAAAAGAAATGCACATTAATTAAACCATAAGCATTGTCTGATTGTATGGCAGATATAAAAATATATCAGGAAGAAATTAAGAAAGAGCGTATGAATGAGATAAAGCACACAATGTCGAAGATGAAGTAAAATACAGGAATCAAATTACAGCAGAGTTTGAAATAAGAATAGAAACTACCTTCATACTGAGCTCAAATCAAGAACTGAATTCCTTCTCTCTCTGTTCAGTAGATGTGAGATCTCTCTGACTGCAGTCTAAGATATCAGTTAGCTGGAGAAGCCAGATAGTCGGTCATCTATAGATCAGCCGAGGAAAATGTAGTCTCTCTTGTCTGTTCCTGTTAGAAAATAAGCTGCTGCTTTTACCCTGCATTTACCCAAAACTAAACAATTAAAGGTAAGGCGTTCATCTGCATTTAAATCTCAGTGTTAGTCCAAACACGCTTACCCTAGAAATGAGTGTACATTTTAGGAACAGAGGACGCAGGATCCAGGCAAGACAGATAGTGGAATAACAAATAAAACATTTAGTTCACAAAGGATTAGTGGGTCCACAGTATATCAACATCTAAGAGAAAAACACAAGTTAGTGACCACAATAATCTGATGGAGGATGATTATGAACATGTGAGTTACTAACCTGGTTTTACAATTCAGTCCGTGCCTAAAGAACGAGGATGATTCCAGCTGGTCGGCTGACAAGAGGCAGTGGACGCTGCCAGAGAGTTCCAGACGTGGAAGCCTAGAAGGCTGCAGAGCTGACAGGAGATCAGATCCGAGCTGACGAAGGAAGGTAGAATAATCCACACGGCGAAGTCAAGAGGCAGATCCAGGTTCAGTCCACAGAAGTATCCTAAAGGAGTCAGAAGACAGGCCAGGCAAACAGATCAGATAGTAGCAGTCAGGCTCAAAGGTCTAAATACAGAAACAGATCAAGAACAGGCAATCAGAACACTATAGAAATACTAGAGAACTCTCAACACCAAAGGATCAAGAATAATCTATCACTAATTGCTGGAAACAGGCAACATAAATAGCAGCTGGAACAGGTGGATCAGATGAGCAGTGGTGAGAAAACAGGGCAGAGCTAGACAGGCGAATGAAATGAGCAATCCAGCCAGCCATCAGCACCAAAATCATGACAATGTGACCCGGTAATCGGCCCAGACTTCTATCCATAAACTAACCCGAAATGTACCATACACAAGAATTGTATGGTACATTCAAGACCCATGCACTGATGCAGGCTTGGAAGGTTTATGCATGCATCTATATCTATTTTTTGAGATTTTATCCATGCATTTTATACATGCCTACATGAATTTTAAATCCATTAAAAGGTTTATATACTATGCATGTGGCTGATATTAATATTCTCACCACTATTTTCCCTTTTTTCTATTTATTTTTTTCTGTCTCTGAAAAGTTTCACTCCCAGTCCACCTGCACCAGTTAGGAATATCTTCAATTTAACTGGGCTGTGTTGAGCCATAAACCCAGATATATATTTTGGACATTTAGGATCAATGTCCAGGCTGGTATTAAGTTTGAAATTTATTTTAGGGATGATGCAGTTTTGCTCTGCTCTTGGACTCACCTTGCCACTTTCTCTAAACCCCCTTCTCACATGGGACATTGCTACTTGGACATTTGATTCTTTCCCCCAGCTTGCTTGGGGTCTTTTGCGGCTAATCTTGGGCCAGCCACTTAGAAGAGTCCACAGGAAACCAGAATCTGCAGACCAACCAAAGACTAAGTGGATCTGGTGGTTAATCTCAGAACCAGATTGCTGTAAAAACATACTGTTCTGCAATATTTCACTCTGAGTTTACAGGAAACCTGAAGATGCCAGAAACTGGATGAGTGGAATATCTGAGAAAAATCCAGCTTTCCTTCTAACGGCCTGACATTCAAAGCAAGAGAAATTACATGTCATCAGTCAAACAATATGTTTTTTTGCTCAATTGGATTGTTTCATGCACTTACTGTTGTGAAAGACGTACTAACAAGAAGCCAACGCTGACATGTTTTGAGATGTTGTTTATAAAACTAAAACAAACTTTATTTTACTAAAGATTTAAACTCTGATATAACGTTGACGTTCATCTGTTTCCTCATATGCTCATCACATTTAGTTACCAAAATATAATCACTTATTTAAGAGGAGTCCCCTCGTGTCTGCCAGCTACCAGCTCAAAAAAGGTTAAGGATCAATTAACTAAACGTTATTGGTTTCTGATAAATCACTGATGAATCACTTCAGAAAGTATAACTCTACCAAATAATGTTTTATTTAACTCTCGGATTTACATTGTGAATTGATTTGAACATGTTACACTCGCTCTAAATTTGTTAAACGCTAATTAAATCACATTACAAATTCTTCAAGATAAGCTTTGGTTCTCAAACATTAAATCCATGCTGAACTGTGATATCATTGCATCTTTTTATTGATTTAGTTTTTTTCTACCAGTTTACATCCCTTCCTCTCTGTGTACAAAATAGCTCAGTTTAGTGGAGTTTCACTAGTTTAGTCAAATTTTAACTGAAATGTGTTTGATGTGGACTTGAATGATTTTTGTTAATAAATTCTTATATTTTGAATAGGCGTGTTGAATTTATTACATACATGTGCAGAGTTGTCTGTTTGACCGTGATTTGAGCTCAAATCACACTGTTAACACATTGCCAGTTGTTCACAGAACAATATACGACAGTCCAATATTTTTTTATTAAATAACATATTTGTCACATCACTGGAGTAGGCATTGAATATATACTTATTGCAAAACAGGTGATAGCCTTTTCTTCAAATGTATTCAATATCTTTACCACAAGATGGCAAAGCGACTCGGCTGACTGTACTGTTATCTGGCGGGGCCACTTTCCTCCTTAATGTGAGCTTAACAGTCCCTCCTAACTGCTGCGGATCCAAGCAAGCATCACACTCGTTGAAAAAATTGCTTTTTTTTTAATCTTCTACATTTTCACAATTATCTGCGTTAAACTTTAGTGCAATATCTGTTCATTTGATTTTAAATTTTGAGAGCAAGTGAAGGTTAAATACAATCATAGAATAACTGGTTTTAATGATTAGGATATATTTTTATCTTTATAAAGGGAAATAAGCTAGAATGTTTTTGCTTGAATTTTACTCACGCCATCTCCTTGATCATCCATTTATAGTGATATTTTTATTTGCTAAACTTACCCTTCCATCCATCCCAATTTAAAAGATTCCAGACATTTATCTTGTCTTACTTTCTTCTGTCTGCAAACATTCCTGTCTAGAATAATTCCATGTTTAACATCTCCTAGATTACTATGTCTTTCAGTTGAATGGGTGAGTATTTCTATTGTAACAAAGTGGTTCATGCCTTCATGTGTCTCTATGTGCAATCCTGACCTAACTTCAAGGACATCAGTTAAACACAAAACCCTTTAGCTCCAACTTTATTAATAATTTATTAACTCTTTGGATTTTATTTAAGGACAACAGTTGCTTATCTCACGATTGTCTAAAACAGTTTCTTTTCACACTTTCAGGTCATACAAACACATTTGGATTATTTGTTCTGGTTTAAGCAAATAACTGAAGCATAGTTTGTTTTTTTTCTTCAAAGTTAACCTTTCAGGTACCCAATAAGAATTGTACTCCAGTACACACTTGTTAAAGAGACATTTTGATGTACTTATTTTCTACAGTAATCCCCTGGTTTAACTGGTAATCTAACATGAAGCTGGATTATTAAGGTATCACACAGTTTGGAGTCCATAACTCTACAAAACTAGGGGACTGACACTGAACCAGAATATAAAGAGAAACACAGATTTTAAAAATGTCCACCGCTGTTAGTTACTACAATGAAGTAACAATATATATTTATATATTATCAGCTGTTAAAAGTACAAGACATTACACAATATACAGACAATGTAACAAAAAATAAACTCCAGTATAACTTTGAACATGGTATAGAGGATAACTGTGTTGCACAGGGATCAAAAGATGAAGAGAAAGAATGACACCAAGTGAAAGATAAACGGTGCATGCAGAGGAGCAACTGTATAAAGAAAAAACTGAATGCTTTGTAAGATAAAGTTTTTATCAAGTAACCTGCATTCAGATGAGCTTGCATAGATTGTGCCTGCAAAAGGTACTGGAAACTTTACAAAAATGTTTGAGATGAATATCTGGATAATGAGATTTGCAACATATAAGAAAAAGATAATAGAAAATAATTCAAAAGTTGTATATTTTGTATGATAAAGTATCCATCATTCGTTGTGATAACTCGATTTTACAGATTTTTACGGTTTAAAAAAACGACACTGATGAGGTTTTTTTTTTCACAGCACAAAGAGAACAATGTCTCATTCTGGGCCCCAGCACAGAAAAGGTTTTACGGTTCAAGGACCAGACTAGAATGTAACTAAAGACTACCAGTGAAAATAGTTGCAGATGTAATATGACAGAGTTCGTTCAACAAAAGATTCCCCTTAAACACTGTTTGGGGTTAAACTTTTTATGCATTAAAAGAATTTCTCTTTTGACCTGTCTGACATTGCATTTCTGGATTGTTTCAAGCAACAAGCTGCACATTAGACTATTAAAGAACTCCCTTTGGCGTCAAGCAGCTTTTTTTTAGCGAAGCAGGGATTTATAAGAGTATCAGTCCAGAAACAAAAGAGAGGGTGAAGCAGCACCTTAAGACAACTAGGAAAACATAAACATTGATGGACTTCTTGTCCTCATATATATATATAAATCACAGAAAGACAGTAGGTGGTCCATGTAATTTTTTAAAAAGTCTTTAAACACAAGGGGGCAGAGTGGTGTTAGCGATTGCTCTTCATTGCCTCCTTGGCTGCCAGGATGAGAGGCGTCAGACTGGACAGAGGTTTCGCCTGCTTCAGGAATGGATGCTGCAGAGAAACACAGAAAAAAGGATGCAAGACATTGATTTTCTCATATTATTAACAGTATCATTATATTTATAAGTTCCACCTGAAGCGCGTTAAAATATGTCCTCTTTGACTGTTATCTGGTTCTAAAGAGTTCAAAATGATCAAATACGGATAAAAATTAACAGAGCTGTGGGGAAACTGATCAGACAAGCGCTTCAACCATTTTAATAAAGCACCTTTAAATATGAACAACAAGCAGAGGCAGAGTCCTGCAGAAATCATGAATAAGGAGTTTTACAGGGCAGAAGTACTGCTTTATATACCGGTAGATTAAAATGACAAAGACATAAAAAGCTAGTTAACTCGTCTACAGGCTTAACGCAAACATCTCTCATCCTACATATTCAACAAAACGGAAAAACAAGGTTGTGGTTTACTAATGTTGTGAGATATATTTATCAAAGATGACAATCTTTGGCATAATTTACATTTACCGTATAAAGTGTCATTTACATGAGAACATAGATAAGCACTACTAAACTGTCTTAACATCTCATTGTAAATCTTGCTTGTATTTTTGCTCAAAGAAACTGAAATAAAAATTAAAAAAATAAAATAAATAAAAACTATGAACTGACCAAACAGCAATTTCTTGCATTCGGTTCCACCTGTCAAAGAGTTTTCAGTACTTTGTGTGCCAATGGAAACTTTAAAAAGCTGTTAGTAACATCCTCTAGATATCACACCTTTAGACAGAGGTAAAGCCTATTACACTTCTGCAGGTTCCTCCAGTTTACAGTGCAGGGAAAACAATATTCTGCTCTATAAAGATGCTTAAACACACAAGAATATAATCTCCAATATGCCTTAAAACATCTGGGTGACTAAAATAAGGACTATTTGTTGTACCTGCAGCAACTCTTTACCAGAACCTCGTTTCTCCACATCCATCTCCAGAGAGCAGGACAGGAAAGACCTGAAGACGGGAGATAACTTCTCTGGACTCTGCAGCTCAGGAGTCCCGTTGGTGGCGATCAAATACAATGCCTGAGTGAAGGAGCCATTAGAAAATATAATAGAATTATTTTTTTCCAATAGAGCGTCTGATTATAGAACAAAAAGCTTAAGTAATGCACAACATTATTAGGGTTTTATATTGAATAGATTATTTTGCTTTCAATTTCTGATCCAGATGTTTCCATAGTTAATAAATCCAAGCAGGGGGCATTTTAGCCTCTTCTTTTAAAAGCCATTGCTTCTGGTATTCAACTTTCAGCCACATGATGGCGCAAGAGAAAAGGTCTCTCTGATTAAAAGTAAGAGAATCCTAAAAAAATGTTTTTATTCCACTCCTTCACTAAAAGTAATGTCATTTAAGTCAATCCAGTCAACAATTGCAGAAACAATTACACTACATAGTAGATGCTGAAATTGCTATAAAAAATTATCCAAATATTATAACACACTCACCCTGAGAGGATTCTCATTGAGATACGGAGGCTCTCCTTCCACCATTTCTATAGCCATGATCCCCAGAGACCAAATGTCCACTTTGGGTCCGTAAGCCTTCCTGGTCACCACCTCAGGGGCCATCCAGTACGGAGTTCCCACCATGGTGCTGCGCTTGCTCTGCTCAGGGGTGATCTGGGCACAGAAGCCAAAGTCGGCTGCAGAAGAGAAGAAAAAGGTTGAGTTGAGGTACAAAGATTTGTAAGTCCTTTAAGAACCATATGTGTAATCATGGATGAATCAATCCTTCCTTACTGAGTTTGACTGATCCATCCATCCCTAGAAGTACATTGTCGCTCTTAATATCTCTGTGGATGACCTGGTTGGCATGAAGAAACTCCAAAGCCTGCAGGACCTAAATACAAAGAGTAAAGAAATAATTTAAGTATACATGAATAACAATTAAAGATTGCATTAGTATTTAGTGTTGGTGGATCATTATCTATATATATATCTATATATGTATCTGTATAAATATAGATATATATACCAGATTGTTATCGGGTGATAAAAAAATAATCTCCGTTAATCTATTCTCAAAGCTGGTTTGGGAGCTGGGTCTATATTGACTAAGCTATAACGACTTTCACCTTCATATTTTAGCGCGAATGTATATCGGACGTTGATGTATATCTGGGGGCGAGAATGAAACAGTCTTCTAACCTGAGTAGGCCTACTGTGAAATAACCACATATAACACGTCGTGCTGAAATGGATGCAGCTTTAAAGGCGCCGGATTTGCTTAGGGGAAAATTTATTTTTAAGAAGCTTCCTAATGGAAACCTTGACAAGACTAAAACCGCTTGCTCCTTGTGCAAGGTGGAATTAGTTTACTTCATGAGTTCTTCCAGTCTCAAGAACCACCTACAAGCAAAGCATCCCTTAGCCAATGCGGAAGATGCCGGCGTTACTGTACACCTCATCAATGCCAGCTGGGAACTTCACTACTTCGCTTTAGGTAGGCTATGGTATGTAATTTTAAATTTCATTTTACCATAACACCACAAATGATTACCACAGCATTATGTCGGGTCTTGATGATTGCTCGGGTGAATGTCGGTAAAGTGGGACGCTTTTTTAATCTATTTTCATCACCAGTTATCATAGCAGAAAAGCTTCCTGAAGCAGTTTGTGATGCATTTTGGAAACAGGAGATGAGCCCCTTGTCTAAGGCGCCACCTGGTTCTAGAAACCTGTTCAAAGACTTACTTTTACTTATTTAGGTAGCACACACGTATCATGAATGCCTTTGGCAGAATTCAAATGAGCCCTTTTAATCAAGATTAATCTAAATTAATTCCAAGATTACACATGAAAATAATCTAGATTAAAGACAAATCTATGCCCACAACCAGTATTTATGTATCTTGAACTTATCTATATTTTGTCATGTTAACACATCACTATTTAAAGTATTTCAAGGGATTTTATGAGATATACCAACACAATAAATTGTGTATTATAAAGGGGAAGGAAATGGATCCATGTTTTCAAAAAACATTACAGTCCAGATAAAATGCTGAAATAACTTGTTACCATCTACCTTTATTTTCTAGTAGGCCAAAGGGAAATAGATTTACTCAAATCTAACCAGGGCACCTCCTCCCATGCTTTCTCTTTTGTCTTGTGGTACATCTGAGGGTAATCAGCTGCAACTGATTATTTTAGTCCAGCGGAAGAAAATTGGGATGAATTTCAAACCATGTCACACATTTCAGGGTGTATTTATAAAACAAAATGTGAAGAAATCCCAAAGTAATACATTGAGGTTTGTGGTCATAGTGAGAAATAATGAAAGCAGAGCAGCGTCACTGTAAGTAATCAGATGGTTGCAGAGGATCTAAACTTGTAACCTGGTGGAGCCAGTTTTATGTCTTCTAAATAAAGCAGCATAACTGATTTAACAGGTTTTATTCAGGTTCCATGATGAGGAATGAGATGAGCTTACCTCTCTGCAAACGGCAGCGATCTGAGCTTCGTCCATGCACGTCTCCGTCACCACATCAGTCAGAGAGCCACCGGCCAAATACTCCATCACCACAAAAAGCTCATCCCCAACCAGGAAACTGCACACAGAAACAGCTAAATTTGCTGCCGTGCACTGAGTTGTGGTTTTTCTCTACTGCATTTATAAGCAAGAGATACCTGTCTACAAAGTTGACAATGTTGGGGTTCTTCAGCTCTTTCATGACCAGGATTTCATTGATGATGAGCTCTTTCTTTGGTTGTTTCTGCAGGTTGATCTGTTTTATGGCCACCTGTAAATCAAAGCATTTAGGAAATGTTCACAGACTATGCCAATGGTATGTCTTAAAGAAGATTCTTTAAAACATGTTTACTTATTTGCTTAAAAAAATCTGATTAAGAGATGCAAGAGGAGGACAAATGAAGAAAGTGTTTGTCGGGATAGTGAGAAGCTCACCTCTTGACCTGTGGCAACATCTATGGCTGTGTAAACTGTACCAGAGGCCCTGAAAGAAAAGGAAATCAGAAGATAAATCAAAGGGGTTTGGGTGTTAAAACTACAGTTAAAACTTGAATACAATTGGAAAATGATCCCAAACAAAACTCAAAACTGAACTTTCAAGACACGGGAATAGCAGCAGGGATGTAGGTGTATATTATAGCCGTGACCAAGATGATATTCATGTTTTAGGGAAGTTTATGTAACTTTCTAACTGGAGCATAACTTCCTTTTATTTCAAAGTTTTGACGTTTCATATTCTCAGTTCAGCTAAGCGTCTGACTCACCCCTGGCCGATCTTTTCGAAGCGGGTATATTTCTTTTTGGGGTCTCCAACACTGACAATACTTCCTGAACATCAAGAAAAGAAGAAAAAATATACATTAAGTATATATTAAATGTGGTAGGATTGAATGCAACTTTTCTTTTTTGTTATCTGACTATAATTTGTCGTGTGTTAAACTTACTTAATTTCTCCATAATTTCTTCATCAGATATCTTGCCCGTCCTCGGTTTCTGTCGGTCTGCCGCCTTGGAACCGTCTGACTCCGGGGCATGGGATGGGACCGACTTTGTGTACACCTTTAAAAAAAAAAAAGAGGATATAGTAGCTTTACTTTGCTCTACAGGCTTATGGAAATGTTAGAAATAAGTTCTAGCTCTAGTCAGACTCACCGATTTTGTGTGCTCAGGCCTTGGTGCAATAACTGGAGGTGGTGAATCGTCGTCATCATCATCTCCATCTCTTGCTAACGGAGAGGTAGCTGTACCTTTTTTGCCAGACTGCAACAGTGAAAGTAACCAAGAATACAAAATTATTCTCAGGAACTGCTTAGGGTAGAGAAAATTCATTAATTTATGTAAATAATTATTAACGCTTCTCACCATCTGGGAATCTTTGTCTAAAGGAGACAGAAAACAGTAAAGAAATAGAAAGATTACAGCTCAGTATTAAAGATCCTCTTTACGTGATTTTCTATAGGGATGCAAACCTGACCTGAAGCAGAAACACTGAGATATTTCTGTTTCCCACTGGTGGAGTCGTAGAACTTGAGAGCATCAAGGACAGCCTGGGGATTCTTCTTCTGTTCCGATTCACTGATGTTGGAGGTCTGAAGAAGCCGGGCCCATTGCTCCGGCATTCCCTGGACAAACAAACATGCAGGCAAAGCTTATACTGATCAGTATCTACACTTAAAAGAAGGGAAATAAATAATGGGAAACACCCCAAAAACACAGAATTAGTGGTCAGATACACGACACTATGCTTAATGATGCAAATTTGTTTTGTAAGTTTTAAGAAAAAAAATCCTATTAGCTCAATCTACATAACTCTGGTCTGAACAGGAAATCATTTGATGCTTCCTGTAAAATTATCAGAATGAGATCAAGTTCTCTTCCACATCAACTTCAGCTCCTTCAAGCCATTCAATTTAAAACTTTGAAAGCTGTTAAAAGACATTTAAATTTGTATTTAAACATCTGATATATTCTTTTCGGAGGCAAACCCTTAAGTTTTGTTTCCTTATATTCCCCTGTAAGGATTTATTTCCTTGAGTATCAATGGTGGAATAAAAAGAAAAGAAGAAAACCTGACTTGCCTGTTCCAATGAAACTCAACTGTTTGGAAATATTTCTGAAACATTAAAAGCCACGTCGGTAAATATAAAAGACCATCTCTGTTTTTGCAGGTAATGCTGTTTATAATTAACCGTTTCCAACAGACCAACGATATGTTCAACCGCAGACGGCGGAAGCAGATAGCCAACTAATTACCAGATAATATTAATTAACCTACCATAGTTTGAACTGTGTTTAAGCAAACAGAAACAAATAGTTTACGTTTAACATGTATGTTAATAATGTTGCCTAAATCCAGACATCCATTGCTTAGTTATATGGGGTGGTAGGGCTTATATCCTGGAGCCGAAGTAGCAAGAAATAACCCTCATATACAAGCTAGAAGCAGAATGGCTTCAGCCAGGACAAGAGCACCCAGGGGCCACCATGTTTTCTATATTACGATGAGAGTGATAAAACTGATATATGGCGTTAATTCACAAACAATATTGTCCTAAGGGCCTTTTAGAGAAAGGCACAGGATTAATTCAACATACGAATTCATATTTTGCATTAACTCATTTCTGGTTTTTAGTGGGGGTGCACCCAGTGGCGTAAAAAGTGGGTATGCAGCATATGCAACGCATAGGGGGGCGCTGCACTAGAGCGGGCGTCAAAACCCCCTCTAGAAACATTTTTCTAGTTTTTCTAGTTGGCATATTCTACATTTAACAGCATAAAATGATCAATAACAGAGTGACAGCACTGATTTTGCATCCTTCTGATCCTTTACCTCCACTCCTATCGCTCCTCCTTCCACACAGGTGGCTTGGGCACACGCACCTAGGAGGACGCACCCAGGAGCGTTTTTTTTTTTTTTTTCTAATTATTCTTAGACTATGGCTATGTTAAAATTCATGGGCTGCGTCCTCCAAGGACCTGGCCTACCTGGACTGGATCCTTCGCAGTCTGGGGCAATAATGTGTTTGCATCCACCTCAAAAATATGTAGTTGCGCCCCTGGGTGCACCGATTCCAGTTCTCTGGCCAATCAACAATCTTTTAAAAGCCTGACCTGCGAGTTCATATTTCTGCAAATACCGATTGTAATTATATCTAACATAGTCAGGTGTTATAAATCGAGATGGAGCATATATCGCCTCTGAGATCTTGTAATTAGATGGATCTTATATCAGATAAATGATCCAGAAGTCCGATCAAGTAATTTCTATTTTAATGGATATGATACACACAGATGTTTTTATGAATATAACGCTGATTGCATCATCGAACACAGCACACACAGCAGCTAGTGGTTCATTTAAACCTGTCTCAAGCTTCCCGAGATATACGGTTCATTCATTCAAAGTAGTATCGCATTGGTATCGGATATCAGCTGAACCCATGTATCTTATGGTGCATCTCTAGTTATAAGGTCACAACACACTTTTAATGTTGTAATCTTAGTTTTAAAAACTATGGAAATTACCCAAGAAACAACACAAACCTGTTTTATCTGCACAGGAAGTAGTGCTCTCCAATTTAAATTAAAAGAAAAAAGGCGCAGACATCTCCCAGAATGACATGGAAGGGGTTTTGCACAGCCAATCAATGGATCTAGGGTATAGTCCTCGTTAAGACCTTTGACAGCGGCTGATTTTCAAAGCTTTATAGAGGAAGGTACGATTGGTTGACAATATCAGTTTCACATGTAACATAGACGATTGACCTTATAATAGAAATCGGACTCAATCTATAAGCCCAGCACTAATATTTATACCATAACAATCTCATACCAGCTAATGCCTGCTGTAGATATGGATACATTTAGATAAGTTTGCTATTTTCTTAAAAATACTTAGTGAAACAAGTAAATATCCCTTCATTACATTTACAAAGCAGCTAAGAGAAACTGGCTTCAATATCACAGTATATTCAAACCACAAGGGGAACAGGAAGTCATGGATTACTAATTAAAGGTTTCTGAACACACAGATCGAACTGAAAAAAAGAACACTTCATGTACTTATGTTTATATAAAAATGTAATAATATATATTTTTTTGAAATACAATTCTTTAAATCTGATTGTGGCACAACTTTACAAAAGCAGCAGCTTTAAATGCACAACTTTGGCTACGGTCTCTTATTTATCAGTCTCAGCCGAGGAAAGATTTACATGAAATATTCAAAGCAACTAATAAAGTCCTCAAATAGTTATTCTGGAGGAATCAGTTTAGTAAGAGATATAAATCTCTGGGGAAAAAAAAGCTTTATCTACCATTAATTTTCTCCTTGGTTAGCCTTATTCTAATAGTGAAGGAGAAGAAGAGGCAACTATGAAATGTGAGGTTAAACATGACAAAGATGCCCCCCCCCCAGGTTGGAAGTCTCCGTTCATAAAGGAGAAGATGTGCATATTAAATGAGATTTAACGCAGTCAGTCACACACTGAAATCTAAAACATCTCACGGTACAATAAAGCAAACACTTCCTTTTACACAGTTTTAGGTGTAACATCCACATATAAATAAAAGAAAGCTTTCACAACTCTGCAGTCGCCTAGGTAACCTGAGTCGGAGTTAGGCATGGTGGAAGTGTTTGGAGAAGGGTTAGTTTGTTCTGGATGCCTTTATTGAAGGATTACTTGTCATTAGTAAATGGTTTCAGCCATTCATATCGATGATGAACTTTTTCTTGGTCTCTAAGTAAGCAAATGTTCTACAATAATCTTCTACGCCTCTCTAATAATAAACATTCAGCAGCTTACATTGATTCTCACATCATTTTAGTAGTATGTGTATTTTTCCAGGCTTTATTCTAAACAACGCAAACTAATTGGTGCTTTCATATAACAGTTAAATGTATCTGTCAAATCTCTAGCATCCTGTATTAGCTTCAAACCAAGCATCAACGTCAGGATTAAAAAATAAGTGAAACAAGCATGCAGTATTGTGGAGATAGACAAATTTTTATTCTTATATTTTTGGACTATATTCATTTTTTTCCTTGTATTGGTGCCTAGTTTGTCAATACCTTCGGCAGCCATGTCTTGAGATAACATTAAACTCATGCATTCCTCCATTTGCTATCAATTCTTAATGTTTAGTTTGATCTGTTAATAAAGTTTGGTTTATTATGTAAATGTAGGAAGAAAATGGATAAATTGCAGCCTTTAAGACCCTGTGTCAATGGACCTCACACTGCCCTGCTTTAGTATTCCTCCCTTTCATCCATAGGTATTAACAAGATGGAGCATCTTGCTGATGGAAATCATCCCTGCTGAAAGATGTTTGTTTGGTATTTTGGCATATGGGCCAAATAGTGGAAATTAGCTGTTCTCTAACCAGAGTACCTTCTTAAACATGTTTGCTTTATTCCTGAAGCTGTTTGTGGCAATCCTTCTATGCCACCTCCTGTAGTTTTTTTTTTCCTCTTTTCTGCCCTTATTAAGAGTCAAACTTACTAAAGTGTTTGCACATTAAATTGAAATATTGTTACAACCCCCATATGCAAGACAACTGAAAGTTACTTTAGTGTTTTTAATGTTTACATTTTTTTTTATAAAAAAAGTAATTGGGTATTAAGAATTCATTATGTTAATAATTCTTAATGTAAAAAAAGCTGGAGCAAACAGATCTCCGCTGACCTGATGGCCTACAGTGTGCGTCCAACGACAATAAAAGCTACACACACACCTAAACCGCCTTTGTTGTGTATAACTTTCAGAGACATTTAATTGACATGCATTCATTTCCATTGCCTAACCCAGACCCTTAGCCTAACCCTAAATATTACAAATCAATAGAGGTAAATTTTACCATTTTGGGACCCATTGAATTTCCCTATTTGGACCACTTTGGACCTGCAGGTCCCCACAATGAGGGATATTTGACAATACACTGCCCCAAGTTGTAGCTCAAACAAACACAAAAACACACACATATGGCTCCTCCTCCTCTAATGGCACTGTAGGTGCACAGACAGTACCAGCTGTAAGGGAAAATGCTGTGGCATTTGCCCCTTTAGACAGTAAATCTTTTGTTTATTCCAAGAATAGATCTCTGGGTAATGTCATCAGTGTTGCTGTTTTACAAAATCTTAGTGTGGAAAGCAGAATCATCCAGGTCAAAGCTCTGAAAAACATCAGCAGCTCCATGCGGTTACACTTTGGTGTGTGGCTGTCCTTTTCTTTGTTTAACAACAACCTGTTTCTTTCGTTCAGCTTTAAAGATTCCTTAGAAAATGTGTTAAAGGGGTATGATTACTTCCATAATGAGCCATTAAAACAGACTTACGGTGAATTCTCCAGTGACAGCATCAAAACCAACATGGATGGTGTGTTCAAAGTCTGATGGGGAGGAGATTTCAGGCCTGTCCTTGTCCTTATCCTTCTTTTTAGATCCTGCAGGGGAAAGGTCAAAGGTCATTCGTTACCTTTTAGCTAATTGTTATAGAAGCAGTAGGGTTTTTGGAGGTATTCTTTATGTGTTGGTTTTCTCCAACTATCTCACCTTTCTCACCTTTATCAAACATAGAGATGATCTTGTTCCTGGGTTTCTTCTCCTCTGGGGCAGACGGCAGCGGCCGAGAGCTGTGATTGGCCGACTGGGGATCCTTGGCTCCTCCTCCTTGGCTGCTCATCCTGACAGGGGGGGCGGGGGGCTTATCCTCACACACTCCGCTGTCACACATCTACACCTACGGTCAACCTGCAGAGTCAGAAAAAGGGACAAAAACAAATCAAATGTAGGATAAAAAAGACCCAGATTAACGCATGTAAAAGAAAAAAACTAAAGAGAAGTAGTTTGAGCTCACATCGTCCTGTTTTTTTTTTTTCAGTCATGTTTCACAATGCTCAACCAACTGTTGCACAGCAGGCCACGCCGCTACAGGAAAACAACTTCAAAATCAGTTAAAACAGACAGAAAGCAAAGACAAAGACTTACAGAGATTTAACCAATCCATCCATGCTGCAGTTGGGTGTAAAAAAAAAAACTGGAATGAAAGGAGCAAAGCGCGAGCAGGAAACAGGTCCGAATGGACAAAGCAGCGTGCCGAGTCTCGCTCGAAGACACAAATGAATGAGGAAGGAAAGAAGGCAGTGTGAGACAGAGCGCGAGAGCGCAGTGTGTAGATGAGTGGCAGAGAGGAGCTGTGAACACTGATGTAAAAAGAGAGATTACTTCTGCAAAAACTGGTGACTTTCACAATATCATATATTTAAATAAAATTATTCTGTACACTGTATACTAGAAAATGAAGCTAAAATGCACAGCATAATTATAAAAACCTCATTACAAACTGCTGAGACATTATAATATAAAAAACCCTTGGCATCCATAGTGATCCATAACATCTAATAAATACCAACTAAAGTCAGTGGTGATTTTAAGGTGTCATCAAACACTTTTACTGGAGTAACATAGAAAGCAGTACTATTTAAACACCATGACTATTAAAAACATTTCCATACAGGTAAATATGTCTTTCATGCATGCAGAGGAAAAGTGGGGGAGACTCTTTTTAGCCACTGGTAACATGCACCAACAGGTGTGGGAGGGGGGAGGCCAAAATAAAAAAATTTTTAAGAAAGGAGTCATTTTACCATAAAAATCTAAAAAGCTCCCACAAAGGTCTCAAATTTATAACCTGTTAGGTGTTTTTTCTTTATTTGCTCTTGCTTTCACTTACAAACAGCAACCACAAGCACCCAGCTGCTGGCAGAGGAGCTGCTTCCTACTTTGCCTCCTGTTCAACAAAAAGCCACAAGCTCTCATTATGACTTGAGTCTGGTGAGGAAGGGGGTTGGGGCATCGTTCATTCATCATTAAAGGCTCTCCTGAATGTCTTGACTACAAGTTCTCAAGAAGTTTCTGGTTAGAGATTGCTTGATCTCTCTGTGCATGCACTGGTTTTTCTCTTGGTACTCCAGTTTTCTCCTAAGTCCAAAAACGTACATGTTGGGTTGATTGGCCAATCAGAACTAGTTCTGTGTGAGTGTGTTTAAGCAGGACAGGGTGTCTCTGTGTCTCTAGGGTCCTGGTGTAGCCACCTGTTGAGTTTACTCAAGATATTGCCGATCAATGGCTGCATATAGGCAAACTGCAAGACTTAAACGGGAGTACAAAATATGTGTATGTATTGTGGAATAAAATTAAATTCTTCAAATTTCTTCTGAGATTCTTTCCAAAAACAAAGATTTGGGGCAGAGTTTGATCCCATCTTCAAACTGAAAAAGATATCTCCGCCACTAAGCTCCCAAACTCTGTAGGAGTCTCTCCTTTAATGGTGCTTTATGATGTTTGATGATCCAGATTTCAGATGTTGGAGAAGTGATTTCCAACATCTGAAACCACAAAAATGTGTGGTTTAACGACCATAAAGCACTTTACCTAACAGTTAAATCTTATTTAATGTCATTTTTACATTAGGGATGCTAATGCAACTAATGCCACAGTAACAGTATGGGAATGAAAGTCATTCCATCTGTTCGCCTAATATGGTAAAAACTGAGATTGCAGGCTGTCTCATACACCGGTACCAATGTACACACTCATGAAAAAACCCATCAACCTCAAAAGCACTTCATCCAGTCTTGCAGAGCAAGCAGTGCGATCAAGTGTGAGCAAAAAGCGATGCTCTGGGTGACATCACAGACAGGAAACAGGAAGCAAACAAAGGTTTCCTCACTTCCTGCGTCTGACCGCCAATGACAGAGATTGCAGGAGAACAAAAGTGAGAAACGTGGCTCGGGTGGGTTTGACCTCTTCTTTACACACAAGCCCTCCTTCTGCAGGTCTTATGCACACCTGACCAGGGGCGTTGCTAGGCACAAAGCTTTACTGGGGCACTGGCCCCCTACCGCATATGCCCCTCCTTCCATGCGCAAATACAGACAAGCACACCGCCCCACCCTGATAAATTCCTACCAAAATTACCAGTTGAGATATTAATGAGTGTAAGAGCATATTTGTTTTAACAAACATGAACATTTTTAATATTGCAGCTATAAAAAATAAGACTTTACCAACTTTAAAAATAAAAAGTTTCCTTATACACATTCTGAAGTAATCATTAATTCCTAGGTTTCAGAGTTTTAGTTCAGGGGAAAGTTTTTCTTTTATTTTTTGAGCATTAAAGTTTACCTCCTATTTTTCATTTTTGCAAAGCGGTCAATCACTAGACTGTGACTCAGCTTAGAAAGTTCTTCCTTTTCAACTGATAAAATAGCAAGATGATGGAGCCTGTCTTGTCCCATTGTGCACCTCAGCCAAGTGTGGAGCCTTCTCAACACACTGAATGAGCTTTCACAACTACAGCTGTAGACTGGGATGGTGATGGAGATCTGGATGACCTTCGTTAGTGTTGGGAACATGATGTTATCAAGCAAGTTGAAAACACTGCATATCCTTGATGACAAGGATTTCTTTTTCAACCAGGAAAAGCTTTCAAACCATTTTGAATTAAATGAAGGTTTTTTTTACTCCAAATTTGTCCTGGGGATTGTGGGACAACTTCACTTGTTTAGGACCATCATGCTTTCCCCCTAAGTCACTAAAGTCCCCTTCTTGTTTGTGGAAGCTGGTTGTTGCTCCCTCATCACCTTCATGGTCCTGTCTCTCCTCTGTCTCTTGCCTGTCAGTCTCGCCTCCTCCTCCCTTTCCTACTCCAGCACCTTCATTCTCATTCTCTACAGCAAACATTAAAAAACTTAAATTTATAATTATGTAAATATCTATCATATTGCTTATAATGTTCCTAATGTAACTAGTTAGCTTAAATCACTAATTCATTACGGGACCTCACCTCCCTCTCTCTCATCTTGTTTACTGCTTCCCTGTCTCTGCTTCGTGTGAGGAGTTTCCTGATATCCATCTACAAACCAATGCAGTAATTTTCAGTTAGTAGCCTATAAATCATGTGGTTTCACTGGGAAAATAATAAAATTGACAGGTAAGAAACGTTACCAGAACAACGTTTCTTACCTGTCAATAAAAATAAAAAAAAATGCGTCACGGCCGCACAGTGTCCCATCCAACTTAGTTGAGAGCAGCGTGTTAGTTTACCTGCAGTTCATGCACTGACATGCGCTGACGTGGGGGCGCTAATACATCCTCAATTTGGAGTTAACACACACTTGCTACGCATTTGAGTAGAAATATGCGTCTCCTTCTGTTGGAATTATCTAAATTGATGCATTGAAAAAATGTAATACTGTTGCAAATATTCATGAGATTTATACTGGGGCACAGCTCAATTATACTGGGGCACGTGCCCCAGTAAATGGGGTCTGGCGACGCCGATGCACCTGACCCCCTTACGAAGCTACATCCGAAACCAAACCGTGCAACCGTCTGATGTAGACTAAGATTCTAAAAAAATAATCAACAGGCTGTGGAACAGGAGGGCTTTGTTACAGAGGGGTTGACTTTACAAACTGAAAACAAACTTAGAAAATAACTCATGTGCAGGAAAACGTTGCTGTATTATTTGAGCAGCTCCAGAGGCGAATGCTGAACTCATATCCTAATCGTTATCCTGTGCAATGACTCAAACAGCTACTTACAATAGTCTTTTTCTATTGCAAATAACCATGAAATTTGCTGAAAAGGACTCACTCAGCTTGGTCCGTTTAAATCTCAAGGTTTAATCTGTCAAACACTCACCTGTTTGCAGCCTCCTCTCTGCCCAACAGAAGACCTGGTAAATTATGAATGAAGCCTTGTATCCCAGTTGAGTATATTGACTGCTCTCTTCAACACTCCTTTACTTATTTTGCTCTCTCAGTTCTCCTCTCCCTCTCTTTTTTTTACCCCTCTCAGGGCAGGTCTTTGCAGGCTACCTCATTCCTTAGCTTACTTAGATATGGCAAGTACATTCTTGCCCAGACAAGATAGAATTATACCAAGTAGAAAGAGACCTAATGAGCAGATTTTGGGTGCATTGGGCCAGGTTTGGACAAGTTACTTCTAAGTAGGAATTCCATAGCTGCAGGGCTGCTGCAGTGTTCAGGGCAGGAGGGTGTGTTCACTCTAAATCGTACAAATAAACACACACACCCACAGTAGTTTAATACGTGTCTTTGCCCAAAACACACATTCCTCTAGCCAAGACAGGTTCTATTATGAGCAGCTGAAGATGATTTTCTGTAGCTTGAAGGTAGACTCTTGGAGTCATGATGGAAAAGTGCGGACGTAAGCAGTGTGGGGTTTTGTCTCTGCTTCATCATGTCAGCGGTAGTTCTATACTGGTTGCCTTCTGAAAACTCAAATCTGTTTTATTTCTTTGAAAATATAAGATACAATCCAGTGTGCAATAGTCTCCACATAAAACTCTTTTCTTTATTCTACTTTAAAAAGAAATCATCCATTTAACAAACCTAAAGAGATTTTTGCAAACGGTCAAAAGCTAATATGGAAGTCAGAATAAAATCAGATCATCTTTACAGCGAATAGTTAAAATTCCTGGTCACCCTCTTTGCTTTTCTGGACTTGTTGCAGCATTTTTCCAGTTCTTGCTATTGTGTCATTTGTTTTTCTTATCTTTATAAATATTTTATTACATCTTACTGTGTATCTCTATTGATTACGTATATCTCCTTTGTTATTTTACAGTAGCTTTGGTTTAGTTCTACATTCCAGTCTGTTGCTGTCTTGCAGTAAACGATCATATAAATTTGCATGCCCGTGATTATTCATCTCTCAACACAACAGCTTTTAAGTATGACCTTTAAAAAAAAAGAACTTAGATAAAGTGAGAGACTCGCTGATCTTGAGTCTTCAGGCATGGACCAAAAAACTGTGAACATAAAGGGTTTTTATTTTCATCATAGCAGAGAATGTTTGGTGAATTTTGAATATAATTAACATCTAAATCTTTATCTTCTTGTTGAATAAATGCACATTTATTCAACAAGAAGATACCATGAGGAGTTATGAATGAATTACATTCATAAATTTATTTACATTTTTACATATTTTCTTATTGGTTGGAGAAATTATACTTTTTGCTACACCGACTTGCCTGGAAACTATATTTTGATAGATAACTTGGTGAAATAATGAAGTTGATGTTCAAATAAATTGAATATGATCGCATTTATACATCTGATCATACTTGATTTAAAATTTCAGCTCCACTTATATTATTTTTAAATGTTGGCTTTTTAATTCCTTCAGTTTTATTCATCACAAATGCTCTAAATTCCTGGTTTGCCTCAATAATTTTTCCATCTGTTCTAAGGTTACAGAAACTCTTTTCAGAAATGTGTCTCATACACAGTTCCATCCCTCTAACCCTTCATAATTTCTCTTCCCCATTTTTTCCACCCTCTCTCTGCATCAAGAGTACTTTCTATTCCCCGTGGCTGGCAGCCATCAAGGGAAACCCACTTCCTCATCCTGGAACTCCCCCAAGCCCAAAAGAGTCATAGGATCCAGCCCGACCAACCAGAAGGCAGCAGACACAGCCGCCAAGCTGTTTACAGGAAGTGGACAACAAGCCTTTTGTGTTCAACTTCTATAAAAGGATATTCAGAGGAGGACTTCCTTGAAGGAGTCATGGAACTGACACCATGTCCACGTCCTCTCTCTCTCTTTAACCAGCACAGAAAAAAAAAAAACGTCATGCACATGGCCAGACTGTAAGACACACAGTGTTTATAGTAAATGTAACTTAGTAAGGCCTTTCACCACATCCCACTAGTGGAAAATGAAGCATAAACTCAGAGTACAGCTGCATACTTTCACCTGGTATTTAGACAGCTGCCTCACCCATCTGTCAATATTTGGACCATAAATCTGGCATCCTGGGAGTGTGGAGCAGGTAGAAATAAAGACACAGTGTTAATGTGTGTAAGAGTTTCAATAGTTCAGCACCAGAGGTCTAAAAAGGAGAAATGGCAGATTTTTGCAATGAAAGACGGCTGCCCCAGGACAGCCAGTGAAATTACACCATAGCAGATGGTCTCTTTATATTGTCATTTTACTGTAAGATCATAAACTTATAGCTCTAATTCTCAACATCTATGCAGCAAACCAATAGTTGACTTTATATGCTCTAGGTTTCATTCAGAGTTTAAGTGTATCACTGTTACAGAGGTGTTACAGAGGTGTTCTGTTCACCTCTGCAACAGTTAGATTACTATGGGTAAAGTAAATAAAAAACTGAGTCACATAATGTGAATTCATCTTAAAGCAGCTGTTTAATATTACAGTTTGTGTAAAAAATAATAGATTTTATAATAATTTAAAATGATAAGTTAAAATGATGAGTTAAAAGGATGCTGGACATGTAAAGTTAGTGATGTTGCACTCACAGAGGCACTCTTTGTTTTCTATCCTCCAAATTAAGAATAATAGTAAGTTTATATGATGGAAAACAATTATTCAGCAGACATTAAATCACTGGAACAAAAATGAGAAAAGAGTAAAAATAAAAGGGTCCCTAACTTACCTGTAGTCGGCCTTAAAAGTAGGCATTAACTTCATTAAGGTTGAAAAGCAGAGTATCTGTCCAGCACAACCTCAGATTTACTTCCAATAAAGCTCAACTGTGAAACTGCAATAGTCCAACTAAAGTAAAGCTTAGTCCAAAAAGATAAATTAAAAGCCTTTCTAACAGGGAGACAAACATTGGTCTGTCTCGCCGGGTTCTCCCAGCTGAGTTTTTTTTTTCTTTTTCTTTTTCGTTCAGTCCGGGGAGGAACCCAGCAGAGGGGAAGCGGAACAGCGCACCAGAAAAATTGTCTCCTGCGCGCATCCGTAGCGCCCATCAAAATATTCACATTCCAGGAAGTGAATTTGCTAAACTTTCAGAATAAAAGCACGGGGAATTTTTTTTTCATTTTATATATATATATATATATATATATATATATATATATATATATATATATATATATATATATATATATATATATATATATATATATATATATATATATATATATATATATATATATATACATAGATGGCAAAAGTACTCACTTTTCGTACTTGAGTAAAAGTACAGATACTTGTGTTAAAAAATACTCTGGTAAAAGTGGAAGTACTGATTAAACTACTTTACTCAAGTAAAAGTAACAAAGTACAGGCTTGTAAATTTACTTAAAGTATAAAAGTAAAAGTAGAAACCACTTTTTTCATGCCATTGCCTACATTTTAAATGGATGTCTGCCAATAGGACTAGATCTCCGTTGTGTTCATTTTCAATCATCTCGTCGTCCATGCTACTATGCTAACGCCACCGCCACCAAGCTGCAATGATTTGCCGCGAATGAATACCGCCGAATCTGTCGATTCATCTTGTAGTGGTGCGTTACTGTAAATGCAACGTAGATTGCCATCCAATTAGATTGAATTTGGTATTGATGACGTGAAAAATAATAACGGTAACTCCATTGAAATGATTCAAAACTAAAGTAACGAGCCAATTTTTTAAAATGTAAGGAGTAGAAAGTACAGATATTTGTGTAAAAATGTAAGGAGTAGAAGTAAAAAGTCGCCATAAAAATAAGTAGTAAAGTAAAGTAAAAATATCAGAAAAATCTACTTGAGTACAGTAACGAAGTATTAGTACTTCGTTACTTCCCATCTCTGCATATATATATATATATATATATATATATATATATATATATATATATATATATATATATATATAAAATGATATATATATATAACAAACCAATAGTGTACAAAGTCTCGCTGAGGTGCAGACATTTAAACGTCGGTAGAAAAAAAAAATAGACAGAAACATGGGGCTAAAAAACAACGACAGATGCATAAACAATAAGGCCAATGAATAAAAAATAGAGCAAGATTTAAAACAAAAGAAAAGTAGAAATACTGGCAGTTACTTTTTTGGCAGAAACAGGTTTCAAGTTTTTCAATGAGGAGTAATACAATTTAAATTGATTAAGAAAAAAATAAAAACAAGGAGTAGAACCTCTCAGTTTTCAGCTATGTATATGATATTTGACAGGCAAAAAAAAGCAATATTAACCATATCTGAAATTTTAGTATCAAGGTCATCAACATAATACAACACATGGGTGATTGCTATTTTTTGGCTGTCTTCAATTTTAAGGGACAACCAATTTTTGATGTATCTCCATAGTTTAAAAGAAAAGGGACAGGAAAAAAAAGAGCATGTTAAATCAAATTTAAATATTTTATGCAAAGGTTTAACCTTTGGTGAAACGGGCCATTTAACAAATTTTGAGAATGCCTACTCAATTAAGGGCAAAAGCACAGGGAAAGTGGCTTAGTGCTTCTATATTTGTGCAGATTCTTACAACATATCTATCATTCAGCTAAGGATAAATATCAAATTATTAAAATTAAAAACACGTTGCTGCTTTTAATTGTTTGTTTTACTTTTGATGCTGATTTAGATGGCTTTATGTATAACGTGTTGTTGTATTTTTGTGGGTCATTTTGTCTCAGCTATATGGAGGACCAACTCTGCCATATTTAAAAAAAAAACAGTAATAAATAAATGCTCAATAAATAAATAAGCATACAATTAATTCCAACGAACTCATACCATTAATTCCAGGACCAACTCTCTCTAAGACACACCCCTTCTTATTTACTTAATGAGGCAGAAATGCATACAGAAATGGCATCGAAGAAATATATAGGGTAAAAAATACAAAGGAAGAATAAAAACAGACAAAAATATTATATCATGCACATAAATAAATAATTTAAAAAATAAGTAATAAATAAATAAAGTTGAAGATTATAAGGGACAGTAAATAAATAAAGTAATTATTACAAAGGCGAATAAATAAAGAAGCTAATTAAAAGAGATTCATACATTTATGTCTCACTGTATAATTTAATTTCTACCTAAATTTATTAGCTAATTATATTTTTAAATATGGCAGAGTTGGTCTTCAGCCAGTGAACTGATTTGTGCATATATATTAAGATTTCACTTATTGTTTAGCATGTTGTTTCTCTGAACATGGTGTTGTTTAAATACTATTAAAACATGCTACCATACACTGATGACATCATTCTGAAGTATACATGCAGTCACTGCCTGATCCTTGAAAAAGCCTTTAGTCTAGTGGTAAAACAACACGTCTTCCTTTTCCTCCATGTTAAAAGCCAAGATGACAGTTGGATAGGAAGAAATGATGGACAACAACGGTCAACCACCTTAATAAGTGGTTGAAATAAAGGGGACATTTTTTAGAAAGTCTGCAAGGACCGGTATAAAATCACCCAAATTACATTCTGCATACCACAAAAGTCTGCAAATATCTGCAAATTAATCAGAACCCATAAGACAATTCTTCAAGCACCAAGGTGATTCTACAAACACCAGAGCAGAAAAAGTGTTCATATTTAAGCAGAGACATGTTCTGTAATCTAATAAGAGATTTATCTGGGTAAAATTAGAGACTGATAAATAGATTCATAGTCTAATCCCAGAAGATGTAAAATTCTTAAAAAAGTTGAAGTAGAATACATAAAAAAAAAAAAACTTTTATCACCACGCAATTGTAAATGTGACATTAGGAGCTATGTGAAGACAGAAGAGGGGATGATGGGCATGATGGCCCTATTGTATCTGGACTCAACTGGTGATGCATAAGTCCATAATAGGCCCAGATGATGATTGCCACAGATCCCTTTTGGAAATGCGGGAATATTATACATGATACGGGAACATTGCATCATTTACCAGAGCTGTAAAGGAGTCCCTCCACAATGCACTTGTTTCACTATTTTTTCTTTAAAATGCTAAATATTTAATAGCTTGCGGTTTTATTCTGATGATACTTTAATATTTTTCCATAACAATGTTTATTTTACAGTTACGTTTTTAATATGTATCTGAATATCTGTATATATGTATCTGTTATATTTGCATTTATTCACAAAATGACTTAACAAATGTCACTCTGATTCTATAATACCACTAAAAACTGTTGATTGATGAGTGTTTTTTTTATTCTATTATCTGCATTCAGTGGAGGGAAATTATTAAGTATTAAATATGGTCAGAGATTTGAAACTAAGGTTTAAATTTTTTTTTTATTTTTTTTTTTTTGTGGGAGAATTTATCTATAGCGTCCCAATCCACACCCCATTCCAGGAGATGGCAGTAATGTACATCAGTAAGTTGCTTGCCAACCACCATAAAAAAGAAGAGGAAGACAAAGACTTATCTTTTATTTTTTTTTAACAACACACAATGCAAACATTTAAACAATTGACATAAAAGTGTCAGTTAAAAATCACTATTAAGGTAAAAACAAGTGTCAGTTAAAATCATTAAATGAGGAGCTTGTTAAAATGTAGTTATCCTTCATCTGATACAGTACATAAAATGTTGTTAAAACCCCACAACTGAATAAAATCCTCGATGTTCTGTATGGCTCTGTGGAAGTGGAACTACAGCCTTATTCTGGCTTTAACGTTGCACTTCCACAGAGCCACGGCATCAAGGTGAGGTTGCTTCTGCAGTCCGTCTCTATGGGACAGGTAAATGGCCATCTTTCCTCACTGTTTAAAACATTTAAAAGTCTGGCCTTTGGTTTATTCCTTCTGTTTTGGAAAACTCCTATAAAAAATATTTTTTGGCTTGGAGAAGAAACATGGGCAGAGGAAGGTGATTCACTCTCTACTATCTGACCGGGGCAGCAGCTAAGTGAACCAAGCCAGATCAGGAGGAGGGCTGTAGAGTTTTACTCCTCTCTGTTTGAGAGTGAGGTCAAGGACAACGAGGATATGCTAGGGGAGTTCTGCAGTGGGCTGCCTCATGTGTCGGGTGAGACCAACCTACAGCTGGCGCACCCGCTAGAACTAAAAGAGCTCCACACAGCCGTCTTGAGCATGCAGGGCCAGAAGACCCCTGGAATCGACAGGCTCACTGTCGAATTCTACAAAGCTTATTGGGACTTTTCCTAGCTCAAGACCTGCTGGATGTAAACAACAAGAGTCTGGCCACTGGTTCACTCTTGCTGTCGTGCCGCAGGGCAGATGTCACCCTTCTCCCGAAGAAGGTAAACCTGCAGTACATCAAGAACTGGCACCCTGTGTCTCTCCTCTGCACCGACTACACGGTTCTCTCCAAAGCCTTAGCAACTTGGCTAAGGGAGGCTATGGAGCAGGTCATCCACCGGGACCACACCTACTGCATCCCCGGCAGGTCAATGGTAGATAATATCTACCTAATTTGAGATGTTTTGGAGGTCTCCGGTTCATTGGGTTTTCGAACAGGCTTGCTCGCATTAGATCAAGAAAAGGCGTTGACTGCGTCGATCACAGCTTCCTCTGGAGAATGATGGAGAGGTTCGGGTTCAGTCTGATTGGCAAGATCAAGGGGATGTACAGCGCCATAGAGAGCGTTCTGAAGATTAACGTTGACCTGTGTGCTCCTTTCTGGGTGTGTAGAGGTGTTCGGCAAGGCTGCGCTCTGTCCTGAATGCCACAGACATCCTCTGTAATTATAGATACACCAGGTATCTTCCAAATTTAAACAGAACAAATACGAGTATCATAAAACCAAAAATCCACACATCTACAATATCCTCCATTGACAGCGTTGTGAAACACACCATCCTCCAGGTCCTCCAGGAGGCAGGACAGAACAGGTCCCCTTTTCCCTGTCTTCCAGTTGAATAAATTTGATCAATTGCATTGAGAAACTAGCTGACAAGATCCATTTTTTGACTTCGGGCGATATGAAGAGAGCTCAAGACACAGCAAAGCAGGGACAGGCAAGAAGGTGCAGGAGCAGCAGGAAAATGCGACCACCTCCTTCAAGAGTCAGAACAGAATCATTAGTATGTGTGTATATGCACATGATTGAATTTGATTTTCTTCCTAAAAGATTAATCATAGAAAATCCTAATTTCTCTCTATTTAGTATTAACCTCCTGTGACTAGTTATTACATTCTAATAATAAATGTTCCACTGTGTCCATCTCATTACAGTGATTACAAGTCACTGTTTCATGTTTCCCTATTCTGAAAAGAGAACTATTAAGTCCAGTGTGACCAATTCTAAGTCGAGATATGACTTCCTCTTCTTTCCACCCTCCATTCATACAACAAACCCCACACAGTCTTTTAAATTTTATATAGATCTCTACCAGTGTAAAGGAATCCTTAAGTTAAAAATATCTGATTTTAAGGCCTGTTTAGCTAATATATCTACTTCTTAATTTCCTTCAATCCCTACATGAGCAGGAATCCAGACAAATCGAACAAAACATTTCTATTTATGAAGCTGAACTAATAGGTGATATATATCTAATAATAAATCTAATCTACAAGACTTGCCAGATTTGATACTTAATAACGCAGCTTGACTATCTGATGCAATTATATAACTATTTTCTTCCCTAAAATTATCATCAAGCAGCCATTCTTAAGCTATCATAATGCTAATTAATTCAACTGTAAAAACTGCTAGATGATTTAATTAAGACTTTATGGTGTGGGATTTTCACAGCTGGTCCTGTTCTGCCATCTTTAAATCTTCCAAAATTATTTTTAACTATAACCCAATCTGGAGTCTTTCCCTTTTTAATAAATTCCTATGTTCCTACTTCTTCTTCTTGTAGAGTTTCATGGCGTTTGGCAAACAATGTGTGCATTACCGCCACCAACTGGTAAGGAATGTGGATCTTCTTGTTGTATTTTATGGAGGCTGGCAAACCAATTGTAATGCATTACCGCCACCAACTGATATGAAGTTACACAGGAAACAGGAAGCCAGACTCATTGCCAGAAAAAAAAAAAAAAAATACTAAAAATTTAATGACTTTGAATTAACCCAAAATCATAAATGACTAATAGTAATACTGTGGGGATTTCCCAGGCCTCTGAGCTTTTGGACATTTCTATGACACGGTCGATGTTGAGACCAGAGGGAAGTGTTTATATAGTCCTTTAGGGGCATACATAGGACTCCAACAGGTGTGGGGCCATTTTCCTCCTTGCCTCTATGAGGATGATCTCAAAGGCTGTGATGAACAGGATGGGGGAGATGAAGCATCCCATGGCAATACCAACCTCTTGCTGTTGCCAGCCTGTTGTGAAGTCCTGGTTGGTGCAGCACATCTGGATGTTTGCAAAGTACCTGGCCACCAGGGTGCGAATGCAGACAGGGATGTAAAAGAGGTCCAGAGCATAGTCGATGAACTAGTGTGGGAAAGTTCTTTATGCAATGGCAAGGTCCAACCACACGGCATGCAGGTCTCTTCACTCTCTGGATCTGCTCCCATATGACTACTGAGTGTTCCTTAGAGGCACCCCAGCCTTCTGGCAGCTGGTGTCAATAAACCTGTTGTTCATGAGGTAGCTGGTCAGCCTGTTGGACAGGATGGAGAAGATTTTCATTCAACATTCAGGACCGCAATGCTCCTAAACTGGCTGATGGTAGAGTGGTCTGCTTCCTTTGTAATGAAGACTGTGACAGGCTTCTAAGGCTATTTCTCACCACCTCCCACTAAGACAGCAGGCCCTCCCTCTCCTCTGCATTAGACTTTCTACCCTGCTTCTGTACTGACATCACCTTTTCACCAGTAGCTAATCTCCCTCTCTTCTCCCCTTTTGCTTTAGCCCAATGCTCTGCTTCCCGCCACTGCCCCTGCACTCATCATAGAGTATTACACCAATGTTGTTTAGCTTGGTTTCCACCTGACCATGCAAAGAGTGATGTAGCAGGATACTGCGGTCCTTATCCAGCTGCTGCTAGTCTGCTATTTCATTTGCTTCTTGCCATTTGACTGGCTGTCTCTGCCCCGGTTCTCTCAACTCTGCCCTCTGCAGTGGATCTTGGATGTTGGAGTTTGGTGGTATCCTAGGGTCTGCTGGTGTTTTAAGGGTGCTCTCATTGTTGCCACCTTCAGAAGAAACAGGGTCCACCATGAGCTCTCTTGAACTCACTGCCAGCCCTCCATCCACAACCATGGAGTCCTCAGCACTGTGGTTAGCAATCTGGATCTGGGTTCCTTTTGTCTGACCTGCTGGTTAATTCAGTTCAATTCAGTTAATCTATATAGATCCAATTCACAACACATGTCATCTCAAGGCACTTTGCAAAGACAATTCAGCCAGATCATACAGTCAAATTCATTCAAAGATTTATATCTAAGGAAAACCAGTTGATTGCACCGACTCACTCGAAGGCAATCCCCCACACCAAACATTTTGATTGGAGCATTTAATTCTTATTCATTTATTCTTTCCATCTAAAAAAGCAACAACACTAATATGTTGCCTGAAAGTTAGTAAGGAACCGAAATAAATACAAAATAAAATCATATTATGAACCTGTATTTAAAGAACTGGAGCTCCTCTGAGTAAAGGGCTGTTTATGTTGTAGTGCTTAGTTAATGTTGTAGTGCTTTCTTTAATGTTGTAGCGTTACGGTTGTACTGCTTTCCTTAATGTTATAGTGCTTTCGTTGATGTTTTAGTGATTTATTTAACGCTGTAGTGCTTTCGTTAATGTTAAAATGATTTATTTAATGTTTTAGTGCTTTCTTTTTAATGTTTTAGTGATTTATTTAATGTTGTAGCGCTTTCGTTAATGTTGTAGCGCATTTGTAATTTTGCTTCTTTGATGTTGTAGTAGTTTGCACCTCAGGGCCACCGTACTAACAGCAGCAGGGTCACTCGAACGCATCATCACCTACGTAGTGCGGAAGTAAATGGTCTTTCATCTGACGGTAGTGTGGAAGTAAACAATCCTCGGCTGACGTGGTGCAAAATCCGTGTCGGATCACCGCCTGAAATTATTATTATTGTTTGAGCGGCTGCTCGTTTATTCACAGCTGTGGTTGGTGTAAGTTTAATGAACGTAAATAACATTTAGTGGTGCTGGTGGTAAGCTCAACTGCAAAGTAGATGGCGTCAGATGAGGAGACAAGTAGGCCGTTCGCTGGATTATCAAACGTTTCTATATCGGAAGAGATACCTGTGGAAGGGGACATCACTGTCCCCACCGGCCCTTCCACCAGAGACGATGAGTTTTCTACTCTAGACGAGCCGGTGAAGGAAACTGTTCTACGTGATCTCCGCGCAGTGGGGAAAAAGTTCATTCATGTGATGTATCCTAAGCGGAGTTCAGCTCTTTTGCGAGACTGGGACCTGTGGGGTCCTCTGCTGCTCTGCGTAACGCTGGCTCTGCTGCTCCAAGGCGGCGCAGCAGACAGCGACGACCAGGGGGGACCGCAGTTCGCAGAGGTAAACAGGCAGTTATATATATATATATATATATATATATATGTATATATAATGTGTGTGTGTGTGTGTGTATATGTATAAAAGGTTAAACTCTTCTAAGTTAAAGTGCTCAATCAGATCATTACTCTGAATATTTGGCTTTAAACTGTGGCAAAACAGTTTAGAAATAAACCTTCTGGTGAAAATTTACATTTGATATTTTGACAGCTGCAGTTTTTACCATATAGGCTACCATTTAACAGTTTATATTCATTTTCGTTCACTACATATTTGAAGGACTTTTTAATTAACCGGTGTGACCTGGACCTAATAACCGACTGACTGGCTGATGTTAAGGATATGGTTTGGCAGAGATCACACTCCATATCCTAGATAAGTTGGCAGTCCTCACTGGCATCAACCTGGGGCTCTAAATGCTTCAACACAATTTAAAATTAGGCTATTTCTTGACAGACTGATGACAGATGCAATTTTGAGGTGTACTTTCTCATTTAAAAATATCTTAAAACTTATTTTGTGGCAGGCGTAAGGTATGAGAAACAACATTTGTACATTCACCTTCATTGCTTACTCCAACGCTGGTGGAGTAAAGTACTACAGTAAAGAAACAAAGCTCTACACAACCCCACCACTAAAAAGCTCAGAATGTACAGGTTATCAGCCCCTTTACCATTTTCATTTGAAAGCCTGGGTCTTTTGAAAGACCAGGTAACATTTCCATACACATTACTTTCCCAGGGTTATGCGCCCTTTAGAAACCCAGTATAGATTAACACTGTCATATAGAAATCTACATAGCCACCCCTATTGTTGGCACAAATGAAATGTACACAAACCACCAAAGCTGTAAAGCTGCAGTGTTTTATTCAGTCAGTGGCAGCAGTAACCAATAAGGGTGAGTTAACAAATGTTAAAAAGTGATTTAAAGATCTTTTTATAATGATCTGTCGAAGGGCCTGCACTTTTCCTTGTTGAGGCCAAAAATATACATTCTCCTTAGACTATCTTATCATGTAAACCTAATTTAGTAGAATAACCATTTATATACATGTGTAAATACACTTTTTTAAATGATTTTATACTGACAGGTCTACGTGAGATCACAAGTTGTATGCTGTCTGTTGACTTTCAGTCTTTGAGCTTTTCTTAATAATAATCTATGCTCGTGTGAACATAGACTACATAAATAACAGTTTGACTGAAAATGTTTCCTCATGGTGTTGTAGATATCTGAGATTTCCCAGTTTATTGTAATAAAAGAAAATAACTGTGAATTATTTTTGTTTTTTATTTTAAATGTATCACACAGTTAAAAAGGAAATCTGTTGAAATGCAGATTTTTTTTTAAAAGATAAAGGTAGAACCACTTGTATGTTCTCAGTACTGCCACTTGCTGGATTGAAGCTACAAGTGCAGTTTGTCTCATTCGTAAGTTTGACAATAATATAACTGTCTTTTATATATCTTGTTTCAGGTCTTTGTTATCATTTGGTTTGGCTCCATCGTCATCACTCTTAACTCCAAGCTCCTGGGTGGCACCATCTCTTTCTTCCAGAGCCTCTGTGTGTTGGGATACTGCATCATGCCCCTGACATTGGCCCTGGTTGTGTGTCGGATCATCCTGCTCGGAGGTACAGGGATCGTGAGCTTTTCCGTGCGACTGGCAGTAGTGACAGCATCTTTTGGATGGTCCACGTTTGCTTCCACAGCCTTCCTTGCAGACAGTCAACTGTCTAACCGCAAGGCACTCGTGATATATCCAGTGTTTCTCTTCTACTTTGTCATTGGGTGGATGATCTTGACGTTTTCACCAGGAAACTGACAAATGACACTTTATATGAAGTGAGGAAACGAAAGAAAATCGAATTTCTTTGTTTAAATATGGGGAAATAGTGTGATGGCTTCTTTTTTTCTTCTGCACATAGTCGGGGCAAAATATTTCCTTTTTTCCTTTTTTTGTAACAAGAGGGATGTTTTTGTTTTTTCCCCCAAGAACTTCATTTAACGTTATAAATGGTTTATAACTGTTTGCTTCTGTAAAGATACATCCAACTTTATCATTAAAATCAATTGAGAAATAGGATGAAATTGTAGGTTGTTTTTTTTTGCTCAGTTATTGTGTTGCAACACCTTATTTATCATCTGTACTGGCAAAAAACTGCAAATAGGAAAAACAAGTTTAGCTGCAACCATTCATTTCTTTTGTATGTGTAATCTCTTATTCTAATGGTGCATTCAGACCGGAGGCGATGGACGTGGTGATTCCAACGAGCCCCGCTGCAGCATTTTGGATCAGCTGAAGGCTTTTAACTAGTTTGTGGACTTCCTGATAGCAAAGAATTACAATAGTCCAGCCTTGAAGTAACAAATGCACAGACTAGTTTCTCAGCATCACCCCTGGACAGAATATTTCTAATTTTTGCAATATTCTTCAGATGAAATAATTAAATTCTAGAAACCTCTTTGATATGGGATTTAAATGACTGGTCCTGATCAATTTTTTACTTTATTATCTGAGATCAATTATATCCCATCCAAATGAAGTGACTGACTAATCAGCTTCTTTTTTCAAAGACTCTGGTCCAAAGACTATAACTTCTGTTTTGTCTGCATTTAGGAGCAGAAAGTTAAGAGTCATCCATGGTTTTATGTTTTCAAGCCATGCCTGTAATATATGTAATGGGTTAGCTTCATCTAGTTGTATAGACATATATAGCTGGGTATCATCAGCATAACAGTGAAAATGAATCCCATGCTGTCTAATAACTCTACCGATTGGGAGCATGTATATATTTAAAGGAAAGAGAATTGGTCCTAGCACGGATCCCTGTGGTACTCCGCTGGTAACCCTTGAGCATGAGGACGAGTTGTCAGTAACATGAACAAACTGAAATCGGTCACATAGATACGATTTAAACCAGTCTAGCGCTGTTACTTTTATTCCAACAAAATGTTCAAGGCTTTCTAAAAGAATATTATGGTCAACTATATCAAATGCAGTACTGAGATCTAACAGGACAAGTACAGATACAAGTCCATTATCTGAGGCCATGAGAATATCATTAGTGACTTAAAACCAGAGCTGTTTCAGTGCTATGATGAGCTCTAAAGCCAGACTGAAACTCTTCAAAAAGTTAATCATGGTGTAAGTGGTCGCACACTTGTTTGCAACTACTTTCTCAAGAATTTAAGATAACAAAGAAAGATTGGCTATAGGTCTATAATTTACCCAAGTTATCTGGGTCAAGACAAAGCTTCTTAAGTAACTGTTTGATTAAAGCAACCTTAAAAGCCTTTGGTACATATCCCTGTAACAGAGATAGATTAATCACATCTAAAATGGAGGAAGAGATCAAAGGAAATACCTCCTTAAATAACCTGGTTGAAACTGGATCTAACATCCAAGTTGAAGGCTTAGATGAAGACAATAGTTTTACTAACTCTGAAAGTTCAACAGGATCAAAGCAGTCTAAACCCGGTTCAGATTATATGGCTACCTCAGATACTGCCTCACCTCCCAGAGATAAACCAGTCATAGTTAGAAAAGTGCTATTGATCTTATTTTTAAAACGATGAATGGACGGTTCGACGGAGCTATGGCTCCGGGTGAGTTTGTATTAAAAAGATATCTAGGATTATTCTTATTCTCCTTTATTAATGAATAAGAAATGTGGCTCTTGTCTTTCCACAGTGACAAAGGCAGCGCTATAGGGAACCGCCTTACGGTGGGGCACTTGAAAGCCGTGCCAACGGCCCTGCCCGCCCCCCACCCCAATGTATGTGATGAATGAATTGTACTGAAACTGAAATCTTGATTACAAAGCAAACTCTAGTTGACAATAAAGAAATTTATTGATTTTTGTGCCCTGCTATCAGCCAGTTTCCATCCTCTTAATTCTGCAATGAAAAATTATAAATACACACTACGTGTTGGAAAACTGTGTTTGGTGACTGACTTTTATTCGTGTCAAAAGTTGGAAATTGACCAATTCTCTTGCCATTTAAAATAACACAAAAAAGTGTAAGAGGACCTCATTTATTCATTCATTTATATTACAATTTTGTAAACAATGAATGCCGATTACTGTCAATGTTGCAACCTTGACATGATTATAAGAGTTGTTTTAACTGAGAAATCGTGAAAATGGTCGGGTCCGGCAGATCCGCCTCTCTGGCTGCAATGCGAGCTCCCGACTCAGGGGGAACAGATTTTCACAGGGGAACAGAATTTGGCACAAGACCGGAAATCAAGAAGAAGAATTGAGAGGCGGGGCCTGTACCACCCGATCCGTTCTGCGCATGCGCGAACAGATGTACATCCGGGTGTCCATAAATACTATAAATATGGTACTAAAACTACTTATTTATATCCATAACTCACTAAAGAATGCTAATACACATCTTTAATAAATATTTTATGAATTTTGTGAGACAATTTTAATGCTTTTTACATATTTAACGTTAAACTGCTTCTCTGACATCATCAGACATGCTCAGAGCACCCTGGTAAAAAAAAAATGTGCTTTATTGTATTTCAAGTATATTCATATTTCCTATAGTTTACTGAAAATGTACTTAGACAAATTGTACTTTTTGTAAATATATAAAAAGTATACTAACATTACGCTTTCATGCTAATACTTTTAACACACTTTAACATAATTACACTATGTTACACTTTATAGAAATATATTATTAAAAAAGTATACTTTAAGTGAAAGTTATGTGTAATTTCTAAAGTGTACTTATTTTAAATTTGTTTTTACATATATTTTTGCTATATTTTAAATTGTATGCTCAAAGTTGTCATTGTAACGTACATTGAAAGCATATTTTAAAAGTACACATTTTAATATCGACACTGTAATATTAAGTTTGAGTGCATTTTAAGTTACATTTGAATCTAATTATGAAGTGAAGTTATATACGCTTGTACTTCAGGTAATTCTTTTGGAAAGTGTTCAATAGTATAACTACAAAAATGCACTTAAACCCTATTATGCAATTTTGTGCTGTGTGTAAAGTACACAGATAGCAATTATTGCAGTTGTTATGTAATGTTTAATAAGTTTTGAAAAAGAAATATGATACAATACATCTTACACACAAAACCACATTGAACAAAACACTAAATGTTCACTTCAAAAGTACAGGTGCACAAAAATGTGTGTTCTGCTGAAAAGCAAGTGGTTTAAAGCTGGTGCAGTGCTACATTATGATCTAACAAATAGCATAACCCACATTGCAACAGAAAAGTTAATACTGGCCAAATGCAAAAGAAATAAACTTAACACATTACAATTGTCTCAAGTGTTCAAAAAAGAACATTTCATTAGTATTGTTTAATGGATCAAAGCAGGGCTACTGCAAACAAGACCAATTGGTGAGTGCACATATTTAAAAGTCGCTGACAGCACTTCATGCATATAGGAGTGATATGTGGAGGTTGTTTGGCCTTGATGTCTGTAAAGTAGTAGCTCCCCAAGAATTTTAGTCTTGGGGAGTTTTTGGTTCAGTACTGATATCAGAATTCCCATAGACTTTGAATGCACCACACCTGCACAGCAGTTAGTCACGGCTCCTCCCTGCTCAGAGCTAGCGTGCTTTTCTTTTAAGGCCTTGGTCTGCATGGAGAGAGGTAACTTTCAAAACATTCCCATTTGGTTTTGAAATCTTAAGATATCTGTATAAAACGCGATTTTGATTATTATATTTGTATTGTAGAAACAGGAGATGTAATCGGTTGAGCAGGAAGATTTGCTGTATTATTGTGTTGAAGAATATCCTGGTGAGTTCACATGAACCTGTGAATGAAATATATATATTTTTTGAGATGTAAAACCAGTCAGGATATAATGTTTTGTAATATATGTAATTTTACTAGCTCTTTTGATTTATTGAATGCATTAGCACAGTGAGAAGGAGGCTAACACACCCCCCATGTGCTCTTCTAAAAAAGAAAATGCACTTTCAAGCTAGCTACATCTTGTGTGATGTTGCTGTAAAACCCCCACAAGGGGTTAACGTAAAATTAACCCTTCATAGGTGTCCTGGATTGTTTTTTCCAGATACAAGTATTGACTACTGACCATAATGATTTCTTAGACAGTGAACCACATGTAAATTGATAATTTTACTTTATATTTTTGTCTGTATAAATGTGGTAAAAACCAATTTATATTATGGTGATTACATGATTTATTTTCCAATTGAAGTAATTGCTCTGCACATTTGTGTGCAGGCTGTTTTTTTTTTTACATAGTTGCAGAATCTGCTGTTACAGCTGAGCAGTTCATTGTATGGACTGGACTAGACTCCACCAGAGATGTTGATGCAGGATGTTCCCAATTTGAATGCCATCCGGTTCCCTGGAGGGTGGTAGGAAAAACAAGGAAACTTAAGGATTTTTCTTCCCTTTCTTTCTGCGGATTCATAATTTTTTTCTTTTCTGAGATCTCTGACAATTTTTGTTGTTACTTTGTTTAATTTTTTTGATCAGATCTGATAAAACCACTTGATGCATCAGATTTATTTAAATTCAACTGAAATGGACAATTTTTTTTTCTGGTGCACTTATGGACCCTGGTATATCATACTGATACAATTTGTCAGACTTTTCTGATGTACTGCTCAAAAATACTATGAATTTACAGTATCTCTCTGTTTGGTTAACAGACGCTGTTCTTCTGGAGTTTCCGTAGACAAGTGTCTCTGATGTGCGCACGGCCATCAGACGAAAATGTAACAATGAGCAGTTCAGCCAAAAAAAGGAAAATAATGTGTGGTGGGCGTGTTTTTGTATGGTGGGAGGGTTTAGGGGTGCAATAATAAGGAATGTTGTTTTTCATTGTTCAGTATTCCTCTGCGTTCTTTAAAGTTTATTTGTAATGTTTAGGTCTGCTGCCTGAAATTGACATATTTCTACAAAGTGTACTAAAGTACCAATATTTGAAAATGTGTTGTAAGTTTTATAATGAAAATGGTTAACGTCGATATGTAAATGTTTATACATTCTGAGATAGTACAAGTTATATTATTTGTAATGTACTATAATTTGGACATGTTTCAAATACATTAAAGTATATTTTTTCATCTGCACGGAAGTATATCCACAAGTCTTTCAGCATTTAGTATACTGTTAATACATTTGCAAGAATGTGCAAGGTAGAAAGTAGTATAGCAATGTAATGATAAAGTATATTTACTATTAACTGCAAAGTATGCTTTTTTAGTAATTGGAATAAGCCAACAGTATAATTAAGCATATTATTACCACAGTAAGAGTATATTAAAAGTATAAAGCTTATATATTTTTAAGACACTAACAAATCATTTTTAATGTAGTTATAATACAACCATAGTGCACTTTAATTTGACTAATTAAGCATATATTAGTACATATAAACTCATATACTTAAAGTATACAAAATATACTTTAAGTTGTTCCACTTTAGCACATCAAAGTACACTAAATACACTTCAAGTTGAGCTTGTCCACAATTTAATTACAATTAAAATATATTTAGTACAAAATTAGTTGTTCCAAAATAGCATCCTTCAAGTTAACTAATCATAAACACACTTAAAGTATAGTAATGATTAGTGTGCCTTCAAGTACACAAAAGTATGCTAAATTTTAGTACACTTAGCACATTTATTTTTCAGCAGGGCAGTCCGGCAAAATATGATTAAACCATGTTTATCTGCATTTTAGTTGTTTCTCTCTTTAGATTATGCACTATATAACATAAGGTTAAAACAAAACAAAAACATAAAACTCAAAAAGACTAGATTTATGTTTAAATCCAAAGCCAAAAAAGTTAGCCACCGGAAGTAGCGTAGGATCCCATTTCTGGTGCAGATCGGGCACAGAGTGATAAAGCAAAGGATTTTAAGGCATTTTTTTTTTTTTTTAGGAAGTACATTATTAACCTTTAACACATATTCTAATACGTTTACTATTTTGGGGGAGGGAAAACGTAATTTAGGTATCTTAAACAAAATAAAATCGAGGACGACCAGTATGTATATCTGGATGCACAAATGAGCTGATAGCGCATGCGCAGAACGGATCGTGCTTCCGGAACGGATCAGGTAGTGACAGCCCGGACCAGGAGAGGTGGCCAAGATGGCTAATCGAGCAGAGGTGCTGTGAATAGCTCAGAGAAGCAAAGCCTTGCAAATCAATAGAATAAATGTATATGTCAACTAAACTCTGACTTATTGGATGTAAGACTGTAGAGATCTTATTAATATATCCCAGAAATGTGTAAGTAACTCTGAAAACCTCCCGAAAAACGTAATTGTAGAACATGGCTAACATTAGCATCAAAGCTAACGCTAAGTTGAAGGCGCACGAAACACACGACTAGTATGGTACAGAAAGGATGGAAACTAAATGTAGAGGAACCAGAAAAAAACACCTTAACATCTCCTGCCAAACCACCAGCGCCATAGAAAAAGTCCAAAGCAGACGACATAGTGGATGCTGAAGCCCGTGTTGAAGAAAACTCTATCGCTTCTATCCTGACTGCCATCGGCACGCTTCAGAACATGATGCAGGATTTCAGAGCGGAGTTGAAACAGAATACATTGACTATAACCAACATTGCCAAAGCGGTGGAGTTTAATTCTGCCGAAATCAAACAATGTAAAGAACAGTGTCGAAAACTGGGCATCGAGGTGAAACAACTCAGAGAAGAGAACGCAGAAATTGGAAGAAGAGCAGCAGAAATGGAAAAAAGAGCTTCAAAGAGGGAGTGCTATAAAAGAAAATGGAACCTGCCAGTTATTGGCTTACAGGAAGAAAAAGACGAAAACATGAGACAAGTCATCTCTGATATCATCGAAAAGATCGCGCTGCACTGGAGGAAGAAGATGGATTTCTTTCTGGACGGGGACCAAACAACACCAATCCCCCTCGTCAAGTAATCCTGCAGTTCACAGGACGCCACTTCAGGGACGAGCTCTGGAGGATCACCAAACTTCACCCTGTCTGCAAGGAGCTGAACATCAGCTTGGCAGAAGATTTAACCAAGTGAGACAGTGAGGCACAGAGGGCTGTGTGGCCCAAAGTGGAACAAGCAAGGAAAGCAGGACTAAAGACAGTGTTCCGGGCCCCCATGCCTTCATTAATGGACAAAGACTCTCCCCATAGACACAACTGTCCAGGGGGGTTGAATCCAAAAAATGAGTGAGTTTGAGTGAAAAGGTATTTTTAAGGTTTGATACTATTATATTTTCCTAAAAGGGAACCATTACTGTTCTAAGCTCAGGAATACAGTGTTGTTGATTGTTAATTTGTTTTTGCCCTATCTTCAGTTTAAAGAGCAATATTCTTTTAATATCTGTTAATGCAAGGGGTCTACACCTTGTGCACCTTGTCCACAAGGTGTAGATGTACATCTACACCTTGTGGACAAAGGACCTTCTTTTGAGGACCAGAATGTTCACATTTTGGATAAAGAAAATAGGTGGTTTGAGAGGGGCGTGAAGGAAGCCATCTATGTTAAGAGAGAAAAACCAACCTTAAACAGAGGGGGTGGACTCAGATTCCAGCTTCCAAAAACTTACAATTCAGTTATAGAATTCAAACCTCGGAAACCAAGTCCAGTGGATTGTTTTTTTTTTTTACTTTTATGGAATAACTAACAAATTCATACCAAAAAGTGGGAATTTTTAAAATATAAAATACGTCTATTTACCATTTCATTCCACAAAATTATTTAAAAAAAGATAGAGAACAACAAGAAGTAGACATCATTAATCAGTTAAATATTTACTGCAACAGGCCAAACCCAACTGAAGACGATTTTAAACCTCCAACCTAAACTAGATGAAGTTTACAACCGTAAGGCCCGAGGGGCCTTCATCAGATCCAGAGCTAAGAGGATAGAGGAGGGAGAAAAAAATTCTGTGCATTTCTGTCGTCTTGAGAAACGGAGACGGGAACGAAATAGCATCAGATCACTGATGAATGATGATAATGAAGTCTATGATGGAAAATTGATCTCTACAGAAATCTTTAAATTCTAAAGCCAGCTGTATAGCTCTAAGTTATCCCACATGGACTGTGATTTTTTTTTTGTATTCTTGAAATATGCGATAATCCAGTAACAATTAGAGAACTTAATGCAATGAGTGGTCATCTTTCTCTTAACAAAGCCCCCGGATCTGATGGTCTCACAGGAGACTTTTACAGACACTTTTGGACAGATTAAAGAGACCTGCTGCTACAAGTTTTTACTGAAATAGTTGAAACCTGTGTGCTTCCTCCAACAATGAGGCATGGAGTTATCGTCTCAATTCCAAAACCTGGGAAAGATCTTAGAATCATAGATAACAGAAGACCCATTACACAAAGAAATTCAGACCACAAACTTCTAAATTACATCTTTAAGTCTTGTCTCCAAACAGTGATTTCAGATCTAATTGCCGATACACAGTCAGGATTCCTAAAGCGGAGATCAATCCCTAATAATATTAGATTAGTGATGGACATCATTGAATATAGAAACCAAATAGAAGATGATGGTTTCCTTCTATTTTTAGACTTCTACAAAGCATTTGACTCCATGGAGCATCCGTTTATTCTTTCGTCTCTTTGGATTTGTAGTCAAGTTTAGAGAATTTATCAGTGGACTGTATCGAGATATTAGCAGTTGTGTCCTACTGCCCATTGGCACCACCCCAAGCTTCAAGGTTAATGTGGGGTTTCCTCAGGGCTGCCCCATCTCACCATACCTGTTCATCTTAGCCACAGAAATGTTAGCTATCTATATTAAGAACTGTAATGAATTAAATATATTAACCCAATCAAGCTAAATTTCATTTGCAGAACTAGACAACATTATATGGAGAAAAGCAGTATGGTTAAAGACGCAAAGGATGGAGGTCTCAAAGTTATTGATTTTGACCGTCTAAATGGGACCCTAAAAATAAATTGGTTAAAATCTTGGATCAAACACAGCAATTCCTTTTGGTTTTGTATTCCAAGGACCTTGTTCAAGATAATTGGAGGATTGGAATTTCTTCTGAGAGCGGACTTTAATGTAGGCCGATTGCCAATATCACTGTCAGAGTCTTACAAACAAATCCTTTTGTACTGGAAAATGTTATATGTGCATAACTTCTCACCCCACACAACTGTTCTCTGGAACAACAGATATATTCTGCACTGCATCAAATCTCTGTTCTTTGAAGACTTTTATGGGAGAGATACTGTATATGGTCCATAGCATATTTAATGGATAGCAACTGAGTTTTTTATAGTTATGAACAGTTTTGCATTAAACATAATTTCAAGCCTTTAAACTTTAATAAATTACATAGAGTACTAACCCAAGAATTTGTCTTTTTAACCAAAAATACTTCACAATATCATCCAATTCACCCACAATTAGCTGCTCTGTCAATTCAAGGGATTAATATTATGGATAGAAAATGCACTAACCATTTTATTAGAAACTTTTTCAATGAATACCTTTACCCTGAAAGACAAAATAAAAATAACATCCCAAATTTGATAAAAGCTCAATAACTAAACTAAGAACAATGTATCTAGCACTACCTATACCCCCAAACATGAAAGAAACACACTTCAAATTAATGAACAACATTTACCCCTCTAAAGAATTATTGAAACTTCGCTTTGGTATAGATGATAACACATGTAGGTTCTGTGAAAATTATATCGAAACTACAGACGATGTGTTCTTCTCATGTTCAGTGGTGCAAACATGTTAGTGTGATTTGCATAGATGGATTAAACAACAGCTATCTTCATCCCCAACCTTTATCTCCAGGGACAATATCACTTTTGGTCTAATATTGCAAAGTAAGGCTGATGAGCTCTGCACTCATACAATTGTACAGTATGTCTAGCTAAATTTGTCATTCATAAATGCAGAATTGCTAACTCATCTCCCAAACTTTTTTGTTTAAGCTATATTTAAAATCATTAAAGATTCTGAAAAGTCCTAAAGCACAAAAAAATTATATCCTAAAACACTTCCCAACAGAAGTAAACAGCTAAACCAAGACTGAATTCTCCCCTCATGTTATACTTTCTTATAATTTTATTTATATCATTGGATTTATTTTATAATTATTCTTATAATTTTGTATTTGTTTATTTATTTGGTTTTATGTGTTTGCATGTTTATGTTAATAACCCTCTATGTTATAGATATATTTCATATTTGTAAGAAGAGATGCTCCCCCTAGCTATATTTTCTACGTATCCAAACTTGAAGAAACAAGCTCTATGCAGCCATGTTTGTCTGTAAATTTTGATATTTCCAATAAAAATAAATAAATAGAAAAAAGCATGCGAAGAACGGATCGTGCTTCCGGAACAGATAGCCCGGAACTAATATATCGCCCCGGATAGTTTTACGTGTAACACTCGAACATCTTCCGGTGTAAACACTAACCTGCTGTTTCAAAAAGAAATCGCTGATAACTTAAAAACACGGATATCAAAATAGTGTAGAGCTTTTATTAAATCCTTTAGGAACTAGGTAAGTTTTCGTTCTACACGCTGAGTGAATGAAATAATGGAAGGGCTGCCGCAGCTACCGCCTGAACTCTGGGTTTACGTATTTAGCTACCTTAGCACAGAGGAAAAACATGCGGTTCGTTCCTGCTGTAGGCACTTGAAGAAACTTGTTGACCACCCATCCTTGTGGAAAGACTATACGGTGGTGATGTCCGAACTACGTCGCTACACCTACGGCTTCTGGCATACATTAAATTACCGCAAACTCACCCGGGTCACTGTGCGACACCTACGGCGAAAAGAATGGCGACGTCTCGTTAAGTTCCTTCCGTCGCTAACTGCAATAGTGTTTGTGGATGGAGGGCGACAGTACAAAGAGAAGTACATGGACAACCTCGCCAGATTTCCTAATCTCCGGGACCTCGGGGTGCGAAACGCGACCTGGGATGAACCACTGCTGGGTCGCTGCCTGACTGAACACCTTCAAGAACGACTTACACACCTGAGCGTGTGTAACGTGCGGCTGCCCAGCACCGTTGAATTCATAAGAACTGTGTCGCAGCTGGTCAACCTCCGGTACCTTCTTTTCCACCAGCAGAGTGAGGGTTACGGACTGGACACGGTTAGGCCTGTGCCCCGAGCCGACTTTCATTCAATGATGGTGAAACTAAAGAAGCTAAACCACCTGTCTTGGGGGATGAAGGGGGAGCCACCGGAGCCGCTCCCTGACGACTACTTAAGTCCATCAGATCCAGACTTGCCAGGTGAGTCCACTCCTCATCTGTCTTGGGGAGTTGGGGCCTGGTGGTTAGGGCGTAGAGCCTGTTATCCTGAGGTTCTGAGTTTGAGCCCCACTCCCACAGACTGCCACTCTGGGTCCCTGAGCAAAGACCCTTAACCCCACACTACTGCCCAAGGTGATGGGCTAAATGCAGAGGTACATTTCTCCAACGTGAGATCAATAAAGTTCAATTATTATTATTCCCACAACCGACAGCCTATGTTATGTGCATATGTGTTAAAAGTACACACATTTGTTACTTAGGTAGAAGTATAGATAATGCAGTTTAAAAACACTCTGTTAAAAGTTGAAGTATCAACTTGACCTCTTTACTCAAGTAAAACTGAAAAAGTATGTGCTCCAAAAACGACTTAAAGTATAAAAGTATAAAGTAACCTTAAAAAAAAAAAAAACACAGCCAGATGCCACTATAGTAATTGAAAGCTCAATTTTTCAACTATTTCGGAAAAATCATTTAGATAGGGCCAAGGATGACTGAGGTCTTGTTGGTCTCCGTCTCCCGATACGCTCTCGTCTATGTCTGACCTTTCAGACATTTAAACATGTTTTTCTGAATCCGCCATTGTAGCATGGCATAGACAATTCCCGTTTGCAGTTTGAAGAACACCTGCTTAGTTCTGATGATTTCCAATAAGTGTTTACGTTCTATGACTCATCAAATTACTCTAGTTTTTACTAGATGTGGATGGTGCCATTGATCTGCATTGGATGGAGCACATGACGTGAAATAAGTATTTATAAACATTAAACCGAAGCCAAGAGTTACGAGTAACTTTGTTTTAAAAATGTAAGGAATAGAAAGTACAGATACTTGTGTGAAAATGTAATGAGTAGAAGTCAGAAGAAGGAAGAAAAATAAGTAATAGAGTAAAGTATAGATACCTAAAAAGTGTACTTAAATACAGTAATAAAGTATTTGTACTTCGATTGATTACAATTCGTTTGATTACGATTCGTTTGATTACAATTTTACCTCACTCCAAACATGCTCCAGAAAAAAAAAATGGATAAAAACATACAGCAGTTTTTATTCTAGTGGCAAAATATCAAAGCAATATTTAGCTGTTTGATTAGTAAAAATAAAATCTCACCTTTAGGAGTACTGTATTTATATTCACAAGATAGTCTTTCAAAAGCGGTAAAAGCTTGAATTTCTACATGTTTTTTGGCATGGTTTTAATACCTTTTTCCTGTTTTTATTACTTTATTGATCAACTTTAGTGGTATTATAGACATGTTTTATAGCTTAAACGGAACATAAACAACCACTGGCATTCCTTATAATTATTGTAGTTTTGGCTTAGAAAGTCTTAACGCCGCTATTTAGGACTGTAACGTTTTCTTTTTATGCTGTAGGAGTGTCTTCCTATTGTGGGCCAACGCTGACCAGCCTGGAGCTTGTGGATTACCCAGAGACCATCCTTCCTGAAAATGCTCTGAGGAGTCTGACCTCCCTTAGGTCTCTTGCTATCCGCTATCGGTACATTAGAGAAGGTATAGAGTGTCGACTCGGGTCCTGGCTGAACCCTCTGCAACAGCTGAAATCACTCTCCATCATTGGTGGGTTCTGCAGCCCTTTTGGCTCAAAGCTTTATTTTTGCCATGTTCAATATGACTGATCTTCTGTAGTTGTATTTTTTTAGATGGTTATGTATTTATATGCTCATAGTTATTTTTCTTTTCATATGCACTCACATTAATTAAGTTATTAAGTTTTTGTGCCATGCTGTCCATATTATTATGATTTGTGTTAAGCCAGTGAGGAAAAAAGATCTTAAAGGAGAAGTCCGGTCAGCAAGGAATAATCACTGGATCATTTACTATACCTGAAACTAATATGTTTGCAGTGATTCAATGAATTTAGCGTTAATCAGTAAGAAAAATAAATAATTTTTGTTGCGATCACTTAATCTGGGACCAGCCATTTTTGCCCAATTATAGTAATACCTCACTCCTGACATCTTCCGGCAGTGACGTTATGGTGCGGTAAGCCTAGCGCCATTCTCCCCGCTTTACAAGCAAAATCAATGGAAGCTACTGGACACATCTGAAATCAACAACAATTATTTAAGATTTCCAGAGGACTTCACCATTAAAATTTGCGAGAGCTATAGTTAAACTGACAATTCCCACGTGGATGGCAGTTGGACGTTGTAATACATCGTGTAAAAGTGAAAACAACAACAAAAAAAAGGTATTTCACCTTTCTGATTCATGATCCTCCACAGACAGGTTCGTCGTTAGAGAAAAAATATGTAATACGTTTCCAAAATTTGAAAGAATAATGTTTTCAAGGTGATTTTGATAATGGCTTGTTGTGACAAGCACCAGATACAGCACTGGGACTTGATCAACATCCGATACCGCACCGTGATGTCACAAACCAGTAGGTGGCAGTAGTGTTCTTTGAGAAACATGGATGCCTCCAGTAAAGCGCATTCTAATGAAATTACTCTTAATTAAAAACACTTGTCATTAATTGAACGGTATGTAATAATATCATATTTAAAGTACTTTCAGAAGTTTGAATTCTGAATATGAGCGGACTTTTCCTTTAAACAAGTTCTTTTTATGTCTCATTCGTCTTGGAGAGCTCATCAGGGAAATAACACAATAAACTGCATTTATCATTCTGTGATCGAAACTAGGGGCTGCCAAAGAGATGAAACGCATATAATTTCCTTGCCGTCAATTAATTTTCATCATCATAACCCTGGTATGGTTTCACCCATACACGTGTGACAAAACATGAAGTGTGCGGGGTGGGCGGCTAATCTCGTTGGCAGGGGGAGCCTTCCTAGGATAATGGTAGGGTAAACACTGAAAATTTAGACACACACACCTGAACATGTTGGTAGTTATAGGTAAATTGGGCACTTTGCCAATACGCGTAGATACTATATCACAGAATACTGACACCTGCTGGACATTTAAAGACACTACAGGCAGCTTATTGGACAGACTAAACTGAATTGATTTGATGACCTAGTAAAATTATATAATTTAATTTATCGTAGATTAGATTGTATTATTTCATATCTATGTTTAAATTGTAAATATTTTTGATATTTTAAGATGTAGCCTATAAATAATATAAACACCATAATGTGAAAATTTGGGGGGAACTGAATGAGGATGTTTGTGGACTAGGATTTTAAATCATAATTTTAAAACAACAAGAGTCAATTTGAAATGAACTTTGATTCAGATAAGTTGAGTGATAACTTAGAGGATAAGTATGACACAATGAGAAAACTAATGTAAAGCAACGGCTGAGACGTTCCTATTCCTTTTAGGCTGCTCCAAAATTCTTGATAACTTTAATGATGAACCGCAAAAGATGTGAATTTTTTAGCAGATGCATCATGTTGACAGATACGTTTTTAGACAGTTTAGTGAGTCAGTCAGTTAGAAACAACTCCTGTATCGGTCGCATGTCTGTCTTGAAACGACACACACACAGTGTTTTGCTCTACTGGCTTAACGCATGCACCGACTCATCGTTGTGTTGCTGGACCCATCACTATGCTTTCAAATTAACATCCAATGTACTTTGTTTCTGAAGGTGGGAATTCCCTTTCTACATATACAACTAATATCCCAGAGAGTGTGACCAGACTGACACTGAGAGTTGCCATAACTCTGAAAGACATGGACTCCATTGCACCTAAAGTTCCTGGACTTGAGCACCTGGATATTGAGCAGAACCGCTCCAGTGGTAGCCTCTGCAGACGGATCCCGATGCTTTTTCCTCAGCTCAAAACTCTTAGGATTCGGTGAGTGTAAATGTTTTCAGAAATATTCTTATTTTACACAAATTTACACCAGGAATGTTTCCACTAATGTTTCAACCCTAATTAAAGATTAGATTCACAGCCAAACGTATGTTCATCATGTTGGTGGTGATGTCATGATATTTTGTTTTTTATTACCTAATCAAAGACAATGTTAGGAAATTATCAAATCTTTTGTTTGATGCACATATATCTACTTTTCTGTTGGACAAAAATTAAGCCATTAGAAAAATTACTGGTGTGCGTATATATATATTTATGCCCCACACTCTCTTAAAAAAAAAAAAAGAGGGTTTTAAATCCCCACAAGACTTTTCTGGATAAATGCAGATTAAGAACAAAAATAAAAACTAGACTTTAAGGAAAAAATTTGTTGATCAGTACTAGTATGTCGCCAAAAGTGGTTAATTTTCAAAAACTTTATAAAAAGAATTTGAAAAGACCTTAGTGTTTTATTATTGCAGATTGATGTAGGCCAGAATTATACAACGTTAAATTGTTTGAGCAAAACAACAGAAACAAAACTGAAAAAATATAGTTTGACTATGATTGCATTGGGGTTCTGTCCTGTGTGTTCTAAATGAGTCCCCACAGCACAGCAGAATTCGTCCTATTCACTCATCACTAGCCTATTAATCACTCAAATAAGTGAGTCAGCCTTGGCGAAAAATATAAATCATTCAGGACAGTGAGGACTATGGTTGAAGACCCCTAAATTTATTTGTTTCTTGTCTGAGAAGATGAATGTGCACTTCAGGATTTTTAAAAAGCTTTAAAAGTGGACCGAGACCCTTTTAAAGCTGCCACTGGTCTGTGATTTAAATGAATATCTCTACATAACAAAAGACCAATTTATTATCCAGCCCCACCACATGAGTCATTTACTGACTCTACCTAATTTCTGTTTTATATGTGAAGATTTGTATTGATGCTCAGCCGTAAACCAACAATAACACATTCTAAGCCTGGCTTTCAGAAGGTTTGGGTACAGAAATTTGATAACATTGATATTCTGACCTAATTAAATTGTATGTTGCAAACAATTCATGAGTAAAGCAAAACATCAGCTGATTACCAAAACAATTCAGTTATTGGGATGGAGATATGCAAATTACAAATCTTGAAGGGATTTATGGGTGTCTCTGTATTAGGATTTACATCCAAACTTGCATACAAACATGTCTGTAGTCATTCTTGCCAGAGAGAAAATGCGTAGTAGTAGAAAGAATACTTTGAACAAATTTGGACTTCCAGGAAACAGTTGATACCGTTGATTTAAGATGGATTTTGAGGGACGTGTTTTAGTGGTGCAGTGGTTCGCATGATCTGTACGGAGGCCTTAGTCCTCGAAGTGGCCGTCCCGAATTCTAATCTGACTTGTGGTCCTTTGCCACTCATCTCTCCCACTCTCTCGTAACCTCATTCCTGCCTGACTGCAAAAAATGAGCCACTAGTGCTGTAAAATCCTCAAAAATTTTTTAGATTTTTCAATAGTTTTTCATTATATTGCCAGATATTGGATATTAATGCAATGCATAAACTTCCCCTGGTTTCCTGTAGATTTTTTCGTCGTGAGCCTGAGAAGGATCTCCTAAGTCTCCACAAACTCAAACATCTGGTGCAGCTTGAGCTACTGGTTGAACGTTCATTTATCCTGCGAGATTACCTAAATGGCCACCCCTGGCCCAGCCCCTCTGTGCAGGAGCTTATCAATGAGCTTCGGGAGCTGTCCGAGAACAGGATCAACGTCATCACCACAATGCGGCCAAGAAACCTTCTACGAGAGTGTGACTGTTTGTGGGAAGGGGACTGATCATCTTTATACCAGTGCTGGGCATTGATTTTTTATTTTTTTTAAATCTAGATTAATCTCACTGTCATCTTGGAATTAATCTAGATTAAAATCGCTTATTTGAATTCTGCAAAAGGCATTCATATGTATGTGCCACCTCCAGAATGTAAAAGAAAAGGTTTACTTTTTTATGTTTGAAAAATCACATGCAATTCCATCTTCTTAAGATTTTGACAGAAATATAAAAAGTTTTGCTCATTTGTTACTCTGTTTTTGCAGCAAAAAAGTGTCCCACTTCCAATTGGAGATGTCCCACTTTAACAAGATAGTGTCTCCAAGAATCTGACACACACGTCACTTCGATCAACTTCTCATCTTTCCACGGCGTGCTGGTCATGTATTCTCCTCATGATAGTTCGACTCACAGGTAGTTTGTAAGATGGGTCACCTGTGGCCGCCTGGAGAACAAGCTCGAGGCCATTGGCCACGCTTATTCTTTTTTTTTATCGCCCAATAGGAGTTTGCCGTTAACACCAATAATGTCCCACAACTACTTTATACAAATTTTAAAAAACTGTTAACCACTTCATAGAGCTCTACAGAAAGGTCATCAAGTCAGAAATGTTTAAAGGTTCTCTTTTTGCCTGAAGTAAAACATTGATTCTATATGTAAGCATCTGTCAATAAAAAAAAAACTAATTCAAATCTTTGGCTTTGAAGATTGAAGGTGACAATTTAAGTTGTTTCAGGGTGAATCTGATTCCTCTGAATTTGCAAATTTTTAGTTGCATATTCTGTGGTTTAGAAGTCCACAATTTACTGCATGCTAATACAACAGGAGTTTAGCAATGTGAGCAGAATTGATGAATATAAAAAAATATTTCAAGGTTAGATTGTTCTATACATAATTGTTTTGAAATTTTTCCCAGATCTCAGATTTTAAAAAATAAAAAAAGTCATATACCTATTGATACTAACTGTAATATGGGGAACCCGGTTCAAAACCGTCTTACTGATTCTAGTATCTCATTCCTTGAGTTTACATTTCTCAAGAGGCTATGGTTGTCACTGATCCTTGCATAGAACTCAGAGCAACTATACTGAAAGTTCACCCGAGTAATGAGCAGTGCTTCCAAAGTGTGCAGTCCCATACGGTTTCTCTCATCAGTATTGTTCATAATTTAAAAAACACGTCCGACGGGCATTTGTGCCAGGAAGGCACATGGCAAACTGGCAGATGATAAAAATGTTTCTAAATGGAGCATGACTTTGAAATGTATGCACATTTCTGCCCAGCACTCATCTGCAGGTGTTGACATCGTGTTCCACTGTTCAGTCTTTTTTTGATGTGTAAGTATTGACCGAAGCGACTTCATCAATCAGCTCTGTTTCACTGATGCCCGTCTGTGGCAGCTTGGTGGAGACATTCCTCAGGGAGCACTCAACCTCATCCCTCTCTGGTGCATGCTCTAGCAGTGTCTGGGAGAGGCACTGCGATTCAGTGAATGGAGAGCCCCACTGCTGGAAATATGAAATGCAGCAGTCAAAGAAATTCTGCACACAGTTCTTGAACACCACTCCATCCACTTGAAAGCCAACCACAAGACCTATCACCAAAAAAAAACAAAAAAAAAAACTACTTTTTGGTATGCAATTACTGAAACAATGAACAGGTGTTACTATTAAATTGATATTTACACTACAAAGTATAAAACTGTATGAAAATTATTAATAATGGCTATCAAATGTGTACCTGTATGGATAATGTTAGTCTTATATGATGCATACAACTCACCTTTAAGCCCATGAAGGGTGCAGCCTTCATCTCCACGAGATTTCCTTAAGATCACAAGAAAGTGCTCCACATTGGATGACTTACTCCTAAGGCAATCGCACTATGAGCACAGGGCGGATTTGAGACCTCCACATGGATTCTGGTAATGTCAGTGGGGTGGTAAGTAAAACATATAACTCGCTATGCTTAGCTTGTTGTCTGCTTGGTATGATAATTTGTTTAATTAACTTTAATCGCTTTATATACCTTCAGTCTGGGTCGGACAGAAAACCTCTGATATAACCCCTAGCACAGGTTCCCCTCAGGGCTGCATCCTGAGCCCCCTGCTGTTCACCCTTATGACACACGACAGCGTCCGCATGTTCACCACCAATCGCAATGTGAAGTTTGCAGATGACACCATGGTGGTGGGCCTCATCAGAGACGGCAATGACCTGGACTACAGAGAGGAGGTGGAGCAGCTGGTGGACTGGTGCAGAGATAACAACCTGATCCTGAATGGGGAGAAAACAAAGGACATCATCATTGACTTAAGGAAGAACCAGCCTAACCACGCTCCACTGCTCATCAACAGCTCAGCTGGAGAGGTGGTCAGCAGCACCACATTACTTGGGGTGCACATCACAGACACCCTGACCTGGAATGCAAACACCACCTCACTGGCCAAAAGGGCACAGAAGTGCATGTACTTCTTGCAGAGGATGAGTAGAGCCCACCTGCCACCACCCATCCTCACCACCTTCTACAGAAGCACCATAGAGAGCCCTAACCCACTGTGTGGTGTGGAGGCTGCAGCGCCTCAGACTGGAAGAAGGTGAGGACTGCAGAGAAGATCCTGGGGCTCCTCTTCCCTCCATAAAAGACATTTCATCCCAGCGCTGCATGTCCCAAGCCCGTAACATCATCAATGACCCGTCACACCCCCAACATTGACCATACTCCCTGCTCTCTGGGAAGAGGGTTTCGAAGCATCCGATGATTCTGCAGATTCTGCAACAGCTTCTTCCCCACTGCCATTAGACTGCTGAATGTTGAATGAACCGACAAGGAAAAAAATTTTGGTGTCTATGTCAAGTTGTTCCTTTTCTTTAACAGCTATTCCTACTCTTCCAGAGCATGCTTCTCCTTCAAAGCAGCTGCACGTACCAGGAGTGCAGCCCTTTCTGCCTCTGCTTTTATTTGTTTAGAAATTGCTGAAGATTTGTTGGTTTTTATAGAAGAACCCCTTTGACTCCCCACTTTTCTAAATTTACTAATTGAACAGTTTATAGCGTGCATACATACATACCTGATAAGCTTGTGATTGGTGTCGATGTGTATCATGTACTTTGGGTAGGGAATTATGTGCGTTCTCCTTGCATCTCAGACGGGTCATCCTTGAGAGTTTATGTGTGATTTATGGATGCATAAACTCATGGACGATTCTAAGTGCCATGAGAGGGGGCCCAAAATAAAAAGAAAAGATTTGTCCTGCTATAATTTCCAAATATACAAAGAAAATCCAGGAGTAAAATAAATAATCTTCATGTTTCAGTAGTGAACAGTGAAACAAAGCAAACAAAGAATTAAAACTAACTCCATCTTAAAAACCAAATCAGCACAAACGACAGTTTTACCGGCACAAATGAAGTAGCAATGAAAAAGAAGTTATTTTTGTTCAATTCAGAGCTTAATAGGGAATAGTAGACCTCAGGATGACCTAAAGAATAAATGTTAATAGCTCTAAAACAACAGCAGCACATGATCTTTTTGTTAATTCATTTTTACAGATGGTCATTTAAATGCATAAACCTACACTAAAGAAGCAATAAATATTCAGTCTATTTGCAGAGATTTGTTCAGGTCGGCGGGATTTCACCTTCACACAGCTGAGGCTCCTCCTATTTGATGATGCAGTCCAGGGTATAAACACTGCAGCTGAAATGCAGAGTGGTGAACTATCTGCGGGGAAATCACTGCATGCTGCGTGAACGCACCATAACAAAAGATATAGAGAAAACTGGGTGCTCCATCGTGCATCTTGTACTTGGCAGAAGTGGATATAGGTATTAAAAGTTAAATTTGTTAGCTTTCATGGTTTGTTTACACTTTCTCATTTAGAGATTTTGATAAACTACACAAAGCCATTCCTGACATTTCACTGGCTACATTTTTAATTGAGAGGGCTTTTAGTTCAAGAGATTTATTAAAAGCAACATGGCTCCCGTATGCATTTTGTCATTTGTTGGTGCAAAAATCTACTAATTCATAGTGGAGTTCATTTTATTTTAGCAACAGATGAACAACTTAGTCTCTGAACCGTACAAGAAAAAAGATTACAATCATTTTTCTTTTGGAACAAAAAGCCTCTCTTCTTATTGTCTCAAAGCTTAAAAGGAAAAACGAATTAGAGGTCCAAATATAACTTCAGAAACAATCCAATAGATAAAAGTATTTTCTCTTTATTTACCGTTGCTAAAGTATACAGAGGGCAGTGAAGACAAAAATGAACAAAAGTCAACATGAATGCATCCTAACAGGAAAACTACAAAGCCATAAACAGCATCACAATTGATGGTCAATCAATTGAAGAATTTTTTTTGTTTTGTTTTTCTTTTATTTGCAAGACCTCTGTATTATTGTACAACGTAAAAATTCTTAACATTGTTTTGGCTGTCACTCTTTAATGGAGAAAATAAAACATGTTAAAGACTCACAAAATATGGAAATCAGGTTATAAGTCATGTGTATTCAAAATGTGCTTCAAAATTCCAGAAGAAGTGATTGTGGCTCCAGAGATTCAAAGATGAGCTCTTGTTTCTGCCCGTACACTCCATGCTCAACCTTCATGCCCTCGTTTGAGCACTTTATTGAGTCCGACATGAGCCGCCTGCAAGCGTCAACTAGGTTTGAGAAAAGCTGAGCACCCCGCCATGGCTCACATCCCTCTTTGTAATGCATCCTTCTGTTGGCCAGTGATTCACCAACCAAGGAGTCTTGGGGAACCAATAAAACATTTCCAGGAAGGTCAAGAACAGACACAGTGTGCCTGTCTTTTCGAAAAACTTTAGCTTTCAGGAAGTTGTTGGCTGTTTGGGCAAAGATAGAGGAAACAAAACAAAATGTGACCAACTTAAAGCAGTAAGTTAAAATGATTTAAGACTGTTTAATATATAAAATATGTAATTCTCAATTCTTTATCTTTTAAAGAACGGGGGTGTGGAAAAATGTGCCCTTCTGACGAGGGATCAGTCTAAAATAGAACATAGAGAATAAATATATATGCTTCTGCTGTTGAAACATGCAGATAATTCATATGAGCCAATGTTTTAAAACCTAATTTGTCAAATTTAGAAACCTCTTTAAAGCTACAGTGTGTAATTTTCAGCGACATCTAACGTTCAGACTGCAGACCGCAGCAACATGAACATCTCCCCCCCCAACAGTACGGCGAGCGTTACGGGACAAAATGTCTTCCACGACGTCCGCATCACCTACCTTCTCAAGTGATGAGGTTTGTTTACATAGATCATTTTAATACTGCCATCTATTGTTCATACCGTCTCAGTTCATCTCTCTCAATTTGCCGTAGTTACTTTCGAGCGTAATGGGCGATCTCGCAATCACTAGTTTGTTGGCTCTGTGCTGACGTAGCGCAAAGATGTCTGCCTCCATGGCTGCGAGACCCGCTCCTATGTAATTATAAATAACGAATTCTAAGGCAACGCAAATATTAAGGTTAAGAGGCTGAGCTCGTAGATGATGATAAATAACATAGTTATGTATAATATATTACATTTCTGACTGTATATCCCTGTAATTATTACACACTGTAGCTTTAAGTTACAAAAACATTAAATTTTCATTTGGGATACATGATGCAAGAATATCATGTGATGCATGTTTCTTGTAATGAGGGAGTGTGTGGCCTAAGCAGTTCAATACCCTTTTGCACTGTCACAAGTGAATTTATCCATTGTGAGATCAACACACTTCTATTCTATTGTATTCTATTAAAGTTTGCATAATTATGTAGCATTAGCTTCATCTCACCCCTACAAAATGCTCCACAAAAGGAAATAACTGACTGAAAAGTAAAAAAAACAGCAAATGGTTTTTCCAAGGGATGTAGCACTCTTAATACTGAGGAATGATCACAGAACCAATAAATTGGTTACTATTCAGTATTTGAACACAATACATTTTGTGGAAATAGTAAAAAGGGTAGAAAGAAACCAAAAAGAATGGCAAAAAATTACCCATTCTCTCCAGTGTTGTCATATTTGAATTGAATAATTTAGGGGTAAATGAAAATGTTGCACATTAGGACATTTCACAATGAAAAAGATGCAGTATTTATGCTGCTGCCCCACATGGGACTGAGCACTCGAATGCAAGCAGACACACAAGCAAGCTCTAAGAGGGCCTTTCATAGGTGATTTAGGCCTATGCGTCTCCCCTCACTCACCTTGGTCTCTGCTTAATACCCAAGTGCCTGCTTTTAACACCAGAGCATGCTGGTACATACAATTTCAATTATGTTTACATATTAAGAATGCTTTGACTATAACAAACACCTTTCTGAAAGGTTATTTTTGCCTACACATATAAAATGTAAAATGATCCAGTTTGACTCTTTGGAAGAATAATGAAGTTGAAAAATATCTCACCCATCTCAAGTGTGACTTCCTCTGTAGCTCCATGAAAGAAGCATACATATACGACCAACCCCTGATCAATCTAAAGATAGAGACATGATCAATTAGAAATTGAATCTAAAAACAAAAAAAACAGCTTTGTTTATGTGTTATATTTATGCATTGGGCAGACACTTATCTAAAGCAACTTGCAAAGGAAGATGTAACAATTACAGCTAATTTTAAAGCTATCAATCAGCTACTTAGAAAGAAGACAAATCAGATGCTGTCAGCGGGAACAGGCAGTGGTGTAGTAGTCCAGGGTATACGGCGTATACCCACTTATTTTTCAACCTGCATTATGAATACTCACTTCTAAATCCCCCATGATTAGCACTATTAGGCAGGATCTCCAAGCCAAATCTCCCATTTTTCACTAGGATGGTGAAGCCATCACCTGCGTTACGCTGCCTCTAACTGGCTAGTACTCTCTGACTTTACTGATTACATTGGTTAACTGGAGGCATGACGACCAGTGAGCCAATTGGGGGCAGAGAGGGGCGGTTCATGCTGAGGTTAATATTGCTCACATATTAAATAACATTTATAAGTTTATTTTAAATGATTTGCATTTAGGATTTGCAAAGAATCTGTAATATGAACTGAGCTAGTCAAACAACACTTTCATTTCCTTATTAGAAACATCCTCGCTAATAAACATTTGCCAATATTTTGGCTAATGTTACCCCGTCGGACAAGATCCTGCCTCTTTGCCCTTAGCCAAAGATGTCGGTACAACTTTGGATGACGATATCAACTATGCTAGGTGAGTGTGGGCCATTTCTATAGTTGGACCCCCTAAATTATGTTGATAACATGTCAGGGCTCGACAGTACTGGGAATATATCACTAGAATATATCACTAATGTAATAAATAATAAATCAAGTATTATTTTTGAAATGACTAATGCATTTATTATTTATTACCTTTAAAGTTACTTTAATCTTTTCAAATATTTATTTTTTACTCTGAGAAATTGGACCAAGATAATCATAGGGCGCTTTGACAGGTCGGGTAGGTTAAGTAAATTTGAAAACAAATGGGAAATAAATAAATCTCACTCACCTCAACCCACTCAGCATCAGCACCATCTACCGCTGGCCTGATCTTAACCTTAGCTCGGCTGCACTGCTGGATGATCGTCCGGGCCTGAAGCTTTTTAGACTTCTGATGCACAAGTGGGCTTTTAACAGACACATAATTTAAAAAAAATGTTGAAGGATTACTTAAAATTAGAATATTGCAAAACATAAACAAACAGGTAGTTTTTGTATGTTACCTCTCCACTCTGGGTGGTGGCTGTGCTGCCTCTGCCAATGCAGTGTTTGCGATGGTGAAAACGGGCCAAGGTTTGGAGCTTGGAGCCGCCATTGGCTCCAAACCACAGCTAGAGTTACTCTCAGTTAAACTGTCTCCCTTTTCACTTCTCTTTCTCTTTACGGAGGGCTTGTCATTGTGCTGGCTCTGCAAATCTCTTGATTTTTTGTTCCTTTGTCCATGATTGTTTTTCAGAGTTTTAATTTTTTGGGGGGTAGGATGCAGCTCTTTGAGAGGTAGGGCTGTACTTTGCTCTTGGATGAAATGATTCAGATCATTACCATCTTCAGTGCTACTCATTCCTTTTGTATCTTCAGGCTGAAGTGGCTGCTGCCTCAGGGTTTGGTTGCTTGACTGAATCTCAGATTTGTTGAATGCGTCAGAATGTACAGAGGTCGTCTTTCCTTGCGGCCAGAGTCTGGTAACAATTGTGGAGTTGGGAATCCTAGGTTGAAGAATGATAGAAGTTTTGGATGGAAGTTGACAGGGAGTTCTCAGATGGATAAGAATAGGAATTCTTGGCTGTGGATTGGTGGGAGGCGAACTGGAGGATGAAGGGATAGATGGTGTTTCTACAGACTGTAATAGGGAGAAAAACAAAGGTCAGATCTATAACCATATGTTAGGCTTTGCTCTGATAGTTTTGAAACCTAATAAATGAGTGTTTCTAACTGTAAATATGGTCGATTAAGACAAGGACTTTCTTGTCTTAATGCTCAAACTACAGTGATTGAGGCTCATTACCCTTTATTGGGTCTATATAATGCAAAATCAACTTTTATGAGGCATTAATATGCTAAAATAATGTCCCTTGAAAGCGAGATTATATTTGACTCATGCACGTCTGAGTAACCCTCATAAATTTTACTCCGTGAGGAGCAGCCCCTCCCAGGCCTAGCAAATCAGTGGCGGGTCTTTATAGAGCAGAGAGGAAAAGCCTAACTAGCTTAACCACGTCCCGTCTGTCAAGCAAACAACACCCCCACTTTCCCCAATCAGGGAGCGGCGATGTATGTCAGAGTGTGATCATTTCTACATGAAGTTAAGACAAAGTGGCTCTTCTAGCAGCTAATCTGTAAAGTGACAGTAACTGTTCATTTTGTACCTAATGTCTACGTTATTGAAAATGTGTTTTTCGGCTGTGAGCGGTTTCAGACTCCCTAAAGAAGAACTTAATCACCACTTCTAGCGATAAGCTTCTAAAAAATTTTTTTTAAGATTTAAAGGCATTAATGTAAACTCTGAAACCCCATCCATAACTGTTATTAATCAAGTTTGTGAAACGAAGCTAGCTTCACCGGGAGTTTATCCACGCTAGCTTTTACTTTAGAAAAGGCTTCAACACAGGAGAGCCAAATCCTCAGAACAGGGCTCAGCTGTTCACCTACACCTGAAAGCATGTAGGTGAACCTAAAGGAGACTCACTTGAGGACATCAACATCCATATTCTTGCAAAGAATGGTTTGAGCGAGGGTTTAAGGAAGCCATCTTTGTTAACCTGGAAAAACCATCTCGCAACAAAGAAGGGGGCCTTAAGCCCCATTTAAAGTACATTTTTGAAACCGGTCCGAGAACGAGTAACCATTGAGTGTAAATGGCAAACTGAACCGGATGGTGCAAGACACAACCGAACAGAGCTAAACTGGTACTAGTTCATCAGTAGGGCTTGGCACGCTTCAGTTCTGCCACAGTTCTCAGATAACAAAGAATACATGAGTAGAACGCGTGACAGTCAGCCTCCGTACACTGCAAAAACCATCTGAAAATAAGTAAAAAATTCTTAAATCAAGTGTATTTACCCTTAATTTGAGTAGATTAATAAGATGATTTGCCAATGGAATTAGTATTTTTTTCTCTTAAAATAAGATAATCAGATTAAAAGCACTTAAAATAAGATAATTCAATAGTTTTTTTCTTATTTCAAATGTAAATTGTCTTGTTCCCTTGGCAAAGTGTTGAACTTACCTCCTCAATTCAAGAAAAAATGCACTTATTTTAAGAACAAATTACTTATTTATATTAACATTTTTTGCAGTGTAATAATGAAATTTAAGACATTCATGTAAAACTACTATCTTCCCTACCGTGCCACACGATTTTCAGAAATGATTTCGCTTAGTAGGGTGATGAACCTCAACGTCTGTCGTTTTCTGTGTCTGTAAGCCATGATTAGACTATCATTTGTTGTATCCACTTCCCAAAAGCCGACTCTTGTCAAGTAAATTCACCAAAGCCTGCCTTCTTTGCCTGACTCTCTGCAAACAACGAAATATCACAATTATAACCAAACTTCCTGAATGTTACAGGCGCCGCCATGTTGATTTGCTTGTTTCCCTCTAGAGAGCATAGTAGTACCATAGATCGTCACGAGGAACTGTGCTAGCGTGATGTGTAAAATTTGTCATAAGGAACCGAGCTTGGCATGGTTAACTGATCCAAGCTCGGTCCGAACTCTGCACAGATGGCTTTTCAGAGGGTAGTATATACAGACATAACTTTTCACCCACCTACAAGGCACTTTTAGGAACATTACCCAGAATATTCACCCCCCCACCCGCCCCCACCTGGCTCACACTTCACTGAGGAATGTGACCCAAACCCCTCTGAAGATGGAGTTAACGACCCATCAGAACCCGCTAACGACCATTAACACCATGTGACCTCCTTGGCCAATCCAGTGGGAGCGATCAAAGCAACTTTTTGTCCCCGCTAACTCTTTGTTACAACTACCATATAATGATCTTAGCCCTCGCCACCACTACTGAACTGAACTTTTTCAAGCTATTTCCCTCATTTAAAGATTATTTTGTTTTCAGTATACACCATGATCTTCCAGATAAAATTTTGATATCTGGCAAAGAAAACCTAAATAAGTTTGAATTGCAGTATTTGTAATAGCCCACTGCCCTAAAAGTGTTTTGGCAATGTCAGTCACTGATGTTATGAGTCTGTATATGTTGTTTTACTGTTTTACAAAATTGTTTTACTTGAGACTTGCTGGGGGGTTTTCCTATATAAAAAATCTGTCCAAGGTAATGCAATCATGCTTAAATTTGGCCCTTAACAAAGCAACCACAAAATATTAATTTCGATGCAGTAGGCTGTTTAGAGCAGGCATCCCTAACCCTGGTCCTCGAGGCCCGCTGTCCTGCAGGTTTCCCTGCTTTAGCACAGCTGATTATAACGATTGCAGTAGACCAGAAGCCTGTTAATCAGCTTTCAATTAAAACCAGCTGTGCTGGAGCAAGGAATCCTCTAAAACCTGCAGGACAGCGGGCCTCAAGGACCGAGGTTGGGGATGCCTGGTTTAAAGCACAGACTTGTTTTACCTTATCGTGGCGAATAAGATTCAGACGGTCTTGAAAACCCACCATCATCTCCACAGACTCCAGCGTATGCTCCTCTACTATGCCATCTCTTCCACCACTCTCAACATCTTCATCATTATCTCCGCCATCAACTTCAATATCTACAAAGCCATCCGCTCCATCGCTGCAAGAAGGGGAAAAAAATAAGTATGGACACTTAACCCCAATTCTATGAAATATAAATACTGTTGTTTCAACTTTGACCAAAACAAATCAAGTTTGTTTTATACTTCAGTTTGCTTCAAATCTTGGTTTATAAGAGGTGTAGAAATAATCTGAGCCATGGTCATGTTAGATTATAAGGGCAGTGGTGGATAGTACCAATGTGCATTTATTTGATTACTGTACTTACGTAAAGCAAATATACTCAAAAAAAGTACTTGAGTAACTTTTTTTGGGGGGGTACTTATAACTTTAATTCTACTACGTCTCAAAGTAAAATATTTTACTTTCTGCTCCACTGCATTTCGAGGAACCTGCTAGTTACTTGTTCCTTTTGGCTGAGCTTAGCTTTATAATCTGCTGTGGGTGTTTTTCTTTCTTGAAATGCAATTTCAACATGCAAGACAGCAGCCCTTAGGATTGAACTCAAAATAGGTATGAAAGCACTACTGTTGTTTTGAAAAGCTTTCCATTGGTTTTTGTTTGTGTCCTCCCATTTCTTTTTATGAAATACAATAATTTTTTCAGATAAGTTTGATGTATTTCTTTTTGTCTGATGTGTTTTATGATACCTGTTTTCCTTTAAAGACCTTGGATTTACTGTAAATATGAATATTGTCATAAAGATAAAGCTGTTCAAACTTGCCTAGGCTGCAATTGAGCACAGTGTTGGTGCATTACTGCTTTTAATGATAAAAATAGCAGTGAAAAAACACCTGTGTGAGTCATCTTCTGTAGATGTCAGAGAGTGAAGCATCTCGGATCTTTCCACCTCTGCTTCACGACATGGTTTCCGTCTTATTTTCACACTGCACTGAGAACAATTGTTTATCCACTGCACCACATCCGGCTTCATGGTTTGCCAGTAGTACCTGTCAGAGATCGGACTTTGTAAAATAATTGTATGAATATGAGTAATAAGTAGCATCTAAGGATAAAAAAATTGAAAACCTTTCGTTGAGTAATCTGAGACATTTGTTGGCATTCAGGTGGTTAAGGTCATTGTGAAAGTCCATAAGAGCAGTTTCAACCTGCTGCCTACTCCTCAGAACCAGACGCATTTGATCTCTTGTCACCACGTGCAGCTTGCCATCTGTCAAAACAGGGCAAATAAAATTATTATAAATTTATCAGAAGTTATCTAATGCTTGCGTTGATTTTTGTGGATTTTAATACATTTTTGTAAATATGAAAACTGCAACTAAATCCTGGAAAAAATATCTAGGATTAGAAAAAAGAAACAATTTACATGTTTTTCTGTTAAAAAAAAAAAAATCAGCAGGAAGTGACAATTGAAAGTAAAATGGATAATTTTTGAAAATCATAATTTTAACTGATAGCCTTAAACTTTCTTACACAACAGCCTCCAGAAGAACTCAGATTGTAAAAAAAATAAATAAAAAATCTTTTGTGTGTTTATTCTGCTGCAATAATTCAACTCCCATGATGTGAACAGGATTCAACCTGTTTCTGTTTCCTCTGAAATCTACAATCATCTCCCTTCACGTTGAGGCCACAAAGTGGTACACCAGCTTCTTGTCCACCTTTGATACACCTAATGACTGCAGAGTTTCTGTAGATGACAGGACTTTCTTTTAATGGAAATCAGAGGTCTAAAGAGTAAAAAGGAAGGAGCATGTCCTGTGGTGTAGACTAATGTTTATACAGTTGACCCTTCAGTCTCACAAACTATGGTTTGTTAGTCAGGTAGTCTTTTAATATGCCACTTAAAACAATAAGAACTAGACATCAAACCTGCATCTATGATCGCCTGCTAGATCTACGGTCACAAAATGTTTTAAATACTGACATTTTTGACCGCTTAAAAAGCTGCGGAGTGCTACGGACGGGTGTCAACAAGACAACAGCAGAAAATAACGGACAGAGGAAGAGATAAGCGAGACGGACAAAGCGGGGCTGCAGAGGGGGGCTAACTGCTGAGCTAAAGAGAGATCCCCACAGACCATCGCTTCCATCAATCCTGCTCTCCAACGTCCGCTCGTTGGAAAACAAAATGGATAATCTCCAATTCGAACTCTCTTCAAAAAAGATATGCAACTGCTGCGCCATCATTCTGACGGGGTCTTGGCTGCATCCAGCAATACTGGACAATGCTATTAGCCTGGAGTGCTTCAGGAGCTGGAGGCAGTATGTATGGCTGTATGGCATTCCCATCACCAGTGTCATGCAATCACACTGACTTACCCCTGGCAGGATCCTGTGAGCAGAGTTCTCGTCCAGCTTTGGTCAAGCCGAAAGTAGTCCGGCAGGTTTGCTAGACCCAGCGAAATAAAACGTTTCTCTTCCCAAAACATTATGTGTTCAAAAGAGTGATATTTTTGCATCCCAAAAACATTGTAGTGGAAAAAGTCACACGTCGTTATCACTTGGTCCTATTTTCTCTCTGTTCGTATCAGTGCGCGCGACACCATGACCTGACAGCTAGGGCCTACCTGTTTGATTCGCGATTGTTTACTACTGGGGAAGATGTCTGACTACAAGAGCGACGAGGAAAACATCGACTTCCACTTAGAGCCAAAGGGATATCTTTATGAACCCGAGTACACTGACGATGAACTTTGACAAATGGAGTTAGATGGGGCAGAAAGAGAGAGGGTGGACAGAGAAGTGATGGAAGCTGAAGCCGGAGCCGCAGGAGCCTCAGCTGGAGCTGCGATATCCAGGGTGGCCGACAAATCATGGTGCACTTGTTTCAAGTGCGAATTAATGCAGACAGAGGTGGATGCTACTGTTGCCACGAGTGGGATTTAGTAATGCCCGAGATACAGAACCTTTCCATTGATGAGGATGTCGGAGTTGCAGCAGCTGCTGTCTGCATTGAAATGAGCTGGAAAAGTTGAGCTCGCTGTCAGAATGACGGCGCGCACTGATACGAACAGCAACAACTGATGGGTGAAGCCCAGGAAACAGGCCCCTAATGCTCCAGCAACAGATCCTCTGCCACCAGGTTAAAAATCCCATTTCAAGGCTAACATCCTATCCAGATCTGTCTGACATCTCTCCTGCCAAGCAAACATAATCTCTGATCTAATAACTAAAAATTCCTCGAAGTGTTAGCACTCTTCATATGAGCAGGTAAGTTTAAAAGGCTAAGGGTAGGGGTATGTTTATCCCTAAAATAAGTTCACCCATCTCTTTAAATCATGTGCAAATACACATATTTCAAGAAAATTTTACTTAATTTTAGTTCAATTTTTTCCGTATTGTTTGTGGTTGCGACAATTCATCTGTTTTCAAGAAACAAAGCAGATCAGAGAATTTGACAAACCTATGATGGCGTATCTTTTGCAGAATCTCCTGAAAGTGTTCTTCTCTACATATGTCAGTCCAGGAGGGTAAATGCGTCTGCTGATGTAGAGCTCCACTGCATTGTACTTGGCAAAAAAAGCCTGAAAAAATATGATAAGAATTTCAAGGCATGGTAAATTGTTTCTTAAAAGTGTTCCTCCATAGCTACATACTTCCTCTGCTGCTGGTGTCGAGGTCAACCCATCTGCTTGTGTCTGTGGAAGCAAAATAACTATTATAGGCCAATCAATGAAGTAGAGGAAGTGAGCCTCAGCCATGCCTCTCTGTGTCTCACCTTTGTGTCACTGTGGACGTTAAGTGTGGGCACTGCGTCTGGAAGGAGGGTGAGTTTCTCCCCGCTGCTGTCGTAGCACTTCTCCGTAAAATGGGCTGAGCAAATGGAGGACCAGAGCCGGGGATGCCAATTCCCACGCCCACAAGCTTTCAGCCACTGAGTCAGCAGGGGCACATTATGAAGCGGAAACCTGGATGCACAGCAGGTAATACACAAAATAAGTTTGCTACATTTTGTCAGGCATCTAAGAAACTATAGATAAAATTTAGTGTAGATAATGGGGAAACTGCTCCATGATGCATGAATAATGAATAAATATTCAGAGATACACATGACTCATTTTATAAAATGTGGGTCATTAATGGCTGATATGTTTAATGCATTTCAAGGGTCAAACAAGCTGGTTTCTAATAAAAGAAAATGGCTGAAAAATAAACAAATAAAAACATTAATGACAGTATTGCAAAAGAGAACAATATTAGAAAAAGTATATTTTGGTTGTCTTGAATGATTTTCAAAGAAATGTTTAAAAACATAAGATTTTCACAAGACAATTGAACTCATACCGATGAAAAATAAGTCCGAGTTTTCTCTCAACTGGACCACAGCGGTTGGTGCACTTGGAGACGCTGCAACGAATCATCTTCCTTTTTGATCTATTGACACATGTTTGGCAGCTAGAGATCCAGCTGGCCAGGTCACGACTCAAGCTCCCCCAATGGTAGTGCTTTGAGATCTGTCTCTGGCAGATCCCCTGTCCAAAGTGGCCCTGGTTGTCATGAAACTGTTGCAGGATGGAATTTACCTGGAAGAAATGTTTTTTTTTTTTTTTTGTTCTGAGTAAAATCATTTATTGTCCTAAGCTTTGCTAATGTTGCATTTTCTCTAAAAATAAATGCTGGATTTTGGCTTTTTGTCTCTGTCTAAAAATGAATACACTGTATCATGGGTAATAAACATCAAGGAAGCTTTACTGAGGGTAATGTGATGCAATACTGACAGATCTGCTATTAGCATTTGAATTTACCTCCTCCCTGCTGCGAGGAACTCTGAGAGGCGGAGAGACTCTGGTGTACATCAGCACTCCATCTGAAACAGAAATGTTTATCTTGTCTTATTTATACTTTATCTAAAAAATTATGTACAAATAAGCGATATTAGAGCCATTGGACCTCATGCACATTGGACCTCACAATATGTTTGTATTCTTGTGTAAATTCTCTTACATTTTCTCCTATATTGAACTATTACGAATGTGCCACCCCAGACTCTACAAACGATCTTAACTTCAGTAAATGGTCGTCATAAACCTGATGCTATGCTTAAGTGAGCTTGCATTCCAGACAAATGCACATTTGTATAATTACCACCTGAATAATGCAGTACAAGTGAGGAGGCATGACTTCCAATGCTTGCCAGAAGGGATTCACTCTTAAAAATGGCATTGAAGACATAGAAGAAAAACTCTACAGGTTCAGAGATCAAGGTTCTACTGACTGAAAACTGAGCAGCAAATCATTGGGGAATAAACCAGAAGAGCTGAAATGATGTGGTCGTACTATTACAAAAAAATAGAAATAAGAATAATTTGATCCAAAATCCATTAAATGAAAACTACTGATGGAGGCAAGACGTGCTCATTCATTGTAAATGCTTAATATCAGTTCACCATCAACCAACATGATCCACACACTTGTACTGTTCATCTACAAACCACGTCTGTCATCCCTTTATCACATTCTCCATCTCTCAAACAACGTATAAACAAAAAGCTAACGGAGAAACTCTAATTGGACAAATTCAGACAGACCTTAACCCAAACATTCCACATTTTATGTAATAAAGCCAAGAAGCTGCAATGGAGTGAAGTGAATGCAAGTTTTGCTGTTAGCAACACGTTTCTGAACCTTCTTTTCTAAACTCTCCATCCATTTTCTGTTTCAGATGTTATTGCAATAGCAGCTTGATCCCTGGATACTTGCCAGCTGCAGGTATAGTCACCAACAATTCTGTCATCAGCAAATAAAACTGCCATTTATGATTGCAGAGTTGCATAACATATCATGAAGTATATGTACTTCAAATAAAATGGACAATTGCTTCTAAGTAACAAAAAATGCTGTCATTTATTGAAAAAATAGGTTTGGATAAAAGCTGACTGATTGCACAAGGCTTCTGGGTCAATTTGAAGATAGGAGAAAAGCAGTGAATGAGGCCTTTTCTCCTAAATCACTCGTATGATTTAAAAACAAATTTGTTCGTACAAAAAGTTCTTGCATGAGGCCCATTGAGCTCTCCACTTACCTATTAGACTAAAGCGCTTGGACATTCGCTTTAAAGCTGATCTGCTTCTTTTACCCTGCATAGGTAGGACCCTGGTACTCAAGTACCTGTGGTACAAATATACAAACATGATACAAAATGAAACTTTGACAGAATTGTTCCCTTGTGTTTATCTGGAGATTGTACCTTGCAATATGGTTGTAAGTAATAAAGCTTGGCTCGACAGTTGTCCTCCGCCTGTTCTCATTCATTGTCAAGGCAGCCCTGGAGTCTGGAGCGGGGCCAGGTAAACAGTACTGATGTTCCTGCAGCTGCAGAGCTTTTTCAGACAGATTGGAGGAATGAGAGCCCTGGTCTGCAACGGCAGCCAAAGGCGTTTCACTAAGCTCATCGTTCCATGTTTTGCAATAGTTGAAGTTTTCATCTGAATCTCCAGGCACCTGAAAATCAAGAAAAATTACCTAATGTAGTCTTGACAAGTATTTGAAGCCCTGCTTCTTATTCAGGTATTTTATGAATAAATCCAGAACGAAATGTTAGCATTTAGTTTACACTTTAATTGTGAAGTCATCAAGACAAGCTTAGAGTGGGCTTCAATCTTATAACCCAAAAAATGTAGCCATCATTGGATTTGTCCTCAAATAACCTGTTCAGCTAGTTCATCATTAACCTCTTAAGCCACAGGTGGTTCTTCAGAAGTTTGTTCTCAAAATAACCCAAAACTCAAAATAGAGTTAAAATTGGGGAATGTTTCACAGCAGCTGCTATTGTTTCAGGGAAAATCAGGGAGGAAGATAGAAAAATTGGAATTTCTATGAGTTATACATATAACCTTTTCAAAAATTATGAAGACGACCCCTTTGCACCCATACGGTCATATGCAAGCACTCCATGCAGACGCATACAGGGCCAGACTCTAAACATATTCCTACAATCCTCATACATACACTATCCTCCCGGGTTTAGGGGCCAATGTTCTTAGGGGAAACAGGCCCACAGACCTAGGAGGAGATCTTTTTCTCTTTCTTCTTAGATTTTTTTTTGGAGTGCCTAAAGTTTCTGATTCCTATGGTTATGTGTTTTTTTTTTTTTTTTTAACCTGTGTTTGTGATAATGTTCACATCAGTTTTTAGCCAAAAGTCTCATATCTCTGGGGACACCATATATGGCTATGTTCAACAAAAAAAAACCTTTGAATGAAGCACCTAGGAAAAAAAATAGAAATTGTTCCCCAAATCCTGAGGGGGGGGGGGGGCAGTTTTCCTAAGCTTTACTTCCTAAAGCTTGGGAAGTAAAGCTGAGCCAGAACGTGTGTATTACCTCATTTCCATGGACTGTAACAGGCCGCTTGGTTGGTTCAGCATCTGGGGAAAGCACCAGCTGACCCTCTTCAGTGATTGAAAAGCATGACATTTCAAAGTGCCTGGAGCAAATATAGGAGTTGGCACGTAGGGAGGCTTCATCCCTCTGAGCCATCTGCAACCACTTCTTGCGCAGTTTCTCATCTTTAGGAAACCTACAGACATAAAGGAGAATCTCTATATGACACATTTAATTTTACCTTAAAAAACAACAACAAAAAATGTGTTTTAGTTTATCACAGTGTAGTTTTTATTTATTTACACATAATACTGCTAAAAATGAGTACACCCAAATAACACATCCTAGATCTGAATAAATGAAATATTCTCATTGAATACTTTGTTCTGTTCAAAGTTAAATGTGATGACAACAAAGCTCATCATTGGAAATCAAATGTATTAAAGAATGGAGGTGTAGAAGGAGGTGGAGTTGATTTTATAGAAGTTGGATTTACCTGAAGTTATATTGTTTTTATACGTGTTCCCTTTATTTCTTTGAGCAGTGTACAAACTACAAATTCAAGTCAACATTTAACATTCCTTTTAAGACAAAGAAAAGGAGTTTGCTTTCTTGCTTTTTTAAATGTCTGACCTGTGAAAGCTGAGCTCAGGGAAAGCGTAACTGGATGCATCACAGCCATAAACCAGGCAGAAGAGAACAGCTGGTTGGGAAGGATGAGAAGGAATACGGCTTTGACAAGCTGGGCAAGCTTTGACCCATTTTTTCACAGCCTCCGTCACTCCAACCCAGTAGTACATCATCTAGAAAACAAAAATGAAGACAAGATCTGTTTATAAAACGCACTACTAGATCAGCAGCTCTATATAACAGACTAATGGTCCAAACTCACCATAATTTCTCTTACAACCCGTTCTCTGCCGGCATGGTTATTATCATTGTGATAGCGTGTCATGATTTCTTGTATTTCCTTGTCACTTCTGACAACACGAAGGAGGCGACCTCTATAAGGGCGCCATAAAAGGCCATCTGAAGAAAGAATCATTGAACAGCTTAGTGATTTTATTTAATTTTTATTTTTTGTATTTAAACAACAGTGTCTTCAGTAAATGGCTTTTCCAGATCAAATTCAAAACAGACCAACACATAAGATCCTTCCTGCCTATAGCTACTGAAACCTACGACATCTCATTGAAAAACTGCCCATGATGCAACATTTCATTTCCCTTTGGTATATTAAAGTATTTTTGAATGGTGTTGAAAAGTGCAAGTCAATGTTGTTTATTAGACGTATAAAAGCAGAATCTTTATCAGTTTGTTACTTTGGAGAATTCAAGAGAGTGTTTAAAGTATGTAGCAGGTGTGGGACGCACAGTTTGGGTTCAATCTTATTGCAAAAGACGGCAACATCTGTAATATTACTTTACAGATATAAAGGCTTGTCTTAGAAAAAACATAAAAATATGATATTCGACTTAGGAAATCCATCTATCCATCCAACTATCCACCAAACCATCCTGCATCCATTCATCCTTCATCATCCATCCATTCTCCATTCATCCATACATAAGTCCACCAAACCATCATCCTGCCATCATCCATCCTCCATCCATCCATTCCTTAAATCCATTCACCAAACTATCATCCATCCAGCACCCATCATAGTTCAATTATCAATAAAAAATAAATAAATAAAAAATGGGGGAGTGGCGGCCTGATGGTTAGGGCATAGAGCTTGAAATCCTGAGGTTCTGAGATTGAGCCCCACTTCCACAGACTGCCACTTAAGGGTCTCTGAGCAAAGACCCTTAACCCCACACTGCTCCCCGAGCGCCGCACAATGTCAGCCCACTGCTCCCCAAGGGGATGAGTTAAATGTAGAGGTAAATAACTCTAATATGAGATCGATAAAGTTAAATTATTATTATCATTATTTTAATCCATCCATTCATTTCCCCATCCATCATCCATCAATTGCTTTATTAAAAAACATATGAAAAACTGAAAGTACTAAAATTAACTGCAAATTATGATTCCCAGATAGATGGATGGCTTCCATTTCATCTGTATCATAGATTATCCTTTTAGAAATAGCAAAATCTAATTAAGTTTTTTTCCACACATATTTTTGACAAAGGCCGAATATTGAAGGTTTTATTTCAAAGCATTGATTGACTGATTTTTACTGTATTGTCTGTGCTTTGAATTTCGCACGTTTCAATCCTAAGTCTCCTGACTGCAAGACTGGCTCCACAGCTGAGCTGGTTGGCACAGCTATTTCTGAGTCTTGCTCATTTACAAAACACAAAAGTGCATTTTTAAATACATGTTTTTTCTTGTAAAATATTTTTGAGATTTTATTGCATGTTGCATATCCCAGTAAATCTCTTTAGTCTTTAATCTGCAGCTGTCCTTGCTTCTGTTGAAATATACATAATATTAAGACGTTGACTAAAATAACGATGCTAGAGAAACTAATATTCAAGTAACCTCTGCATGACTTTAAAATCTGCAATTTGGATCTCTAGAACAGGTAAATTTCTGTTAAATAAGAAAACGATAAATATGAGTTAGTTAGTTGCTACAGTGTGTAATTTTCAGCGACATCTAACGTCCAGACTGCAGACCGCAGCAACATGAACATTTCCCCCCCACCGCTTCTCCCCCCCAACAGTACGGCGAGCGTTACGGGACAAAATGTCTTCCACGACCTCCGCATCACCTACCTTCTCAAGTGATGAGGTTTGTTTACATAGATAATTTTACAGATAGTATTTCATTAGTCTGTGTAGGGTATAGATTTCATGTAGACTTAAGATAATAAATATACCCGTTATTTTTTCTACATCGTTGTGACGTTTTGTTGAGCTGCTTTGCATGGTGATATAAACAGACGAAGTAATTGTAGTCATTAGTTTAACAGCGAGATTGTGTTCGCTGGAAGAATATATATTCCCCGTTTACAGAGTCCAAGTCTTGTTTGTGGCACGGGGGTTACAAGGCGAGGAAAGGGGAGAGGAAGAGGGCAGAGAGGCCGGGGTGGGCGTGCAGCTAGGGCCAGGCGAGAGAGGGGTGCCAGCGGGGTGACTAGAACAGAGGACGAAAGGCTTGAAGATCTCCAAAGGAGCCGGAGAGAAGTAACCGAGGTATATATCCATAAAATTATTTTACAGAAAATTACTGAATCATTACCTGTGAAACGTCAGGGACGTTGCTGAATAAGTATACTGGAGAGTAACAGCATCATCACGTAGCATGTTATTGTAATGGGCAATCTCGCAATCGCTAGTTTGTTGCCTCTGCGCTGCCGTAGCGCAAAGATGTCTGCCTCCATGGCTGCGAGACCCGCTCCTATGTAATTATAACTAACGAATTCTAAGGCAGCACAAATTTTAAGGTTAAGAGGCTGAGCTCGTAGATGATGATAAATAACATAGTTATGTATAATATATTACATTTCTGACTGTATATCCCTGTAATTATTACACACTGTAGCTTTAAACTCTATGTTTTGTCAAATTTATTGTCTTATAATACTATTCTGTTTAGCATAAACACTCCGTTGATGTTGATTTTTTTTTAAAGCCGTGCATGTCTAAAGGCTTTTTCGGTGGCATCTCTTTTTTTTTGTTCTTAACCAACCTGTCTAGTAACTTTTAGTTCAAAATAAAACTCAAAGTAGCTGCCGGTTTAAATTTACTGCTACCATGTAGCAGTAAATTATCTAATAAAATTCATATTATTAGATAATTTTGCAAGCAATTTTACATTATTGAGTCCTTCATTTATTTCCGTATGCATTTTTAATTGTGGCGGGATTGGTCTTCCATAGAGTGGGACAGATATGTGTAATACCACAGGCAAATGTCAGATTTGACAATAATAGAGTGACAGCCAAGTGGAAAAAACTGTTTAGTTATTTAATTATTTTTTGGGGGGGGTGTAAACTCCTAATAAATTGCTCTAAGACAACTTTTGAATGAATCATTTTTCTACTAATTTTATTATATACTAAAAACATAAAGCAATGCTTTATAATTGAATTTATGTCAATTTTTTAAATCGCTATATAGAAATACCTTTGTAGATGAAGCGTTTGCTGGCATTATGGATTCCTCTTTTCAAACTTTTAGAAGTATTTTCTCCAAACTTTCCAGTACGAAAATAATGTTCCAATTCATCCAGAAACCCAAATGATGGCATCTATAAAGAGGGGAGAAAATGGGGTTAGGCATAGAGAGCATAAATGTTTGAACTATAAGGCAGGAAATGTTTCACTGCAGTGTATTCGACCTATTCATTGCAAAAACACATTATTAACCTTTTTTTTTTAATATTTAAGCAAACTTCTTGCCTCAATTAATGACAAAGTAATTTTAAAAATGTACCACAAATAGCTAATAGGCTAAATAAAAATGTATCTGAGCTACTATAACCTATGCTAGCTGATGTTTCACTTTGGATGTTAGTTTAGTGCTTTAAAATAAAAAATAAAATGAAATACTCACATTATCAGCAGAGAAACTAGTCCTACCTTTGAACGTCTTTCGCAGGGTGAACAACAATCTTCATAACACCGAAACCAATTTCAGGCCAAATCCTAGTAAGGATTACATCTTTTTGAAGCCAAATCTTCCTTATCTAGTACGGTTTTCCTTTCCTTCATCGAAAAATACACTTGATGGTCCTAAAGAAAAGTGTATTAGTATTATACAGTGGATACTTTTGTCGTTTGGTTCCGTGAAGACTTTAGGTTAGCAATGGTCATCGGGTAACTTCCGGTTGGATAATTTCCAAAATAAAAGTCGTGACAACACTGTTAGTGTTGTTATATATATATACACTATATTGCCAAAAGTATTTGCTCACCCATCCAAATTATTGGAATCAGGTGTTCCAATCACTTCCATGGCCACAGGTGTATAAATTCAAGCACCTAGGCATGCAGACTGTTTTTACAAACATTTGTGAAAGAATGGGTCGCTCTCAGGAGCTCAGTGAATTCCAGCGTGGAACTGTGATAGGATGCCACCTGTGCAACAAATCCAGTCGTGAAATTTCCTCGCTCCTAAATATTCCACAGTCAACTGTCAGCTGTATTATAAGAAAATGGAAGTGTTTGGGAACGACAGCAACTCAGCCACGAAGTGGTAGGCCACGTAAACTGACGGAGCGGGGTCAGCGGATGCTGACGCGCATAGTGCGAAGAGGTCGCCAACTTTCTGCAGAGTCAATCACTACAGACCTCCAAACTTCATGTGGCCTTCAGATTAGCTCAAGAACAGTGCGCAGAGAGCTTCATGGAATGGGTTTCCATGGTCGAGCAGCTGCATCCAAGCCATACATCACCAAGTGCAATGCAAAGCGTCGGATGCGGTGGTGTAAAGCACGCCGCCACTGGACTCTAGAGCAGTGGAGACGCGTTCTCTGGAGTGACGAATCGCGCTTCTCCATCTGGCAATCTGATGGACGGGTCTGGGTTTGGCGGTTGCCAGGAGAACGGTACTTGTCTGACTGCATTGTGCCAAGTGTAAAGTTTGTTGGAGGGGGGATTATGGTGTGGGGTTGTTTTTCAGGAGCTGGGCTTGGCCCCTTAGTTCCAGTGAAAGGAACTGAATGCTTCAGCATACCAAGACATTTTGGACAATTCCATGCTCCCAACTTTGTGGGAACAGTTTGGAGCTGGCCCCTTCCTCTTCCAACATGACTGTGCACCAGTGCACAAAGCAAGGTCCATAAAGACATGGATGACAGAGTCTGGTGTGGATGAACTTGACTGGCCTGCACAGAGTCCTGACCTCAACCCGATAGAACACCTTTGGGATGAATTAGAGCGGAGACTGAGAGCCAGGCCTTCTCGTCCAACATCAGTGTGCGACCTCACAAATGCGCTTCTGGAAGAATGGTCAAAAATTCCCATAAACACACTCCTAAACCTTGTGGACAGCCTTCCCAGAAGAGTTGAAGCTGTTCTAGCTGCAAAGGGTGGACCGACGTCATATTGAACCCTATGGATTAGGAACGGGATGTCACTTAAGCTCATATGTGAGTCAAGGCAGGTGAGCAAATACTTTTGGCAATATAGTGTATATGTTGGCCAAAAAAAATAAATAAATAATAATAATAATAATAATATATATATATATATATATATATATATATATATATATATATATATATATATATATATATATATATATAAATACATTTTATAATTGTAAATTTATAGTCAAATGTTGATATTACTGTTTTTATATATTTTTACTATTTTTCAAGGCTGCCCTGAAAAAAAATGAAATCGTCCAGAGAGCTTTTTGTTTTACACTTGTATAAACAAAATGAGAAATAAATCTAAATAAAAAAAAAAAAAAAAAAAAAAAAAAATATATATATATATATATATATATATATATTGTATATATTGGGATGTATATTGGGACATCCCAATATATACAATATAATATAATATATAAAAATGTATATGATATATAATTTTTTTTTATCAGTATAATTGCTTTTCAGATTGGATAACACAGGAAGAGAGGAAGAGAGAGAGAGGAGATGATTGTTTGGCCAAATAGCTTTAGGAAAACCCCTAAAGCCAAAAATGTCATAACCGGTTCATTTTATAATTGACATCCCTTTCTTGTCTTTCTCTTTTAAACTACAATAGGCCTATGAGACATACAGCAGATAACACTAAATTACAAAGATTTAAAAAAAGCAGACCATTTGCATACAATTGGGTTTAGAATTATGTAGACCTCTGATTGGAGATAATACATTTTAAGATGCTTTTATTCCTGATTGTAAAAGTATTCTAATTTAGAGGACGGGCAAACTTACTAACTTGGATTGTTAGGATAGGAAGGAATCATAAAGGACATGTATATTTCTTCATAAAAAATTTAAAACAATCCAAAACAGGGGATCAATATCCAGGCTGCTGCAAACTCATGTACAGGTGCTGGTCATAAAATTAGAATATCATGAAAAAGTAGATTGATTTCAGTAATTCCATTTAAAAAGTGAAACTTGTATATTATATTCATACATTACATACAAACTCATATATTTCAGATGTTTATTTTGTTTAATTTTGATGATTACAAATGACAACAAATGAAAATCTCAAATTCATCATATCAGAAAATTAGAATATTACTGAAGACCAATAAAAACAAAGGATTTATAGAAATGTTGGCCAACTGAAAAGTATGAACATGAAAAGTATGAGCATGTACAGCACTCAGTATTTAGTTGGGCCTCCTTTGGCCTGTATTACTGCAGCAATGCGGCGTGGCATGGAGTCGATCAGTCTGTGGCACTGCTCAGGTGTTATGATAGCCCAGGTTGCTCTAATAGTGGCTTTTAGGTCTTCTGAATTGTTGGGTCTGGTGTATTGCATCTTCTTCTTCACAATACCCCATAGATTTTCTATGGGGTTAAGGTCAGGAGAGTTTGCTGGCCAATTAAGAACAGGGATACCATGGTCCTTCAACCAGGTACTGGTAGCTTTGGCACTGTGTGCAGGTGCCAAGTCCTGTTGGAAAATGAAATCTGCATCTCCAAAAAGTTGGTCAGCTGCAGGAAGCATGAAGTGCTCTAAAACTTCCTGGTATGTGGCTGCGTTGACCCTGGACCTCAGAAAACACAATGGACCAGCACCAGCAGATGACATGGCACCCCAAACCATCACTGACTGTGGAAACTTTACACTGGACTTCAAGCAACGTGGATGAAGTGCCTCTCTTCTTTTCCTCCAGACTCTGGGACCTTGATTTCCAAAGGAAATGCAAAATTTACTTTCATCAGAGAACATGACTTTGGACCACTCACCAGCAGTCCAGTCCTGTTTCTCTTTAGCCTAGGCAAGACGCTTCTGACGCTGTCTGTGGTTCAAGAGTGGCTTGACACAAGGAATGCGACAGCAGAAACCCATGTCTTTCATACGTCTGTGTGTGGTGGTTCTTGAAGCACTCACTCCAGCTGCAGTCCACTCTTTGTGAATCTCCCCCACATTTTTGAATGGGTTTTGTTTCACAATCCTCTCCAGGGTGCGGTTATCTCTCTTGCTTGTAGACTTTTTTCGACCACATCTTTTCCTTCCCTTCGCCTCTCTATTAATGTGCTTGGACACTGAGCTCTGTGAACAGCCAGCCTCTTTAGCGATGACATTTTGTGTCTTGCCCTCCTTGTGCAAGGTGTCGATGGTCGTCTTTTGGACAACTGTCAAGTCAGCAGTCTTCCCCATGATTGTGTAGCCTATAGAACTAGACTGAAAGACCATTTAAAGGCTTTTGCAGGTGGTTTGAGTTAATTAGCTGATTAGAGTGTGGCACCAGGGGCCATCAATTTTGAACCTTTTCACAATATTCTAATTTTCTGATATGATGAATTTGAGATTTTCATTTGTTGTCATTTGTAATCATCAAAATTAAACAAAATAAACATCTGAAATATATGAGTTTGTATGTAATGTATGAATATAATATACAAGTTTCACTTTTTAAATGGAATTACTGAAATCAATCTACTTTTTCATGATATTCTAATTTTATGACCAGCACCTGTACAGTAGGCAGGGGTATTCACCTTAAAGCTACTTGCGATCCACCATAATAGAAAAGAAGAATAAGAATTCCTTACTTGAATTTGAGGCTGAATATATATCCATTTTTTTTATTTCACTTAAAGTCATCAATAATATATAAAATATACCAATACACAAACAACTATGCCAGGGGGTATGTCACAATAAACAAGTACAGTCAGGAGGAAAGACAAACTGACCAACATATGTGCTTAGGAGTGTCATATATACGTATGTATGTAAACACATATTCATACATATATTCTACAAACCTTCTACAACATTAAATTGCCCAGAATTTTTGTTTGGAACAGACTGATATGTTTTTTGTGCCTTTTGGTGAGAGTAAGGTTTATAGGTTAGAAAATAATGCTTAAGTTCAATTAAATAAACATTAACGTCTGGCTTTTTTTAAAAATTTAAATTCATGGAAATGAAATTTAGCCAAGATAATTAAGAGATTGATAAGAAAAGGTTCAGAAAACATTTTACTTTGGACACCACCTAAACAAATGTGTAACAGATTCTGGAAGAAGATAACAAAAAGTGCAGTTCACAGTAATATCAGATTTGAACTTTTTAAGGTAGTCTTTGGCTAAATAAATCCTGTGAATGAATTTCAATGAAACTTACTTCACCTTGTTAGTGAGGAGAAAGTGGTTAGGTAAAAGCCAAGTATGTTTCCAGGACACAGCAGCTATAAAACAGTTCCATAATGGTACAACAGTAGGAACAGATGCCACCTCTCTCCAAAAGAGGGACCTGATTGACTTATTGTTAAGGGGAGACATATTTTGCCATCAGGAGTGTCCATGGGAGTCAGAGAAGAAGATGAAGAAGAGCTGAGTCTTGGCCTCTTTCTGAATAACATGCAAATCCCAGTTGAAATAGTACCAAAAACCTTTGTGTATTCTCTAGAGGAATTAGGAAGTTCACCAGATCATACAGTCAAATTGATTCAAAGTAATTTCCCTCTGGGATTATTAAAGTATTTCTGATTCTGATCTGATTCAAAGTGTTCTACCAAAGGAAAACCAGTTGATTGCATGGGCTCATTGACCCGAAGACTCCAGCAGAACCAAACTCATTGCAAACCGTCATCGGCCACACTTTTATTGGTTTGAGAAAACATTTACAGATGTTATTTGAGAATGATGATTCAAGTAAACTCGGGTTGCAACAAAGAGGGGAATAATCAGATTTATATACATTTAATCAGATAATTTACACACATTTATACCACCCCCCTCCCAAAGCCCCTGCAAGATGTTATGTTGCATCCATGTTGCTTCTCCGCTGAGGTTTTTGTAATCTCAGACTGTATCCTGCTAAGGATAAAGTGTGAAAGATGTGTTTTTTTTTATTCCCATTTTTATTACCATAATGATCCCTTTTCTTTTTTTCCCCTTAGTCCTTAGTGTAAGGGCAGCATGGTCTCGGGCATTGGTCCACCCATGTAAAATGTCTGCATTTTGTCTAGTTGGACGGCTGTAAGCGAAACGGACTTTCCCTTTGGGATTAATAAAATATTATTGGATTGAATTATCTGTCATGCCACAGATGCATTTACTTCACCTACAGAGTTGGGTAAATAGAGAAATGCTGGGGCAAAATTATTTTCCTAGCTGGACATACACAAAGTTTCATTAGAAACCAGTTTCTACAGCTTCTTTTTTTTTTTATTGCCAGAAAATAAATTTTTGCCTGCAAAACCGTTTTTTTTTTTTTATCAAATAGATAATGACACCGTACATTCCTTAAAAACAGCTTTTATAATTTGAAAAAAAAATGTGATGCACATTTCTCCTTTAAATAAACTTTCAGATTTTGTGATTTAGTTAAAGTAAGAGAAATATATCCTGAACCGTCTTCATTAACACACCAGTTAAAAAAAGGAAATTCAAATGGTGCTACAAACTCATTAAGTAGTATAGCTTACACAAAACACGGCAGACCTTTCTGCTTTTAGTATTTTGCAACTGATTCCATGACATTAAGTAACTCTTGTGGGAAACTAAACTATATGAATATTGCCACCATAAAATAACTATGAAGTAAGAGGCTCAAAAACATTTTTTATATATATTTCTGTCAGCTTAATTGATTTATTAAAGAAATGATTAACCTGTAAATCAATTACTAGAGTAGGAATTACTTAAAGCCCTGGAGTGAACAAATCTTTGCACAGTCAAATATTTTTTAGTTCATTAATTAATGGAATCACATACATTCATATTTACATGTATCAATCCTGAATGTATATCATTTTATATCTATGAACATTAGTCTTTCTGGTTTTGCTGATAATCAAAACTCTACCATGTGTGTGTAGGGTCCATTAGTGTCCAGCATAAGTACTTGTCTGTTACCATATGTCCCATGCTTCACGGTCACCTCCACTTCTTTCCCTGTTACATCAGCGGCAGCTTTCAATTCTTTCTCACACAGTGAGACAAATGAGCGGTAGAGCTGCAGCCCATCCTCTTTGCTTATGTTATTGTGGTACTGCATGGCTTTGCCTTTCGCTCTTCCACCCAGCGTGGCCTGAGGGACGATTAGCAGGCTTCCAGGAAGTTCCAACACCGAGGCCCGTTTTCCACAAGGCATCTCGCACAGCCGCAGGTTGAGCAGCGTGGACACTTGACCGATGAAAAAAAAAAACATAACATTTACACACAGAAATGTTTATATTTTAAAAGGGTTCAACGTACCCATCTTGGGCAAAATGTCCTCTGTAGCACCTTTGAAGAAACATATGTAGATCACCATTCCTCTGTCAATCTGATATTAAAGAAGAGTACAGATCTTAGCATTTAGAATAAAAAAGAAAAGACGCAATTTCAAAAAAATAAAAAGGAATCCTGGTTACTTTCTATAAACATGAAAATAATTTCAAATTCAATTTAATTGCAACATACACACATCCTATCAGGATATTATATTACTATTAACCCCACTAAGGTTATTCAAATAAATTAAACCATTTGTTTGTTTTCCAGAAAAAACAAAAGCAAACCTGTGGAAATAAGTTCAATATTCTGAGACTTAAAGTTGATTATCTGTATACCGCCCCAAGATGGCGCCACCAGATCACGTCAGCGCCCATATGTGGGGTCTGTGTCAATGGTCTGAGCTCCTGAAGCGGATCTACTGTGAGCTATGAGCCGCCAACTCAGCGGAGTTTGAATATCCAACTTCAAACTAACTACACCGCGGTAATAACGCGGTGGTTCTTCCAGATACAAACACTGCCTTGTGATAAATGGTGATACCTGGACGAACTGAGCTTCAGAGTGCTCATTCGCTTCCTGGACCTGCAGTCGGGCGTGTAAACACTGCTGTAGCACCGTCCGAGCCAGCGGTCCGCGGCTGTTTTCTGCCATTTTCCTGTTCCTTTCAATGGTCTGGTCCAGCAGCAGGCGACCATAGATAGACGACAGCTAAAACACATGCAATCCTTCTTCCTAAGTTTTTGTTTTCTTCTTCTTCTCTTTGTTAACTTCTTCTTCTTCGATCTATTGGCGGTTGGCAACAAACATTGAGTAGCATTACCGCCACCTAATGGTATGGAGTGTGGTTCGTGACGGACTACCTACTAATAAACATAATTTCTAATGAAAAAAAAATATCTACTAAATTAATCTTTTCCTTAATACATTCAAACTCTGTCCTCATATATCTTCTCTCGCTTATGGCATTCCAGTATAACATGTTCAATTGTTTCATATTTCCACAGTAGTGTGCTTTTCAATTTTGAAAAGTGTATAATTAAGTCCTGTATGCCCAAATCTTAACCTTTTTATCACTCTCCTTTCCGTTTTGTCTTCTGTATCTTCTGAATTTTATAAAACCATCTTCCTGTTTTTTCTTCATCCCACCTTTTTTGCCATTTTTCCATAAAATTTTCTTGAATAATACTCTTTCCCTCAGATTTACTTGTTTTAACTGTAAAACTAATAGGATTTTAAATTGCCCTCTTTGCCATTGTATCTGCCCTCTCGTTTTTCTTTGTTTACTGGCTAAAAAAAAAAAAAAAAAACCACCTCTTAAAAGCCACCTAATTTTAAGTAATATTACTTAAAGTTCTTTACGATGTACGATGTACCATTATGTTATGGTATGAAGATGTTATGGTCTCTGCACGGGCTTCACTCAACACTTGTTTCAAAGAATTGACCTCTGTCTGTGGTGGCGTGGAGAGACATACAAAAACACAAATGTAACGTCCGTCAGAGCAGGGGATCCAATAAAATCAATTACAGATTGAGCGGCATTAATCCGCAGATCATTAAATATTTATAGAGAGAGGGTTCTCAGACAGCATATAGATGTCCTTTATATTCAGTTATCTTTGAGCACTAGTTTAACCTCACCATCCATCACATACATCCACGACCTCATCCCTCCCCGCATTTGCAACATTTATTTCTTAAGGTATTAAGTAATTAATATCGGTGTGAAAACATTGATGTGTAGTAACGGCATTATAAAAAAACAACTGCATAGTCAGACGACAAATTATTTACTGTGTAATGGAAGAGTGATATAAAATGAGGAGGAACCCCTTGAGATGATGCACAGGTCCATATATATATATATATATATATATATATATATATATATATATATATATATATATATATATATATATATATATATATATATATATATATATATATATATATATATGTGTATATATGTGTGTGTGTGTGTGTGTGTGTGTGTGTGTGTGTGTGTGTGTGTGTGTGTGTGTGTGTGTGTGTGTGTGTGTGTGTGTGTGTGTATACAGAAATAAAACCAGTAGGACCATCAGAAACTGGCAGGGTGACGATAACTTAAAGATAAATTAGAAATTATTAGGGCAATGTGATTAAGCATTTATTATGTTGGGTTCAGTTAAACAGTTTGGAAAAATGTTTTTTTTTATTTCAATTTATTTATTTATTTCTGGGGTTGAGTCGTTTCCTGTTTCCTTGCTTTACTCCTTATCAGTCGGTGGCGGTAATGCCCTTTGAACTAGTTTACCAACTGCCATAAAACCTCACAAGAAAGAGATGGCAACGTATCAGTAACCACACTCCATACCAGTCGGTGGCAGTAAGCGCACATTCAGGCGCAACAAGAAGAGAATGTTTACATTTTCCGCTTCCGGTGGCGCTCAGCCAGATCCGGGGAAAGGTTTACAAGTATTTAGTTGAGATCTACACTGACAAAGGAAATCTCGATTTCTTTAAAGTATTCATATCTTTTTTTTTTTGTTGTTCGTTAGTCTAGAATAGTTTTTGTTTCCAGCAGGAATGGATTCGTATAGAAAACACATCAAATCAGACTGCGACGCTTTGCTAAATCGGTTCCAACAAACCCAGTCGATCCGCTTCGAGGTTTTCTCTCAAATTTGGAAGGAAATGAAGTTTTCTCTGATCTTCAGGTAATTCTATGTCATATACTTAAATGTATGGTTTGATATTATCTAACGTTCACCTTTTAATGGATCCTGTTTGTATAAAAAACGTCTGCAAACTTATGCCTGTCGTCAAAACGTTATTTTTGATACGTTTAAGCTAAGTTGGTCGGAATTTAGCCATTCTCAAAATATGATTTTGATAAAAATTATTATTTTGGCAGAAAGCTGCCTTTGCCTTTTGTTTCTAGTAGTGAAGGGTCCAGTAACACCGATGCATCTGTGCATGCGTAAAGCCCATAGAGCAAAACGCTTCTTCTTTGTTAGATTGGCGGATTGCAAACAGCTTATATGTGCACACCGCCACCTACTGTACACGAGTGTGTACCTACTGTATTCTATTTTTTATTTTTGTTTTATGTAAAAATAAAAACAATACTTTATTAATAACCAAATTTTCCTCCGTATCTCCATCTGTCCCTACAATTCCTTTAATATTCCATTCTCTCAGTTTTTCCATAATTACTTTCCACATCCTCTCTCTTTCAGATACATATTTAATGCAATCCATCAAAACATGATCCACATTTTCTTTTCTTTCACAACCCTCACATATATCATTATTTATCTTCCCTGGTATAAACAGAGCAAAACACTGTGTAGTTTCAAGAAAGTCATGTGACCAATTCTGATTGAGTCACTAAACTGTGTTTAAAAACGTATCTGTCAACATGATGCATCTGCTAAAAAAATTGTCTCATCTTTTGCGGTTTATCAATAAATTTTGGAGCAGCCAAAAGGGAATAGGAAGGTTTCAACCATTAACTTTATTTAAATTTTCTAGCTGTGTCATATTTTCCTCTTTGTTATCTCTCAGCTTGTCTAATTTCAAATTGAATCTCAGTTTATTTACCGTTTTTACCGTAATTACTGCTTTAAAAATATGACTTAAAATCCTAGTCCACAATCATCCTCATTCATATTTTCACCTAGATTTTCACATATGTTTACATTATTTATTGGCTGAATCCGAATTTAAACATAGGTATGAAATAATATAACCCACAGTAACTGTAATTATATCATTGTACTAGGTCATCAAATCAATTAAGTTTAGTCTGTCCATTCAGCTGCCTGTAGTGTCTCTAAATGTCCAGCAGGTGTCAGTATTTGGCTTCATGATGCCTCATTAACCATCACTAGTTTCTATCATTGGTGGTACTTTATGATTTATGACTCTATGATTTTATTATTTTACAGCGGCACACCAAACCACAAAAAGCGGTTGCTCTTTCGCCTGGCCCTGAACGTTGCATACAGCTACTTCCTGCCGCCGTTTAGTTTCCAGATCCGTGTGGGTGGGCTCTACTTGCTTTACAGCTTTTACCATTGCCAGACTGGCCCCGCTTTTGAACGGGTAAGCACCGGCGTGCACATTCCTACTGTCAGGGTATCACCCGTTTAATGTTTCACATCTCTAACTGCAGATTTGTGTGGCTTTGAAGGACTTCGACGATATAAAGCATTTTGAGAAAGAAGCAGTGGACGCTCAGCACTTTGATGTTGTCTACGTCTTAAAACGGCTAATGAATTGTAAAGCTTTCCACTTCACTGCTATGCCAACTCATGTGAGCCCTGTTATCCAAATCTTTACTGGGGGTTTAAAGGGGTCCAATTTATAATTAGACATCCTGTGCAATTATTGCTCTGACTCTCTTTTTTTTTAAAATCTTTTTGGCTCTATTCAGCTTATATATAGAACAAAGAGGAGTATGGAGAAGTCAGCGTTGTGTGAGCAGTTCATAGAACGAGCATCTCGTCCACAGGAACTAATCCATACTCATCTACTCGAGGTGAGCTAAAAGTAACCAATCATTCATGTCTTCCAAAGACAAACTTTTATTGAATCCGTTTTGATGCTTTTGCAGGAAATGGCAAACGTTGATGAGCTGTACAAAAACATGAAGGCTTCCTGCACAGCTGAGATGTCAACACGAGAAAGTACCTCTGTTAACCTGATCCGACCTGAAATAGTCTCTCAGCTCTTCAGTACTGCGTTGGATTTCTACAACTGGCAACAAGAAAGGGTAAGACGTTTGCTTTAATACTTCTAAATATTCTATATACCTCTGAAATTCAGACTGATTACAGAATTGACAATTTTGACATTTATTCTTTTGATCTCTTTTGCAGATTACTATTACTTTTTAAAAAGTCTGTAAATATATACAAGTAGGCCTGTATATACATATAGTTACATGTTACATATATTTTTATTTTTAGTGTGGAAAGTTGTATTGCATTTGTTAGTCTTGTATTTTATTTCTTTAGATGATGAATGTGTGTAATATGTTATTTGTATACTTGGACCGTGTAATGAAGATAATTTAACCCTGGGATCATTAAAGTATTTCTGATTCTTATTAACTTTTTCTTGCTTATGACTTTCCACATCTTTTAACGTTTACTGTTTGTTTTTGGTTGCCGTTTGTCGTAAAAGGAGACGACTGATGAAGACAAAAACAGCCCAGAGAAGTTTTCGTCTCAACAGGAGGTATGTTTTCCCATTCCTCGTACGCTTTAATTTAATTGCCGGAAGAGCAACAATCTGCACATAAACAAGTAGCAGAACTCTGAGATTTTAAAACTCAATATATTGAGATATTTCACCTCACAGATCAGAGCAACGTTCTACTATATTAAAATGTAAATTGTTTTAGTTAAAAAATTTGACCAAGAAAGCTGAACTGTCTCAAAAGATAAAAGGTTTTATAATACTTTATGTGAATATAGACAAGCTAAATTTTAAGTGCTAAACCAAAGGAATCAGAAATGTATCTCCTTTCACTGTAAAGCTAAGGTTAGGATTATTACAGTTGTGCTGCTGACTGACTGCTTGGTGTCTTCAGTCTTCCAACAGAGCCAGGCTCCTGGCATCCATCAAATCAAAGGCTTTTGGAGAAGCATCAGAGGTGTGTAACACACAGCATTTTCTGGCCTTTAATATTTTGTTAAATACATGTTTTTTTGCCTTGACACTTTTATGCATAATTTTACCTGCATTTTGCTTGCTGTGTTTTTTCATATTTATGATGCCAAAGTCTAATACATCCTTCTTTTTAGACTTCAAAGTCACGCCGCCATCGTCCGGTTGAGAGGGATTTGACTGCTGAAGAGGGGGGATCCTTTTTAAGGCCCCGTAATCCCAGAGTAATTAAACCATCTCTCAGAAAAAGGACTACTGACCAACTCTACGTGACAGGTAAATTCTTTTACTGTCTTACAAAATATAATTAAAGGAAAAGTCCGGGCAGCAAGGAATAATCAATGGATCAACAGCTATGCCTAAAACTAATGTTTGTGGTGATTTAATGAACTTAACGTTAAATCACCCGAAAATAAAAATTATATTTTTCGTTGCGATCACGGAGCCCGGGAGCGGCCATTTTTACTCAAATATAGTAACACCTCACTCCTGACATCTTCCGGCAGTGACGTCACGGTGCGGTAAGCCTAGCGCCATTCTCCCCGCTTTACAAGCAAAATCAATGGGAACTACTAGACACATCTGCAATCAAAAACAATTATTGAAGATTTCCAGAGGACTTCACCACTGAATTTCACCAGAGCTATAGTTAAACTGACCATGTCCTTAGGCATGGCAGTTATCTGTTGGAATACATCTTTTAAAAGAGAAAAAAAAGATGAGTTCTTTCACCTTTCCAATTCCTGATCCTCCACGGACGGGTTCGTCGTTAGATTGCCAACTTGAAGAGGGAGGATTTGCCATCGAACTTTTGGCCAGAGGAAAAAACATGTAATTTGTAGTCAACATTTCGAAGAAGAATGTTTTCAAGATGACTTGGATAATAGCGGGTTGTGACAAACACCAGATACAGCAGTGGGACTTGATCAACAGCTGATACGGCAGTAGTGTTCTTTGACAAACATGGATGCCTTCAGTAAAGCACATTTAAATTAAAATTACTCTTAATTAAAAACACTTATCATTTATCGAACAGTATGTAATAATTTAATATTTAACGTACTTTCAGAAGTTTGAATTCTAAATATGAGCAGACTTTTCCTTTAAATGGGTTCAGTTTTGAATTCAGCTCTTTGTCCAACTTAGGACACTTACGGACTCCAAATAGGCCTCAACAGAAATTCCACCAAGTATACCAACTATAAGCACTGCAGTTTTGTCCCGCAAGAAGTTGTGAACAGTATAATCACTGTAACAATTGATCTGCCATATAGAAATGTTCGTTATAAAACTGTATTTCACAAAGACTTATCTGACTCATATGCATTAGTCTTCCTACATCAAGGTCTACAAGACCAGACTTTCCCTTCTTTGCTGTAAAATCCACACACACTGTTGAAAACTAAGCAATTATTTTTAGAGGCGTGCATTAGTGCATTAGCCACTATTGCAATTTACTCTGAGCTCAAAACAAAAAAAGGTTCACTAATCGTGTGTTCAGACCGAACGACATGTTCGTGGTGATTTGCGGTGAGCTCAAGGACAGTTCACCACTCTGCATTTTAGATGCACAGTCTTTGCAACCTGGACTGCATCATCAAATAGGAGGATCGTCAGCTATGTGAAGCTGACTCCCCATTTCTGTGGAAAAAACTCAAATAGATTGAATTTTTATTGCTTTTTAGTGCAGGTTTTTAAATTTAAAATTCATTTGTAAAAATTAAATAAAAAGATCATGTGTGCTGCTGTTATTTGAGAGATATTAAAGATTATTTTTTGTGTCAATCAGGCCAACTATCCCCCATTAGGCTCCCAATTTAATCCAAATTATCTAGCTTACTTTTTCAGTGCTACTTGAAAAACAGTTCTTCGTGCTGATTTGGTTTTTAAGATTATTTCTAATTTTGGCCGATGACGTCGCCATCCCAGCTAATGTCAGCGCTGCGCTTGTTCCTGATATAACGTTATTGCTTAACATTGCCTGTGATTCCTGTACTGGTAATTAATTAATATAACAGTGGGCATGTTTACCTTACTTAGTGGCTGGAATGATTGTTTAATATTTAGTCAATCACCAGCCTCCCATACCCTCTGCTTTTGAGCTGCTGATACTCCTGTCAAGGTCTCGCTGTCAGCATTTCACAATAAAAGCACAAGTGAAACTTAACATAACAGACAGCTGCAAAATGTTTTTCTATGAACAACTTTTCAAGTTGGGAAAAAGACTCAAATGTTCTGGATGAACTTTCATACATCCAGATGACCGGTTTGTCTGGATGACAGCCAGATTTTGCGGGACTTCCTTGTAAATCTACCCCCGCTGAAAGAACCAATTCTGGGAAGTGAGGGTGATGAGTTTAGGATGACGAATGGTCCCTCTAGGACTAAATTAGAACCTTTTTTTGTATTCCATTTTAAATGAAAAAAGCTTTTCCTACATTCAGTTCAGCTTGTTTCAACTTCAGTGATCACTGCATCTCTCCAGGCGGTGCTGATGTTTGACAACAGCCCAGCTCTATTTAGTAGCACAAGGTGAGGGAGGAGCAGTGAATGTTTCCGCCTCATGGGACTCGCCGCTGGCTGCTTCTCCGTGCGGCTTGTGTAGGAATTCAAGGTCAATCCACCGCACTCGTTGCTGACACCTTGTCCGGTCTGAATGAACCGTTTGAGTACCAAAAGCCCTTCACAGATTCTGAGTGTTTTTTTAGTAGTCTTTGAAATATTTTAGGATGGGAATAAAAAGTATCAACACAGACCAAATTCTCCTCGTCCACAATGGCATGTACACTGTGCCATTGCTAAAGCTATAGTATTCTTAGAGGTCATAACTCAAGCGATACAACTAAGATCCTTGAGCTGTGCATGTGGTAAGGACATGGTTATTCAAAGTTATATAAATGCAAACTATGAAGGACTGTCTTTTGTAAAGGAACAGGAGACATTGAGGGTTAAGGCCCCTGCCCAAAAATGCAAAAAATAGTTTAAGTCCAGTAACAGGGTTCCTACAGCATAAGGCAAGTTAAATTCAAGACTTTTTAAGACTTTTTAAAGCCACCTGAAATAAAAATTTAAGACCAAATTCACAAGAAACACAAGAAAAACCTGCTTGCGACAACTTAACCCAAAGGTTTATCTTAACATAAACCATTGCACTAATGTTTCAAATTTTGAAAAGCTTCCCATACAGGAAGAAAGCTAAAAACACACAAATGACGGATATATTTTAACAATTATTTAACTGAATTCACAAACTTTGTTTTAGCAGGGAACAAAACAAATCAGTTTTAAAGCCACAACATAACCAGTGCTAAGTCTTTTTTGCAGCTATTTTTCTTTGTATTGTTTTCTTAGCATGTTTGATTTGGTGATAAGTGGAGGCGTTGCAGAGACAAGGGTGGAACAAAACTGAGAAATAGCGGCTGTTTCTGGATAACTCGACTTTGACGCTTTGTGTTTCGTGCTTCGCATGTGCGACTCCACTGCCTTAATTCCCATCGTTTTGAGCTTGAATGACTTCTTGCACAAAATAGACTGTGCCTCATGTAAGTTCCCTGGTACTGGTTTTAGACATGGAGAAAACTCTTGACTGGAGCCAATTTTCGTTACATTTACACTTGCTCATATTTTCCAGACAAAAAGTAAATGGTGCATCTCCCAAATGTCCCGGCCGCAACAACGCTTTTATTGGTTCCGCTGTCGGGACGGAACCAATAATGGCGAGCCGTTATTTTATTTTTTTTTTAAATATTAAAAAATGTTTTATTTAGATAACAAAAATAATGCCATTTATGATGTTTTAAAAAATAAGACCTAGGAAAGACTAATTTAAGACATTTTAATACCAATTAAGGCCTTATTTTTATTTTGAAGAATTCAATGCCTTTTAAGACTTAAGGACCTGCGGGAACCCTGAGTAAGACTCATAAGAACTTATGTGATTAAAAGTAAAAAAAAACAGCTTAATGTGACAATATTGAATACTTTCATGACTGAATATTTCATAGCCATCAACTTTCATTTATCAGGGTGGATATTGAAAAGAAAGGACCCTTGATAACTGATCAAAATGTTCTTTTATCCTCTTTGGCTTTTTTCCCCAAGGTGATCTCGCTAGAGAAGTTCAAAGGCCAACTTTCATAAACCAGCTTTGTTCCCTGGACCCCTCCTTTGAAGGTGATTCATCATAATGTTCATGTCCTAAACTTTATTATGTTTATACTGTCTGAATTATTTCTCCTTACTTGTACTTTTTTTTTGTTACAGAAAAACAGAAAAACGACAAAAAAATCAAGTGAACACTTCAAAGTCTTACCAAAGTTTTATTGTTTTGAAAGTTCAGTTATGCTGAATAAATTTTTTGTACATGAAATGGTCAGGATGCTTTTCTTTTATCTCTATTTGGTAGTTAATGTTGTTTACAATCATCTTAACCATTTATCTTTACATTTTCCCACAAAATAAACTTTTTAACAAAGCTTTCTAACAGTCATGTACAACCGTAAAGTAACATTCTTGCATAACTAAATAGAAAGAGTAGCGTGGGGTTAAGGGTCTTGCTCAGGGACCCAGAGTGGTAGTCTGTGGGAGTGGGGCTTGAACTCAGAATCTGGGTCCCAAGCTTTAAGCCCTAACCACTAGGCTGCCACTCCCCCACATCAGATTTATCACTAGTGATTGGTCGAACAACACAGATGCGTCGTTGTGTGGTCTTCATTAAAGTCTCAGTCTACACAATGCCATGTAAATATGAAATTAAAGTTTATTTCATATTTACTCTTAGTTTATTTACTGTTTTTGGTGTACTTATTGTTTTCAAATTATAATTTAAAAACCTAGTCCTCAATCATCCTCATTTTCAATTTCCCCTCAATTTTTATGTACCGTAATGATATATGTTGACATTATTTATTGGCAAATCTAAAACTATCAAAGATATTTTCAAATTAAACATAGATTTGAAATAATATAACCTACAATAACTTAAATTCTATCATTGCACTAGGTCATTAAATAGATTCAGTTTAGTCTGTCCAATAAGCTGCCTGTAATGTCTTTAAATGTCCAGCAGGTGTCAGTATTGTGAGACAGTGTCAACCCAGCATCAATACAGGTTTGCATCGATTGCATTGATTCCTCATTAACCCATCACTATTTATCACTATACTAAATCAAAACTGCCCGTTTGTTGACCACTTCAGGTTCAAAAGGGTTTACTGAATTCGATTTTTGCTATTGGCTCAGCCTGGGTCAGATGTCAGCAGCTCTACCCTAAGCAGCAGGGGTTCACTTAGGGACGGACCAATTAAATGATTTTGATATGAATGAAAATCCGTTATTTTCAATTTTAAAGGTAAATGCAATAAACTAGATGAAAACATTAAGTACTTAGAGATTTACCTGTGTTAACCCCTATTCTCTGAATAGTTCTCAAAAAAACAAATCCCAAACAAAAATTGTTTTATTTTATCCAGTTAGGGTGTTTAGTGTACAACGTAGACTCATGATCACAATCATTAAACCCATATTAACAATCATATTAAACCCCAAACCTAAAAGGATTGCATTCCTCAATAAACTCCTTTTAGGAAAATAGAATAATGTATGTTCCTCTTCTAATTTTAGAACTTTTGAATGGATACTGTAAGCAACATAGAGCATAAATTAAATTCTATTTTCATTTAAACATGTTAAACATATCAAGAGATGGTTTTATCTTGCTAACAAAGGGAATAACTATCTGAAGAAAAACACATCTTTGTGAGTGAAAAAAATTATAGCTTTAAAACATTACCTGTCAGGAGAAATCACTGAACTGTTTTGTGTGCAATAAAACCTAAGGTCCTAATGAGGTCCTTTAATGTTTTTGACTTGGTTAGCTTTGTTAGAATAAGACCTTCCTTAAGGTTGTGTTCCGCAGAAAAAAGTCCAACCTGAAACAATCCAGTGCACTGCTCAAAAAGCACTCTGCCACCACCTTATCGCTTGTTCCCATTTCCACCCAACTGGAACAAAGGAGAACAAATCTGAGAACATTTCCTCCAGTGGGATCTACTTTGGAGTCCAGAGCCGGTTGGGAATGAAAAGACGGTTGAAGGATGCTGCTAGTATCCATCGTCGTATTCTCCATCACAACCATAACCTGGAGGGTGAAAGAGGATTTTTTCTTACTTATCGAGTCTATTTGCACATATGAGGTTAGACCTGACATAAGGACAGTGTTAGACATGCAGTGCCTTTTTTTTCTGGAGGAGCCTGTAGAAACTGGAGAGCAAATATTCCATTCAATTAAATATAAATGTATGAGCTGGCTTTATAAATGCGGTAGGCCAGACAGGCAGTAAGAGCAACTGCTGGGCATCAACCTGGGAATTGTTTGTGACTGAAGAAACTTCTTGTCTTGAAGAGGAAGAGGCATATTAGAAGCACGGTGCAACAACTTCCAGGGTGAGAATCTTTAAGATGAGAGCCAAAAGAAGAACAGTGAGCTGAAGGTATATGACGGTGATAAGGAGAACGTTGTCCGTTCTTCAGACAAAAAGTGATGGCAGACTTATTTATTTATATATTTTTTTCAAATTAGTTAGATAATCTAATTTCAAAAGTGAAAATTTGGAACACGCAACCATCTTGGCTTCAGGTTTATGGAAGATCATGGGTGAGATCAAGTTTGTGCTCAGAATAAATACTGGGTGTTCAGCTCCCTCCAGCCAAAGCTTCCATTCCTTAAGTCCCTATGTTTTAGCTAAGAGCTCATCATTGATAACTTTTTACTTATTGTTGGTGTGAAAAAGACGTGCTCCTTCTCGCACCACTGTATACCGTCACGATGTCACGATGATGTCAATCTATGATTAAAGTTTGCATATTATGTTAAATTTCTATTATAAGCATTTTGTAACCGTCATACATGTCCTAAATCCTAGGTTCACAAATGAAAAAAACATTTCAAGTCTGTCACCTGCTTTTCTACACCTCTTAGCTAAGGCCTGCATGCCCTTTATGATATCATAAGGGAAAATAATCAGTCCCCTAGCTATCTGAGCCCACTTTCTAGCAGGCGCCATCTTTCTATTCAGATACAGAGCATCCAAAGAGACATTGCTTACCTAAGAGCTAAGGTGCTCTGTTAATTTCTGCATCAACCGGGTCAGACTGGAGGATTTTTTTCAGGCCAGGACATGACTGACTGACACTGATTTCTTAGGTAGTAAAATAAAATAGGGCTGGGATCTGTTTTGCTTTCTGAAACATTAAACAAGCTTTTATCAACCAAAAAGTAAGTTTTTCCTTATGTGTTTGAGTTTAAATTTATTTTTGAAACACACTCAAACCAAGCAAAGGAACAGACTAGATGTAGAGAACAGCGTGGGATCGGTGGTTTTTCTCACAGCTAACGGAGCTCATGAAAGCGGCACAGGTGTTTTGATGAAAACCCAAGTAATACAAATTAAGTTAGTCCGACTATAATTTTTGTTCTGCATTTTGTTCCCAATTCTTTAAGTTTAAATGTGATTATAAGGGAGTTACGTAGAGGAGCTGCTGTCCTGAGCTGAATAAATCTGGTATTTTCTGCATTTGGCCATGTCCTCCTCCAGCACCTTTCTGTATTTGGCTCTCTGCCTCTTTGCACCGCCTTTTCTCTTCCTTTTATCACATTCGTAGACCGAGTCCATTACTTCTTATCCTCACTCGCACCGCTTGCTAGCTACACACACCACAGCAGCCACTGTTCTGCCAGATCGGCATACCCCCGTCTGACCAAGTCAATACACATGCACAAGACATTAGATTTGCATTTATCCCTTTAGTTTTGTATGGAAAATAGACTTTAAATTACCTTGACGGGCATGTATCCCTTTAATCGCATACAAATTAAAAATTAAAGGTCAGATCAACATAGGCTGCAAAAAAAACAGCCAAAAGTAAGCAATTAGTTTTTTGTACACGACTAAAGGGATAGATGCCCATTGAGGTGGTTTAAAGTGTATTTCTCGTACAAAATTAAAAGGATAAATTAAAGGGATAAACTAAAGAGATAAAACGGGTATCGACTATGAGTATTTTGGTCTGCACCAGACAAACGTCAGACAGGGCGGGTTTTAATTGAAATAAACCAATTGTCTTTCCCGCCTCACATGCTACTGGCCAAAGTGGCCTGGCCTGCCTCTCTGACAGGAGCATCACAGCTGCACTGGAAGACTTTACAAAAAAAAAAAAAAAAAAGAGCGAGACAGAGAGAGATAGACATATGCCAGCAGGCTAATCCCAGGCCGGCGCCTTGGCAATACTCCCGGTTCTCCCTATGGTCAGCCCAGGTATGGCATCAACAAGACAAAAGTCTTTATAACAGCCTTCAGCTGAGTCCCTACAGACTCAGCTGATGGTAACCTACCTGCAAAACTTTCGAAGGTTTTGAGTGTGTGTGCTGAGCATTTGAAAGACAATTGCCGACACAACATTAGTGCTAACAAATCAGGCTTCATTTAAGAGAGGATTGATACTCTTAGTTACAAGGCTTTAAAGAGCTGGGAGTAACATTGTTGTGTTGAGCTGCTTAGCCTGACAGCCTGTAAACATGTTAGCACTTCAGCTAACGTTTGTGTCCTTGGCTGTCTCCCTAATCTGAGAGGAATTTTCTTGCACAAATTGCAAAAACATGCTCTGGGTGCCTAATTTTTTTATACAATGTTTTTATTTCAAATGTATCATAATGTGAGAAGTTTGATATGAAGTGAAACTGAATGTCAGAGGAATTCTGATGCAGTCTGACCATCTGTTTTACCATTGTGTTGTAAATAAAGTAATGTTTGCAAGTTTGAGGCCACATTCTGCGTATGCGTGCTTTATAAACTACACCCCTCGACATTCAGCTGAATACAACGCACTACTCATTTAATGTTTGAGAATTTTGGTTTGGTTCCATTTGCCTTGAAATGACAGTTTTAGTGGAACGGTTAAATATAAATAAATGTTAAAATAAGAGAGAAGATGTTTGCATGTCACAACTGACCGTCACCACCAAGCAGCTCCATAGCACTAACACAGGGCTCCTCTTCATCCTCCTCTTCTTCAACATCGTCATAGATCACGGGGCCATGTTCCACAACAACTTCGCTGGGATGGGCTACTTCGGTCACTGTTGGGGAGCTGGTGGCTTCAGTCTGAGGAAATATAGAATTAACAATGTTTATGTGCAGGGAAGCTAATTGTGTTACTATTTTTAATTAAGGTTTGTAGCACACCATTAGGGTGATTTTTAAGAATAGACCGAAAAACTGCACCTCCCAGCATTTATTGCAAGTCTGACATTACAGCATGAGGACAGAACATTTCAGGTTTATTTAAAATGGAAAATTCTGACCCTCACTACCCCAAGATACAATTCAAAGATGTGCTCTATCAGCAACATTAGAAAGATGGAATGTCATGAAAAGACTTTTTTAATTATCGTCAAAAAATAAAACTTGTGTATAACATCTAATGACCCCTCCCCCCTGTCCTCAATTTTACAAGGACCCCGACACACTGGGCTGTTCAGCCATTCTTCATGGACATTTTTAACACCTGAGAGGAGACATGCCATGTGCCAGCCTGCGCCAAGACATTCACCATCATCCCTGACTTGGAAAAAAAAAAACAAGGACAACAGATTACCCCTAAGATCATTTGCCCAAACCTCTACTACATACTGCAGTTTCTGGACTTCCCAGGATCCTTTACCATGATCATATTAATGGATTAAAGATCTGCGTTCTGCAGCAGCAGCAGCATCATCACCACAGTCCTGTTGCAGGACAAGCTCTCCGTACTGAACATGCCCCACTTCACCTGCAGGTGGATTTCAGACTTCCTGATGGACAAGAAGCAGCTGGGAAAATGGATCTCTGAGTCCAGGAGCACAAGAACTGGTCCCTGTTCTGCTGCTGTTGGCACACCAATCCATTGGAGCAACACTATGAGACTACATGGCACCAGACACCATCACTGAACAAGGAAACTTCACACTAGACTTCAAGCAACAGAAATCTGTGCCTCTCTGGTCTTCCTCAAGACTCTGGGACCTCGATCTCCAAATAAATTCTGTTTACTCTCAAAGGTCACTGCATGTAAATATTCTACTATGACAGTATGACTTTCCAGAATATCTGTCAAAGAAAATTGTACTTGTCAGCAGTTAAATTTTTTTTTTTTAGAGGAACCTGTATTATTTGTAAAAACAGAAGGCAAACTGTCAATGATGGATCATTCTGTAACCGTGTCTTATTGCAAAACATATTTATCTTAACTCAAAGCATTTTATTTTTTAGAGTGTCCATCATTGTTGTACCGTAATATCAAGAAAAAAATATGGAAAACCTTTTCTACTGAAGAAGAAGGGGAAGGTAAAAGGGATTCACTGTCACTGCAGTTTTTCAGCATAGGTAAAGGAGTTTTTTCCCCCTCACCAACAGGGCTGGGCTTTTTCACTCCACATAATGGGACAAATTGAGCTACACAATCAATCTGGCTCATTCCAGGTGAACAAAGACCCATATTCTGGCAAAAGCTCTGTTGAGGAAATGGGATTGTCCGATCATCAAAATGTGTTCTAGTCCTTCAATTTGTTGTAGGGAAATGGTTTAATAACGAGCTGCCTTGCTAAAGTAAAGCTGAAGAGTAAAAGAACAGTAAACTCACCTTCTCAACAGCCAGTTTCTTGTTGGGCTGTTTGGAAATGAATGGCTGCAATCTGTAACAAAAGCAAATATTTGTTTGCGTTTCTTTAGAACTGCTCATCCAGCTACCTCTCCCTTTATTCTACATTACAGTTGTGTGCACTGACTTCCCACTGTAACACTTAAGACTGAATGAGGATGCCGTGGGTCTAGCTGGTCAGCGTCTCCCATTTTCCGACACTTGGGGCCATGAGTATTGCTCTATGGACTGTAAATCAGCATATTAGACAGTCATTATGGGCAGGAAATCTTTCTGATCACTCTAATTCACCCATTAATAATGTCCTCTTGTAATGCCAGTTCATCTATTCTGCTGCATTATGTACAAGTGGAACAATGGTATCGTATTGTTTAGATTAATCAGTCTGACTGGCTCAGATCATCTCAGGTAAACATCACCCGGATGATCAAGGGGAAGACAAATGTCAATATTCTAAATATTTACAAGATGCCGATGTAAGATTCAAGTCTGCTTATAAGTCTCCTCATATTCTTTAGACAAGCCCTTATGTATAGTTATACTCAGCAGCACAACCATAAATAACTTTGAGGATTATTATACTTTAGACGTCATTCTCTTTAATGTTAACCTGTAGCATAACAATTCTTTACCAAAACCATTTCACACACTAGCTACGTTTACATGGACACAACTAATCGGATTGAAGGCCTGATCAGATCAAAAATGTTTCATGTAAACATGTCAGACTGAAGATTCTAATCCGATTCGGTCCGATCGGATCTAAATTTAATTCCGAATGAGAGAGGTGGTTTTTGCCGATCGCCATTCTGATTGGCGTCCATGTAAACACCCATTCGGATCTTAAGAGTAAAATAATCTTCACTGCGCATGTGTGTGACGTCAGCGTGACGTTTTTCCGCCTTGTCAACAACAGGAAACCACCGGTCGCTCTCGCTCTCGCTGTGAACAACATGGCGGGAGGAGTCTAGGAACGCCGACTTATACACTCAAGTTCATTTAAAGCTGCAGGAAGCAGGAATTTATCCTCTTCCTCTTTTCTCTCTCCACAGCCCACTCGCTCTCCCACGCCGGTTCAATCGCTCATTCTCTACATTTTCTCTCGTACATTTCGCTGCCAAGCGCTTTTTTCCTCCTCTCTCCTTTTTTCTTTCCGCTCGCTCCGAGCGCATCGTTTGTCAGGCCTCCCAAAAACCAGACGCAGACAGAACTGCCAAGTTTGGCAGGAAGTTCTGCGCATGCTTAAAAGATTTAATCTGATCCAACGCTTGTTATACACACGTCATGATCGGATCATTTCATTTAGTGTCCATGTAAACGGAGATTTTGAATTTCCGATCAACCAAGGTTTGGATCGGATCGGGGAAATTTTGCGCATGTAAACGTAGCTACTGAATCAACACACTCATAATTAAAACAGGCAAGTTTGCCAATTATAAAACCCCATTCAATTCTGAGAGGATTTTAACCCCAAGCTCTAACGTCATAACCTGACAACAGCCAGATGCATGTCTCGCTCCGCCCAGCTCCACTCACATACATCTGGGAACCCGCCATAGGAATTGCCTTTACTGAAGGCTGGGCCTTATCAAAACTCCTTGCATATGATTGGATAAGCCACTTGTCTGTCATCTTTATTGACGTGCTATTTAAACCACTCACACCGAAGCTAACCCGTGACGCTGTGAGAGGAGGAGCCATTTGGTAGATCAAGCTCTTGCCAAATCCGGTCGGGAGAAGGGCGAAAACATCGTTTCCACCAACAAAAGCCTTCAAAGCCGTTCTCTGATGTTCTTTTGATGAAACAATATCAGATAGATTGGACAACACAGAAGAAATAGCAGCATCAATGCTAACGCTTGCTTCCTCAATGCGAGCCGCCATTGTTGTTGGAATCTCACGGTCGCTTCTCCACTCCAGGACACACCCACCCTGCGTCCTGATTGGACAGACCATAAATTCGGTTGGGGAAATCACTTTCAATGAGCGGGTTCCCAGATGTATGTGAGTGGAGCTGGGCGGAGCGAGACATGCATCTGGCTGTTGTCAGGTTACTAACGTCAGGGCTCCAACATGGTGGTGATGCAGGGATTGAGGATGTGAACGATGCACTGACCACTCAGTCCTAGATGTGGCCTTTAAGGTTTGAGTTGCAGCCTGTAGACCTTCGCTGCATGTCGTCCCTCTTTCTACAATCCCATTTCCTGTGTCTACCGTCCAACCAAAAAAAAAAAAACATTGATTACCACATCCTACCGTTTTCCAAGAGTGCTTAGTGGCGTGCTAAGGCTCAGTGGGGTTCGGGTGGGAGCAGGCCTTCGGTTGGAGCCAGCTGTTCTGGTGGCTGACTGCTTCAGCTTTGGTGACTCTGCCTCACTAGCTTGGCTGGGGCTAGGCTTTACATTAAGGTCCTTTAACACATCATAGTTGATCTTGGTTGATATTTTCTTCTGCTCCAACATCTTTTCAATGGCCTCATCAGCTGTTTTGGCTCTAATGGTGGTGTTCCTTCTAGATTGACTTCTTGGCTGTTTTAAACATAGAGGATGTACACAATGAAGTAAAACGTCACATCGTGTGAAACGTTATAACAATTAATCAATACTAATGAAAAAAACTTGTCTAAAAGACGTGTAAAGTTAAACAAATAGCAGATATGTGGAAATTAAACATTTTCCCATTTTGATATGTAATATCCACAAACATGTATATATCTTAGAAAGTTTTAAACTTTAAAACAATAATTAATGGTTTTTAGAAGCGTTTACAAACAAAAATATCTTATGGTCCTGTTTTTTTTTTTTTTTCCACTAATCTCGTCTATAGTATTTATCACAAAAAAAAACTAGTGCAACAGACTAGATTAATTCAGTTTCCGTTGTTTTTTTTACAAAAGGTTTGACCTTTAATTTCAAATTTATCCTATTTTTTTTTGCCACTTTGGGACTTTGAATGTTAAATGAAATATAAAAATATAAGAGCAATATTTTTAAATATGTCAAGCATTCATGCCATCCATCTTTTTTTTAATCTTTGGAGCAAAGGCTCCTGTATGCAAGAGCATACAGGTAGCATGTACATTTGGGTAGCAACATCAGAGCAAGGGACTTGGAAAAAAAGTCAACAAGCACTAAAACTAGTTTCTTTGAGACTCTGGAAATTATTGAGTAGAAAAGAATTGTTCATAAAATGAAAGACGATCATCATCACTAGGTAATAAAGCAATGTCTGGATGCTTCTTCAGACTAGAGGTAATACTAACTGCTAAAGGAAGTCATTTCTGCCCACGGCTCTCAGTATCCAGAGCAACTCTTTGAAAATCCGCTACACTATAATACTGGGTTAGTTATGCTGCTATAGGCTTAGACTTCTGGAGGACATGGGGACCCCTTTTACATCATTCTGCTTTATTCAGAATCAAAAGGACGTGTTCTTTGTTTGGCATATCCTTTTACTGAGAGCCTTCGGGATTTATCCCGTTAAAGTGTTTATCAAAATGAGACCTCATTTCTAAAGTACTTTAAACTATTGCATATTTTATCACCATCTTTGTCGCGATGGTTACCTTAAATCAGCAGGCACAATTAAAAGTGTCCTAAAGTGTAAGGATAATTCGTTTGAAGTCATGCAGACCTGTCTTTCAAACTAGAAGACCATAGTGAGCATTTGGGTTTTTGAGATTTGAAAAGAATGTCAAATTTTAAAATGAATCTGAGATTATGTAAAACCAATCACTTTTTCTTGTTTTTTTTCTTCGTCACATTTTCAACCGATCACCTAGTTGTATTTTTCAAAACGCAAACAAGATTTTCCGGTTGACTGCCTTTACCTTTTTTTCTTTATAGATCCCAAGTTCCTTTTCTTTTTGTATCTTGGCTTCTTTTTCTGCAAACAAGAAAAAGATTAAGCATGAAAACCTTTAAACCAGGAATGGCCGACCAGTTCGGCACCAGGAGCCAGAATAAATCTCAGCAGAAGTTCAAAGGGCTGCACAAAAAATAACATATTTATATCAGTTTGTCCTCTTCCTAAACTGCATAAACAGCTTCAGCCACAAAATGTTCTCATGGTAATGAGGTAAGGCAGTTCCTCCATTCTTGATCTCTGACCAATCTTTTTAAGGACGGTGTGCTCTTGTTATTCGAGAACCTGGTGAATCATAAAATCTTTCGTTCACATCATTTCAGATATCAGAAGGTGCCTGTCTTTATTTGGAAAAATGTTCCTTCCTTTCCGTTGCTTGGCCAAGTGACTGGATAAGATGAGAGGCTGGAGGAGGATTTAAATGGAAGAGGAGTGAGCAGATTGTATCAGGATATCCAGATAATCACTTAGCCATACTAGGAAAGCATAGGAGGAGGAATCAGGATTTGTATTGTCGGACATCTCCTGGCAACATGCAGTTAAGAGGATACATTCAATTTTGATAAACATAAGACAGTTTGCTCCAGTTAAGGCTTCATCTGTCTAAAAGCAGGCTTGCCAGAATTTATCCAAATCTCGATCATACTTGCTCCCGATTTTTTCAGGCTCCAGCTACCCTTCATGTAATGGCAGACTTGAAACTTGACAAGTTGAAACACACATGACAGAGATTCTATATGGTCTGGCAGCCATTTCTTAATTATTTTAACTCACAATTCCCTATTGGGAAGACTGGTACATAAGTGCTTCACAGGCTCTGTAACGTTGTATGGAAATTTGCTCTGTCAGTGCTCATGATTTAAAATAACAAAACAGGCCCAAATTCAGTAATAACCTTGAGGCGAGGTTCAATATCTATAAACCAAGATAGTTTGGGGGCATGAATAGCAGAAGATTTAAACAAAAGGAAAGCAAGCAGGTGTAATCTGAGTGTACAAGAAAGTGTTTTCCTACCATTCAAAGGCTATTAATAAATTATCAATTCTGTATTAAATAGTGTTTCAAAAAGTGTTTCAACACAGTTGTTTCTTTGCAAGTTCTTAGATTAATAGTTATTAATTCATCTAGATTTTTATAACACTAAATAAATTATATCCATTTTTAATTTGTGTCACTGTGTGTATTCTCATAAAGATTTGTCCTTATATAACCTGCTGGATATAGTGAGTTCACCTTTCAATGGAACCATCTAAATTCTCCAAAATATGATCCATTACCAGGACTTTCTTCCTGTATCTTCCAGAAGAAATTCAACCTCCGTTGAGTGTGTGTGATTTATTTTAAGAATAATCATGACTTTCACATAAGATGTGAAAACCAAAAGAGCAACAAATACCTTTTTGTTCTTTTAGGTAATCTGAGTTTTCTGCCATCCAGAGCGCAGTCTTGATTTTGACTTCATTGTCACTCAGCAGATACTGAAAAGATCAAGAAGCAAAACAGAACAGGAAATATAACAAGTTAGTAATTATGGTAATAAAACACAAAGATCTTTTTTTTAAATTTAACAGTTTTAAGAGGCCTGGTGATCCGTGTTCTACAGAAACCACTTAATGTGTACAGAGTCATATAAAGGGCCAGCGGTACTGATCTTTAAACTAGAAGAGTCAGAGGGGCTTAATTGCATGGGCCAGATCTTCAAAATATTTTATTATATTAAAGCATGTGGAAAATAATACTAAACTGCACACTGTGTTAACACTAGGTGCAGGATATCAAATGTAAATACTTCCCACCTACAAAAAAAAAAAAAACGGATTTGCAGGCTTAGTTTTTGCATCTAGATTTAGAATATTGCAAACTAAAGTGCAATAATGTCTTTTTGCATCGTGGCTTTAAAGGTTGCATTGGTACAATGACGGAATATAAAGACACAATCATGTGAATATATTTCTGTCAAAGTAACAATAGCAGAATAATAATAGTGGGAAAAATACGCCTCCACAGGGCGGCTCAGATTAACCCATAATTAAACCAAAAAGAAAAAAACCCTGCCATGACTGACATGAAATATTAGGCGGCATATGTGGACATTTTTATTATTTATAGTTAATACTTAATATTTATAACAATTTTCTTATGAATGTAAAGAAGTACAAGTGATTTGATTCCATTTTAGATGGAGCATTGATCTGAACAGAGGTCAGAGGAAGGTACGTACGAAATCTATCTCACTGTCATCTATGCCACTCAGGTCCAGCTCCCCATTGTCAGTGATGTCATCTGTCATGAACACAATTATCACAATTATTAAAGATCAAGATTAGAGAAGACTCAAATAGAGAAAAATAAAATGTAAAATTCTGACAATAAGTGATTTATACCACAATCTGGGTAAATACTTCATTCTGACTGGCAGCTGGATGTGTGTTAAAAAGTGATATGAGACACCTAACAAAGAAGTTCTGGTCCAATCATTATATCAAATTATTGCCCTAGCTCCAAATGATCTCATTGGGCATAATCCCTTACATAATTTCCACTGGATTTTATTTCCAAATAAAAATCCAGAGAACAACTTCTTTGACTTTACTTGCATTTAAAAAAAATAACTTTTTCCTGATAAAATTCTCAACTATTTGATTTGCTGAAACATTTTCAATGTGCACTGAAAACAAATGTCCACACCTTTATCTGTGTAAAGTTGTTATATATTGGATATTGGAAGAGGAAACACTTTGTTATACATGCTGTTTTAGAGCAAACCAAATGTACTTTAGTGGCTGATATGTCAGGTAAGTATGATGGTCAAGCAAGGACTGAGGTGTTTTAAGCTTCATAAAATTGACCAGAAACTAGCAAAACCTTGTAAAATTGGGCCATCAGTGTTAAACAACATGAGGTGATGATGGTTGAAAAAGGTTTGCAGCAATGGGCCGCAGGGTCTCTGTGGATTGAGAATCCGATAAATAAAATTAAAACATGTTAATTGTGAACAATATATGCTTGCCAATACCATAATTACCCCCATCACCACTACGGGCCACTCAATCCACAACAATGATACAAGCAAACTGCTCACCAACACTATGGCATGGTCTATACACTAAAAACAGGGATTTAATAAAAAAAATAACATCTCTCCAAATCCCAGACTGCTTAGAATGTCAATATTTTCCTCCTTATTTACAACAAACTGAAAATCCGGTCAGAGTCCTGATAAGGAGCAAGTGTACAAGCTTTTTTAAGACAAATTCTAACAGTTTGTCCAGAAGTTCTATAGTTATATGACCTTATTGACAGTTATTTTTGTAAAGTGTTTTTACACAACATGTTGTGAATTGGTGCTACATATCTAAACAGAATTGGATTATTCTATTACGCAACTGCAAGACAGGAAAACCAGAAGGACAGATGACAGAAAATAAACCTGGGAAAGTGGAACTTTAAAATCTGAGTAATATTTCCAGGAACTTAGCATAACTACTTAAGAACATTTCCTTGGTTAATATGGATTTTTTCCCCCACATACCTTTCTCCACATCATCTACGGCACAGTTGCTAATGGACTCCGAGAGACCCAGAGTGGCTGATGAGGACATTCTTCCCAGTATGGAAGCCAGTGTGGGGCCTTTTCGCTTTGGAATATTCTCATTCTCCTGTTGGTTCTCATCTTCCTCTGAACCTTCCTTCTCAAGTTTTATTAGAGCTTCCAGGGTGATTTCATGGAGTTCCTTGCCGAAGTGCTTAGCCACAGCCAGGAGCTCATTGCTCTCGGTCATTTCCTCTGTCCCCTTAGATGATGTCGAGTTCAAGGCATCACTTAGACACTCTGAGGAGAGAAAAACATGATGGGTGTTAGGAAGATGAGATGAATTTAAATAAGCTTATCTAATTAACAGTTTATGTAACACCAACTGCTTCAATTCTTGTGCAGATTTTATCTTGAGCTTGGAAGCTTCACTGCGAAAACGATCTAGAATTAAGTAAACATTTCTTAAAGTAAGCGTATTTACCCTTAATCTGAGTAGGTAAATAAGATGTTCTGCCAATGGTATGAGTATTTTTACTCTTAAAATAAGAATTAGATTATATGCACTTGAAATAAGACAATGCTTGTTTTTTCTTATTTTAAATTTGAATTTTCTTGTTCCATTAGCAAGGCCTCTCGCTTACTTCCTCAATACTTTTTCCAATGTTGATATCAGAACTAGAAAAAGATTGAAATTGACTTTGTGGCAAGGCAACACATAGCTGACATAAATACATTTGAAAATAAAGAGAGTGGAATAAACTAATGGTAGTTGTATAGTCAAATAGATGGAAGCCTGGTGCCCGGCAGAAGTGGTTGATGGTTTTCTATTGTTTTTGATCAGCAGCCTTCAAATGGATGTGAAATATATAATAGTGACCTTAGAAGGCAGAACAGATCCCAGCCCTATTTTATTTTATTACCTGAGAAATAAAATATTTTCATAAACCTTTTGCAATGCACTAAAAGGCCACTAGGGGTATGAGTACCCCCGTTAGGATTTACTAATCTAAAAAACAGACAACATGCTGTGGTCGGTGTTTATCTCATACCAGTGATCGATTTGTCTCCATGAGTTATTACCTTCTTTTTGAGTTAACAGCTTAAATACAGAGAAATCCTATGTTTTCTGGTTAATTAGTGGGTGAGCTGTGATTTTAGGAATGGGAGTGTGATTTAAATGAACCACAACTGACTGTGGGCTGTTTGCAGAGTGTCTGGTCTTATGACCAGACAGACAATCGTACCATATGGTTGCTATTTTGAATAAGATTGCAAATACTAGTTTTATCACTCTGAACTTTTATTTTAATTTTTAAATTCACTTTATAATATTTACCAGGTCTAGTAGTGAAAATTGATTAAGTTATAGTAAAATTTCCAAAAAAAAGCAAAAAAAAAAAAAAAAAAGAAAGAAAGAAAATGAACTTTTTGGGAATGAGTATGACCTGGATGACTGAGAATCTTCCCCAGCATATAGTAACGATGCAGTCTTATTTCACCCACCTTCCTTTGTATAAGCAGCATAAACTCCTCTCAGTTTGGGTCTACAGCTCTCCAGCTCTAAATCTATTTCATCCTGGTACCCATGGATTTCATCTGTTTCAGAGGTAAAAGAAGAGGAAAAACAAAAAAAGAAATTATCCCAATAACAAAAGGAAGTACGTTATTTATATAGGACTTTTCTTAGAGAGCAGCAGGCTTCACAGTAAGACTACAGTTAAACAGAATAAAAAAAATACATAAAATCTAAATAAAACAAATTGAAGACATACTAGAAATTACGTTTATGAATAAGATTCATCAGCAGTCTTTGAAAAAGAAGCTGATTAATCAGTCAATTCATTTAATTGATTTCAGATAATAAAGTTAAAAATCTTGATGTTATTTTTGATCAGGACCTGTCATTTAAATCCCATATCCAAGAGATTTCTAGAATTTCCTTCTTTCATCTGTTAAATATTATTCAGGGGTGATGCTGAGAAACTAGTCCATGCATTTGTATTTCAAGGCTGGAATATTGTAATTCTTTACCATCAGGAAGTCCACAAATGTAGTTACAAGCCTTCAGCTGATCCAAAATACTGCAGCCAGAAAATTGTTTTAATGAAAATTAAAAAGAGATATCATATGTCTCCTATCCTAGTTTCTTCATTGGCTTCCTTTTAAATCCAGAATAGAAATAAAATCTTCCTTCTCACATATAAAGCCTTAAATGGCCAAGCTCCATCTTATATCAAAGATATGATTGTTCCTTATGTCCCTAACAGAGCACTTCGCTTTCAATCTGCAGGTTTACTAGTGGTTCCTAGAATTTCTAAAAGTAGAATGGGAGGCAGATCTTTTAGTTTTCAGGCTCCTCTCCTGTGGAACCAACTACCAGTTTTAGTCTGAGGCAGACACCCTGTCTACTTTTATGGATAGGCTTAAAACTTTCCTTTTTGATAAAGCTTATAGTTAGAGTGGATCAGCTTATGCAGCGATATCTTTATAGTTATGCTGCTACATGCTACAAGACATAGGGACCCCTATTTCATCGTTCTGCTTAATTCTATCTCCTACTCTGCAGAATATGTTAGTTCAATCTCTAACGTTCTGCTCTCTCTGCATTTTCTCATAGTACTTTCACATCGTCTGTTTCTGTTTGGCTGTGACTCCATCCTGGAGAGAAATATCAGCTGTGCTGCTTCCATCAACACCCTTGTTTATAAATGCTGGAGATCGGACTGTTTTTCAGTGTAGTCCTATTGTAAATAAATATCCCGATGGGGAAATTCACTCTCTGCATTCACTCTCTCGCTGCCATTGTGTGGCACCAGGGGGGCTGTGTGGGGTTAAGGGTCAGCTCAGGAACCCAGAGTTCAGGCAGTGGGGATTGAACTGGGTACTTGTATATATACTCCAATATAAAGTACAGACCAAAAGTTTGGACACACCTTCTCATTCAAAGAACTATGAACTATGACTATGAAAATTGAAGATTCACACTGAAGGCATCAACACTATGAATTAACACATGTGGAATTATATACTTAACAAAACAATTGTGAAACAACTGAAAATATATCTTATATTCTAGGTTCTTCAAAGTAGCCACCTTTTGCTTTGATGACTGCTTTGTACATGCTTGGCATTATCTTGATGAGCTTCAAGAGGTAGTCAACTGAAATGGTCTTCCAACAGTCTTAAAGGAGTTCCCAGAGATGCTTAGCACTCGTTGGCCCTTTTGCCTTCACTCTGCGGTCCAGCTCACCCCAAAGCATCTCGATTGGGTTCAGGTCCAGTGATTGTGGAGGCCAGTTCATCTGGCGCAGCACCCCATCAATAACATTCTTTGTCAACTAGCCTGTGTTTGGGGTCATTGTCTTGTTGAAAGATAAATGATGGTCCAACTAAACGCAAACCGGATGGAATAGCATGCTGATGCAAGATGCTGTGGTAGCCATGCTGGTTCAGTATGCCTTCAATTTTGAATAAATCCCCAACAATGTCAACAGCAAAGCACCCACACACCATCACACCTCCTCCTCCATGCTTCACGGTGGGAACCAGGCATGTAGAGTCCATCTGATCACCTTTTCTGCGTCGGACAAAGACATGATGGTTGGAACCAACAATCTTAAATTTGGACTCATTAGACCAAAGCACAGATTTCCACAGGTCTAATGTCCGTTCCTGGTGTTATTTAGCCCAATAAAGTCTCTTCTGCTTGTTGCAGGTCCTTAGCAGTGGTTTCCTAGCAGCTACTCTACCATGAAGGCCTGATTCACACAGTCTTCTCTTAACAGTTGTTCTAGAGATATGTCTGCTGCTAGAACTATGTGTGTCATTGACCTGGTCTCTATTCTGAGCTGCTGTTAACCTGCTCTTTCTGAGGCTGGTGACTCACATGAACTTATCCTCCGCAGCAGAGATGTCTCCTTTCCTTGGGCGGTCATCATGTGAGCCAGTTTATCCACCCTACTCCTGCACAACACAACTGATGGTCCCAACCCCATTTATAAGGCAAGAAATCCAACTTATTAAACCTGAAAAGGGACACCTTTGAAGTGAAAACCATTTCAGTTGACGAACTCCTGAAGCCCATCAAGCCAATAGTGTGCGAAGCAATAATCAAAGCAAAAGGTCGCTACTTTGAAGAACCAGGAATATTAGACAAGATATGATGTACAACACAAAGTGCGTGATTTTGAACATTGAACAATTTTGAAATGGGATTTTTTCCTATATCACCCAACTTGTCTGGTGTGTTACGCCTAGCCTGGGTGCCATTCCGAAATTAGTCCCGCCCACAAGGTTTGAGGTCGGGAAGTTCGGTCTGGCATTGCTCCATAGTAGCGCGAGTATGATCACCCACTCTCAGGCGATCCAATCAAATTGTCAGGGCGGGCTTTATACGATGATGGACAGATGATCAACAGTAACGTAATCAACCACGTGACCAAAGCGCGCTTGGGTGACAACAACAATGCCTGCCGCCGGAGAGTTGAGGTGAGTAGATTCTGCTATTAGGTCTGTTCTAGAAGATATCGACAGCAAATTAATTTTAAAAGAGGAACAGAGAAACGCGATCAAGGCTCATCTTCTTATTCTAGGCGTGCAACTGCACGCTTTGATTTTTGTTGACAACTATGCTCGCTTAACATACGTCACGCACTCCGTTCCTCTTATTGGTTGTAGGTCTATCCAATTGAGTGCAGAGGCATTTTTTTTTTCCTTATTCGTTCAAAACACGCCCCATAATCACAGCTCTATGGAGCAGTATCAGACTCATATTCTGACTAGAATTGAGTAGGACTACGTCAGGCTATGCTAAGCCATCCTTACAGTCAGGTTTTCTCTACTTTCTGTACCAAATACAACTGACTAAAGACTGTGGTGAAAAGTTTTGAATGTTGATGAATTGAGTCTCTGTAACACATCTGTTTCTGTAAAAAAGATTAATCTCTCTCAATAAGATTATTTGTTCAAATAAAATAAACTAAGCAAATAAAATGCACTATAGACTATTCAAACAACTTAGTAATGATATAACTGTAGGTTACAAATCAACAAAAAGAGCAAACAAAATTAGTTTGAAAATCAAGATGAATTCAGACAAACGTCAAAATTAAACTCATACCTTCAAAGTCTTCTATCTTTTTCTTCAGCTCCAATTCCAGCTAAAGTGAAAAAGCAAAAAACAATAATATATCAAAATATTTAGCTGATTCTAAACAGCAATAAAGGTTAAGAAACTAATAGTATACCTTCATAAAGAGAGTTTGGAACCAAGTCTTGTGCATTAGGGTAAATATTTTTAAGTTTGCTCATTTAAAGTGCAATTCACCCAAAGTTAATCACATAACCACATCCCCTGACAAATCCTGAAAAAATTCCAACAAAAGTGATCCATCCCAAAAGACCGCGAGGGGCAGGACTAAGTGTGGGAATGAGAGGTGGACGTTTAATGTAGATGGGAGTGGGGGCCTATGGTGGCTATGATGATGAACCTTTGATGGTTCAAAATAAGACAACTGTTTGAGCTAAGAAATCTGTAAACAAGAAAATGTAAAAAAATAAAATGCACAGTAACATTAAAATAGCACCAAATGCTCACGGTTTAGCAGGGAAATGTTGAAAGACACATTATAAAAGCACAAAAAATGTGGTTTTCTTCTTTACAATCGCAATTTTCAAGATTAGTCCGATTCTATATCAGATAAAGATAACAAGGGTCAGTATAAGAAAACTGTTTTTATATGCCACTTTTAATTGGTTTAATTTATTAAGCAAAAGAGCCTTCTGAATGACCCTACTGTGGTTGACAGCATTGTTTAGAAAGTTAAGTTACTGTAAGTAGATTCTGTAAATATAAAGCTTTTAATAATGTAATTCCTTAATATATCATTTATATGATGTTTTAATTTATTTCAACATTCTCTAAAAGTAGGCAGTGAAAATAGGGTGTGTGAGTAAATCAAAAAACTGAACTAATGTGTCACTGTGTGATTATTTACTTGAGTAACATTTTGACAAAATTTCTTTTAGAGTAGTTTTACAGCCTTGTACTTTTTACTTTTACTTGAGTAAAAATATAAAGTATCAACAAAAAAATAAACTGGCTAGTGGCTACTCCATCCATTTAATGAAAACAAGCTTGTTTTAAACAGATACTTTCTTCTTTTTTGTTCTCAGAGCTTATTGGTTAGTCTGCCGTGTCATTTACTGGTTGAGAAAAATACAATAGACAGTATACTGTAGTTAAACCTATTATTAGGGCTGGGTAAAAAAAATGGATTTAATCGATTTTGAATCGATTCCTTTACAATTTTGCAAAATCGATGTCTAGGGAATGGGATCAATTACTTTTATAGTAATGCGTGTGACGTTAACGCTCAAATGAGCAGGAAAGATGCACTCAAGATCACTTCAAGCCAGACATTTGCAAATATAGCCAATAGGTCGACTGAAGACATTAAAAAAAGGGGGCTGACCAGCAAACACCCTGTAGTTGTTACAGACAACGCTGCAAATATGGTTTGTGCAGTGGAGATAATGCAGCTCAAGCATTTTCTGCTGTGTCCCCTCTGTGTCACGTCTGCTTGCTCGAGAGAGGCTTCACTTTTTCACTTTTCACAAACAAGTTTGCACATATGAGACAATTTTGTTCACATCTCAAGTTTAAACTGTCTGATTTACAATTTTGCACTTTGTGTTTAAGGTGACAGGAAAAAATAAAATACATGAGTAATTTGAAACAGTTGAACCACTGTCATTATTGTAAAACAGATCGAATCGAAATTAATCGATTTAGAACTGTATGAATCAAAATCGAATTGATTCAGGACTTTGGCGAAAATATCCAGCCCTACCTATTATACAAACTAAAACTATTGCTTTTGTATGTTTTATAACAAAAAAAAAATCAAATCAGTTCTTATGATCAGATGTAGTCAGATCAGTTACTCATGCCTTTTTACCAAAGACTTTTTACTATTGCTGGAGTAAAAACATGATGAAGTAGTGCTACGTTTACTTAAGTACAATTTCTTGGGTACCCTACCCACCTCTGATTATTAGTCTTTGACTTTGAATTGATGATCTGTTATACAAACTTAGAGCTTCCACATCCAACAATCAGTTTCCATTAATTTGAAGCAGGTCAAATCAGAGTTTTACCGTTAACATATTTATGTTTATGTAGAAAGAGATGGAGAAGGTGATGAAGGAATGGCAGACATGGTCTGGAGATGTACACCATCTACATATGTTTGAGTAATAAAAGGAGATTTTACAGAAGGTTGAGTCATGTTGTTGGACAGCAAACTCATATTAAGCATATGTGACATCATACTGTATGTTGCAGCCCTTGCCTCCATCAGTAGTTTTTATTTAATGGTTTTGGATCAAATTATTTTCATTTTTTACTCTAGTTTTATTTTTACTGCAACCACATCATTTACAGCTCTTGTGATTTAGTCCCCACTGCTTTGCTTTTACGGGTCCTTTAATTTTGCTGCTCAGCTCTCAGTCAGCAGAACTAAGATCTGATAGTCTCTCTTCTTCGCCTTCAAAGCCATGAATTAACGCCTTTTGACAGCATGTAAAGTCTTAGCCTAATAAGGCATTACCGGGGCATAATTTTGCAAATTAGCATTTCTCAGGAATGCAAACCTTTATGCACAGGTGGACTGCATCACTGTTGTTTTTGACAGCCATCTCAGATTTAATCTTTGTGTTCGTCTTCAGGATGAAAATTATTAGTTTTAGTCACATTTTAGACGACTAAAACTTAACAAGTCTAGTTTTAGTCAGTTTTATGTTGCAATTCATAAAACAGCTAATCTTTATAAATTTGAGTAAAAACCAGATTCCTTATCAGACTCACTAGATAATACCAATGCTGGAGACACAAAGCTGCCATGAAGTTCATCACTGCTGTTGGATGGAAACCTTTGATTTATAAAATTGAAATAATTTTTTTTATAAATTAATGCCCTACTTTATTCAAAAGTATCTCACAAAAGATGTGACAATTGCAGATCTAGTTCAACATGTCACATTGGTTATAATGGCAGACATACAAGATAACAGAATTTACAATAATAAAAGATGGTTTTTAGACAGACAAGGTTTCCATCGCCAAGAAAATACTTCCTGATCTGCTAGGAATTATGCATTACACACAGATTGATCAGTCTTAATTTACTGCTTGTTACTGCTAGTCAGAGGTCAAAGTAGATTTTTATCTACTTTCTGATGTAAAAAAAAAAAAAAAAAAGATACAGAAAACGTCTGAATTAAAATATCTGACCAACCAACCATTAATGTTTTTATCCTGTCAACGAAAACTCACAGCCATGACTCGTCATGCTTTCGTCATCTAAGATCCATGTTTCGCTCGTTCGCTCTCATTATTGTTGTGGAGAAAAAGAACCGTCAATAAATTATTTTGTCATCGATCAAAACACTGGACCGCATCAGGTTTACGAGAATCATTTACTGAAGTAAGAATGTTTGTTGTATCTAATGTGGCGAGTCTTTTGTGTGAAAGAACAGAGTACCTGTTGTGATTTTTTCTTCTTCAGCCCAGCTGTAAAGCATGGTGGGTCACACTCTTGGTCTAGATCGACCTTCATAAACTCCTCAATGGTCAGCTGACTTGTTGGCGTGTCCTCAAATTCTGTCAGTCTAATTTGGAGATAAAGAGGGCATCAAGTTATAAAAAAGCTTAATGGCTCACCAAGACTGTATGCAGTTTAATAAAGGGAGGCATCCTCTATGTTGACAAATTTTATAAAGTTATAAGTATTTCTAAAATGAGGATGATGGTGTTAAAAATTTGGCTTAAAGGTATAGTGGAGGATTTTCATGAATTTTTTAAAAGACCCGCGCTCTCCACTGCATATGCACAACCCTGTACCTGCACCCGAGAGGAAAAGCCTATTAAACATGTGCCAGAGCAAGCACAAGCCCATGTGCCAGAGAATGCACAAGCCCATTCTCCTTGTGCACGCTCTGTTTCAAAGTTGCTGCTTGCATCGCTCCTACTAGCTTACTATCCAAAAGAAAATGAGCAATTTTCTACAATGTCAGACTCAACACTGGTAGGTGAAAATGGGGATGAGCACGTAGGACGGCCTTAAATAAACCTATCACCCGAATGATTGACCGTTAGCAGGAACACTTATTTTGATGAGCCACTCCAAACATTGACATCCTCCACTACACCTTTAATAAAAGACTTCTTAACGTACCTCTTCCTTAGTGTCGTCTCACAGACTTTCACTACATTGACTATTTCTTTGATGGTGCGACAAAAGTCGTGCAAACGAGCAGCAACAAGAAGAGCTGGAAGAAGCAAAAAGTAGTTTTTAACCAGAGGGTGTCAATTCATTCTTCCATACTGGAATTTTCACATGTTTTTACATTACAACCAAAAGTATATTTCATGGCATTTTTTATTTATTATATTATTATTATAGTTATTGTAAATTTCAGCTTAGCTGTGACAAATTTCAGATGGCAGCGTGTTTCGCTGAGATACGCTGAAGTGCCAAATAATAGTCAACACCAACAAAAGATCATCGGGTCATTACAATAAATTGAACTATCCTTGTGCAAAGAACAGCCATTGAAGTATTAAGGGGAGAAATTTACAAAAATGTTATTACACTTTTGTCACCTCTCTTACAGTTGTAGCCATTCAAAATTTCCCCACTTTCCTTGATGGGCCTTTGGTTGGTCTTTGGCTGGTCCCCTACAATTCCTTTTTAAACATCAATATTTGCACTAAATTATCTATCATGATTTATGTTAATTAACATTTAAAGATAAGCTTTATTTCCTGGTTAGACCCTGCAATTCAGTGAAAGTGTGGGGTCTGAGTACAAAAAAAATTATGCAACAGGGAGTCACTTCAGTGGCTGGAAGTTGGAGGGGATTTTGCTGGGAGTTGCATGGAAGTGGGCTGCCATTAGGCTGGCGTTTGACTAGGAAGGGCCATTTCGAATGGCTGCCTCTGTTTAAAAAGATTTATTTTTAAAGGGATGACTGTTGACTTGATTTCCCTTGAAGCCACATACATTCAAAGCAGTTTTCCTTTCCTGCTTTGTTCTGTTCCGTTACTCAAAGTTTAATTCCAGTGTTCATTAGCAGGAAAAGATCATCTGTAAAAAAACAGGCAAAGGATGACTTTTCTAATTGAAAATTCATTTTTGCAGAATACTTGGAAGCAAACTATGACTCCTCTGGACTGAGTGTTTCTCCCTTAATAATTCATGGTCACCAATTAAATATTTAAGTCTGGCAGACAAAAAACTAAACAAAACAGAAAAGGCATAAGATTTCAAAGTTGCTTGTAAATATGGGGAGTGGAAGAAGCGAATAATATGATCTTAATATATCAAAGATAAGGAAACATTTACACTGACAGAAAGCTGTGAGCACAGCAGAAATGCATAGTAGCACAAAACTTAGACTGAGGAGAAGAGACCTAGTCCATCATCTGCATCAAGTCAACTTAAACATGGAGTAAAAAAAGGGCCTGCCGCAGCATTCATACAAAGGTTCATTGTATTTGCTTTCTCCAAGCCAGTACCTCCGTAAGGAAAAAAAAGAAAAGCTTGATTAAAAAATAAAAATAACAAAAATAAAAAAACAGAAAAGGCAGAGGGGTGAGCGCAGACTCTATACTTCAATCCCATAGAGCAGGTTGGGGATGAACTGGACTGAGAGCAAAACAACCTCCAAGAGCTGCACATTTACGGGGTTTTCTACACATTTGGGAAGAACCTGCTACAGAATATTTTATTTCTTTCAATTTGTAGAAAGAATGCCATGAGTATGTTCAGTTGCTTTATCTAAGTTTAAACAAAAATGTTTGTCTTTAATTTGATTCTATGATTCCTCAACTCCAGCTCCTTATCTGGAAAAACTTGAAATATTAGGTTGTTCTAAAAACCTTTAACCTGCAGTATTTTTTCAGTTTTTCTGTTTTTTTTATCATGTCCTTCTGAAAACATTTATGGCACATGGATAAAAATCAGCAGAAAAACAATTTTTAATAAATATATGACTAATAAATCCGTTCTACAACGTTCTATCATCTTAAACTGTTCAGAAAAAGTTGTGTTCACACAGCAACAATGAAGATGCTGCAGGTCAAATGTTTGGTTCATAGATAGATAGATAGATAGATAGCATTTATTGTCACTGAACAGAATTCAACGAAATTTCCATTGCAGCTCCCGTGCAAAAGGTCAAATATATACAGTACAGACAAGCAAACACACAACAATAATAATAACAACATACACTACTAAATCAACTAAAGGCACTCAGCCATGCCAAAGAAGCAGCAGCAGGTCCAATCATGGCAAACCACAGAAAATGTGACAGTGCAAGGTGCAGAACAATATGGCTGTGTGTGTGTGTGGGGGGGGTGGGGGGTGGGGGGTGGGGGGGGGGGGGGGGGGGGGGGGGGGTTGTTATGATATGTGTGGGGGGCCCGGGTGGCTGGAATCCATCGCTATGGATCCAGCTCTCTTCTTGACCCGGTCTGTGTAAATGGAGTCCAGGTCTGGGAGGGGACATCCCACAATGCCTTGTGCTGTTCTCACCACCCGTGTCAGTTGTTTCCTCTCCAGTGCTGTGCAGCTACCATACCACACAGTCATGTTGAGGCAGAGGATGCTCTCGATCATCGCCCTGTAAAAGTTCACGAGCAGCCGTGAGGAAAGTCCAGCCCGTCTCAGTTTCCTGAGGAAGAAAAGCCTTTGTTGTGTTTTCTTCACCAGGTGGGAGGTGTTTGTATTCCAGGAGAAGTCAGACGTGATGTGGAGGCCCAGGAACTTGATGTTGTCCACCCGTTCCACCACTTCTCCATCTATGAGAAGGGGAGTGTGAGCCGACCTCCTGGACCTTCTGTAGTCCACAATGACCTCCTTGGTCTTCCCTGTGTTCAGCACCAAGTTGTTGGCTGAACACCACTGAGTGAGCTGCAGAATCTCCTCTCTGTAGTGGGTCTCGTTGTTGTCTGAAATGAGACCCACTACTGTTGTGTCGTCCGCGTACTTCACGACTGTGTTGGTGGGGTGGATGGCCACGCAGTCGTGTGTAAACAGGGTGAAGAGAGCTGGACTGAGCACACAGCCCTGCGGCGTGCCTGTGTTGAGGACCAGTGGGGACGATGTTAAGCCACTTATTCTCACCACCTGATGCCTGTTGGTGAGGAAATCTCTGATCCATTGGCACAGTGAAGCGGGCAGCCCCACCTCAAGTAGCTTCAGCACCAGCTTGTCTGGAATGACGGTGTTAAATGCTGAGCTGAAGTCTACAAATAGCATCCTGACGTAGGTGTTGGGATGCTGCAGATGGGACAGGGCTCTGTGCAGAGTGATGGAGACAGCATCCTCTGTTGACCGGTTCGCTCTGTAGGCGAACTGAAGGCTGTCCAGGTTTGTGGGGATGAAGTCTCTGATGTACCTCAGAAGAATCCTCTCAAAGCACTTCATGATCACCGGGGTCAGAGCGACGGGCCGGTAATCGTTCAGGCTGGTGATGGAACTCTTCTTCGGTACAGGGATGATGGTGGAAGACTTGAGGCACTCAGGAACCATGGCGAGCTGCAGGGACAGATTGAAAATGTCCAGAAACACTCCTGCCAGCTGGTCGGCGCAGGTTTTCAGCGTCTGGCCTGACACCTTGTCCGGTCCTGGAGCTTTGTGAGTGTTGATCCTCCTCAAGGTGGACGTCACCTGATACTTCTGTAAAACGAGGGGCTGGTGCTGCTCTTCCAGTTGGGGTAGATGTACAGCTTCTCTGCTGCCCGCCGTGTCAAAGCGGGCAAAGAAACTATTTAAGGTGTCAGGCAGGGTGGGGTCGCAGCTGGTCAGCTGAGTGCTGTGTTTGTAGTCTGTCATGGTTTTAATGCCTCTCCACATGCTTCGGGGGTTATTGTTGATGAAATATTCCTCAATCTTCTGTTTATACTGGAGCTTGGCCTGCTTAATACCTTTTTTCAGTTCCGACCGGGCCCTGTTATAAGCCAACCTGTCTCCAGACCTGTAGGCAGCATCCCGGGCTTTCAGCAGGGCCCGTACTGTGCTGTCCAGCCATGGTTTCTGGTTTGGAAACACTTTTATGGTCTTAACAGGGAGGACAGTGTCGGTGCAGAACTGAACGTAGCACAGAACGGACGATGTGTATTCCTCCAAATCTGCACCGTCCCTGAACACACTCCAGTCTGTATGCTCAAAGCAGTCCTGGAGTGCAGAGGAGGCCTCCTCAGTCCAGACCTGAACTCTTCTGATGGTCGGCTTAGTTCTGCAGGCCAGAGGCTTGTAGACAGGAATCAGCTCCGCTGAGATGTGGTCAGACATGCCCAGATGTGGAGCTGCTACAGCCTTGTAGGCTCCGGGGATATTGCAGTAGACCTGGTCCAAAATGTTATTGTCTCTGGTGGGAAAGTTTATGGATTTGTGGAATTTTGGAAACACAGCCTTCAGTTCTACGTGATTAAAGTCCCCCGCCACAATCACGGCCGCCTCCGGGTTGGAGTTCATCTGCACGCTGATCAGGCAGTATAGCTCCTCTAATGCTAACTTAGCTTTAGCCCTCGGTGGTATGTAGACGGCCACGATCACAATGGACGTGAGTTCTCTCACCAACTTGAAGGGTCTGCATTTCACCGCCAGATATTCCAAGTCAGGAGAGCAGAATGTTCCGACAGGGTGTGTGGCTGTACACCAGGCATTGTGTACATACAATGCTAAACCTCCGCCTCTACTCTTACCCGAAGCTGCAGTCCGATCCGCCCGGAACAGAGCGCGCCCCGTTATCTCCACCGCTGCGTCCGGGATATTATCCTCCAGCCAGGTCTCTGAGACAATAGTCACACAGCTGTTCATCCGGCGAGAAGTAATCCGGAGTCGCATCTCGTCGATTTTGTTGACGAGGGACCTTGCATTGGCGAGGAAGAGGCTGGGGAGGGCCGGTTTGTGAGGGCTAGCTTGTAGCCTAGCCCGCACTCCGGCTCTCTTACCCCTTTTTTGTTTACGCTGCCTCCTCCGTCGCCTTAGCAGTATGGGGGGAATGATCATAGTCCCAGGTGTTCGTAGCAGCTCTGGAGGAATAAAGTCCAGCTTGGTGGGTGCGTGAAGTCCAAACTGTCTTCCTATGTCCCATAGTTCTAATCTGCTGTAAGTTGTAACGGCTTCCAGTAGTGTGTTGAGCGAAAACATCCATAAAAACAGGCTAAAAAAAACGAAAACACGGGAGCTCCGAGCCGCAGCGTCTACACGCGCCGCCATAGCATGGGTGGCGCCCTGACACTGCCACAGAATATCACACACAAACCACCAAAAACACTGGATATGTGATTTGTAACAGCAAAAACAGTGGGGCACATGCAGGTTACAAAGGCAGTTTGACCAACAGCATCTTCGTAAAAAAAGATGTTGCCCACACGGTTACACTAAAATATTAGACCAGCATTCTGAGTTTTCAACACTGGGACTGATTATTTACACTCTTCCAAAACACTGGAAGCATTTGGATACAAACAAATAGGTTTAGGTTACACCTAATCTGATCTCTGTGGTGATGGGGCCTTAGATATGATCAACACTTCTAGTCGCCAGCAGATTTGACTGGTCATCCATTTTAAAGCCAACTTAGTGGATGCAAAGCAGATATTAGGACAGTAATTCCTTTCCTTGCCTAAACTGCATAGCTCTAGCTGTCCTAAACTTTCAGACCACTACAAGGTGTTATCTGTTGGAAAAATAAAGAAGGATCTCTACAGCAAAGATTAAACTTATCTTGTGCAGTGTTGTGTTGCGGTTACCTGCTCCACAGAGTCCAGAAGGGCGTCTTCCTGTGTGCATCCAGTCTCTCTTCATCCTTTGAACCAGCCGCAGAGCCGTCATGGAGACCTCTCGACTCTTCTCACCAAATTCCAGCATTTGGGTGAAACGGGGAATATACAGACATGGGTCTGTAAAGAAGAAAAATTTAAATGTCCATAAGAGACATAGAGGCAAGATTCTATTACAACTTGAGAATCGCTTGTTTTGATTACTATCTCCAGGTCACATTTATAGGTTTAGGACCATCAAAGCACGACTCACATCTAGATTGACCTTTTTGCTAATAAGCTGTTCCTGATTATGTAGGAGTGGGAGGAGATTATGTGTTAACCATGTAGAGGTTGTAAATCTGTGATATGACAGGTGTGGGGCACTCAAATTACAATGTTTATGATCAATCATGAAAAAAAACTAAAACCAGAGCAAGTAAGTTAACAACTTGAGTTTGATACATCTGCCTATTAGGGCATTTATTTTTTGTCCCTTAAGGTTCATGGCAAGAAAAAAATGACAATTTATTTTAAAAATCTAGATATTACATCAACCACCCCCTCTTAATGACCTTAATTTAAAGTGCAACAAAATCCAAGTTATGAAAGATTAATGCAAAGCTATAAACAAGTAAAATATAACCGAGTAGCCATTTAAGAACATAAATTAATGAACTGATTTCACTGTTAGCTTTAGAACCCCCGAGTACCATCATAAAAGTTTTAAATAATCAAGATTTTCCATAACTTGAATGTTCGATAATAATTCAATTAATAGCATTGATTTATTTGCAAAAATATTTTTTTGTTATTTCATTGCATATCTGAAATTAATTAATAACCTGTATTTCTAGACATCACATAGTACAGATTTTAGGGTGAAGGGGGATAATTTACATTTTAAAAAGTATTACCAGTGCATTTCATTCATGTAACCTTTAGCACAACTTAGTCAGCTGAAATCACAGCCAACACAATTTTACAACAACAAAATTGTAGCAAGTGACTTTGGAGAATCGCTAGCCACATCAGCTGGTGAGTTCATGTTAATGGGTATTAGGAAACACCAGAGCAGGCAGCACCCTCTGTCTGGGGAAAAAGTAGAAAAGTAGGAACATGCCAACAAAAACTTATAAAGCAGCATTTGAGACTGGCACTAGCAGATATGTGCAGCTGCACAAATCTTTAAATGAGTGAGTGAGTGAGTGAGTGAGTGAGTGAGTGAGTGAGTGAGTGAGTGAGTGAGTGAGTGAGTGAGTGAGTGAGTGAGTGAGTGAGTGAGTGAGTGAGTGAGTGAGTGAGTGAGTGAGTGAGTGAGTGATTGAGTGAGTGAGTGAGTTTCTCGTAAATTATTTTCCCCCTGTGTGCATCAAAAGTTTTGAAATGGCCGAAGCAGAAATCCGTATTCTTCATAATGCTGATGAAGGTTCTCAGTCATCCAGGTCATAGTCATTCATCGGCTACCATCGCATGTTTCCAAGCGATACAAGGCGTTGTCTATATAAGACTCAACTCACTGCGGATCCAGACATTTGAATTGAGAAGGCTTCCTGGAGAGGTGGCGAAACGTCTTCAAATCTTGAAAACCAAAAATATTTTTCATAATGCAACATGAGCAACACATTCTATTATTTTGCCCTGTGTGCATCAATAGTTTTAAGTAGGCTCCGACTCCTAGTGACAGTGGCTTGAAATCTTTGCTGAAGTCGATGAGCATCCTATTCCTAGCCATGCTTTGAATGATATATTTACTGGTGAAATGAACTCGACTCCTTCTCTCTTTCTTTTCCCTTGACCTGTTGGCTTCCCAGAGCTGAGTTTAGTTTGTTTCAGCCTAGATTTCTTCATCTTGCCTCCATTTCCCAGATTCCACTACTGAAAACTGCTAGCCTATTCTATCTTGTGGAGTTCAGAGCGCGGCGGCTGACTTTCGCCGACAGAGCAGCATAATATAATAGAATGCAATGTTGCATGCAATTTATGCTCAGTTGTAAAGTAACGTGATTTTATAAGGTGATTGTGGACTTTTTTTTTTTTTTTAAGAAATGAGAAAACAAGTTGATCTTTACACCAATCAAAGTCAGAACAGTTTTCATCATATACTTTGACATTTCTCTGAATTAAAAATAATATAATTTCTTCCTGACTGTACTTCTTTATTATGATTATAGTTTTTTTTACCCCCTGACATATTTGTTTATCTATATGTTATTGTTGACTTTAAATGAAATAACTGGGCAGCCGGAAGAGGAGGAGGAGTTTTTACGGAAGCTTCAATATGATTGGTTCTCTGCCAGCTTTGAGCGTCAGAAGGGATCAGGAGGAGAAAATAAAGAAAAGCGAGAGCAGAGCTTAAAAAAAGCAGGACCAGAAACATTTTAAAGAGAAGCCGGATAACGCTGCGGCTTGGTGTTCGGTTACACGGAGGAGGAAAAACACAACAGGCAGAGTAAAGGAGGACTAGTGTTCGGATTAGTGGAGGATTAGGATAAATGAGGGGAAAGTCGGGATGAGCAGAACACTGGGAAAATGTTTTATGAAACCGAATGGGAAACATTAAACCGGATCTGGGTGGATTTATATATCCCTGCCTGTCGACCTGCCGCGGATGAGTTTTAAAGGAAGAAAGTAATCCAGTACATCAGACATCAACACGAAGATTGTTTGTGCCGATGCCAACGGCTCACTGTGGCTTCTTCCATCATGGCCGGATCATGAGGTGTTTAACTTATTTGTTACTGCTTCCAGAAACACTGAAAAAACCAAAGAAGCTCCAAGAGTCCTGCGAGATTCTCACTTTATCCTCTTCGAGCGCCCAGAAGGGAAACAAGACGACGAAGATGGCCGCGGAGTTGTTCTCCGCCGCCAATCCCGATAACACCGCCTCCGCCAATGGCACCGCGGTTCCGGTGGTGGAGAAAACCAACGCCGCGGTTTGTCCTGCCAGGAGCGGCGGCGCCGCCTTCAGCAGCACCGGCGGCTCCAGCAGCGCAGCCAGAGACCCGAGCAGCCCGCTGAACATCAGCAACAACAAGACGGATCCAGCCAGCAGCAGCGGCCACCCCACACTCAGAGAGAGGTAGCCCCTCCATTCATGTTAGACCATCAGGACATCCAGTTATATATGGAAAAACTATAGCTGTCACCCATGTTTAAAAATAAGCATTACTGGTTGATATTTAAGAACTGTTAAATATAAAGACCATAACTCTCATTTATTTGAATTAACTATGTTTAATTATGCATGTATAAGTATACTCCGGAAAAAGGAAGTGCCAAATATGGTCAACACTAAGCAGACAGTGAAGCCAACTAGTATTTGAGCCTTTTATATGTTCCACAATCCCAGGAGCATTTGTTAAACTTGCTTTTTTTTTTTTTTTAGGAATGCCTTGATGTTCAACAATGAGCTGATGGCTGATGTTCACTTTATTGTTGGGCCCCTGGGGGAATCCCAGAAAATACCAGCTCATAAGGTACAAATAATGGTGAAAGTTGCATCAAATTTTGTTGTTGGGATCAATATTTGCAGCCAATTTTCTGCCCTTTAATAAACAAAAGCCTGATCTGTTTGTCTCCTGCTTGTCCCAGTATGTTCTGGCTGTGGGAAGCTCCGTCTTCTGTGCCATGTTTTATGGCGATTTGGCCGGGGAAGAGTCTGAAATCTATATCCCAGATGTGGAACCTGCTGCTTTTCTAATTCTTCTAAAGTAAGCCAAACACCAACTCTCCTTACACGCCCAACCAGAGGCCCACATCACAAAGCTCAGTCAGTGTCACTTCAAACAGCATCATTACTCATCCGAAGCAAAGCGGAGGCAAAAGCCAGAGGGGTGGGAGTATAATTGCTATAATTGCTGGGTTTCTCTTTACTTCTAGTAAGTCCTAATTTTTCCCCTAAGCTTTAGCCCATTGCAGATATTAACTGCACTGATTACATCATATAATGTCAGATTGTGCATATTTAGTTTGGTAGTTTTAAATAGGACCGTATCACTGAGTACTGGTGACTTTTTCTATTATGCTTACAGAAATCAACACTTTCCTTTAGGATAAAATATTTTTTAATTACGTTGTAATACACTCTGGTGGACTTTCCTGAAGGAAAGGTAGAAAGTTATTTATTAGTCTTCAATTGTAATTGTCTTACGCTTGTTTTTGTGAAGTCGTTTTTTAACAATATAAGCTTGTTAGACACATAATTATGCATTTCAAAGATTTTTTTATGTGCATTCTGATTATTTTAACTTCTAGATGGGAAATTGAAGTCTTCTATTGTTTCTGTAAGCCGTTTAGCCTTTAATTCTGTTAATAAATGTTCATGTCAAAGATGACTAACAATCTAAGCAAAGCATTTTGATGGACATCTAAAGCTTAGTTTACACACTTGGAGCTTCTCTGCTCGACATGCAAACAGGGCAAAGTGACATTTCTGAGATTGCAATAAAGTCTAGGAAGCTTTGACAGCAGCTTTTAACTCCTCTTGTGTTTTTGGCTTCAGTCTCATCTTCCTGTAGTTTCTCTTTAATATTTAGGTCCAGTCACATTTTTTTAGCAACTTGTTTTCATCTAAGCCTTTCATTAAGGGACTTGGATAAAGGACTCAGCTTTTAGCAATGATCGTTTCTGGTCTACCTCTATGGAGGGGGATGAATGCTGAACAGCATCAGTCTTCCCCATGATAGACTATAGTATATATTATGTAATATACCTTAATAATGTACACTGCAATTCTGTATAATCAGAAGAATTTTTTTTGTTTAATATTTTGAATTTCTGGACATGTGCTACAGAGGAGATGGAAACATTTGTGAAACAGGCTCTGACGTGGCAAACATTGGCCTCCCATGACTGATCAGCTGCTTTCCCTGCCATTGGCCCACATCCAAACATTAGAAACTCTTTCTTGATGTCTCTGGGTGGCACGTACCATCACTAATACTAGCTTACATGATAAAGAAAATATAACTTCCTGGATTGAAAATATTCATAAAACTTTGCTCTATTATACATCCATGGTCCGAGCTAGTTTGAGTCCTTTACTTCCCGTTTTTGGCAGAAAAGCATAACCTAAATGTATAAATGCATCATCTTTCTGAATTTCTCCGTTAGATGCAAACATGCATAAATTTATGTTTTTTTCAATGTTTTTAAAAAAGTTTGCCCAAAATTAGATGAAAACACATCTGCTCTCAACAGTTCCCAACAGTGTAGCATAGCATCTTCTACTCTTTTAGCAGATCAAGTTGGCGCTCTGTTTGGCATACACGCCTAAAAATTATGGTGCAGAGTACGTCTGTCAACCATACTTTTCCTGAAGATTTTAGACATGCAGGCCAATATAATCAGATCTCAATAATGAATCAGCATTTTCAGTAGCTATAAGGTTTCTTTGTGTGATGAATAGGGGCGAGTATTGGCATGGGTGTTGTAATACGATACGCATCACAATACTTGGGTCATGATGCGATATTGCAAAGTCCCTATATATTGTGATATTTTTCCCAGCTTTGAAAATTAAATGCACAGATAAAAAAGAAAGTGCTACATAGGTTCATCAATTTGATCATTTAATTATTTTGGTATCCATGTTGTTTAGGGTTTGAGTCAGCCCACGTCTTCCACTGTGATTTGCCTTAAATACAGATAAGGGGGACTAAGGGGCTCCTCAGCCCTACCTGCCAGAGGGGCAGTGCAGTAGTAGCCCATTTCCCCCTCATTGTCAAATGTTTTATTTTTTAAAGTAGATATTATGAACTGAAAGATTGATATTATATTGGGCAGCCAAAAATCACGATATATAGCCAAAACGCCTTTTTCTCCAAACCCCTAGTGACGAGTTAAAAAAATCTAACACAAGTATTGAAAAATTGTTAAATTATTAAAATGTACCTTTTTTAATCCTATTTCTATGGCATTTCTTTATACAGATACCTGTACAGTGATGAGATTGATCTGGATGCGGACACGGTGCTGGCCACTCTGTACGCTGCCAAGAAGTACATCGTCCCAGCACTAGCCAAGGCCTGTGTCACCTTCCTGGAGACGAGCCTAGAGGCCAAGAATGCCTGTGTACTGCTCTCCCAAAGCTGCCTGTTCGAGGAGCCTGAGCTGACACAGCGCTGCTGGGAGGTTATCGATGCTCAGGCTGAGATGGCGCTGCGCTCAGATGGTTTCTGTGACATTGACCGACAGACACTGGAGCTCATCCTGCAGAGGGAAACACTCAACACAGAGGAGGTGGTTGTGTTTGAGGCAGTGATGAACTGGGCTGCGGCAGAATGCAGAAGAAGAGGTTTGGGGCCCAGCACCCACAACAAAAGAGACGTACTGGGCAGAGCGCTGTTTTTGGTCCGTATTCCCACCCTGAGTGTGGAAGAGTTTGCTAATACAGTGGCACAATCTGACATCCTGACTCTGAAAGAGACGCACAATGTCTTCCTGTGGTACACAGCATCCAAAAAGCCTGTGCTGGACTTCCCCTTGACGCCGAGGCAGGGCCTGTCCCCTCAGAGATGTCACCGCTTTCAGTCCTCTGCTTACCGCAGCAATCAGTGGCGCTACCGTGGCCGTTGTGACAGCATTCAGTTTGCAGTTGACAAGAGGATCTTCATCGCCGGTCTTGGAATGTACGGGTCAAGTGGTGGCAGGGCTGAATACAATGTTAAGATTGAGCTCAAGAGACAAGGCGCGGTCCTGGCGCAGAGCATCTCCAAGTTTGTGTCAGACGGCTCAAGTAGCACGTTCCCCGTGTGGTTTGACCATCCAGTGCAGGTAGAGCAGGACACGTTCTACACGGTGAGCGCTGTGCTGGACGGAAACGAGCTGAGCTACTTCGGTCAGGAGGGCATGACTGAGGTGCAGTGTGGGAAGGTGACATTTCAGTTTCAGTGCTCCTCGGATAGTACTAATGGGACAGGCGTGCAGGGAGGACAGATCCCAGAGCTGGTCTTCTATGCCTAAGCTGCTCCTTACTGCTGTTGTGGCCTTTTACCCTTCAAGCTAATGTAGCATTGAACCACTTTGTTAAAGTCACACTGAATGACGAGATTATCCTAAAAGCTACAGAAATGTTCTATTTAATTTAAGGTTATTTTTATTTAAGTGCTGATTTAAGGTTATTTGCTCTGCTTCTTGTGTCAACGGGCTGCATCTGCTGTGGAGATAAAGCTCATACTGTGCCTATATAATCGAGCTCAAGTCCAAACCTGGAAAGATTAAAGACGAAGTTTGAGGCTGGATGCAATGTTGTTCCTGTAGTTAAAGCATCAATACAAATAAGTTCTAATTAAAACTACAAAAAGATAAAAAAATAAATTGGTTTCCCATTCAGAGAACTACTTCAAGCATCTTTTCTTTTTGTAAAATAGATGCCAACTTAATGTGTTCTGTCGAAAAAAGGCTCATGGCCTGATGAAATAAAAGTTGACATGCGAACATCTTTGTACAGAAAGTGAAATGAGTTGGTTAGAATTGGATGAAGTGTTAATTCAGTATTTTATTTAAGGGGTTATAAAATCATTTTTTGAAGGATATGACTGTACACAATGCACGAGGCAGCAAACATGTAGAGATGTCGTGTCTCAAACCCTGAAGCATCAACTCTTTCCTGTGCTTTTTGCCTAGTTGGGAAAGTTGAGGTTAATTCTGTGTGGCTGTTACACAGAATTAACTAGACAGAAATAGGCATTTATGGTGACCATGGTATTAAAATATCTGAAACGTGAAATGTGGACATGTCCCCACCAACTTTGGCATGGAAGGGACAGTCCCCACCAATAATTTCCGCTTTTTTTTCCCCCTTGCCGCTGATTTACTTTACTTTGTTTTTTCCCTCGCTCTGCCTCTGCTCTCAAGTCCCTCCTCTTGAAATATCATGGGATCTGCCGCTTTGGGACATAATATTATTTGGGGTCGCTATTCACTGCGTACATGGAGGAGGAGAGACAGCAGCATTCAGTGAATTTTAACCAGCAGCTACTTCAATATATGTTTCAGTAAAAGTTAGGAGACGGGTTCGTTAAAAAAATTAGAGATGCCACCGAAAAATCAGTTTCTTACACATGTAGAGCTTTTTCAGTTAAAAAATGGCAACAGAGTTTACATTTATTTAAGTTAAAAAAGCTGGGCTTCTTAAAAGACCATTACTCAGAGTTACAGAAGATTAAAATTAACACATATCTGTTTTCTTTTTGAACAAAGAATCAGACTGCAGAGCTTCTAGAGATCCTGAAAATGTTTTTCTCTTGCATCATTATATTGGTAGACAGGTTCATAAATCTGTTTTTAAGACACAATTAGGGACAGCTGCAGATTTAAAGGTGAAACAGATTTACTGGCATATGCATCATGCAATAAAATACGTCCCCACATTTACAAGAAAAAATAAGCTATACTATAATAACCTTCAACATATCTTTTTGTCTTTTGTAGCTCAATGAGACTCAGAAATATCTGTGCAGCAACCCAGAGACAGACTCACAGGACACAGACTTCAAATTAAAATAGAACAAACCTACAAGAATAAAAGCATAAATAATAAAATATAAGTCTCTTAGAATGTACATATTAAAATTGTAGATTGTTGCATTCTTTGTAAGTAGGCAAACCTGCAAAATCAGCAAGGGGTCAAATGCTTATTTCCCCCACTTTATACATCATGTTATTGGTTCTTAGTATGATTCTTTCTTTTATTACATAGTAAAAACACTTAGTAGTTATCAGGGGTTGGCTGCTGCTTCGGATGTTATCGCATTAAGAGGTCGTTTTTTGCAGTTATCAGTCCCATTGAATAGTTTCAGATTGTGCCAGTAAGCTCAGTAGGTTGTTAACACAGAGTATATACTAACCTAAGGTAGTTCTTCCTCCCCCCCCTCCACTTAAAAGCCCTCTCCACTTAGAAAAATATGCACATGCACAACCCTGTACCCGTGTCCCTACCCAATCCATCCCAGAAGCACGATCAGTTCTGAACATGCGCCATCAGGTATTTTACACATGCGCATTCAGATATACATCCGGGTCGTCCTCGATTTTTTGATAAAAAGACCTAAATTACGTTTTCCCTCCCCAAAAATAGTGAGCGTACTAAAATATAATGTGTTAAAGGTTAATAATATATTTGCTGTGAAAATAAATGCCTTAAAATCCTGTTTTATCAGCCTTTAAATCTAGTCTTTTTGAGTTTTCGTTTTAATGTTATGCTATATAGTGCGGAATCTAAAGAAAGAAACAGCTGAAATGCAGATAAACATGGTTTAATCATATTTTGCCAGACTGCTCTGAGCATGTCTGATGATGTCAGAGAAGCAGTTTAACGAAGAAAATGTAAAAAGCATCAAATTTGTCTCAGATGTGTATTAGCATTCTTTAGTTAGTTAAGGATAGAATCATGATTACATTATTTATGGACACCTGGATGTGTATCTGTTCGCGCATGCGCAGGACTGATCGGGTAGTGAAAACCCGCTCCCAAGAGGGAATGCGTGTCAGAGCATGCACAAGCTCATTTCTCCACATGCACGCTGTTCAAAAGTTGCCTGAACGTCCGCCTTAACCCCTTAACCACTAGTGGGGACTATATAGTGGACCCTATAGCGAACTCAGTTAACCGACTATTCAGACAGATGATCACTGCTTTTTGCTCCCCGTCGGTCATGTAACACCTCCTCCTTCACTGCGTGGTGTCTGCGCCATCTTTGTTATTAGATGCCACTGTCGGGTCACATCGGTCCACTGTGACAGGAAATCTAATAATGCTTTGGGAGGAGAGCTCTCCGCACAAAGCATTCCGGGATATATCTGCCTCTTCTGAGACCTTTCTTTTTTTCCTCATACTCTTAGATCCATAGACACTTTTTCTTACGACGCTCGGGCATTTTCCAAGAACTACAGGGAGAAAGGTCTTCAATGATTGACTGAAACCCTAGCTCACCATATATATGCACCTGTGTGCATACTCAGAAAAAGACAGCTAACGGGACGAGCAGGTAGGACGGCCTTATGTAAACATATCCCTAGAATGATTGACACTTAGGAGGACCACTTATTTAGATGATCCACCTGGAAATAAAAGATAGTCCTCCATACCTTTAAAGTAATTTCAGTAGTTCTTCATGTACGTAAAAACAAATAAATAAAAATAAAATGATCTGCATGACAGAAAAAATAACTAAACCAAAAAAGAATAATAAAAAATCTCATATGCTGTCAACTGAGTTGTATAATCCTCTCCCTATATATATTGGGCTAGAAACAAGCCCACCCAACATCTGGACGAGAAACTCTGGTAGATTTGTATATTTTCGTCAAAAAACAGCTGTATGTCATTTTTTTGCACACTTAACATTTCTATAAGGAAAACAGAGAGAAAAAACAAATATCTTTCCCTCCAGATAACATTTTAGTAGCACTGAACAACACTGTTTCAGAGAAGGAGAAAGTAGAAAATAAGGTAAAAATCAATACCTATAGCTGGAGCATTGATGCAAAGCTCTCTGGACAGCAGGAGAAAGGTTTTTCCCAGCACCCAGACATTCACCTGTAAACAGAGACATTAAAAAGTTTTGATACCTGTTAGAGGAATGTGAACTTCCTTCTGCCAGATCCGTCTACCTGTCACAGAAGGTTGTACAAAACCAAGTCTAATAATTATTATAATTGGCTTTCAAAACACTCAAGGTCACTTTACAAAATTAAAATAAAATCCAATAAAATTCAAATCTTGTATTCTAGCCCTAAATAACCTCCAACTTCTCTCTCAATCTGCAGGATAATGATCCCTAGAATCTCAAAATAGAATGGGAGGCAGATCTTTTCGCCATCAGGCTCCTCTCCTATGGAACCAACTGCCAGTTTCAGTCCGTGAGGCAGACACCCTGTACTCTTTTAAGGCATTGTTTAAAACTTTCATTTTTTTAATAAAGCTTATAGTTAGAGTGGTTCATGTTATGCTGAGATATCTCTATTATTATGCTGCTATAGGCTTACACTGCTGGAGGACATAGAGACAATTTTTCATCATTTCGCCTCATTCCATCACTGCTCTTTAGTTCTGAATTATGTAATAGTTCAACTCCTGACTTTATGTTCTTATTTTTCTCATAGCAGCTACATCTGGCCCAGTAATGTTTAGCCATAACCCCATCCTGACGTGAGGCATATATAGGCTCAGCTTTTCTGTAACTGTACTATATGTACTCTTTCACCCCTCATGGTGCGTTCACACCAAATGCGTTTTCAGCCTCAAAAGCGTTTTAACACCGACATTTTGGACCCTGGTTCAAACTGTGGTCAAGTTGCTTTGACTCTTCAACGCTCTGCTTTCTGGTTGTTTATCGGCTGTGTTCTGTAGCTGCAAGCTAGAAAGCAGCTTGGCTTTATTTATTTCATGAGTTGGCAAAATACTTTTGACACGTTTTTAGTGAGAAAGACAACCTCCAAACATCATCTGTTCATCAGGATTATGATCCCAATAAAATATGTAGTTCTATCTAAGAGTGCCAGACCTCCAGCGTACCGCCGGTCAGCAGAGCTGGAAATCCCCGCTGGAAGCTCTCTGCAGCTGCCAGCTTGTTTGGGATTTTTCACTGCCTTTGGTAGTGGCTGGAGATGAAAATGAAGAATTTCTAGTTTTTTTATAAAAACTACAAGTTCCAGAATATACAGCTGAATATTTTTCATCAGCAGGTTTAACATTTTTAGTTAATTTGGGTATTTATAAACTGTTTCGCCATGGTTCATGAAAAATGTTTTAGTGCAGTAATAATGACCAGAGCTCTCCCTCTTTTCCTTGTACATAATACATTCTTTCAGCTTTTTTTTTTAAACCTTTGTAGTTTAACCCCTTTACATTGATTTATTTTTTATATGCAGACAGCTCTGCAGAAACAATAACAGCTTGCATGTAGTGTCTGTCTCCCCCCCAAAAAACTCAGCTTTTTTGATTGTTTTCTGAACTCCAGCATAGAACGGTCTGACGCTCAAATGCCAGAACATTGGAACTTTGGTTTTGGTCAAAGTGCCTTGTTAATGCATGCATGCTCGGTGTGAGAGATTGCTGTAGAGTCAAAGACACAATGATAGCAAATGTCCACTGTTGCCACATGCACATCCAGGAGGAGAGAGTGCTGTAAAGGCAATGGTTGTATGTTATCAGCTGTTTCCTTAGAAAACTTTTGACTAATCCCACTGCATGATGTGATTGAAACATCTCTGTGTATGGCCTTGAGAAAGCATGTGTTCTGAATTAGTGCTGTATAAACAAATTGAACTGAATTATAAATGACACAGTGCCATCAGAAGGAGAAAATGTTTTTTAACAGGAGGGTTTCAAGTCTGGATTTAAACAGGCATAGGTGTCAGTGTTCGGGATATCTAGCAGTCTAGAGTTCTACATTGCAAAAACGATCTAAAATTAGGTTTAAAAAAAAATCTTCATTGCATTTAGCCTCAATTTGAGCAGGTAAATAAGATTATTTGCCAATGGAATGAGTATTTTACTCTTGAAATAAGATAATTATATAATATGCACTTGAACTAAGATGATGCAGTTGTTTTCTTTTATTTTAAATGCCAATTGTCTTGATCCATTGGCAAAGTGTCTCACTTTTCTCTCCAATTCAAGAAAAAAAACTGACTTATTTTAAGAAAAAATTACTAATTGAGATTTCTTTTTTTGCAGTGTAGAGCTTAGAAACAGAGCAGGAGAAAGCTCTGCCTCCCCTAGAGATGAGAAAAAGGGGTAATGGTGGGCTCCATCAGCTATACTTAACAAATATTTTAAACTTTTTTTAAAAACTATTTGAACTCAAAACATTTTGAAACCGACAATTAAACAGAAGCCCACACTGTTTTAAAGCAATCTCTTCCAACCAAGCAAATGTATTCATAACATTAAGGAAAATTTGAAACTTTTTCCACTATAAATAGTATTTGAAACTTTCCACAGCAAAATCTGACAAGCATCATAACATAGGAGATTGTGAGTGGAGACGGGTTAAAATGGTCTACATTGGAACCTCCCATCACAGATGTTCCATTGTGTTTTAGGCTGCTGCCCGACCAGAAGGCTCTGCAGAAAATTCAACCCCCAACCCACCCACTTTTTATCTTAAGGGGCATTCTGATAGATGCTGTTGAATAGCAAAGGCATGGAACCGCACAAGTGTTACTTCCAGTATTGAACCCAAAATTAAGACTTGGGTTGGGGGTGTTGGCTAAAGCAGAAGGCAGCAAACGCTAGAGAGTCAGGTCATGACCTTAAGTAAAAGCTCTTCCATTCCTGGAAATACACCCTGCCCAGAGCTGAAGGAGGGCCAGGCACCCGAGAGGACTTAGCTGGGATGGACCCCCCCTCCCCAGTTAGGAATCTACACTTAAACTAAAAATATGGAAGAGAAAGCAGAACAAGAGAGAAGTTGAAATAACTAACTATAGAGTAGAAATCCAAAAAAATATAAGGTTCATTTTTCTTGTCTAACTTTTTTTGGCCTTTCCTCAAGTGAACAAACAGACTAGTTAATTTATAGAAATATTCACATTTGCCCTTTAAAAAACTGATGATTTATGTTATCGTCAGTAAACCCTGGTAGGACAAGTTATGTGCAGTTTGTTCTTGTGCTTTCATAAAGCAAATCGTACCAGTGGACTTCTAAAATACAAAGATGACTGGGTCTGGGTGTTTTTTTGTTTTGTTTTTTTTTTAAATCGATGAAAGCTGTTTAAATAGAACAGGTAAAACCGCAAATTTAAAGCACACAACAAACAGCAAAACCACGGATTTAAAAAGTGAAATACGTTTGATGCGACTGAAAGTGAGCGATCATGCCCACACAGCCTTCTGCAGCTAGCATAGGTACATATTGCCATTTTAATTCTCTCCCTGGAGACACTTGTTGTGGTTCTTCTTAGCAGCACAAGTGAAGAAGCTAATCGTATGTGACCCAACCTTGTGAACCGTGTCCACATTAGTGGGCATCTTCAAAAAGACTGAGAGCTGTCCGAGTGCTGGGGGAAGGTTGTTCTGGCATTAGCTCCTTTTCTTTTACTGGGGGATTGGGCCATTCAGGGGAGGCAGCACAGCAGAGGTAGCAGCTGGTTGGTGGTTTATACAATAGAAGTGTGACCACTCAGCTCATCTCTGACCTCAGGTTTTGTTAAAAAAGAGGTCCTGCAGTGACTTTTAGCCATTATTCTGCAGCAGCATATGTGATCATCTAAACATTAACAAGCAGATTCTAAACTCAGCATACTCTGCCCTATTCCTGGTATCTAGTAAAATCTCCCTTTTGGACAATGTGCATGCAACTCAACCCTAGGTGAGAGATAGACTTTGATGGGCAAGAGTGGAGGATAAAACAAAAAATGGCATTGTGGCACACGCTTCAACTCCAGAAAATACCACCACCTCCTCCTTAGGCTGAGTCTGGATGAGAGTCGCTTTCAGCAGTACTTCCAACTATCCCTGACCTGGCTCAGCATCCCGCTTTCCTGCATTGGGGGACGAATCACCTGAACAACAGAGGGTTAGGTGAGGCGGCATTCTGGTGCTCAGAGAGGAGCAGCATGGAATCAGTGCAAGAACACTAGCAGAGAAAAGAACATAACAGAGGACAGACTGCCTAACGTCTTGCACTAGGTAACTACAGCGGGAGATCAGGAGATCCCTCAGAGGAATCAGCGCTCTAATAGACAGATCATTGGCCAAGTAAGCCAAAATTGTGCAGTTTGCCTTGCTTAAATCGCCATCATTGCCTCGCCCAGCTTAAATTCACTCCAGATCCACCCTCTACATAGAGATAACATGGGAATCCTTCGCTCATACTGCGAAAATCGCATTCAGTATGAACACAACTTCAAAGAACATATGCTACTATTTTATGACATGTGCCCAGTTTGGTTGTTGAGCAGGCTTTTAGCTCACATCTCACGAATCGCAAGAGTTGCATCCTATGGGTCATATATGCCGTGACACAGCACAGACAATTAGAAGGAACATTATTTTGATGATCCACCCGGAAAAAGAACATCCTCTGCTCCACTATACCTTTAAGCAAATGTCCACACATGTGGGGACATTTTCTCAAATGAAGAACACACCTCAAAAAAAAGACTCAGTGGAGGTTGATATCAGCTGATATCTGAAAGGCATTTCTGATGCAGGCCAGTCATTTACATAAAGAAAGAATTATCAAGTGGCTTGGGTGTGGATCCACTGGCCCACAGCTGCCCAAACATCCAAGCCTGGCCACAAAAAAAAAAATAAAAAATCTACCACCAGTCTCCAAATACCAGGGTGTGCAGTCTGGGGGAGGGGTAGCCAGCTACTGCAGGACAGCTGGGAGCATAAAATAAAAGCCCCTGACCAGCTGTGACTCAAAGCAATGTTTCATTATGACCACACCACACCACCCACTCACTGCAATTCAGCTGCCATAAAACATGTAGACTAATGGGGGATTCTATATTTATCACGCAGAGGACTCTGGTTTAATTATACAGAACAGATGTGAGGCCAAGGGGTGAGAAAAATCTGCTTTTATATAAGCTATATTTAGGGATCAGGAGCAGCTTTGATTTAGTTTCTGAGCCATGGTTGGCCTTCAAAGTAAAAGGGGGCAACAGGTTTTAAAATGCAATTCATTAATAGAATGGATTGTTATAGAGTATATGTGCAGCATTATCAGTTTAAAAATAGTTTAGACTGAAAGAAAAAAGTTTGACATTTTAACCTCAGTAAGAAAATGTCCCACACAGCATTCAGTGTCACCAAAAATATTTTCAGATTAAAAAATGATTTTTAAAGCTAACTTCATCTCCTGATCTTAGACTGTACACAATTAACTATAGCCAATTACTGAGCCTAGCTCAGTATTAACAGTCACGACCAGTTCTTCTAAATAAATGCGTCTGTCAAAGTTGGCAAAAAGATCTCCAAATGAAAATCATGTCCCCGTCTATAGCAAGGGCCATTTTGCATAAACCAAGACTCTTATGAAGTTTATTTGGCTCTCTGCCAAATTAATTACAATGAAAACATTTTAACAGAACCTGCCAGTTCAATCATCATGAGGAGACAGAAGAATATATTTCTTCTCTTCAGCAAAATTCTTTCAGGAAGTGCTTACCTAAAAAGCTTAGGATCACCAGGGATATGCAGGATGACAACAAGCTGAAGCACAACAGCAGGTTCACAAATAAATGGTAATGAAGGCCTAACCAAAGCCCAGTCCTGTTCCGCGATGCTGTGGCATGCCCGGATATGCCAGTTATAGTCGTGCTTTGGTGGTGCCTGAGCAAGAACTGCAGATATTTATAGTTAAGCCATAAGATGGTCCAATATTTTGCAAAAAAACAGGTGACAGTGCACCACAAAACCAGTGGAGAGAAGAAACTCTTCACACACACACCAAAAATGGATGTTACCAATCTGAAACATTATACCTCAACTTAATCATGCTTCTTACAAAGTTTTAGACTCAGTCAAACCACGAACAGGGAACCATATTGACAGCTGTGTAAAAATCAAAAGTCTGTAAAACTTCAGATACTAAATAAAGCGTGTAATCTAACTTTATAAGTCACATTGTCTATTCTCTCTCACCATTTTTTTCCCCTCCAAGTCTTCATTTCGTTCTCAAAGTAATGATTTATATTTGTGAAAACTGTCTAATTCATAAAGAATGGAGCAGGAAGTCCACACAGTTACAGACCAATAGTTCTAAGGCTGAGGACACAGCAACGGCGTCATGGCAAGAAGAAACAGTATACTCGCACAGAGTTCAATCTGTTGGGTATAAACCAGGCATAAAAGAAACCAGTTTCTTTTGAAAAGTGTCCAATACAGCTAAATTACAATTAGCTTCAGTTCTATTTGCCAAGTTTGTGAGCACAAACTCTTTGGACATCATCCCTGCAAAAAAAAAAAAAAGCTGGGATCTGTCGAACCAAAACCATGATCAAAACCATTCGGGTTTGGACTAAAGAGGACAGGAACACTGAACACACAGACTGGGGAGTGTTCAAAGGGTGCAGCTCTGGAGGAATACACAACGTCTGTTATTCTATATATTCACTTTTGCAGTAGTGCAGTTCTGAGAGGTGGATCATCCAGGATTAGAAAGTAAGAATCCTGTGCAGAGAATAGTTCTATTTACATTTCCACAACACAACCTAGGTGCAAATCACCTGGCTAAGTGATAAAGATGAAGAAAAACTGAAAGAGGGTATCTGGCCTTTAGTTCTTCCATATACGCTGGCACTAAAGCTCCACCACCTTGCCTTATCTGCACTCATTTGCTACTGGAACAGTGTTCTTGTTGCCAACGGGCCCACGTGGTGAGGAAGGGACAATTATTACCTGCCTTAACTCATATTTGTAGTCACAGAGGACTACAGGGGAACTAAACAAGCTCCTCAGTAGATACATAGAGAGAAGTTGGAGTGTGTGAACAGTATCAGGTTCCTTGGCATTCAGAGGTCCTCCAACCTCTCCTGGACTGAGAGCACCTTCAACCTGTAGAATAAGGGCCAACAGCAGCTCTTTTCCTCTGAGAACTGAATTGGACTGGACACTACTCACCTCCTTGCAAGCTTTTACTAAAAACATCCTGTGTAGACAAAATGACAAAGTGTGTCTAGTCTAAGTAAGCATGATTGTGCGTCAAGGCTGAAAAATACTCGCATGTTGGGTTTTCTTGCTGGTTTTGCAAACCTTTTTACTCAGACACCCCACATTGACTGAATTACAGGCTCTGACCAGGAGATGATGCTTCTCTTTGGATCTTAATGTCCACAATTCTTGACAGAAAGAATATTTTAGTACAAATATTGATGTTTAAAAAGGAATTTTGGGGACCAGCCAAGGGCGAATCAAGGAAAGTGGGGAAATTTTTAATGGCTACAACTGGCTCCCTTGGGGAGCAGTGGGCTGCCATTGTACAGTGCCTGGGAAGTAGTGTGGGGTTAAAGGTCTTGCTCAGAAACCATGAGTGGAGGATGTGGGGATCGAACCAGATACTTGCAACCTTCTCAGAGCACAGGCGCACTGCTCTAACCCACTAGGCCAGCACTCCCCAACGGGCAGTTATTTCAGACTTTATGTTGTATGTGATGGAAGTCCAATAACCTCACCCCTGTTTGCTGTTTTCAGTCAATTAATGAACAGTAACAACACTGCATTTAAACACACTGTTCCACTGGAAACTTCTGCACCATTTGATGTGGGTAAAGACAATCTTGTTCATACTCCAAAATTAGGCTGGCACACACTGTAAGGGCCAATTCAGAGGCGTGCGACTTTGCAGCGAGGCTGCACGAAAGTGGCAAAGCATACGGGCGATCACAGACTACAACACACCCTCCATCCGGTGGGTGTACCTGATGCGGACTTCCTAAATGGACTAAACAGCTTCTTAGGAAGGTTTGAGGCACTAAACAGCATTTAGACAGTAAAAGCTGTTCCCCATCAGGGAGTGGAGGCACTTGACACAGCGGACACGTGGAATGACCAAGGCCCCGATAAAATACCTGGGCGGATGTTCAAGGAGTGTGCGGTCAGCTGGTTGGCGTCCTCACAGACACCTTTAACACATAGCCAAACCAAGACATAGTGCCAACATGCTTTAAGTCTGCCTCCATCATTCCGGTCCCAAAGAAGCCTCAAATCACCTTATTTAATGACAACTGATCTGTTGCACTGACTCCAATCATGACGAAGTGCTTCAAAAGGAAGGTAAAAGAACACATCTCCAGACTATCCCCAGATTTCGTCCTGTGCCAGTTTATCTACCGATGGTGCTGCTCTGAGGACGCCATCTCCTCCGTTCTTCACCTGAGCCTATCACACCTGGAGAAGAAGAATGCCCACGTGCAGATGATGTTCCTTGACTTCAGTTCAGCTTTCAACACCATCATCCCACAGCATCTGATCTGTTGCCTTGGTGAGCCAAGGACTTGTTCCACTAATTAAAAAGGTTCATAAGCCAGCTTAAATTCTTAATAAAAGTCTGAACTATTTAAATGTTTTTTAACATCATATTCCTCTCCCCAATGACCAATAGGGTAAGTCATACCACAGATGATATTGTATGGCTATATTTTTACATGCTTATTGGTTTTATAAAGCTGAACTTTGTAGGTGTACCAAACCAACAAAGTTTGGATATTTTTGGATATTTTGTGTTATACATTTTTAGTATGGATCCCAGGCATTACTTATTGTAAATTAAAGCCCTGATGAAAATGCTGAATTTTTCAAAAGACGGACAGAAAGTTGCCCAAAATCCCAGCCACCCAGGCAATGCATCATCAGTCTAACTGTTATCAAGATAATGATTGAAGAACAAAGCTGTGAGGGCAAGAGTCAGACATGGTCATTTCATCATTAAGCTGCCTGGGGGACAGTGTGATAGGCTTCCCTTAAGATTGTGTAGCACCTCCATTGTGTTTGTGTCTGGCTGGATGCTTGATATGATGTCTGTACATTGCAAGTTTATTAAAGCAGGGTTGTTGGAGTTTATTTTTTTACCACGATCCTCGGACCCACTGTACTGCACATTTAAGGTGTTCCCCTGCTTTACACACCTGACTTATATCAATTTGTGATTCACAGACTTCTGCGGCACTTAATTGCTGCTGAGGAGTAAATACAATCCTTTTAATGAGGTGTGCTGAAGCATAGCAATTCCAATTAAATAAATTTTAAATTTGTTTAAAAGAAGTTTCAGACTGATTGCCAGCTGTCGCAATATTGAGTGGCGAGTCTGGTGAGACAACAGATCTATCAGGGAATTTAGTTCTTCCAATAAGAAAAGTCGTTTAAAGGTAGCCAGGATCTTTTTAATTTCATGGATGAATTCAGAAATATAAGTATAGTTATTGTTTATTTAATTGAACAATCTTTTTCCAATATAAATCTTGTGATTTTAACCAAATGACAGAAATATCAAAAACTGATAGGAAGGTAAATAATTTGTGTTTATAACATACCTGAACAATGTCACTGAGATCCAGCAGCATGTCTCAGAAAAAAAAGTCAAGGAAAACAAAGTGAAACATAGAAGAGAAGAACTGATGTGCCATTTTAAACATTCATATTTCTTTTACAAATATTTTAGGTAATTTTCAGATGCATAACTTTCATTTGTTGTATATATGCTGTGCTCCCAACATGCTAAAATTCTTCATGTTCAGGATATAAACGATAATTGTTATATAACAAAGATGTAACCACAATAAAAAAAAAATAAAAAGGTTAGAAAATATAAAAGGTGGTATTGGAGCAGGGTCTTATACCTTCCCTAATAAGGTCTATCATCCTCAAGGAAAAGCCCATATATGATAGGAAAAAAATATTCCCAGGTCCCAAATAGAGGCGTTTCAAACTTGTGGAACAAGGAGTATTAAGCTTCCCTAGATTAAGAGCTTTATGTATGGAATACTTCCTGCACATCTTCCATGCTAAATTAATGATAAATTAGTGCCTTATCCTTTTACACTCAACGAGAACTTTCCAAATATGTGTAACAAGAACAAGTTTGACAAAATAAGGGTTCAACCAAGTGTATTTCTTTTCCCTAGGGTCTCTGTCTTGTAAAACCCAATTTGAGCTTTTACCCATATTATAACACTACATTAAAAATTATGCAAAAAGTGGTATTTTTTTATTTTTTTTTTCATGCATGTAATTTAACTGCATCCTCTGAGCATGAGCCAGTCCCTTTACTTTAAAATTAGTTCAAAAAGAAATGCAGCCGCCTTTTCCCTTGTCTCCCTACAAGAACCCACTACTTTGACTGTGCTGCACCTGCCCAGTAAACAAACGAACACATTCTCCCATCAGCAAGTGGTGATATGAAGCACAACTCGATCATTTCTGCTCAAATTTGAGACGAAGTGGCTTTTTTTTAGCAGCTACTCTGCACAGTGACAGCAACTGTTACTTTGAGATGACAACTAATGAAGTGGGAGACAGCAACAGGTTTAATAATCTGAGCTAAAAATGTTACTTTAAATACACATCAGACTGTCTACACCTCAGTTAAAATGTTAAATGTCAACATTGCCAAAGACAAAAAGACAAGTAACACCTTTTTAGAAGGGTTATACTTAAGCAATTTTTCTAATTATTTGAAAATAATTGTGTTCTTTTTAATTGGATTTAAATGAACCAAAAGGAAAATTTCCAGTGACTGGAGCAGATCAAAGATTTAAAACTTCAGCTTGAAAAAAAAAAAAAAAACAGCAATTTAGCATAAACCCCTCTGCCTTTGCATGCTAGTAGGAGGGCTGTGCTTTGGACTCATATCTGCAACTAGAAGACCTGGGTTCTCTAGTTGCAAACATTAAATTGGACAGACATCTTTTTGTAAACCCGGAAATTTACAGGTAAAATATGGCAATTTCTTTGAAATAACCTAAAGACCAACTCAAAAAAAATTGAGAAAGGTTGTGATCAGACCATATAGGACCTTAGAGTGTAATTAAATGACCCCAAAATATTGTTTGAAGATGAATATAGGGAACAGCTTCACAAAGTTACTAAACTTCGTTCTATCTGCAATAATATCTGATTGCTTTGTACAAGCCTTAAAGCTTTAAATATTTTATGAATATATAATGAATCTAATTGTGTTTTGGAGTAATATTTTTTGCCATGAGCCTCTGGACATCTCATCTCATGAGGGCTCATCTGGCTCAGACATTTGGTTGCCACGGTTACATTGTCTCGGTGCACCTGTCTCCAGGGTTTCAGGCTAGATTAACGAGGCTCCTCTTAACAGGGCCTCACAAAAGAGGTGGCAGCAGTGCAGATGAAACAGAAAAGATAATCCTGACAGATGCCATCTGGAGATCGACAAGTTGTAGGGAAAACAAAAAAGAAAGAAGATCCTTTAGTCTTTGTCTATTGGACAAAAAAAAAAAAAAAAAAAAACAGTGGCTGGAATTTAAGACAATATATTGGGCGGTGAATTTACAGATGTTTTTCCATGGCGTCAACCTGTCCAATAATAGATTTGGATTTTTTCTTTCGGCAATCAAAATGGAAAAAAAGCAATCCTTCAAAATAAGTATTTAATGACCATTAAAAAAGACAATAAAGGGTTCACCAACCAAAGACGATTCTATTATTATAAAGCAATGCATTCCAGGTTTGAAGAGTATGAGTGTTGCAGTTTCTGAGCTAAACCAGCTGGGATGCGATCAAAAAAAAAAAATGCATTAAAATCGTCATTTACTGACCTTTTAAAATATCATATAATACGTACACACAAAAAACAGAGGTCAAATCCTACAAATCCTGTGAAAACACTGAACTGCTGCAAAGAGTTAAGGATAAGCAGCAAAGAATAGCTTCACTAAAGCCTCTTTTCCACTTAAAATAGCATTTTAACGCATATTTTTCAAACATGGGTCAACCTCCTAACAATCGGCATTTGGTTCCCTTCCCACTGGCAAAAAAAGCTGGGTCTAACTCCAAGCTGGCAAGGTGAATGGCCTCCGTCCCCCTGCCGCTGCATGTTTGGTAATGCCATCATCGCGCAGGGTAAGCGTTGATGATGTCCCCAGGGTGTAGTCAGTGTGCTTTATAGTTTCGCTCCATTATCTGTACCAATCCCTCTTACTAGCGCCACGCCATGTTTATCGAATGGAAACAGAGTTCTTTCGGCTTGCACACAGCTCACAGTGAAGGCAATAGAAGGCATTTCTGCGAGCCCCGCAGGTAACTCACCACTCCGCATTTCAGATGCAGTGTTTACACCCAGGACCGCATCATCAAATAGGAGGAGCTTCAGCTGCGTGAAGCTGAAACCCCAGTGACAAAGAAAAACAGCATCTCCATAGTGTGACTGCTTTATAGCATTTAAAGCACTTTGCTTGAGCCCAAATAACTTTCACTGCAGTGAGAAAATTTAAATAATTTTTACGCTGAGGTTTTGAAAAATGAAGTCATATGAAACATTTATTTTGTCCATCCAATTCATCCATTTTCTTCCACCTATCTGGTGCCGGGTCACTGAGGCAGCAGTCTAAGCAAAAATGCCCAGACTTCCCGGGCCACACACACTCCCTCCAGCTGCTCTGGGGGGACCCTGTGGCGACACCAGGCCAGCTCAGAGACACCCCTTCAGAATGTCCTGGGCCTTCCACCAGGCCTCCTCCCAATGGGACATGCCTGGAACACCTCCTGAGGGAGGCAACCAGGAGGCATCTGAAACAGTTGCCCGAGCCACCTCAGTGGGCTCCTTTGGACGTGGAGGAGCAACGACTCTACTCCGAGCTCCTCCCGGGTAACTGAGCTCCTCACTCAATCTCGCAGGTGTAGTGACCAATAGCACTGTAATCAGTGAAAAATAATCATTTTCTAAACAAAGTTGCATAATATATTTAGTGAAAACCTAGGTTTGGATAACAGCTGACTGACTGAACAAGACTCCTACCTAAAGTCTGGAGCACTTGTACAATTAGTTTGTACCCCAAAGAATATTAGACATAGGAGAAAAGTAGTGAATGCAGCATTCCCCCCCACCCCCCCACCCCCCCCACCCCCCACCCTCCCCCACCCCTGAATCACTCGTACTAATGATTCAAGAACCAATTTGTTCCTACGAAGACTTCTTGCATGCGACCCATTAATTATAATGGCCGGGCATCTGCTGCTGGTTACAGAACAAACTCCTGCATCCTGCGCCACAGTCGCCCCATTACTGATCTACTACTTTCTGGTGGCTTTGTTAGACTTCCTGCATTTATAAAATGATTGAAAACATACAGGTGCATTGCCGCTGCAGAACTATCCCGGTGGGATCAACCTTGAAATGAACGTTTGGATTGCAAAATGTCCATTCTCTCCACTAAGCCCTTGTCATCCCAAAAATGACAGCCACCTATATAGAAAAGACTGTTCCTCAGACTGCTCTCATTAAATTTCAGCTGTATCAAGTGTTTTAGCGGGAAGAGCTGCAGAACATAAATGCTCCAGAAAGTGTTGGGGGGTTTTATTTGGCTGTTTGTAGTCATTAAATCTGATTCCAGGTGAGACCCATGCCTCCTTCCCCTTTGTCCTGATAATCTCTATGGCAACGTTACCCGGCTTTGAAAAAAAAGCAAGATATTGCAGCTATTTTTACCTGAAGCACTACCCCCCCAAACATGCATGGACAGATAGGCTTGTGGAAACATACCCATACAAACACACCACCACAAACAGAAGCTGAGACAACAGTGCAGCAGGAAAGGCATAAAACAGCATGTCTGCCTCCCTTTCATTAGACGGGGAAAAAAACTGTGCTTTGCAGTCATCCTCACAGGCAAGGGATGTTAGGAGTAAAAATAAACAGAAGTGAAGCAGGTCCAATTCACTAAAAGATTTGCTTTAAAAAAAATAGAGTCCAAAAATATCAGGAGCTTGAAGGAGCTTGAGTGATAACCATGACCAACATCATAGATCCATCAAACTGTAAAACAATCTGTCTGTCATCAAAAAGCCAGGCTGCATATTCTCATTAAAATCACATCAAACTAAAGTAAGAGTCTGATAACCAATGAGCAGATATACACTGCGCAGCTCCTAAAGATGCACTCAAAGATCTCATTCCAAAAAAGTAAAAAAAAAAAAAAAAAAAACACAATCCACAGGACTTTTTTTCCAAGTTTGAGGAACGTTTTGCTTCTTTTTCAATTCAAAATTTCAGAAATGGCGTCGAGTTTGAGACTTTATACCAGGCATCCCGAAAGTCGGTCCTTGAGAGCTGCTGTCCTGCAGGTTTTAGAGGTCTCCCTGCTTTGGCACAGCTGATTATGATGATTGGATTGAAGTGAAGCAGCAGCCTGTTAATCAGCTTTCAATTAAAATTAGCTGTGTTGGAGCAGGGAAACTTTGAGGACCGACTTTGGGGATGCCTGCTTTATACAGTAGCCAAAAAAATCCTAGTTTGTATAAAGCCTCGAACATTTAGAATTGAAAACGCTTCCTGGATGGGAAGCAAAACATGTTCAAACTTGGAAACAAAGGCCAGTGGATTATTTTTTTTAACTTTTTTGGAAATGACTTTGACCTGGATGACCGAGAATCTTCACCAGCATCCAAGATCTCTGTTTGACCTACAGAGATATTTGATCAGTTAGTCACAAACTAAACACGTGAAGTTGTCCCTGCTCGCTGTACTGAACACAAACAGATATTACTGTGGGCAAAAAGAGCACTTTTTAAATCGAGGTGATGATAAATACAGGACATTAGCTCAATGAAACCAATTATCTTCCATCAATTAAAAAAATTTTTTTTTTTTTGGTATGTTTTTTATAAGAACCATTTAGGTGAAAGTTTCTTTGCTTTTACAGCAATAGTCTGATGTTTAGTTAATATTAATCCTCCTAATTCTTGCATACATTACTGTATGCAGCTTGTAATTTCTCCTTCCCCAACTTCCTTACCCTGAGATGGAAGGAAATGCAATGCTGCAGCCATTAAACATCAACTACAACCTTATATGCTAATTGTTACGCAGAATATACTCGCCTAACCCACTTGAATTAAAGAGATAACAAAAAAAGAGCCAGAGATCATAGTAGAAAGGATACGGGGGGTTCCCTCTGTGCGGCAGACCAGGTAGATACAGGCAGCAATGACATGGATGGCCTTGCGACCACGGGTCAAGCTTTTATTGAGGGCAATCTTGTAGAAGTTGAAGGCCGTGTCCAAGCAGTGCTGGTTCATCTGTAGCTGGTGACCGAGGGTGTAAATGTGGTGTTTTGCTGAAACAACAAAAGAACAGACTCATCACTCAGGAAGTACTTCAGATCAGATCCACAATACTGAGAAAGGGCTGAATAATTTCACTATAAGGTTGCAAATACTTTCCCTTTTTTTTTCAAAATAAGAGCGTTCACAATCAGTTGGTGATGATTTATATTTCAACTGCCAATGTAATATTTATCTAGTTGAACAGTCTCACAATAGCAGATTCTCACATCAGAGAGATTGTTCAAAATGCTACCAGTCTGAGTGATGGAAGCACAGAGGAGATAAAGTGTAATAAAGAAACATCACAGCTAGTGCAATATTTATTTACTAGTATCCTGATTGCAAGATTATTTTGATACTGTGCACCCATACTACAGCCAGGGGTGGATTTAGGTAATTTAGGGACCTAGGCAAAATTAGGCAGGGGGGCCTTTGAATTGAGACAACACTTAAAACAGACCCATTATATAAACACAGAAATTTTAATAAAATAGACATACATTATTTGTTCTATGTTTTGTTACTCTTTTCTTGTCGCTTTTATTGTTTTCCTCTCTATGTTTTGTACTCCGCTGACTTTTCATGCTGTCTCAAAAGGAGTGAAAGAGTTTTTCCAAGCACAAAGCTCACTTAGCTGATTGCTCCTTCATGTGTTTCCAAAAAGGGAACAGAAAAAGTAAATAACAGTCCTTATTTTCACTGTAGATAAGCCATGATCTTCTCTTCTGTTCTCCATTTTTCACTTGTATGAAATAACAGCTGCATGAATCACAGGATAGAGGAGAGCAGGAGGCGGGGTTACCAATCCACTTGCTCTAGATAGCAGAGTTCGCTGCTTTTATAGGTTGTCGCCAAAATCTCCAGTAGCAGTAAAAAGTCAGATTTGGCAATAGACACCAAATGGAGCGACAAAAGCACTAAGTGGGCAACACTGCTCTTTGCATCGTGTTCAAATGTTTTGTTGCTGTCTGTTTGGACCTTTCTGAACATCTGCAGCAAATGGACTGATCCAATGTGGTTGTAATGGCATTTTAGCGAAATAATTTTTATCCCAAACATAATGTGCACAAATAAGGTATAGCTGTATTAACCATAAATGCAAACAGTTTTATGGGGTTCCCAGGAACTTGGGGGCCCCAGCAACCGTCTAGTATTGCCTAATGGTAAATCCCCCCGTGGAAATACTATAGCGATGCCACACCAGGCTTATTTATTAGTAATGTCAACTGACCACCTCTGAAACAAAGTGCTGCAAACTAAAAACTAGAGGTGGACAAATGCATAGGCGAGCAGCTGTGACGTGTGAACAACAACTAGCAACTTCCTCTTCACTTGCTGCCCATTGCAGTCGCCGCAACATTAAACTGGGGGTGCTATGAGGCATCCTGTGTTCCTAAACAAGATGCCTCTTTTTTTATGTACATAGATGCAAAGAAAAACAAAGGCATCCTCACTACTTTTAAATCTGCAAAATTGAACGATAAGATGGAAGATGGAATGGTCTGTTCTACTATTGAATTAACACAAAAACATTAAATTCATAATGAATTCACCAGTGACATCTGTTGAAGTATCAATAATAAATATTAATTAGCAGACCCAAATTATTTTTACTCATATTTGTTCTTGTATCGAGTATCCTAGATACTCCTAGATGAATCCTACAAATCATTCATTGAATATGAAAGCATAAATATGACCAATTAAGGACGTGTATGTATAATGGAAAGCTCTCTGTATGGTTGCACCAGATGACTTTCAGTATGCTGATAGCCCGCTGGTAGTACGGGGTGGAGTGAAGCCACCGGAGGCCATATTGGTACTCCCTAGCTAGACCGGTCGCCATGTAAAAACTATGTGCGCTACAGCATCGCACAATGATGATGTCCTCATTTATCTGGGGGATTTAAGACTTTTAAAATAAATAAAAAAATCATCACTTTAACACACAACTGGGGTTTCATAGAATAAGTTGATTACTGTAACTTACAGTTAAAACTAGGCACATCTCATTGCAGAGTCATTATGAAGTCAATAAATCATGTAATCTTACATATTTTACAAATCCATCACAATAAAAATAATCTGTAAATGGAGCATAATAATACAGATGTGCCAAACGTGCCAAATTGATGATGTACATGTAATAAACATGTACTGATGACATTGTTGTGGTAATTTCATATAATTTCAAGATCACACATCAAGACTGAATTACAAGTACATGTCTGCAAATATGAAAATACTATTGCATTAACATTTTTTCCATGCATGATGCCACATACTTTTATACTGCGTCTGTGCATTAGCCTTTAAAAATGCTTGAGTTGCTTTTTTTTTTTCCTCATTAATATAATGTGCAATATATTTCAGTATCCCCGTGACCGGACCCCAGATAAGCAGAAGAAGATGGATGGATAGATAGATATTTCAGCACGTGACTTTTTCCAGATGAAAAATACGACAAATACCATAAAAACGACATCCACTTAAGAATTACTACATTGCCATTTCAAAGTAAATTACTTTCCATTTACTAAAACTTTCCATTTTCTGGCGTTAGACAGTATGTCACTGGCTAAGTCACTCAATGCCTTTGAGTCAGTGCGAGATAGCCAGACTAATGTTACGCAGACAGACTATAGGATGGGATACTTCAGCATATACCGTATTTTCACGACTATAAGGCGCACTTAAACGTCTTTTTTTTCCCTCAAAATGTGCGGTGCGCCCTATGGTGCGGTGCGCCTTATGTGTGTTGTAACTGCGACTTTTGAGACCACCTCATTGAGGAGATGATGAAAGAGTGGCTGAATGTAAGGAGACCAGGTGTTTTTTTTCCACCCCTCACCATCGCTGTTAATATGTAACTCCATGCGTGCCCATCTCACAGCTGATGTGAAAAACATGGGGAAACAAATTAACGCTGCTCGACATCGGTGTGAACCGGACCCAGCAGGTGCAGCAGAAGCAGCGAGTTTACATGCAAAGTCAATGGTTGACGCGGGTATAGGCACAGCAAAAGGTCCCGCAGCGCGTTTTGGTGCAGCACGTCGGGAGCGTTTAAGCGCTGCTGCAGCTCAGATGGAAAAATTGAAGTTTTGCTGCTGGACGCGCCGCATCAACCAATCAGAGAAGCTGATCTGGGAGCTGCCAGCGAGACAGACAGCGCTCTGATGACATATGATATTAACGCAAATGGAAAAGGCTGGATGGATGCGTGGCTGAGGCAGGTGTATGTGAGAAGACTAGGTGGTTTTTTCCACGCATCACCATCGCTGCGTGCCCATCTCACAGCCGATGTGAAAAAAAGGTGAATCAAATGAACGCTGTGCTCGCCGTTATCCCGGGGGTCTGACAAAGGAGCTTCAACCGCTCGACATCGGTGTGAAGCAGCCGTTCGAAGTAAGGCTGCGAGCGGCGTGGGAGCGATGGATGACCGACGGAGACCACAGTTTCAGGATAAGAAGGCAGCGCCGGGCAGATTACGCCACAGTTTGCGGATGGATTGTAGATGCTTGGACTAAAGTGTCTGCTGGCTCTGTTGTTCAAGCTTTCGCAAAAGCCGGCATTATTTCTGAGGAGCTGCGCTGCACGGAAAGTGACTGACAGCGAAGAAGGGGAAACTGGCATGTCGGATTTAGCGCAGCTGTTTAATTCAGAAACAGAGGATGAGGACTTTGAGGGGTTTGATTAATACTTTGTAATAAATACATGAATAAAGCACAATCATACTCAGTTTTGCTCCCGCTGTATTTTTCTCCCTGAAAACTTAATTCAACAGCATCCCCGGCGCGTCTCCTCCTCTTCATCGCGGTGGCTGGCAGGTGTTTTTTCATCTAAATAATCTAAATCTTGCAGCTATATTTGCTGTGATCAGTGGGAATAAAGTAGTTTTAATATGTTTTTAAGTGAGAAAGTCCACCTGAAAACTTAATAATTGCAGTCAGTTCATCCAGATTATCTATTTCTGTCGGAGGCGCTCAGACCCCCACATACCAGCGGTGCGCTGACAGCAGAAATCTCTTCATCAGCAGCCTGTAGGCGGGGCAGCCTGGGGTTCACCGCGGCTGCTGGCAGGTGTTTTTCATCTAAATAATTTTAGCTGCAGGCACCAGGATACCGGCAATAAAAGCGAACATATTCCGTCAGCAGGTTTCAGGATTTTAAGTTAATTTAGGAGTGACCACAGCGCTGTGTCATCTGCGATGTCTCTGTCTCACGGCCAGCTGCCAGGTTTGATTAATACTTTGTAATAAATACATGAATAAAGCACAGTCATACTCAGTTTTGCCCCCGCTGTATTTTTAAATACGCAGTAGAGGTATTTAAAGGTAGTAGAGGACTTGTACCTGTATATAAAAAACGCGCCCTATAGTCCGGTGCGCCTTATGTGTGTGTTAAATACAGAAATGGGACACATAACTGAGAGTGCGCCTTTTAGTCCAGTGCGCCTTATGGTCGTGAAAATACGGTATATGGATTTTCTTGGTAAGTACGTCCACTGACTGAAATTACATCAGAAAGTCTTCAAATGCTAGCAGCCAAATGCTACACACAGGCATTTTTATGGCGCATCTCAGTGGGAGTGGGGAGTACCAATATGGCAGCCGGTGGCTTCACTTTTTTCGGGCTATCAGCAATCCTGAGAATAAATAGAGATCAGTGGTCTCCAAGCATCACCTGCAGCCTTTATCATGAAACAGGATTACTGGCTTAGCCAGCTAACTTCAGGTTTAATTCCTGATCAATTAACATTAGCCAATAGTTCGGCTAACGTTAGCAATGCCACCCCGTTAAAGTTAACCCCAACGTCGATGTCCGCTCTGCCCCCCAATCTCCCTCGGACAAGATGCTGTCAGTGAAGAGGAAGGTGCCTCATCTTTACAGTTTATCTGATTGGTTTTGATGTGTTTTATTTTTATTTTAAGCTGGAATATGAACAAGGATGTGAAATTTACATTTACATTTTTTTATTTAATATAAAATAAATGTTTAAAATATAATGAATAATTTTTGTCTCATCTGTATTTTATATCCATGCATGCTTTCTGTGTGATCAGAAATAACAAACTGCTCCTGATCAAGTTATGTTCATTCTAAAGCAGCCACACTGTTGCGAATCAGCTGTTCAAAGAGACAGTTTACAAAAGAAACTACTGACTTTAAGAGAGAATATGTTTCATCCATGTGGATAGACTAGGAATAAGGAATAGTTCACTCACAATCCATAATCGTTTCTCACTAGTCTGTGTGCAAGCGTTTAGTAATTTCAGAATTATTACGTCACTGAGATCAAATCCCAGAAATTATATGATAAGTAAATACTGGATAAACCACAATAGAGCAGTCTTATGCGTCACTGTTTATGGGCTGCATTGAAAGAGTACAAGTATTCCCCCTCATCCAGGAACCACTACATTACTGGGAAAGGATTGGTGACAGCTTAAAAATGAGCAAGATGTGTGACTTGCTAGTTGTTCACATTACCCTCTGGAGTTAGGAGGACTTTGGAGCAGATAAAAAAAAAAAAAAGACACTAAAACATGATTTCATAAGGTTAGTTTGGACTTTTTAATTCAATAAGGTTTTGGCGACAATAAAGCCGGAAGCTGATGCCATCATTGAATCATAGTGTTTAGTCTGAGTGAAATCATATGGATTTCTGGGCTGTGGCAGAAAGCCGCAGGATAAATGGTAAAAATCTGCTCTGCTTTTGAAATGGTGAAAGTTTTCAAATGCAGCCCTAAATGTAGAGAAATGCCTCAATGTCTTTCCTACTTACATGAAACCTTATAGCATTTCTGCTTGTCTCATACTGACAGTTTGCTTCATAATCAATGATCCATTTTATTAACATTACAGCCTTCTCCTTAGAGTTTTTTAACCTGCTGATACAAAAGCACACACACCATAGGAAGAGGCACAAACAAGTTGAGGTACAAAAACAGATGGAGACCCAGCCAGCCAGGTGTGCCGTCTGTCTGCAGTTCATGACCTCATAAGGACTTAACACACAAAGCCAGATGTGTAACTTTACTGAGTTGGATGTCTGAGAATGTGAGGAGCTGGATAGTCATGTTTCTACATGCTGAGCAGATATGACATCAGAAAGTGCGCATAGCGTGTTAGACGAACAATCACAGGGAACTAAAACCACAACTTGGATTAAAACCCTCCAGCAAAATAAATTATATTAAATTCACTTCAGTTTATTTACATAGTGCCAGTTCAAAACACATTTCATCTCAAGGCACTTTAAAGTTCACCAGATCATACAGTCAAATTGATTTAAAGTCTTCTAAGGAAAACCAGTTGATTGCATCAACTCATTGACTTGAATGCAATCCCTCACACTAAACTATACAACAGAATTGCACTGATGAGTGCATCATCTCAACATCTCGATCTAAACCCCAGTTTGCTATAAAGAGAATCATTTCAGTACCAAGCTAGAAGGATTTATGCACCAAAGAATAAATCCTTAACTTTTATATGATTTTTACTCAATACAATGTGGTTTGTTCGTGTTTATAAGCCAAACATGTAATCAGCAAGAGGTAAAAACAGAGAAATCAATAAGTGAAGGCACCACGTCGTCCTGTACTGCCGACATCATGGTCACTGTGGATGCTGCTATCGAGTTAAATTGTAACCTCTGATTATTCTTAAGCCCAGGGGGTCTTGGGAGCAAATTGTGCCTGAAATATATATGTGAATTAAAGCAAGAACAACTCCCTAACTACAAATTGGAAATACAACTGTTTGTGTGTGTGACAGAAAAGCATTGGGTAATACTTTTCAGGTGGAAATACCATTTTAAATGTCATCATGTCTGATTAATAGGTGATTAAACAAAGAAATAAAATTGAAAAATAATTAGCCTTGCCAAAATGTTTTCCAAAATAAACACTGCAAAACCCCATTAAACCCCATTTGAAATTCAGGAAGAACCCTCAGAATGTATAGGTCCACATCTTGAACATAACTCAAGAAAATTTGGACGATATAAGTTGAAGCATGTTTGTTCCATAAAGGTTTAGGTCGGTAGTGTGCTAGGCAAAAATGTGATTTTGGCCCAATGCCAAATGCGCAAAAATTCATTATTTCCACACATAAAAAGGGGATCTGGTCAGACAAACATCCTGATTACCATTATTGGAGACCTTCTGCATAAGAAAAGGCCTCTGCTCCTAAGGTTTAGCTGTTGTTTCATTGAAATGCATCAATAATATCACCAAACTGAAAAGAAAATAAGAATAACAGAGCAAGCTTAAGCTTATGTAACACGTAATGTTATATCGCCTTAAATCGTCACACAATTACCTCCAACCCCTCCTTGGAAAGTTCTCAGCCTCTAGTTTCCAATGATGCCGGCCATTAGGGGGTGTGGCTAAAGATGAATACCTGCTGTTGCATTACTCCCGCAGGGCCACACATGTCAGGTAGAATTTTGAACAAGAACAGCAACGGATGAGATTTTTTTTAAATCAAACCACCTGAGTTCCCCCCCGCCTACAAAAGGAGCTAAAAGCTATTCCTTCTTCTATGTTTTTTGATCTTAATGAGACTTTTTGTTCAGGCAGGCTTTCAGACAGGACATAGTGTTTGCTGCTCGCCGCTTTCTATTAACTTCAAGTCTGTGCGCCTCTGTTGAGTTCAGCCAACTGAACTGATCACGGCGTGCACAAGAGCCCTCTTGCTTTTGCTGCCTGCATGGTGCATGCCTTTGAAAATAACACATTTTACAGTGCAGTCTGAAAACCCTTTAAGCAGAAATGTCAAACTCAAGTCCTCCAGGGCCGTATTCTGCAGCTTTAAGTAATCTGTCTGGTTCAACACATCTATCAAATGGCTTGATAACCTCAGCTACAGTAGTTACTACTATGATGAGACACAGGCCGTTTCTCAATTCACAAGAATGCGAATACGGACTTGTGTCCTCGCCAAGTATGTTCTTGAGAAGAATACAGGAAAGTATGAACTAGGGAAGAACGGGAGCAGGCAGGATATATATGGGTCAATTGGAACAGAAGCAAACTGGTGACGACGTTGCACGCTCTGCTCGTCTGGAGCTGCATTTCACCTCCTGTTATTAATAGTCTCCAGATCAGGGGTAACCAATTAAAAATCAGCGGGGTCAGATAAAAGAAAATCAACCAGTAAAGGTCCGGATACATTTTTAATTATGATCTGTTACTTTAAACAGAATTTAACACTGAAATAATAAGCAGGTTTAAATGTATCCATGTTAGTCCAAGTAGAGAACAACAATCTTTCAGTTTGATATATACACAATTTCCTGATTCACATATTTTATAAAACACCTTTTTTCCCCCACTTTCTTATGGCTTAATGAGAGCAGGGGGCTTTTGGCTGACCTGCAAGGCTTTGATCCTGGGTCTAAATGGAAACAAAGTCATTCTCAAGAACATATCATGGTGGTCATTCGTGAGCCTGGATCCAGATTTATTTTTGATTATGTTAATGGTGGGAAATCCTGCTTTACAGCAGCAGATTGAGCCAAACATACTCAAAATGTGCAGGGTCATCTTTAAGCACACCATTTCACTTTTCTTTCACCAGTTCACTGCAGTTCTTCTAGCAGTCCACACTTTCTCTGCTCTTTTTCTCATGGTCTTCTCCTTCTTCCCCATTGCCCGGCTTGCCACAGGTTTTCCTGCTGTGTCTAAAAGTAGCAGCAGCAGCAACCTAAACTGGCAGCTCATTGGCTAATTTGTATCACGTGCAGCCTGGTGCAGGACGCTACCAATGGCTTTACCATATTAACAGGAGAAGCAGTGCAAGTGACTTTTAGACACTGTCGAATAAGATGCGGTAATTTATAAATGTTTTAAATCAGGTTGGGTCCAAGTTAACCAGCAGGTGGGTCCGGATCCGGACCGCGGTCCGCTAATCAGTGACCTCTGCTCTAGATAATAATAAATTCTTACTTTTTCCATTTAGTGGGGGAATAATACGCAATAAAATCAGTAAATGGACCATATTATAGCCAGTTTCACACTGCACTATTTTGCATTGATCCGTTGCTGCTTGTTATGACGCGCCTGGCGGCTAACGTACCTGTCGATCGCGTGTAAACGTGATTCAAACGATCCTCTTGCAGTACATAAGTTGTTCCAGCCAGATGAACCATTTTGTGCATAAAAAATCATTTATTCCACAATGCACGGCCACAGGGATAACAACGACTCCGCCACAGCGGTCAAAAACTTGTATGCCCTTCCGGATTCAACACCTGTCAATTACCTGTCATCTCTTCATTTATATACTGGAGCCGACAGCCCCATCTAGTGATCACAAACAAAACAAACAAAAAAATAAATAAATAAAAAGAAACAAAAAATACACATATTTGGCTCCAATACACCGGCCCCTAATTGGCATAATAAACAAATATGCCAATTCTCAAACAATAATAATACAGGAGGCAATATGTGATACAAATGCAACATTCATTTAGACACCATACACCATGCAAAGTTTGGAAATTGGTCTCTCGATAATATTGGACTTAGTTTTCAATTTCACTGATCTCACGAAACCACGACTATCTGGAAACAATTCCAGAACCTTTCCAAGAGGCCAGGATCCTCGAGGCGCAGAAGGATCCATTATGACCACAATATCTCCAACAACGAGGTTTTTCCGCTTCTCGTTCCATTTCTGTCTTTCTTGAAGCAAAGGTAAGTATTCTCGAACCCATCTCTTCCAAACAGATCAGCCAGGTATTGTACCTGTCTCCACCTTCTTCTTCCATACTGATCTTGCGGCGTAAACATTCCAGGGGGAAGTGAAGGCTTTCCTCGGAGCAAGAGCAGATGATTTGGGGTAAGTGGCTCCAAATCATTTGGATCATCTGAGAGGGTTGTAATAGGGCGATCATTCAAGATGGCTTCTGCTTCACAGAACACTGTACTTAGCCCTTCGTCATCAAGAATTTGCTGACGCAGCACTGAGTTAAGTACCTTTCTCACCAGACGAATCATTCGCTCCCAAACACCACCAAAATGTGAAGCGGCAGGTGGATTAAAAATCCAATTTATTTCCACCTGTGCCAAAAAGGACTTTATTGTGTCCTGGTTTAGATTAACAAGAGCTTCTTTCAGTTCTCTCTCAGCACCAACAAAGTTTGTTCCGTTATCAGACCATAACTGTTTAACTTGTCCTCTTCTGCTGATAAATCTTCTCAATGCATTGATGCAAGAATCTGTATCAAGTGTAGCTGCAACCTCCAAATGGATGGCTCGACTTGCCAGGCAAGTAAACAACACACCATATCTCTTGCAACATGTTCTTCCTCTTTTAACTTCAAAAGGCCCAAAATAATCAATCCCTGTATTAAAAAATTGAGGATTGTCTGGGAGAATCCTTGCAACAGGCAAGTCAGCCATTTTTTGCATTAAAGGTCGACTGTTATATCGCCTGCAGATGCTGCACTCACCAATAACCTTTCTCACAGCAGAATTTCCCTTTGTAATCCAGAACCTTTTTCTTACAGCCGACAGTGTATGTGCCCGTCCTGCATGTCCAAGAACCTGATGAAAATGTCTGAGGATTAACTTGGAGATGTGTTGTTCTTTGGCCAGAATTATTGGATGTTTTTCTTCGTCTGGCATTGCACTTCTATGAAGCCGGCCTCCAACTCTTAAAACTTTATCTTCCAAAACAGGATCCAATACATAGATAGGGCTCATACGGCTCACTTTAGAGTTGTGTGACAAGGCTTCAATTTCATGTTGGAATTTCTGCTGCTGACAGTACAAAATGATGAAGATCTCTGCATTTTGAAGCTCTGCCAATGACAAACTTCGACCTTTTGAGTGATTAGTTGTGCTTTGGCGCCTTCTTGTGTTCATCTGATGCACAAACGCATTCTTGTCCATTAAAGGGTCCAGCTGTTTTCTCCTTCTACATTTCTCCTTTAAGACACACTTCAGCCTGAGGTACCAAGCCACTGCTCTTTTAAGTCTTCTCCAGTCAGAAAAATGTGAAATAAGCTGGTCAGTAGGTGCAGGAGTGTTGAGGCCAATGATGTTAACTGCAGCCTCCTTCTTAATCTCTTTGTCGCTGACATCTAATTCTACATCAATCACCCCTTTGGGCCACTTTTCTTCATCTTTCCACAAAAATTGTGGTCCATCCAGCCACGTCCTGGTTTTCAGGAAGTCTGAAACTTTCATTCCACGAGACACATAATCAGCAGAATTTTCTTTTGTACTGACATGATTCCACTGAGTAGGTTCAGAGAAATTTCTGATGGTTGCAATTCTATTAGCAACAAATGTGTGAAAGCGTCTGTCTTCATTATTAATGTATCTCAACACAGATGTGCTATCAGTCCAGAACATTGATTTATCCAGTTGCATATTCAGCTCTGCTTTGACCATGGCATCCACCTTCACAGCTAAGACAGCAGCTGACAGTTCAAGCCTGGGAATGGTGATAACCTTTAGTGGTGTTACTCTGGCCTTCCCCATAAGGAAAGCAACATGAATGATGTTTTCATAATTTATCATACGAATATACACAACAGTTCCATATCCAGTTTCACTAGCATCTGAAAAATTGTGCAATTGTGCATGCTTTATGGCTCCAAACCCCACAGGTTTTATGCAGCGGTCAACACTAAATGTGGATAGTAGCTCAAGCTCCTCCAGCCATTTTTTCCATTTGTGCAAAATATCTTGTGGGAGTGCATCATCCCAGCCACAGCTTCTTCTGCACAGTTCCTGCTGCATAAGTTTTGCCTGCAATGTTACTGGTGCCAGGAAACCCAAAGGGTCATATACAGAACTATTCACGGATAACATTCCCCGTCTGGTCAGGGCTTGCTGGTTCAGCTTCATCTTAAACTGGAAGGCATCAGTCTCCACACACCACTGCAGACCCAAAGCTCTTTCCATTGGAAGCTTATCGATATCCAGATCCAACATTTTCAGATCTTTAGCCCTCTGCTCTTCTGAGATGGCCTGCAGAACAACACGACTGTTGCTTATCCATTTTTCCAATGTGAAGCCTCCTTTTTCACACAGAGCAACAAGATCTTTTATCAAATGGATAGCTTCCTCTTCTGTGGCTGCACTTTTCAGGCAATCATCAACATAAAAGTTCTGTCTTACAGTTTCTATGACCTCTGGTGGAAATTCATTCTGATTGTCTTGGGCAGTTCTTCTTAAAGCAAAGGCTGCACAGCTGGGGGACGAGACAGCTCCAAATAGATGGACCTTCATTCTATAAGGCACTGGTTCCTGTGTAATGTCCCCATCTGGCCACCAGAGAAAGCGGAGAAAGTCTCGATCTCCTTCTGGCACCTGTACTTGATGAAACATAGCTTTAATGTCTCCCATTATGGCTATTGACTCTTCTCTAAACCTCAGAAGGACCCCCAACAGAGTGTTAGTGAGGTTGGGGCCTGGCAGCAACTCACTATTCAAGGACACTCCTTTAAACACCGCAGCACAGTCAAACACCACTCGTAAAGTTCTCTTTTTTGGATGGTAAACCCCATGGTGGGGAATGTACCAAATTCTTCCATTGTCACAATGCAAAAGATGCTCAGGTACACGTTCTGCATACCTGCATGAAATTATGTTGTTCATATACTCCACATACTCCTGGTGAAAGTTCTGATTGAACATGAATCTTTTCCTGAGACTTCGTATTCTTTGTTTGGCTACTGCAAAATTGTTTGGTAGACAGACATCCATTCTTTTAAATGGCAGGTTCAAGCAATATTTTCCATCCTGTATTGCTGCAGATGTTTCCATAATATTGAGAAACTTTTGGTCTTCTCTAGACATTTCTTGTTTATCAGTTGATCCTTCACAGAAATCATGATTGTACTGGCTCTTGAGCAGTTCCTCCAGCTTGTTCACTGAAATTCTGTTCACTGTTACAGATGGATCTTCTTGAACACCACTGCTATCCAAGGGCCCATTGACTACCCAGCCAAGTACAGTTCTGACAGCATATGGGCCATTATCTTTACTGTTAATGACTTCCCAAGGTTCTAATAACCTTGGAGCATTGGTACCAATCAACAGATCAACCTCAGAATTTATAGATGGCATTTTAATGCTTGACAAATATGGCCATTTTATTAAATCTTTTGATGTTATCATATCATTTTTGGTCACAGGCATTTGTCTCTGTGTGATAACTTCTGGCAGAGGGCAAAATGTATTGCTCTCAAGACCAGCCACCTCAAGATCACACAGAGAAAATGCTGGACTTATTTTAGATTGGCCCATTGTTCGAAGAAGCACTTGTGTTCGCTTTCCAGTGAGGTTCAATTGATGCATTAGCCTTTCAGAGCAAAATGTTCCAGTGCTACCTGGATCCAAGAAGGCATATGTTTGGATGGTGCATTGTCCTTTTATTGCTTTAACCTTTACAGGGAGCACTGACAGCATTCCACGATCCTTACCGGCCCCTGTATGGCCACAAGTTGCATTCACAATTGAGGAGGATTCCGATATTTCTGTTTCAGACTCAGGAGAACTTGTTTCTCTTCTTATATGTAGCACAGTTGGATGCCTTTCATTGCAAATTTCACAAGTTAATCGTGCTTCACAGTTCCTGCTGAGGTGGCCCCGCTGCAGACAGCCAAAACATAATCCTTTTCTTCTCAGCAGAAAAACTTTGTCCTTGTGAAGTTTTCTTTTAAATTGTTTGCATTCTTCTAGTGGGTGGGCTTCTGAACAACAAGCACAACAGCAATCACTTCCTCTAGTTGCAGCATGTTGCTGATCAACCTCTCCTGAAGCATTTACAGATGTCACAGTGCTAGCCACTACATTCCCCTTGGTCTTAATCCCAGGTTGCCGTTGACGACTAATGGATGATGTACTGAACCCGTAATCTTGTAATTCTCCAAAAAAAGGATCTGACAAAATCTTAACATGTCGTTCAATGAATGCAACCATATTACTAAATCCTGCCCGGTGTCCAGTTGTCTCCATTATATCATAGGCCTTATTTCTCCAATGCTCTCGTAACTTATATGGCAGCTTAGCAAGGATTGCTCTCATATTTACGGGCATGTCAAGCTCTTGCACATACTCCAGCTCTTCCATTACATTACAGCAGCCACGCAAAAACAAAGAATAACTCTGCAATGCCCTTATATCCTCAGTTCTTATTGTTGTCCAAGACAAAGCCTTGTTAATATATGCAGTTGCAACCTTGTAAGGGTTTCCAAAATGTTCTTGCAATAAAGTCTTTGCTACAGTATAGCCATAATCGGGATCCATATGCTGACAACTGCGCACCAGCTCATGAGGCTGACCTTTAGTAAACTGTTCGAGGTAGTACAAACAGTCAGCATTAGTTGTTTTGGTTTCAACTCCTTGTTCAAAGGCTTTAATAAAGGCTTTGTATTGTAAAGGATCACCATCAAAAACAGGAATGTCCCGTGGTGGGAGAGTCATACTCCGTTGCTGCTTTACTAAGGCTGCTGTGATTTCAGTTTGTCTGCTCATAATGGTAAGAAGTTCTTCAGGTAATTGTAAACTGTTAGATGGTTGGGTTGTACTCTTGTTATGTGGACTCCCAACAGGGTACTGTTTTGTTGCTGTGGTTCTCTTTGATCTTACATCCATATATTTATTTTCCTTTGATGCCAATTTTAGTTCATCTCTTTGTTTAATTTGGTTTACACCATCCTGTTGAGTTGTTGGATTTTCAATTTCATTTTTAGGAAGAAACTCTTTTACAGATGGGTCCAAACTTTGTTTCAATCCCTTTTCCTTTGTTTTCTTTTTATAGTATGAGCTCACTGAGTTTGAAGTTTGTGAGGAACACTCCAGCTTTTTATACATCTCCATCTGCAAGTCAGATTCAGCCAACTCAGTTTCCAGTGCAAGCATCTCTTTTCTTTTCCTCAATTTTTCCTCCTCTTCTTCAATAGCATGTCTTTCCTTTATAGCCTTCACACGGGCCAAAACTGAAGCCCTTTTGGCTGCTGCCTTTAACTTTACAGATGAAGTGATGCTGGAATTAACACTCCTTTGTGAATGTCCACTAACATTTGACACACTGTCAGTGGGATTTACACCATCGTCATCATCATTATCATCATTTTTGCTCATTTCAGTTTGAGAGAGCCACTTATTCACACTAGAAATACACTCATTATTAGAAATCATTTTTGCTTTAAACCATACTTCATGATTTTCTTTTTCATCATGTGGCAAAAAACCCAAAAAAGACTCATGCAAACATTTAGCATCATCACACAACTTAATCAACATATCAAGAGCACTTAAAACTTTTGTTCTTTCACCTTTAGACATTAAATCATGAATTTCATATCTTATATTACCCGTTTTGTTTAATTTTGATTTTCGTTCCTTTTGTAATGTTTCAAGTTTTTCAGCCAAGGCCTTTTCTGTTAATTTAACAGTACGTTTTTGAGTTTCCCCACCGGTAGCCATCTGTTCAATCTCAGTATTTTTGTCCATTTCCATAATGCAAGGGTCCACTTGGAAGAACGCGCGAACAACAACTAATAAATGAGCCTCGAACGCAAAGAGGTATGCCCAATTATTATTTAAACGACGCAGTTACCAATGCATTGGTTTTAATGTGTGCACACAAAACAAAAACAAAAAAAGAAGGCCATCAAGGTGTAGCGCTACACATACCTCGTTGGGCGCCTGTTGACATTCCGTGATCCAATCCACGACGACATTCAAAGGTCCAGGAACTCCATCCAGCGATCTGATCCTCCTCAATCTCTGACTGTCACCGCGTCCATATGATCCGTTGCTGCAGCGGCCGCAGCCTGATGCTTAAGCTCTTGTAGCAATAGTCCAAGTGACGAACACCAGCTCATCTCAGCCCAAACTGTCTCAGTCTGCTCCACGTAGTCTCCATTACTTTGTTCAAAGACATCGCAGTTCATCAAAGTTCGAATAACAAAGGGCAAGTTTTTGACAGTATTATAGCCAGTTTCACACTGCACTATTTTGCATTGATCCGTTGCTGCTTGTTATGACGCGCCTGGCGGCTAACGTACCTGTCGATCGCGTGTAAACGTGATTCAAACGATCCTCTTGCAGTACATAAGTTGTTCCAGCCAGATGAACCATTTTGTGCATAAAAAATCATTTATTCCACAATGCACGGCCACAGGGATAACAACGACTCCGCCACAGCGGTCAAAAACTTGTATGCCCTTCCGGATTCAACACCTGTCAATTACCTGTCATCTCTTCATTTATATACTGGAGCCGACAGCCCCATCTAGTGATCACAAACAAAACAAACAAAAAAATAAATAAATAAAAAGAAACAAAAAATACACATATTTGGCTCCAATAGACCATATAGTAACACTTAAAAGTATGTTCTCTCTTCAAATGATCCAAAAACATGTTTTTATAGAACAATGACAACAGAAAAGAGAACTTTTAACTTTATACTCTGAGCTCTGTGAGCGCTCCCCTGGAAGCTGTCAATCTCTAGAACAGACAAGTCTGCTCTGATGCATACTCTGCAAAAGGGAGGGGCGAGAACAACATCTGGGGACTTTGTCCACTCTCGGTCTTCTTATTCTTGTGAATTGGAACAGTACTAGGGCTGATGACGTTTTTGGAGTGCATAAGCACATGAGAACGCACAAGTACACATATTGAGAAATGGTCACAATCTCTCATCAGTCACAGAAGATTCCAGAGAATAGTTTAACTTCTAAATAAAAAGTTAAAACCACAGAAACATGGAGTGACTTCAGATGATTATCTCTCACAAACAGCTGGTCACTCACCTCTCTGCAGTGTTTGAGCTCTGGACTCAGATCCAGTACCCGGGAAGTATCCATCCCCAAAAGATGGATTCTTATTTCCACCTAAATGAAGATAAAGACTATGTGAGAAAAAAATAAGTCCAAACTGCAGAACTACTCTACTTTTTCTTTTTTTTCCCCCTCATCTATTTTTGTCTTGTCATGTAATCCAGTAAACATTCACACGATTAAACTAGTATTGAATAAAAACAATGACGCTTCTTTTATTCTTGGATAATCTAATATTCAAACCCCAGAACCTGACATTGTGATGCTACAGCACCATCTAGTGCTGGAATTGCTCAACTACATGCATTAAAAGGGAACAGAAATTTTCAAATTGATAAGTGCTAATCGTTATTATTAAAAGATTAACACTTGTCCCAGAAATAATTTTATGGTAGCTTAAGCCTACACTGGTTAATTCCAAATTTTTTGGGCCAGCACCCCTGTCCATCCATTATTCTACTCTACTGCCCCATCAAATAAGATTCTGGCAACTTAAATAAATTATTATTAATTACACCAATGGGAAATATTTTTCATTAAAAAATATAATATGAATAATAAACAATGCAAATGACAAAGACAGTTTCCCACACCAACAGCAAGCAACAACAGCTTGTTAGAAATGCCATTCATGATAATTGTTTAAAAGGGAAACAAGTTATTGAATTCAGCCAACCTCGGAAGGAAGCAAACTTTGGAAAACCGCTGGAAGCCCTGAGTCTGCTTTCTGCTTTCTGGCAGTTTATTTACTGCAGGCTGCTTCATTTAATAAACGGTTCAGAGAGCTTTATATTCTCTTTAATGCAAATTTGTTTTGCAACACGGCTTTTGTAAATGTTTGTCTTTGGCTGTGATTTTTGTTTAATGGACACCATATATGATGTACGACACTTCAATAGACAAAACCTAATTGATTAATTAATCAACCTCCCTTTTCTAACCACACGGGTGGATTTTTGGTTACATGACAATCTAGGATGGCACTTTTCCATCAGGACAACTTGGCTAAATACAACTCAGTAACATGACTGCGCTGTTAAATAAAATGTATTATTATTATGACAGCATTAGTATATGATAAAAAAAAAACAAAAAAAACGCAACAATAGAGGGCATACAAAAAACAAAACCTTGCTCCTCATTCTAGGGCCCAGCCCAAGCAGTCATTGCTATGGCAACACAGAAACACCCATGCCTGGCTGCAGCTCTGTGGCGCAGGTTGCAAAGATCACCGTTGCAACAGACGGTTGAAATATTTAACAAACTCCTTTCAACCTCATGCTGCTTACTTTATATTAAGCTTCCACATCTTGCAACTTGCGAGGTATTAGTTTCATTTTTACAAATCATTTCATAACCCATGAGAAATTGATAGAAATGTAAATTCTGATCCAACCATCCCCACTCTACCCTACTTTAAATGGGGCGTTAGTGATTCCATAAATCCGTCAGCTCCGTCATTTTCCAAAACACATGAAAAACTTCAAAGTGCTGATATGAAATCCAAAATTGGCCAATTTTTTTAAGATACATTTATATAGTCCAATAAAAATGGGATTAATTGGAATTAATTACATCTCTTTTTTTCCTTTTTTCTGACTTATGATCTTCTGTACGTTTGACAAAGACACAGCAAACTACTGCTGCAGACTTGCTTTTTAAGGGTTGAAAGGTCCACTCCCTCTACCACTATGCGCTTTGGGACAGTGTTGGTACCAGATCTGCTCGGGGCCCCACCCCTTCTTATGACGTCAACATATGGCAACTCCACTGCTTTTATTTAACATTTCATTGGTGACCTAAAGTAGAAAACAATCATTGTCAGTCTTGAGGGAAAGTACTGCGTTCTAAGACTGAGCTCTTCATCATGTGGCAACGTTCAGCCAATCATGTAGCGCAAGGTCACTGGAATGCGCAGGACCTGAGCAAATCTGGGGCCTGTTTCAGAAAGGAGGTTAAGTGAAAACTCTGAGTTTGTTAACCCTGAAATGAGGGAAACTCTGTGTTTTCTGTTTCAGAAAGGGAGGTAAGTTAAACCTGAGAAAGCAGAGTAAGTCAAGCCCGTTTCTGAAAGAGAGGTAACTTAAACTCAGAGTCAGTTACCATGGCAATTTACTCTGTGAACCTAACCTGGTCTGGAGTAGGTTTTCTTCAGAAAATCCAGAATTTATTTTGGTCTCCTCCCCTTTTTTAAAGAGGAAGAAGGTGTTTAAACACCTCATTGATTCTTTGGGGACATACAGTATTCATTGCACACATTTCAGTCACGTAGAGCGCATCAAAGGGAATGAAATGGCATGTCCTTTTATGGATGATCCTGTTTGTAAAGCCAGGTAGCTACTCTACTCCCATGATGTGCTCAAGGCTTACCTGCTTGAAGTATGTTTTTATATTTCATTTTCAGGTGCTGCCATGTTCTTTTGATGCCTGCAGGATTGCACCTATCCATGAAAACTAAATTAGGTTTAATAAAATACTGTTCTTCCAGTTTCACCTCTGATATTATAACAGTTAATTACTAACTACAAATTTTATCTTCAACAAGTCTAATTAGATTAATGTAATAATTACTGTCTCTAGAAAGTATTGGTCTACTTACTAATTTGTTTTACTTACTTATTAATTACTTTCTAAATCCCAAATCAACCTCAACCACTTGAACAATACAAGGAGAGACAAGAAACTGCACTTCTAATGCTTTCAAATAAACAATATTCAATTGCATGAATTAATCTTAAATTGACCAAAGTGTGTAACTAGAGGGAGAAAGTTCAAATCAAAATATACCTTTTAAAAATTTGATATTAAATCCACAATTTTTTTATAGTCTTTAATTTAATTACAGTGTTTATATGACTTAGGTAACTTAATTCATTACACCCAACACTGTATAAAAGTAATTAAAATGTAAACTTACGCATTGACTCTAGCAGCTATTTTCACCCAAGCTAACTCTCTTTCCTTCGCCGCTGCAGCCGTGTTGCCTTTTTTTTTAAATACATGTTCAAATTCTGCATATGCTTGCATAAGCACATCCAGTTCTGCTGGTGAGAAATATGCACACCTTTTTGTGTCTGACGCTGTTGCCATGGTGACTCATAATATCTGTGCTCCATTGATAATGGCTTTTTATAGTTGTGGTGCACGCGGTTAACTCAGAGTCAGTCAATTTAGAGTTGATTGAACTAACTCATTTCAGCTGTTCTGAAACCCAAAACTCAGAGTTTCCATCTCAGGATAAGTCAACTCAGAGTTCAAGTTTTAACTCAGAGTTGGTTGAACTTCCTTATTGAAACAGGCCCCTGGCAGCTGCAATGGTCCTTAGTGTGCGGTAGCGTTTAAAGGGCCTGTGGCTACAACTGGAGATATCAAAGCATCACCTTCGCCACAATAATGATGTCTGAAGATACTGGCAGTAAGGGTGGAGGTAACGAAATTAGCCTGTATGCAGAACAGTTATAAAAAATAAAATCAAACGTGAAGTTTGTTTACAGGATAAATTACCTATTACTTTCTGTTATGTTTTCATCTTTTGATAAAGCTGAAAAACCACATTGTCCCAGCGCAAAAATTTTGTCAAATGTTTTTTTTTCTTATGTCAAAATACACAATTTGATGATCATTGTAAAACACGGCTACAATTATATTCAAGTTTTTCTTGCTCTTTTCTCTGGTTAACAATTTTACCTTTATGCTCCAGTGCTCCTTTAAGTGCTTTCAATCATGTCAGTAGCACATTTAAGGTTTTTTTCGATGGTTTTAGTTGCTTGCATGAAATAGTCCTCTTGATAATGTTTGCAGATACGATCAAGGCTAAGCTGTATAAAACAAAGCAAGGATTTCCAACAAAGCTGCGGGAAGGCATGCAGAAACCGACATTTCGGAATCACTCTCACCTTCTGAAGACACAAACTGTCCGACAGCCAGAGAGCCTCCGCCCGACTCCACAAACTCCACCTCAGACACAATAATGTTGTCCTCCAGCACGGAGCCGCAGCCCATGCAGACCGCATCGCCCCTCGCCTGGTCAACATCGATGTCCGAGCTGCCGCAGTGCTTACACACCTTAGAGCTCATGGTTTGGCTCTGCAAACCACAAAAGCTGAAAAAAAAAACAAAAAAACATGAGAATGTCAAGTCTAGTTTTTTTTAAATACAAAAATTTAACCCTAACCCTCGCAAAGAGACTGTGCAATTCCTATCGACGTTGGCCAGAAAAATTGATAATGCTTATATGGGTTAGCTGTGAAGCCCCTTCAATCCAGCTATGGAAAACTTACTTTCTGAAGTTATTGGATTAGAGAGATTAAGATACCGTCTGAATTGGAAATTCTACACTTTCAAATACTTCAAAATTAAAAAAAGAGTGATGTGAATCGGAAGGATGTATATGTACAAGTTTATGTATAAATTGGTGACTTTTCTCAAATGTTTGCTTTAATTTATGCACATTCCCTTCGGTTTCGTTATCTGTATCAGAGCTGTATAGGTTTTGTCCTGTTTCTTTTTTTTTTTTTTTTTCTTCCCTGTTCTTTGTGTAAATGTTCAAAATACCCAATAAACATAATAAAAAAAAAGATAAATTTTTTGTCTTTTCATTGCTCCAGCCATCCACAGTAGCCATTTTCTAATATATATATATATATATATATATATATATATGCATACCATTTACATTTTGAAAACCCTTCCTGAATTTAATCTTTTATTTAAATATTTAAATCTAAACACTCAATGTGAGAATTTCCAATTTTATTTGAAGTTAGCCTTTTTTTTTATCATTTTGGAATTAATTTTACTCCATTCTATTCTTACTTTATTCCTAGACTGGGATTTGTAAAAAAAAAACAGAAATATTCCCAGTATGAAGGTTTATGAATGCTGACAAAAGCAACAACAAGCGTTTATCGTTATAACACTCCTGATGCCGCCGGATATGATGGGGTCCAAAAATTTAGATTTATTTTCACAAATCAAAATAGAAGCTCAGAATAAATCAATAAAATAAGAAATATGTTGGTGTGTGACAGAAACCCCTTAGGGCTCACAGCTTAGCCTGTGGGTGTCTGAGTTAGAGATAACAACAATCATTTATTAGTTTGAACACAGCTGAATGCAGTTAGATGACAGAATGCGACTAAACTATGTTGAAATTCAGAAATAAAGGCCAGGTTAACTTTACTAGCAACACAAAAACTAGAACGCCATCATTTACTAACATCAAGCTGGGTTTGGATTTAAAGCTGTCTTTTATTAGGGCAGCATAGCCTCATTACAGTCATTGGTGGTTTCCAGAGTTGATTCCTTCTTTTTTTTTTTTTTTATGTAAATATTTCTACAGAGCTTTACTTTTTTTTTTTTTTTTTTTTTTTTTTTTTACAAGCTGGCCAAAAGTTAGCTATAACAAGTAGGGGAGGGGGGCTGATGGGTTACTGTATACTGCATGGAGCAAGAACTCTCCACTCATGCTGGAACAGTCTCTGATTATTGAAAAAAAAAAAATCATGTATCAATGTATACAAATTTATGATGCTTTGAGCGTTTTATCCTTTTATGCACCGATTCAAAGGCAAATTCCACCATAAAAAACCTTAAAGAACCTTTCAATGCTAATGCAAGTTAAAAGCAGAGACAGCTGCCCTGTTTAAACACCTTCGCTCTGGAGTCATTGCTAACGTAAAGCCAAATAATCAAATGTACAGTGTATTTCCATAAAACCACAACTTTGACAATAACCACACCCCAAGCAGGATTGGAAATGAAAGGAAATTTATAAGATTCTCATCTTTACTTGGTTTGATCCCTAGATTGTGTCAAAACCTGCAGTTGGGGGAAATATCTAAACCATATTTCCAAAAAGTAATCCTTAGACAAAGACAAAGCTGTATCAGAGGTTTCCCTTTATTGATATGCTTTTTTTTTTTACATTATAGTCACTCTTAATGCTAGGGTGATAGCTCTATAACTGGTAGGGGGTCCCAAAAACTCCCTTTACATGTATGGTTAATACAACTATTCCTTATTTGTGCACATTATGGTTTTGATAAAAATCCTTTCACTAAAATGCCATCAGAATACTTATAATATTAAGTGCATCTCACCCCCCCTTCAGTGTCCACCACATTGGATCAGTCCATTTGCTGCACATGTTTAGAAAGGTCCAAACGAACAGCAGCAAACCATTTGAAAACAAACTGTGCAAAGAGCAGTGTTGCCAACTTAGTGCTTTTGTCGACTTTTCAGAACCCTCTAGAACCAAAAAGCGCCTATCGCCAAATCTAGCAACTTTTTTCTGCTACTGGAGACTTTGCCGACAACATATAGAAGCACCGAACTCTGCTCTCTAGAGCAAGTAGATTGGTAACCCCGCCTCCTGCTCTCCTCTATCTTGTCTGCTGTCATGAATCATGCAGCTGTTATTTCATACAAATTAAAAATGGAGAACAGATCAGCAGATCATGGCTTGTCTACAGTGAAAAGAAGGACTGGGTTATTTACTTTTGCCGTCGCCTTTTTGGAAACACAGGAAGGAGCAATCAGCTAAGTTAGAATAGGCTTAGTGATAAAAAAAAAAAAAAAATGGATTCCTTTTAAGACAGCATGAAAAATGCCAGCTGCAAATATTGCTAATGTGAAAAGAAAAAAAGGACAAAAGAACATAGAGGAAAACAACAAGGGATAAGAGAGGGACAAAACGCAGAAAAAATTATGTCTGTCTATTCTATAAACAGTTCTTTGTCTGTATAATAGGTCTGTTTTCAGGGGCATACCCAGAATTTTTTAATAATGGTGGCCAGGCAATAACCAGCGTACACTGAGGGGTGGCTGAAATGAATAGGCAGCAGAACCAATTGACTGAGTTTTTATCTTTAAATGCTTTTAAGTTGAAAGTGAAAGAATTTGAAGCAGCCTCAATAATCTGTAACTCTTTTAATTGATATGTTTTTATGCACCTGTCATTTATTTTAATGCATCTATGTTTCTGATGTAACTTTGCCACCTCTTGGCCAGGTTTCCATTGAAAAAGAGGTTTTTAATCAAAATGGGATCAGTTCCTGGTTAAATAAAGTTTAAATTATAAAAATAAATAAAAAACTCAGGGTCGATCTCTACTTTTCCAACAGGAAAATGAACGAGCAAAACATCCATATTTTCTGAATAACAACCAATTATACTTTCCTACAGCCTTTGCTAACAAATAGATGCATATATTTAAACATTCATGCTTTTTAGATAAAAGGTGAAGTGGATAAAATCTTTTCCACATTGTCATTATTTACCTATTTTTATCAATAATCATCCAGCATAAAATTGATATTTACAAGTACTAATATCTACATAAATTGATTATTTAATACGTTTTTATTAAAAACAGTTATTTATCTATGATTTCACTAAAGACTCCTAGATGACATATTTTCTCTTTAGCCCATAAAACACAAAATCTTGTTCTGAAAAGAGCATGAAATCTGTACTTACCACCTTTAAAGTTAGTATATTGATGTGCAGAATTAACTACAGCATTTTTGTTGTCAAACAATTGTGAATATATGAAGAAAAAAAAATAATTTTTTAAATATTCCACTTGATTATTACGCGGAAAGCAATGGTAGGGGTGGCCAATGAATGGTTAAGGGTGGCCATGGCCACCCCTGGATCCCATCTAGATCCGCCCTTGTCTGTTTTATGTGTTCTCAATTCAGGGGGCCTCCTATCCCTCTTTGCCTAGGGCCCCAAATGTCCTAAATCCGCCCCATACTGGGGCTGGTGTTGTACCTTTAAGGGATGCTCTGCCAAAAAGTGATCAGCAGTCTCTGCAGCTGTTGGACTTCAAGGTAGACAAACCTGAACAAAAGTCTTTCACAGACACATTTCAGTCTCTTTTTTGGATTATTATTGTTTTACTGTCCAAAGTTTAACCTGTAAGAGTGGAGATGATCAGTTTTTGGCAAAACCTTCACATGTCTGAGCAAGTGATTTACATTATAAGGGTCTAATCTGTCTTTATTCCGATTAGATTAACGGTTTCCAGCATATTATGACGCTACAGAGAGAAAGGAGTGACTCGGCAGGGACAGGACACCCCTCATCTTCATCATCAGTGACGTGGCACAGACCTTCATCCCCCTCCCTCGCTTCTACCGGCCAACAAACCACCCTGGAGAGGATGGTTGGATGAAAACAGATGTTATTTAGATGTTTTTCTTAGTTTGCTTTGTGTTTGGGTGGTCGTTACGAATCAGCGAGGAGTTAACGGGAGGCGGTGACAGCTGGGTGGGGGAGGCTAAAGAGGCGCAGAAAGCTGAACATCGGTAAACGGTGTAACTCCATGAAGCTGTGTGAGCCCTAACAGCCACAGTGTTTCCATACCTTCAGCTTCAGCCCGCTGGTGTCCGAGACGAGCAGCGTAACGTCACGCCAGGACGACGTCAGACTCCGTGAAACCTAAACTCTGAAAGTCTAAAATTGACTTTCACACTTTCTTATAGCAGCTTGAATCGCATGTGAAGATATCCGAGCGATGACACTTCACTTAAAGGTTGAAATACTGAAATACCGGCGCAATCCCCAACATAACAGCAACCACGTGTGTCCGATGCCCTGGGAGTTCGGGCGATACCAACCGATGAGAGAGGGGGGGCTGTGTGGGCTAAATAACTGCTGCAATAACAACAGGGCTTTATTAAATTTATAAATTATTGCCTCAATATTACAAGCAGCATGTTATTTAAAAAGTTTTAGGAAATAATGGTGTTAGTACAAAAAATATATATATAGGTTAATCACAGTTATCCCTATACTGTTTTGGCACATTCCAACTTCCTTCATCACTTTAAATAACCCGGTATATTTAAATAAAAAAATCAAATTAAATCATACATCTATTATTAATTATTTACTCCAACTTTACTAATCTTCCAGATAGATTTATGTAAGTTTGCAACACCTTCACATTTTGTAGTCTTGTTTTTGGGAGGGGTTTATTGGTTATTTTGCAATATTTCCATTCTTCCATACATTGTTTCCAAACATCTTTCTCCAAATCTCTCAGAATGTAAAAACTAATCTAGCCTGTAGGATTAGTTGAATTTAGTTTTATCTGGAATGTTCCTGGTAAATGGCCTGTGCTTTTATAGAGCTTTAAAGAAAACCCAAATTCCTTTACACTACATCAGGGGAGGATTTAGAAAATTTGGGGCCCTAGGCAAAGACAGGCAAGGGGCCCTATGAATTGAGAAGAAAAGAAAGAAGAAGTACACATAAAACAGACCCATTATAAAGATACAGAAATTGTATTAGAATATAGACATCCATTATTTGTTCTACGTTTTGCCCCTCTCTTCTATTCCCTTTTTCTTGTTTTCTTCTCTATATTTTGTATTCAGCTGACTTTTCATTTTTTCTCAAAAGGAAACTAATATTTTTTCCAAGCACCAAGCTCACTTAGCTGATTGCTCCTTCCTGTGTTTCCAAAAAGGCAACAGCAAAAGTAAATAACACAGTCCTTCTTTTCACTGCAGTCAGGCCATGATCTGTTTATCTGTTCTCCATTTTTTATTTGGATAAAATAACAGCTGCATGAATCATGACAGCAGACAAGACAGGAGAGTAGGAGGCGGGGTTACAAATCTACTTGCTCTGGAGAGCAGAGTTCGCTACTTTTATAGGTTGTCGCCAAAGTCTCCAGTAGCAGAAAAAAGTCATTAGATTTGGCACTAGGCCCTTTTTTGAAATAAAATTGCTAAAGGGGTCGAAATGTCACCAAATATAGCGACAAAAGCACTAAGTGGGTCACACTGCTCTTCGCATCGTGTTCATATGTTTTGCTGCTTGTTTGGACCTTTCTGAACATGTGCAGCAAATGGACTGATCCAATGTGGTTTTAATGGCATTTTAGTGAAAGAATTTTTATCAAAAACATAATTATGTGCACAAATAAGGAATAGTTATAATAACCACATATTTAAACAGAGTTCTATAGGGCCCCCAGGAACTTGGGGCTCTAGGCAACTGCCTAGGAATGCATATTGGTAAATCCCCCCAGCACTACATTCAGCAGCTCACACACACAGTCACGCACTACTGGTTGAGAGCTAAAGTGTAGCCACAGCTGTTGTGGGGCACGCTGACATCTGAATGGTTATTGTTTTGTTTAAATCTAACTGAAACATCTATAAATTTTTATCAAACTTGTCTTGGTCTGCCAATATTACAGCTTCTTCCCAATCGCCATCAGACAGCTGAATGTTGAAAACAAACTCTAAATAATGTCGCAGACTCTGTATCAAACTGTCCATATTAATGCATTCTTTTCCACTGTGTTTTTCCTCCCACAATGTTTACATCTGATCACTGCTGCACTTTAAGAAATTGAAATGTAATGAGAGCTGTACAAAATGAAATTTTGTTTTGTATACGCTCTGATTATGCAAAATGACAATAAATGTTGTCCAAGTTACACTACAGCAATGTTCTTTCCTCTTTTCCATTGACAAAAACATTTATAGTATGTAGAAAAACTTTATTTTATTCTGAACAGAAAAGGCCAACAAGAGGTGAAATTATCAGCAAAAAACATAAAAAAACAGGCAGTGTACTTAGTGCACTATAAATCAAATACAGATACACTGGCAGTTTATATTAAAATGCTTAACATGTTTTAAAATACATCATGGATCATAATCCAGAGACTGCTGTGTCTGTAACTACATTTATTTCAGTACAGTTTATTCTTTATAACCATTTTTTAGATGGAGAGACTGCATCTTACAGCTAGTAAGACCATAATAGGGATATCTAAACAGCTTCCTTTAATTACTTCACAACTTTATAGGACTGTGAACTCAAGGGAAGACTTTACAATGAAGGAAAATATCCTGCCTCTCAATGGTACAACAAATGTTATTGCTCAGAAGAAAATAAAAATCAAATCAAAGTGACTAAGAAAGCTGGTGAACTGTTTTTAGGCCATGAGACAAAGGCAGAATCCAGTTAACATTTTGCAAACCAACTTTGTGCTGTAATGAATAAAAGACATACCTATTCACCTATAAGAATCATTGAGTCAAAACCATTATAGCAACAAACTCTAGTATTGGAAACATTGTGCACTTATAAAAGTATTAATCTTTTCAGCAATGAAACTGAGAAATGTTGACAATTTTGAAAGAATAATTGGAATCTACAAAAAAGAAAAAAAAAATCCAGATTAGAAATCTGATTGGTGTTTCTATTTGATATGGATTAGATGTGTGCAGTTTTATTGGTGTACTGTGGTAAACAAAAGGACCACTGCTGTTAGGTCACTTCAGAGCAAGTTCAGGAAGATTTAACAAAGCTGATCTACAAACACAGAAAATGAGATACTGAATGTATAAAAAAATTAAATAATTTTTATAAAAAAATTAAATAATTTTTTTCAAATCAGTTCTGCAAAAAAGGATGCAACAGTGAGCCCCATTTCATGCCCTTCACTCCATGTGTGCTTCCAGGGCAGGCAGCTGGGAATACAGATAACTATGCTCCAATATATCCCCAACATTTTTATTATGGTTACAGGTTGTTGGGCTCTTCTTTGTAAAGACCTTTTGAGGCGGACCAGGGCTGTAATTTTGATGGCTTAACTTCAAGCCCTCGGAAAAACGCATTTTGGTCAAGGGCCGCCTGGGTAGCTGGTTGAAAGTTGGGTTAAGAATCTCTGCTTCTGTCTCCTTGACCTCAGTCGGCCTCGGCAGATGGCCGCTCACACTGAGCCTGGTTCTGCTGAAGGTTTCTTCCTGTTAAAAGGGAGTTTTTCCTCTCCACTGTCGCTACAAGTGTGAGGGATTGCCTTTGAGTCGATGTAATCAACTGGTTTTCCTTAGAACTTTGAATCAATTTGAATGTATGATCAGGTGAATTGTAAAGTGCCCTGAGATGTGTTGTGAATTGGCGCTATATGAATAAACTGAATTGAATATATATATATATATATATATATATATATATATATAAGGTAAGGTATATAATATATATATTATATAATGGGACGAAAGGGATAATTTTAAAAAGATGCTGCAGATGCTAGTTACTAGTTGACAGTCTCAATTTAGTGTTCATTTACAGAACTCTTCTAGATGTTATGAATCCATGCTTTTTCAACATGAATTTTCTTTTCACTTTTCCTTAAATAACACATTCATTAATGCACTTAAAATAAAAATTTCAAAATATCAATGTTTTGTGAGTGAATCTTTGCTCTCAAATGAAATGAATCATGGTAGGTCCATTTTCAGATGTTTTGTGTCAGTGTCTTTTACAATACAGAACTAAAGTATGAAAGACGGATGGTTTCACACAACAAATTGAAATAAGATTTGAGAAGCTACAGCAAAACAAATAACTGGGTCCAAACCAGGTAAAACACAATGATGGTCAGGCTCAAAATTAAAGCAGGAATAATCAATAAAATTATAATTAAACTATTTGTTTATACACCACTTTGGTCACTAAAACTGTTGCAGATATGAGTACAAATTAGTCAAACATTTTTTTCATAAATGGAAAAAAATAAAAACACAAAGTAACATCCGTCTATGGGAAACCAGACAAAGTTGTGACGCTCTGATTCCTTTTCTGGATTTAATCTTATCCAGAAAATCTCCTTATTATAAAAATACCTTTTTCTACCAGGCTAAAGCATTTTACACTCCTTTTTGGCTGCTTCTCACTGACCCCTACAAGACATTCTTAAACAGTTCGTTAAAACAGAGTATGCACCTTGCAGCTAACGGACAACACGTTTCAACATTTGTTTGCTCACTATTAGTTTTTACTTCTCAGCACTTGTCTTATCTCCTTCAAAACCCCAAAGTGGGATTTTCTACTTTAACTTGCAAAGTTAGAACAGTCTAACATCAACTCTCTAACACAACACACCTCCGGGTCAACATAAAGTGTTAAGGGTGGAAGTTTGTTACAGAGTAAAGATTCAAAGTTAAACTTCTTCAGTTACATTGAAGTTTTCAAAAAACAAAGCCATTAAAAAACTGAAGATTTCAACATGTTTGAAGGTTCATTCATGTTTCCAGAGAGCAGGAACTTTAAGCAGATAACAGGAAGGCTTTCAAATTAAAACACTCATAGGACATACAACATCCTACAAAATACTTGGAATGCTTTGTTTTCATAGACTATAACCTTACTGTTTTGGTACAGGCAGGCCACAGCTTTACAAAACAAACCAAAACACTGATTAATACACTGGTAATTTAAAAGGATATCAGAAAACAACACAGAAAATAATAAAAATAACTCGGCATAATTAAACCAAAAAGATGGGCAGTTAGGACTGTTTTCTTAGGGTTTGCCAAGATTTCAGTCCACAAGCTTCTTGATGCCAAGAAATGCATTTAACTGTTTTCTTTTTAACCTGTGCAACAATTGTTAAGGTGCATCCATAGTTTAATGTGCTTATAAGCCTGGAACCGAAAGATAATCTTTAAAGAAAAATACTTGGTTGTATAATCCTTGCTCGTCTGAAATAAAAATAAGAAATAGAAGCATTCAATATCTCTGAACTAAATTAAGAAACAGTTTCTATATCTTTCTTTAAAAAAAACTGAGGTCTTAGTATTAAATCCTTCAAAGTTAGCAAGTTTTGCTAGTATTTAAAAAGCATTTTTAGTAAATGCTCAAATTAGTGAACAGAATCCAAAAGGAGCCTTGAACCTTTAGAAAATACACAATAAACCTACAGATGTAAAGAGCACTGGTTATAGAGGTAAGTGAAGTGCTATTTTTTTCCTTTACGAAAGATTTCTTGAGAAAAAATTACTTAGATAAGTACTGGTACAAAGAACCGATGAGAAAAATCAGATGGATGAATCCAATCAGAACTGATAGTAAAATCTGAATGAAACCAAATCCGATCTAAATCCAAGTCGGCTTTAAAACACTTGGGTGCTCGTTGCTTTGACGTTTAGCGCGGGGCGTCACTGGTCCCGAGCTTCATGCAGCAGTTTGGCCGCCTGTAACAAAGAAGAAATATTTACTATTTAAATTTCTTATGCTTTCTAAAAACTCCACTCCTCCGATGACGGACATCAGTAGAAGCACATGTTTGATCACAGTTGGTCACTCCTTATTTGTCCAACATCTTTCTGCAATATCTGTGTCATAAATTTCTTATTCTTAAGCATTTTAATTAAAAATGTGACATTATCATCCAGATTCACAAAGTGCATCTATAAAAGCTTCCGGTAAAAGTTTTAATGAAAATAAAAAGAATACCTGAAATTGATCTAATGTTTGTTAGGCTGACAGCGAATCACGAAGCAGTAAAGGTTAATAGTATGATGGCTGAGGGGTGAAAACACACTACAAATACATTCAAGTGTAGCCAGTATAGAAATCTGAACCAACATATAAAACACATGCAAAGTAAAAATGCAACAAATGGCAAAGACAGCAAAATAAGCTTTCCTCAATGGCGGCGCTCCAGGCCACTAAAGAAACATGATTATCAACTCATGCATCCAGACCAGCAACCTTCCCTACAAAATTAGTCCTTGCCATATACGTCTTTTCACAAACACACAAGAATCCATCTTGTCCCACTTTCACCGTTGCAGACCGAGCAAAAATGAGCCAGCTAATAAAGCTGCAGTACTGTGTTTAAGGGAGGACATACAGCCATAATAAACATGGTAGCAAAGGAGGGCGTACTTATGGCCGCTGCAATCACATCTGATTCCATGTTTCTCATGGTGTCTGCAGCCATTTCATTTTATTGGCTAAAACCAAACTTTGGTAAGCGGCCACTAGGTGTCGCTTTGCTCAATGAGCTCTGAAGGTTGTGCTGAATGTTCCTCCTTTCCCTGAAGAGATTTAATGAGATTGGCCTCAGATTGATGATATCATCATTACATCATCACCCCGGTTTGCAAGTTTAGCAATAAATATAGTTCTGGTGAATTTCAATGGTGAAGTCCTCTGGAAATCTTCAATAATTGTTGATTGCAGATGTGTCTAGTAGTTCCCATTGATTTTGCTTGTAAAGCGGGGAGAATGGCGCTAGGCTTACCGCACCGTGATGTCACTGCCGGAAGATGTCAGGAGTGAGGTGTTCCTATGTTTGGACAAAAACGGCTGGTCCCAGACTCAGTGGTTGTGACGAAAATTACTTATTTATTTTTTTTACTGATCAACACTAAATTCATTAAATCACTGCAAACATATAGGTTTTAGGTATAGATAATGATCTATTGATTATTCTATACTATACTACACCGGACTTTTCCTTTAAAGTTGCAGGACACTGGCTGCTGAGGCCTGGAGTTACCCAACCCTGCTTTAAATACTGTTTAAATATATTTACAATAATACACCAAGCATGTGGAGTGGCTGTATTTTTCAATGCTCTGTACGGTACCTTATGCATTGCGGCAAGCCACAACGAGGCCACCTTCTTGTCCTCTGCTGCCTCCATTTGTAGTTGCTGGGCATCCAGGGAGCCCATAGGTTTGTAGTGAAGGAGCATTCCACTAGCACGTGACGTCCCTCCTAGACACAAACACATTCAACTTTTAAACTTAAAACATATAGCTTTTCTTTAGAAATACATTGTTCAATTTTTTTTTTATCCAAACTGTAGAGAAAAGTCCCAGACCTCTTTATTACAATCATATGTAGGAGTTTTCTAAGACTACAAATGGAATCCTCAAAACAGTAAAAACATTAAATACAGCAACTGGATGAGATGAGAAATGAAATGTAGATGAATAGAAGGAAGGGAAAGAGAAACCATAAATAAGACGGCTTTTTTTTCACAGTATTAAACGGGACATAGTAACCAGTAAACGTATTCAACCCCCTTGGTGTTTCCCCTGTGTGACTTAGAACCTGGAATTAGAATAGAATAGAAAATCCTTTTTATTGTCTCACAATGGGGAAATTCTGGTGTTTACAGCAGCAAAAAGATTATAGAAAAAAATGGCCACACCAATGTGGACCTTAGAAACGTTTATACGAATAACAAAAATAGTGAAGAATTAAAAATAAACAAATTAAATACTGTACTGTAAAGTCTTATAATATAAATACTGTGCACCTGGACAATAAATAACTAATATGCAGCTATGGATGTTTTTACAGTAATGGATATTTGAAAATAGCAGCAACATCAAAGATGTGCAAAATGACAGGAGCATGTTATTTAATTGACTAAGGTAGAAACTGTGCAAAATCAGCATGAATGTAACAACTTATTGAGTTTGTTGGGAACAGTGGTGGTTATAAAGTCTTACAGCTGCAGGGAGGAAGGATCTGTAATAACGCTCCTTGGTGCATTTAGGGTGCAGCAGTCTGTCACTGCTTTCCAGTTCTGCAACAGCTTCATGCATGGGGTGGGAAACATTATCCAACAGAGATGTTAACTTAGTTAGTACCCTTTTGTTTCCAATCCTCCTGCACCGAATCCAGAGGGCATCCAATAACAGAGCTGGGCTTCCTGATCAAGTTTCAGATAAGCCACTGCTCCAACAGGCAGCTCCATAAAAGATGCCATAACAGAGTCATAGCAGGTCTTTAGGAGCTCCCCCTGCACTCCAAAAGACTTCAGTCTCCTCAGCAGGAAGAGTCTGCTCTGACCGTTCTTATACAGAGCCTCAGTATTGTGAGTCCAGTCAAGTTTGTTAATCAGGTTAACACCTAGCTAGTTATAAAAGGAATAAAAAGTGCATTGCCCTGCTGCAAGGAAAGCCTCCACCTTTGTCTGAAATAAGACAGAGTGCCATTTAGGTAGTCCCTTCTGCACCCTGTGCTACCATGGATGATTGACATGACGGAGCTCTGGAGGAACATCAAAGATCTTTATATTTGTGACTCTTTTGGAGAGGTCATTCACCACCTCATCCTCGGTGGTGTCAACCTCTAAGGACTCTCGGAAAAGGCGTGTTTACATTGACAGATCATGTGACGCATACATTGCACACAGGTGGACTTCATTTGCTGGCTCAACTGAAACACAATAAATGATAAACCGGGTGGGTCAAATACCGTCAGGAACATCACCATAGGTGTAACCAATGATCTTAAGCCTCTGTTACACCTTGACGATTTAGACAGCGCATGCCTGACGTACGAAAGATCTGGCAAAAAAAGCTGGCATACATTGGAAAAGTTAAGGGTCAGTTTTGTGTATGTTATGAGCCGCTGAATCATGCTGGCACACATTGATATATGGCAAGTATGTCGAGAAATTTTTAGCATGCTCATCAACATGTGCAAGTGTATGCCATATGTGGGGCATGTTACAGGTAAGTTATCTGATCGTTTACATACTTTAAGTGTAAGTTACAACATACGTTGTGGTGTCCAGCTTATTCAAAACCTATGAGTAACTTGTGCATAACTTATGCGTAAATTATCAAGAACTTATCTCCAGCGTATATTAATGTATTGGACGTGTTCCATACAACCGATAAACATGTTTCTAACTTACAGCTACTGTATAATGCCGTATTGGAAGCATTTTGGTATGAAAGGGGCTCACAGGAGGAAACCGTCAGTTTTCCTTCAGACTTCATCTCCATCATAGGATAAGTGAGAAGGTGAGGGTGATGGATCCTCCTTATGCATAAATGACGCTGACTCTGCTGCGACTGCAAACCCTCCGTCTTTTTGTTTTTATTGATATATTTTTTTTTTTTATTCGGCAGGCGGTAAACAGCAGCTAGGTTAATACCATGATAGAAAAAATCTTTTCAGGCCAGGCGCTTCTGGGCACATTGCTGCCCCCCTCAGGACACTGGCTTTTGACACTTCATTGGCATTATGCTGTTGTGTTACGCATAAGTTAGGCTGTTGTCTGACATAATTTCTGGACTCGTAATGAATACCCTACGCATACTGTACTCCCAACATTGAAAAAATACATAGAAAGTTAATCTTATGCCAGCGTTTTACAAGATTTTGGAACATCAGGCTAAATCGTCATGGTGTGACAGGGGCTTTAGAGGGAACATGCACTGATAAATACATGACTAAGTCTGAACAAAGCATTAACCATTAGCTACACTTAATAAGTATTGAATAATATATTTTGATAATAAACTGAATAAAGTCATTAAAAAGGCTGAAGAGATGAAGCAGGTAGAATTGGTTTAAAACTTAGGAGACTAATGGGCACATTTCTCATGATTAAACTGTAGCTCCATTAGTAATTAATGTCCAAATATATTTCAAAATTAAGTATCTATTGGTTGAAACATCCATTTTTAAAATAATCATATTTCAACTGCAAAAACTGATAAATAAATAAGTTTAAATATCTTAAAATAAGTGTATTTGGTTTTAATTTTAGGAGGTAAATCAGATGATATGCCAATACAATAAGTATTTTTGCACTTAAATAAAATAGAGTTGGTTTTTATTAATTTAAACATAAATCATCTTAGTTCACTGGAAAATTATCTCACTTGTTCGATCTACTCTAGGGGAAATCCACTTATTTACAGTTCTACATCAATCTATAGATTGTAGAAAACAAAAAATCTGCACCAGTTGTGTGATGCGTTATTTTTCATTAGTCACTAATGAAAATTAGGTCAAACTCAATTAGCTAAAACAGTAAAACTAGTAAGTTTTTAAATACCGTATTTTCACGACCATAAGGCGCACCGGACTAAAAGGCGCACTCTCAGTTATGTGTCCCATTTCTGTATTTAACACACACATAAGGCGCACCGGACTATAGGGCGCGTTTTTTATATACAGGTACATGTCCTCTCAGGTGGATTTTCTCACTTAAAAACATATTAAAACTACTTTATTCCCACTGATCACAGCAAATAAAGCTGCAAGGTGTATTTATTACAAAGTATTATTAAAACCTGGGAACCTGCCGTGAGAGACACATCGCTGATGACACAGGGCTGTGATTACTCCTCTGATACAGTTTATTGACGCATAAATTAACTTAAAAAATAGGCAGGATAATAATCTGGATGAACTGACTGCAATGATTAAATTTTCAGGTGGACTTTCTCACTTAAAAAGATTTAGATTATTTAGATGAAAAAACACCTGCCGAGGTGAGTCCGGATGCGCCGCGCGGCCCACAGGCTGCTGTTGAATTAAGTTTTCAGGTAGAAAAAATAGAGCGGGAGCAAAACTGAGTGTGATTGTGCTTTATTCAAGTATTTATTACAGAGTATTAATCAAACCCCTCAAAGTCCTCATCCTCTGTTTCGGAATTAAACAGCTGCGCTAAATCCGACATGCCAGTTTCCCCTTCTTCTTCGTTTATTGACGCATAAATTAACTTAAAACATAGGCAGGATAATAATCTGGATGAGCTGACTGCAATAATTAAATTTTCAGGTGGACTTTCTCACTTAAAAAGATTTAGATTATTTAGATGAAAAAACACCTGCCGAGGTGAGTCCGGATGCGCCGCGCGGCCCACAGGCTGCTGTTGAATTAAGTTTTCAGGTAGAAAAAATAGAGCGGGAGCAAAACTGAGTGTGATTGTGCTTTATTCAAGTATTTATTACAGAGTATTAATCAAACCCCTCAAAGTCCTCATCCTCTGTTTCGGAATTAAACAGCTGCGCTAAATCCGACATGCCAGTTTCCCCTTCTTCTTCGTTTATTGACGCATAAATTAACTTAAAACATAGGCAGGATAATAATCTGGATGAGCTGACTGCAATAATTAAATTTTCAGGTGGACTTTCTCACTTAAAAAGATTTAGATTATTTAGATGAAAAAACACCTGCCGAGGTGAGTCCGGATGCGCCGCGCGGCCCACAGGCTGCTGTTGAATTAAGTTTTCAGGTAGAAAAATAGAGCGGGAGCAAAACTGAGTATGATTGTGCTTTATTCATGTATTTATTACAGAGTATTAATCAAACCCCTCAAAGTCCTCATCCTCTGTTTCTGAATTAAACAGCTGCGCTAAATCCGACATGCCAGTTTCCCCTTCTGCGCTGTCAGAGTCACTTTCCGTGCAGCGTGGCTCCTCAGAAATAATGCCTGCTTTTGCAAAAGCTTGAAGAACAGAGCCAGCAGACACGTTATTCCTCGCTGCTTCTGCTGCACCTGCTGGGTCCGGTTCACACCGATGTCGAGCGGTTGAACAGCGAGCACAGGGTTAATTTGTTTCCCCATGTTTTTCACATCAGCTGTGAGACGGGCACGCATGGAGTTACATATTAATGGTGATGAGTGGAAAAAAACACCTGGTCTCCTTACATTCAGCCACTCTTTCATCATCTCCTCAATGAGGTGGTCTCAAAAGTCGCAGTTACAACACACATAGGGCGCACCGCACCATAGGGCGCACCGCACATTTTGAGGGGGAAAAAAGACGTTTAAGTGCGCCTTATAGTCGTGAAAATACGGTACCATTAAGGAATGAAATGTCTGTTGGAATGTGAGATATGATGGAATAGAATAAGACCGTATTTGTTTTCATGCAAACTACAGAATCAGGAAATGAGATGCAGATACATCTCTGAACAAAAGAGTACTGATGGAAACTTTAAGAAGTGAGCTGAAGCCAACCTTCAGAGATACAGTGACTGTCCAGCAGACTGGTGTAAGTGTGAATGTCTTCCTCTGAGTCCAGAGGTAGAAAGGAGCCATCAGCCGAGTCAAAGCAGCAATGTTAGTCAGAGAAGAAGATTCAGAGTTAAGATATTTGGTAATAGCTTTTACAACAACATTCAAACAACAAAGGGTTACTTTATGAAGAGAAGCAGGAAAAATAAGAAGCAAAAATTATTCCAACAGCTGCCTTTTGTTTTAAAAAGAAAACCTTTGACCTAAATATTCATCTTTTCTAATTAATTTTTTTTTACCTCCTGGACTTGTTCCATCGGTCAGAATCTGCATGCTTGAGATGCGGGACAGCTCAACCTCAAAGTGGCTTTCACCATCAAGGAACAAATATCTGACGACAAGATCCAAGAAAGACAAACATTAGTCCACTTTCTCATTCAGGGGGGGGGGAAAATCCACGACAGACGATCCTGGGAACGGTTGGGTTCATTAATGGAAACGTCCGATCATATTCAGAATTCAAACCTCTGAAAGTACTTTAAATCTGAAATTATTACATACACTTCTATAAATGATTTTTTTTTTTTATTAAGAGTAATTTTTATTTCTATGTACTTTACTGGAGGCATCCATGTTTGTCAAAGAACACTACTGCCACCTACTGGTTTTTGACGTCACGGTGCGGTATCGGCTGTTGATCAAGTCCCAGTACTGTATCTGGTGTCTGTCACGATGCGCTATTATCCGAGTCATCTTGAAAACATTCTTCTTCCAAATGTTGGTTACATATGACGTGTTTTTTCTCTAGCCAGAAGTTCGATGGCAAATCCTCCCTCTTCAAGTTTGCAATCCAATGACGAACCCGTCCGTGGAGGATCAGGAATCAGAAAGGTGAAATAACTGTTTTTTCCACTTTTACCCGATGTATTCCAACGTCCATCTGCCATGCACATGGGTCATGTCAGTTTAACTATAGTTCTGGTGAATTTTAATGGTGAAGTCCTCTGGAAATCTTCAATAATTGTTGTTGATTGCAGATGTGTCTAGTAGTTCCCATTGATTTTGCTTGTAAAGCGAGGAGAATGGCGCTAGGCTTACCGCACTGTGACATCACAGCTGGAAGATGTCAGGAGTGAGGTGTTAATATATTTGGGCCAAAATGGCCGGTCACAGACTCAGTGATTGCGACAAAAATTATTATTCTTATTTATTTTTTTACTGATTAACGCTAAATTAATTAAATCACTGTGAACGTATTAGTTTTAGGTATACATAATGATCCATTGATTATTCCTTACTGACCGGACTTTTCCATTAACACAACGACATGAATTCCTCTTAAACCCCAGTAAGCAATCACAGGAACAGCCTATAATACTGACCATTTCTGTTTCTGTTGTTGTAGGACTTTACTCTAACCTTTGTGTGAAAAAGTGCCGTCTTCTATTCACATGCATGGATCTGCACTAAGTGTAACCTTCTGTTTCCATCTGCTTGGCAGTAAACCCACCTTGAGGGCTGCATGAGAGGTTTGTTATCTTATTAAATGTAACGTGACCCACATTAAGCACCTCTGCCCAATGAGATCATGTTAAATTGTGATTATATTGCAAATATATATGCAATATATGCAATAAACTGCCAGGCACATTGGAAGTTGGGAAATTCCTCTAAACTTAAAATCTTTTTTTAATCATCTTGTTTTAAAACATATAGAAATTCAAAGCTTTAAGTTATACTTAGATTTCAATCTCTTTTATATATATCACTGCCTTTTGTAGAACCATTTGAACACTATTTCTTGTTTACTTGATAATTTTGTCAATAAAGTTCTGTCACACACACCAGCAGTTGTTGGAAGAATAAACTTCATACCTTCAGTTTATTCTCTCCTCTAACGGCCAAAACTAACCCGAACATAGATGGATGAGAAACATAAATCGAAGGTCAGTGGATTTAATAGATCTAAATTTCTTTTAGACCCTAATTTTTCTAACTTCCACCATTGATTGTAAAATGTCCAGTCCTTGTCTTAGCCGTACCTTCACTGCTGGATTACCTGTGGTTGTTGGAGAGGCGGCACGTCATGGTTTCTGACTTGTCTGATGTTCCCAAAGTGACAACAAAGGTACCTCCTGGAAAAAAAAAAATAGACACTATAAGTTTAAAATCTTTCCCACTGGGACACAGGTGGCTATAACCTGTCCATGTTAAATGTAAAACACTTTAGTTGTAAGTAAAAAAAATAACTACATAGGTAAAAAAGTACCACATTTCGATTCTTTAGTCTTTCTTAATGAAGCTTCCAATCCAAAACAAAAGTGTTACAATTCATAATTGAAAAGTTTAATACTTCTCGAGGCTCAAGTATGTGAAGTTTTTAGGACTTTTATGAATATTCAAAGACTAATTTGAATGAATTCCTGGTTAAAGTGTCACATTTAGAACCAATAAAATACCAGTCCTAGAGGGAAAGATTACTGTAAAAAAAAAAATGTAGGGAAAAACAACTAGACAATTATTTAGTTATTTGGTCCCAAGATGAACATATTTAGAGAAATCCAGGTAAGGCTTAAAACTCAAGAACAATAAATGAATTACCAACATATCAGTGGAAGTATCATGCTATGGGCTGTTTTGGTTACCAGGGGTATGAATGTACAGCTAAATTTGGGTAGAGTAAGAAAAAAAGAGGGATTGCTTTCAACTTCAGCTTCTGCTCAACTCAACAGCTGGTTGGTCCAAACTGGGACCCAGACATGTAGCCCAACAGGACTAACTTAATACAAGTTACTAAATGATATTGGAAATAGATAAGGTGGCTTAGCATCAGGCTTTTGGAAACTATACAAAAAATGCAGGCTCTATACTTCAAAGCTGAGTCGGAATCAGGAAACTATCAAACCTCAATAACTTTTTACCCACAGAAGGTCAAAAGTAAAGACAGAAGCTCAGAAAAGGCAACAGAAAGCATGACAGTGAGGTGCAGTTTGTCAAATTTAACTTTGTATTATTAATTGTAAATTGCAAATACTTTCCACGTTTGATAGAAATTCCAACTTGTTTGTCTAATGTTCATTTTAAAAATGTACTCTGGATAAATCATGTATCTAGGGATGCAACTAACAATTATTCTTCCAGTTGATTATTTTTCTAATTAATAATCGGAAAAGAAACGGTTCCCTAAGGAAGATTTTTTTATAGAAGTAAACAAGGTGAAACTAAAACTTTTCCACTAGAGGACTTCTGGATAGAGCGTATTGAAAAGTGAAAACAATGTTGGTATAATCACGGCTCTAAGTGGGTCGCTCTGTCAGCTAGAACTTAGAATTAATCGATTACAAAATTAGTTGACGATTATTGAAATAATCGGTTAATCGCGATCAATCCAATTAATTTTTTCAGCCCTACATGTATCATTTTCCATCTTTGGAAAAAAAGAAGAAAAAAAAAGTTAAAATGCATGATATACTACAACTCCCATATAAATAATAGCTTCATAAGCAAGAGCCGTTTTACCTGCCAGAAGCACTTTGAGCTGTTTGTCGTAGAACTCCACCTCCTTCTGTGAGACCAGGCTGCACTCTGCACACTGCCTCACTGGGTCAACAAAACACATCCGGGGCAGCGCCACCTTCTTGCTGCAGCATTTATCACAAAAACACCGACCGCAGCGGCGGCAGTGGTGCTGCACGACAGAAACGCATTAATTAGACATCCACTTATACTGGAACTAGCATAAAGATAGTAGTACAGAAAACTTACCTCCGCCAAGGAGGTTTTTATGTAGGACAGTTTGTATGCATGTATATTTATCCATATCTCTGTCTACAGGATAACTTAAAAAGTTAAGGACAGATTGTAATTATATTTTTATTAGGTGTCCCTTTTGTAAAGGAACAATCCATTCAATTTTAGTGATGATCCAGATCAGGGGAGGATTTATGAAATTTTGGGCCCTAGGCAAAGACAGGCCCCCTTGGAATTGAGAGGCCAACACATAAAACAGACCCATTACATAGATGCAGACATTTTAATACATTAGACATTATTTGTTCTACGTTTTGTCCCTCTCTATGTTTTGTACTCAGCTGACTTTTCATGCTGTCTCAAAAGGAATGAAAGATTTTTTTTCAAGCACTAAGCTCACTTAGTTGATTGCTCCTTCCTGTGTTTCCAAAAAGGCGACGGCAAAAGTAAATAACACAGTCCTTTTCACTGTAGACAAGCAATGATCTGTTTATCTGTTCTCCATTTTTCATTTGGATGAAATAATAGTTGCATGAATCATGACAGCAGACAAGATAGAGGAGAGCAGAGTTCGCTGCTTTTATATGTTGTCGCCAAAGTCTCCAGTAGCAGATAAAAGTTGTTAGATTTGGCGATAGGCGCTTTTTTTAAATCAAAGTGTTAGAGGTGTTTGAAAAGTTGACAAAAGCACTAAGTTGGCAACACTGCTCTTTGCACAGTTTGTTTTCAAATGGTTTGCTGCTGTTTGTTTGGACCTTTCTGAACATGTGCAGCAAATGGACTGATCCAATGTTGAGGACACTAAAGGAGGGGGGGGATAAGACGCACTTAATATTAACAGCTGCATAAATCATGACAGCAGACAAGATAGAGGAGAGCAGGAGGCGGGGTTACCAATCTACTTGCTCTAGAGCAGAGTTCGCTGCTTTTATATGTTTTCGCCAAAGTCTCCAGTGGCAGAAAAAAGTTGCTAGACTTGGAACTAGCAGTTTTTTTTTTAAATCAAAACGCTAGAGGGGTCTGAAAAGGAGCTAAATATAGCGACAGAAGCGCTAAGTTGGAAACACTGCTCTTAGCACAGTTTGTTTTGAAAAGGTTTGCTGCTGTCTGGAGCTTTCTGAACATCTGCAGCAAATCTTGTCCATAAAGGCCTGATTGACTAATATTTGTCCTGTAAGCTTATTCCCCCACCTGAGCAATGCATCTCTGCTACTCCTCCAGAAACACCAGGGGGACGGTTGTTTGCTTCTTAAGGGCAGATTAGACTTTGGTGTGCGAACCAGTTTTACTGGTACGCTTCTGCACCATTGGTCTGGAATTTCAAGGGATGTACAGCAGTTTCCCGCCAAAGCCCATGTTCTTATGTGCATTTTGTACGAATGATTCATTGGGGATAATACTTGCCGACTGATTTAATGTGGTGGACACTGAAAGGGGGGGTGGGGGGGGGGTTGGTGGCGCTGAGACACACGACACACTTAGTATTATGAGCATTCTGTTGGCATTTTATTGAAAGTATTGTTCAAAAACATAATCAATGTGCACAAATATGGAAAAGTTGTTTTAACCATAGATGTAAACAGAGGAACTTTTGATTTTAGCTACAGGTTTAAATCATAATTTGGGGCAAGATTTGCTGCTTGCTTCTAGTTGGCAAGTATTATCCCCAATGAATCATTCGTACCAAATGCACATAAGAACATGGGCTTTGGCGGGAAACTGCTGTGCATCCCTTGAAATTCCAGACCAACGGTGCAGAATCGTACCAGTAAAACTGGTTCGCGACCCAAAGTCTAATCTGCCCTTAAGAAGCAAACAACCGTCCCCCTGGTGTTTCTGGAGGAGTAGCATAGATGCATTGCTCAGGTGGGGGAATAAGCTTACAGGACAAATATTAGTCAATCAGGCCTTTATGGACAAGAGGTGTCATTTTTTGTGAACACACCATCTTTTATCCCATCTAAGCTTGAGCCATTTTGTAAAGAATGAATCTAACATTTTCAGTCTCCTACAAGTGGGTAAACTGTTAGACATTCTTCTTAAGAAACAGTTGTCAATGCAGCATTAAGTGTTAAAGTATGACTTCAGGAGGCCAGAATACATGTATACTTTTGACTCTTTTTTTTTCACAACTGGAAATAATTCCAAGCAAATTCCAAAAGAAACATAGTCAAGTCTGTTGCGTCTCAGTGGTGATGACACCAGAAGTGCACTATAAAGCACATATTTGCAGAAAGAAAAAAAAACTAAACAAACCTTTCTTCTGATGAAGTCAAATTTGGTGTCGCATTGCATACATCTTGGACACTGGATGACAGAGGGAGGAAAAACAGGATGTTACACAACATGCTGAGCAGAGCAGATTCTCTGCAAACAGCAACTCAGGCTTTTAGTCACACAATATCAACACAATATTTTAGCTTTTTTCTGTTCTGTGAAAGTTTCACCTTTCATCTGAAAATTATTCTCTTTTCCCTCATCCTGGGGAAAATACAACCAAACAGACGCATCAAAACAGAGACTGAAGTTGAAATTTAACTTTATGTGGAATCTGAACTTCAGCAAATAGTGTTTGGCTGTCTGTGCTTCTGTTGACAAAAGAGTCGGACGTTTGTTTATATGGGAGCTAGCCGCTGGTTAGCCTTTAGCTCTCAGCGATGTGTTGAGTGATACACATTCAGAGTTGTACTTTAACAAGCTCCTTCGTGAATGTGGACCAGCTGTCAACGGCTAGCTGAAGCTGGGCTGACAAACTTCTACTGTTACCAGACTAGCCATAGCAGCCCGCAACGCCCAGTTCTGGAGCCAACTGCTGTTGTCCAGAAAGACGTCACGTAGGCAGCGAATCGGGAGAAAAAAACGGATATGGCAGAGTGTCCCCACCAAAATAAAAGCAGGATATCTTAGAGCGAAACGCGCTCATAAAAAGTCTACCTTTTGCTTGCGATTGAGGCACAAATAATCATAGCCAGCGTCGGTTCTAGACTTACCAAGGGGGCAAAACAAAGCAAAAACACAAAAAATTGTTTTATATCATCATTTCATATATAAAATTAGCTCAAAAGCCACTTGCGCCACCAAAGACCCTGAGAAAGATTGGATCCCATTTTAATACAACTGATCCTAATGGTTCAACACCCACATGTTTTAATCATTGTTTAAGTAAAGACTTAATAACAGACATAAATGAAGAAATGTATCCAACGTAGCTATTACTTTCTATGCCAATCTAACAAATTTTACGCCAATGATCATTCTAAAAATGTAATATTTACTACACAATTATTTCATTTATCAATTTGTTTCAAAACCATCAACCATGTTGCAGCTTAAACAGTAAGTCTATTTATAGCTATGTGGGATAATAAACTATTTTTTCTACTTATCAAATAACTTCAAAATATGTTGAAAATACTAACCGGAAGTGCCCCGTTTATCATCACGGACAGCTTTCCATACATGAGTGAACACTTGACATGGCATTTGGCCGTCAAAAACTGTCTCACCTCTTTATCCGGGACCCACTGAGGCTCGTCCAGGGAGAACGGGCTGTTAAAGGCACCGTTTTCTGGAACCATTCTGAGGCCGCTGGAGCTGCGGACAAGCTTCTTTCCATCTGGAACTGAAGACATTTTTCCTTTTAATCGTTTCCCCTCTTCTTCTTCTTCTTCTTCTTATGAGATTTTATGGCGGTTGGCAAACTTGTGAAATGTGCATTACCGCCACCAACTGATATGGAGTAAAGCAAGGAAACAGGAAACGATTCACCCCCCCCAAAAAAAAAAAAAAAAAAAAAAAAAAAAAAAAAAAATACAATAAAATAACCTGTGTAACTTAAACCCACATAATACTAAATTATACTAAATTACATTTGCCCGTATAATTTTAATTTACTCTAGGTCATCGTACCTCTGCCAGTTTCTGATGGTCCCATTGGTCTTTCCATCATGCTTCCAACCATCTCCCAGTTCATATCTTTAACATCCAGATATTTTTCTGCAGCCTTCACTATTATTTTGATTTTTTCTGTTTTTTTTGTCGTCTGAGCAGTACAATTAATCACTTCCACCATGAAAAGAACAAAATTTGTCTTTTTAACAATTAGTGAGTCTTCATCAATTTTTGGAGATTTCTCTAGAGGTTTGAAATTTGCCGTGTGTTGAACTGTAGGTTTGGGTTTTTCTGACTGAGATGGGATCCTTTTTGCAGCTTCAGCATAAGTTATTCCAAGCTCAAATTTCATTTTTTTTTATTTCTTCAGACCTTTTGCTTGCTTCACAGCCGCGATAAGCAGCAGTATGTTCTCCACCACAATTACAGCATTTTATTTTAGCTTCTTTTCCACATTTACCATATTCATGTTCTCCTGCACACCTTCCACACCTCTGTTTCCCTTTACAAACTGCTGCAATGTGTCCGAATTTTTGACATTTGAAACATCTCAATGGTGGTGGATTGTAGATTTTGACATTGTAACTGATGTAACCGATGAATACTTTGCTTGGTAATTGCTCTTCCTCGAATTTAATTAGTACAGATAAACTGTCAGATCTTTCTCCGTTTCTTGTTGTTTTTAACCGTTTTACTTCTTTTACTTTTGCACCGCTTATGTTTTCCAGAATCTCTTTTTCAGAAATTTTCAGAGGAACTCCTCCAATGACTCCCCTGCTGATCTTTTTGTTCTCCATTAGGCTGCACTGAACTCTTATCCCGTCAATTTTGTTAATACGTATTGCTTTGCCTTGCTGGGCGCTGTCTCTGCAGTTAATTAGCAGGTCTCCACTGTACAGAATTCTGGCACCTCTGACTTCTCCAACAAGTTTATTGATGGTTTTTGTTAAGTGAACCGGATTCCAGTTTGTAAAAGAGTCTGCCTGATTAACGACTTTGAATATGACTTTGAATTCATTTTGTTGTGCTGTGGAATGTATGGATTGATCATCACTGGATTGTTCTGAACTAGATTCCCCTTTAACTGATCTCTGTTTTTTCCGCTTTTTCTCATTTTTTGATGCTGCTATCTTCCAACCTTCATTGTCACTATTTCCCTCTTCCATCCCACAAGAATCGCTTCCTGTTTCCTCACTACTCACGGCCCAGGACATTTCTCCACAAGCAGAGCAGCTTCAAAACACGCGCCATGCACCAAACGACCAACGTTCCTCTTGCTCCAGCTCCTTAACGGCTAGTCCACATCCTATTCACAACCATCGTTTCCCCTCTTTTCTGCGGTCTTCTTCTTCTATCACAAACTCCACTGAAAACCACACCCTCGGAAGAATTCAACCAATCAGCGCATAGATGTGCTGTCACGTGACCGCTATAAAAAAAAAGGGGGTGTTTGTTGTTTGGTGTCCGCTGTACTTTTTTATGTACTTAGGAAAAAAATCAATACAGTTTCCACAAAGGAATGCAGCAACTCACGTTCAAGTAGACAAGGCAGACAACAAAACAAAACATCTACTTTAAATATATAAAAGTTTGAGCAATTTGAGGAATAACATTGGTTATTGTTTTAGTAAAAATTCAAAATCTGAAATGCCACTTTTCTTTGCACAAACAAGGAATTTCGACATAGGTTTTCCATCACTAATATAAATCAACGATTCATTACAGCCGTACTTTGCTTTAAAAAAAAAAAACATGTAAGTCTGGATTTTTGAATAGATAAAAAAGGAAGACAGATAGTTATGCAAACACATTACTTCTTCTGGAATCTAGATGACCATCCTGGCAGTGAGAAGCTCGTTTAGTTCAACAGATACAGCCCAGGTAAACAAATGGCCCCCATTTATTTTATCATAACACTTTTTAAAAAAGGGCTCTGTGCAAGATGTTTTAGCAGAAATGCTGGATGCTCTTATGATGGCCCCAGACTAGGGGCGGAGCTAGATGGGGGGGCCATGGCCACCCCTGCGGCCACCCTACCATTTATTTCCCTCTAATACAGATGGTGGCAACAGTACTACTCTCCAGGGGAATGTTCCAGTTATTAAAAATTTACATTTTTCATATATTAACAATTACAAATCACAGATGCAGTGACTTCAATTGATCCAGAACGCAGTAGCTCGGCTTCTTACAGGAACCAGGAAGCGTGACCATATAAGGCCGATACTTGCCTCTTTACATTGGCTATCTGTCTTTTACTGAATAGATTTTAAGATTATTTTATTAACTTAAGTCTTAAATGGATTAGCTCCTCCTTACCTTAGAGACCTTTTAAAATTCCAGTCTGTGTCAAGAAGTCTACGTTCAAATAATCAACTAATACTGACAGATCCTCGGACTCGACTTAAGAGGAAAGGAGATCGGGCCTTCTCTGTTGTTGCTTCAATTCTGTGGAACAGTTTACCTCTTCAAATTAAATCTGGCCACAGCCTAGATCATTTTAAATCGCTTCTTACATTTTTTTCTATTCTTCGGCTTTTAATTGAAGCAGTGTTTTACATTCTGTTTTGTTAATTGGTGTTGTTGTCTTTCCTGTAAAGCACTTTGGTGCAGTTTTATACCCGTTTTTAAAGTGCTATATGAATAAATTTGACATTGACATTACTTGACAATTAAAACACTGTGGTTAATTATGCACATCAAAATACTAACATTAAAATTGATTAATTACAGAATTCATGCTCTCTTCAAAGCTACATTTTGTTTTATATGGGGTAATGCAAGTCATCTAGGAGTCTCCAGTGAAATCATAGATAAATAACTATGTTATTAACTTAAAAATCATCCATTTAATGTAGATATTAGTACATGTAAATATTGATTTTATGCAGAACAATTTTTTATAAAAGAAGGTAGGTAGTGACAATGGAAAAGATGTTCACCCCAGAAATTTTTTCCATTATACCTTTTATTTAGACAGCATAGATGTTTTAATATATGCGTCTATTTGTTAGCAAAGGCTGTAGGAAAGTATAGTTTGTCTTTATTTAGAAAGTATGGATGTGCTCGTTCCAGTGTAGATTAACCCTGAGGTTCTGGCGCCTATCCGCTTTCGGCCACCCCTCAGTATACATTGTTTAATGCCTGGCCACCCCTATTAAAATTTTATAGCTATGCCTCTGCCCTAGACTTGTTAAGGTTGTAGGTGGAGGGAAAGTTGGTTCCCAATGACCTCTTTGCAGCCCTAATTGTTCTTTGCAGTTTGGACCCGTCCTTGGCGAGCAGTAGTCCTCTATAGCAGGACTTCTTGTTTAGGGGTGTATTAAGATATGTACTGTATCAGCCACAGAGAAGATAAACTATACCAGAGGGAAGGATTATCTGGGACAGTTTTAACTAGTGTAACCCTAAAAGCTGAAACGATGTTATATATATTTTAATTTTTTTGAGGTAGGACTATGAACAACCACATCCTGTAGGACAGGCATCAAACCTCACAAAGAGTTTGCTTGAGTGATCTGCCTTCAGTCAAGCAAACACAGTTTGTTTTTAATCCATATTTTTTTCCAAAGGAGATACAAAGTTGACAGAAAAAATACAAAGAGAAAAGTTCAAGTCAACTGGAACGTTTAATCAAAGGATAAACTCACAGCTTTGGTTCAAAATAATCTATACAAATAAAATCTGAATTTTATAGAAGCTTGAATTATTCAAAGCAGAGGTTCCAGCTGCTTTAAAGATGAAATACTACAATCAACGCACCAGGATACAAGCCGATTATTTTGAGCATACAATTAAAAGTCCCCTTGAAGGCCTTAAACAAAAATAACACTTCACTCACGTAAAGTTTTGTCTATAACCAGCAGCTAAAACGAGAGACAATTCTCTTGCAACTTTTTAAAGACTATGGAGATTTTCAAAGTTACATAAATGAACCAAAACCGTTATGTTTCAGCAAATTCAGGTTCGGTTAACAGCGTGATAAAATCGTGACTTCTTTGCGTAAACATGAAAAAAAAAGACTTTTCCAGAACAGTGCATAGATAAATACAAATAAAATAGAATTAACCAAAATGTAAACACAGGACTTCATTTATCGGATGATAAATCTTCAAACACAGAACAGAGCATTTGAGGAGGAAGCAGAGGGCAGTAAGGTTTCAGCTTCAGTCCTTCAGATTAAAGGTAACATTGGTTAATTTTTTTGTGCTTCCAAAAACTCATATCGCACCTATGAGTCTGTAGCTCTCACTAGATACAGTAGCAGCCATTCAAAATGTCCCTTTCCAGTCAAATATAAGCCGAATAGCGGCAGACTTCCCTGCAACTCCCACCAAATTCCCCTTAAACTTCCAGCCACTGTAGTGAGCCCCTCCTTCTCCAGGGAGTGTATATGTTTTTACTCTGACTCCACCCTTTTACTGAATTACAGGGAGACGAATCTTCTTTTTAGATCTTAATGTCCATAAATCAATTATGGTCAAAAATTATAAAGGAATTGTAGGGAACCAGCAAAGAACCCATCAAGGAAAGTGGGAACATTTTGAATGCCTTCTACTGTATCATCTAATGGAGATATTTTATGAGGGAGACTTTGGAGGTGGTCTGGAGGTGGGTCTTTACCCTTAGAGAACGGGAGGGGTTCTGTGTAGTAATGTGTCCTGCAATGTATCACCAGCAGCAGCAGAGAATGGAGAGGATTAATGGACACAGTTATACCCCTGCAATCCTTAATATGCTATTATATTTAGACAAGAAAGTAGACCTGAAACCTCTCTCTGTGCATTCAGTTTATCAGCAGTGAGGCTGCTTTTAAATGTGCTGCTCAAACATTTAGTAGGAGTGGACAACTGCACTAACCAACATATAATATACATTTTTTAGATGATATATAAATGTTAAACTAATGTAGGTATTTTGTCAAATTTGTCATTACACCTTTTTTGTGTTCATTACAGATTTATTTTTTTCTTTCCAGCAGTTCTTTGACATGTAAAACAATTGTAAGAAAAATCTCCTCTGCTGGATGAGAGACCAGATCCATGTTTGGATCAGGGCGCCGCACAATGGCAGCCCACTGCTCTGCAAGGGGATGGGTTAAATGCAGCGAGTTAGTTTCGTTGCTCTTTACTTGTGACAGTGTAATGACAATAAAACGCTGGGAAAAAATGTTTTCTTTTGCTTTGTGGGTATTTGCTCATGATTAGAAAGCACAGGCATAAATGCCTTGTTCGTATCTGATTTATGTTTTTTTTCCTATTGCATATTTTTTATGGTAAAACAGAGAATAGTCCCGACTTTTGATGACTTTAGCTGATAAAAAGAATAATTGAAAAAATATATTGATCACCACAGTACAGAGGCTACCCTTGGCAGGGTATTTAGTGATATATGTATAAATAGAGAAAGTGGAAGAACCGCATTGCTGGTATTATCGGATCTTAGATCAGAATTCTGATTCTTTCATGGTTGATAACTCTCTTCTAATAGACTGGTTGGAAAAATGGATCAACGTTTCTGGTACAGCCCTCGGCTGGTCAGAGTCCTGCTGTAAGGTCAGTGATTTCTCTGTGTCAGAAAGTAACTTTACACCAGAGAAGCACAAGCGGCAGTCCCAAACGTTCCATCAGGGGGCCCTTGCTATTCAAAACCTACATACTCCCCCTAACCCAGATTGTAACATCCTCAGTTACCCCAACTCGGCAGGCAACACACAGCTGTACATTATGATGTCACCATGTGGCTATAAACTCTGGGTCATCACATTAAAGAAATCAATGCATGGAGGTCTCAGCATTTTCTTCTGCTAAATAAAATCTTAACTGAAGTGATACTTTTTTAACCAAAAAAAGTTGTTTGAAAGTTAGCAGACAAGTTCAGTTAATCCTGCTAGAAACTACCGTTCAGCCTCAAAATCTGGGAAGAGTGGTTGACCCAGACCTGAACATTCAATGACACATGAGGACAATAACAAAGTCAGCTTTCTATCACCTAAAAAAAACAGGATATAAAGGAAAGTCCAGTCATATTCAGAATTCAAACTTCTGAAAGTACTTTAAATAGGAAATTATTACATACTGTTTTATAAAGTGTTTTTCATTAAGAGTAATTTTCATTTGAATGTGCTTTACTGGAAGCATCCATGTTTGTCAAATAACACTATTGCCACCTACTGGTTTGTGATGTCACTGTGCGGTATCGGCTGTTGATCAAGTCCCAGTGCTGTATCTGGTGTTTGTCACAAAGCGCTATTATCCAAGTCATCTTGAAAACATTCTTCTTTAAAATGTTGGCTACATATTACGTGTTTTTTTCTCTAGCCAGAAGTTCGATGGCAAATCCTCCCCCTTCAAGTTGGCAATCCAACGACAAACCCGTCCGTGGAGGATCAGGAATCGGAAAGGTGAAATACATTTTTTTTTCACCTGTTTACTTTTACACAATGTATAACAACATCCAACTGCCATGCACGTGGGAATTGTCAGTTTAACTATACCTCTCGCAAATTTCAAGGGTGAACTCCTCACGGAATCTAAAATAATTGCTTATTGCAGATGTGTCCAGTAGTTCCCATTGATTTTGCTTGTAAAGCGGGGAGAATGGCCCCACGCTTACCGCACCGTGACGCCACTGCCGGAAGATGTCAGGAGTGAGGTGTTACTATATTTGGGCAAAAATGCCCATTTCCTGACTCAGTGATTGTGACGAAAATTATTGTTTTTATTTTTTTAATGATTAACCCTAAATTCATTACCGGTAAATCACCGCAAACGTATTAGTTTTAGGTATAGATAATGATACACGTGTTATTCCTTGCTGATTGGACTTCTCTTTTAAGGTTTTATCTTTGGTCGAATTGATAACTGGAACAGTGGCTTCATAGGTCTGCCTAAAAGGTTGATCATACAGAATGCTGCTGCCAGGGTCTTCACTAAAACTAAGTGGAGAACATTCCTTTAGTACTAAAGTCCTTATAAAAGGGATTATTACAGATATGTTGTGCATGGGCCACTCAGATTTTCTGAATTTACTATGCAGACTCAGAACCAGAGCAAAACAGAACTTTTAGTTCTTATGCTCCACTTATCTGGAACAAACTCTCAGAAACAGTGAAAGTGTTTAAACAGTTACTTAAAACCAAGAAAAGATAATTTTTTAATAGCCGTCTTTGACTGCAATATTTAAATTGTTAACATGATCCATTTAAGTTTGTAGTTTCTAACCTACTTTTTTGCGTGTTTTTAAAAAAAGATAAATTTTTATGTATAGACCTTTGAATCATATCGTTTCTAAAAATGCTAACATAAATAAACTTGGCTTGTTAATCCGTTCGTGGCGACTGATGTGGTTTATAAGCAATGACTCTGGTGCAGTTTGGTTAGGTTGAAAATATTTAAACTTTTGCTGTTTATGGATCCATTGCCAACTTGATAAAGGAATTATTTAACTAAAAAAAAAGACTAAAACAAGTTATTATTTACAAATATTTTTCAGTTGAGACAAAAAAAAGCCAAATATAATTTTGAAGGAAGTAATGTTTATCCTGTTTTAAAAAGAAGGCGGGATACGGGCTTCTGCTACTCACTTCTTTCTCCAAAGGCTTAATCAGAAGGGGTTTTGTTTCTCTTACGTAGGAATAAGAAAGCCTTTTTTTTTATATATATATATATATATATATATGCATTCCGCTTGACTAAAGATGTAGTCAAATTAGCTTCACCACTCCTCCATATTCCATGCGGCTCATTGTTTTTACAGCCTTTCAAAACAAAGGAAAGAGAAGGACTCCTTTTTCTGGGGCTTCCACTTAGAATGATGTGATTTCATTTTGAACTTTGGTTTAGTAAAGTAACGTTTTTCTACCTTAAAGCTAACAGCAGCACTCCATACAGTCTTCATAATGGAAGAAATCATGGTCACTAAAACCAGGAATTGGTCTAAAGGAAAATAAGGGGTTTTTCACAGAAACAAACACACAGCAAACCACAGTACTCCTCCTCCTCATTACGTAGTCAGAGGAATCCCAGCTTCCATCCCAGAGCTCTTTCATCATGCAGTTTAGAGGCTGTCCAGTGAGCAATTGGAGTTATGCTGCTGAAGTAGGGTGAACAGATTAAGCTTTTCTACAGCAAAGGCAGAGTTGATTGTTTACTTCCTTCAATGCGCCAGATTGGTTTGGCTGGCACTCAGGTCGTGATGCTTTCTTAAACGATGATTTCGTTCCTGGAGGACACAAAGGGAGAATTGAATAGATCAGTGTCAGTGGGCGGATTTCATATCTATCCTTTTCTTTGCTGTTTAAAATAATAATTACACACATCTTTCACATAAGCAAGAGAGACATACGGAGGAACTTTATTTATATTCTCTTATATTCAAAGCTACTGAAGAGGGGGAGCAAAGGGTGCAAGTTGACCTTGGTGGAAGCTACTCGTTTACATTACACGGATTAAAGGATAGAATATTTAATTGGAGATTACCCTATGGGCATAAACCCTTGTAAAACTGGGAAGAGTTGGCCTAGCGGTTAGAGCAGTGCTCTGAGAAGGTTGCATACCCGGTTTGATCCCCAAAACCTGTAATTTGGGTCTCTGAACAAGACCCTTAACTGCTCACTGCACAGTGACAGCCCACTGGCATCACCAAGGGGATGGGTTAAATGCAGAGAGTTTATTTCTATTTCTAAAACTGTGAAAATAGTTTAAGATCCTAAAAATCTCAAATGAAATGTTTTTGTATCTAAAATTTTATAATTCTATCATTTAAAATCTCCTTTGTGTCTGCAGTATTTGATGGCTGCTTAGCTCATGCAATCATTCGAGCAGGTGTGCTGCAACAGAGAAGCATCTAAAACGCACAAAGCAGTGGTACTTGAGGACCAGGTGAGAACCCATGTTTAAACACCTGAAGTAAATTTTTCCATTAAGCGTCTCGTTAAAGAACAGTTAGTTGTGTAAAATATAGGTCGAAAAGTTGGACATTTAAATATTAAACAAAGGTCATCGGGTTCCCCAGTAAAGGTTATAGAGCATTTTAGGTTCATTCTGAAATTTCATTAAAAAACTGAATATATCTAACTTTTTGTGAGTATCATATATACATATTTACAGCTCCCCTGGATTAAAACCAACTTCACACATCTACACACTGATATTTTAGCCTAAATGCTCTGTTCCCCTTCTCTGGAGTGGCTTGTGACTCTTCCATTAAGGCCTTATCTGTGCAGAATTAAACTATTTCTTTTCTAATCATGGACAGATGTAGGATTATTCTAGGCTGCTGTATTCTACTTCTACCACCTGAGCTATGGATCTTTGAAGCTACTCCAGAATTACAATGTACTTCTTCACTGCTGTGTTGATCCCTGTTAGGGCTCCCTGGCAGCTGTTCTGTATTTCAATCATTTTCAGACAACAGGTTAAACGGGTTTTATACAGGAATGAGTAACTCTAATTTAATGCTTTTCAATAAACATAGTGCTATCAACAAGACTCATGTATATATATATATATATATATATATATAAATATAAAACACGGCAAAATTCTTCCTCATCTTTACCGTTGACAGGCTGCAGAAATTTCCTCGGATTCCTTGTTTTCCAGCCACTTTTGTTCCCATACTCCATACAGTTTTTTCTCTGCCTTGAGCTTGTTTTCTGAACATACGGCTTTACGATCAACTGTAAGCAGTTCTGTGCAAACATGCATAACCAGTTATATCTGACGAAATTGTTTTTAACGATTTTTTTTTTAATAAAGCATTTTAAATACAGCTATAATTGCATTTACCGGTAATGAACTTTAATGCCAATTAAGGCCTTAATTAAAAAATTCTTTAATGACCTTTAATTATTTTAATGACCCATAGAAACCCTGGTTAAACGGTACTTTGTGAGATTTTTTTTTAAAGTGAGCATCATCGTCATACCTTTCTCCCTCGTCTCTCTGCTGTGTTTGTGATCCTGTTTCTTCCCTATTTTTGTTCTATAACAAAAGTCTTTACATGAAGATTTTTTTTTTATATAAAGGGGGTGGAAGAATTTCTCAGATACATATTTTTTTTTTAAAGTGAAAACCACATATGATCTACCATTTCTGTTCACATTTCTGCAGCCTTTGGTGCATCACTATACATAAAATCTAGTAAAATACATTAAAATGTAATGGAAACAAAAAGAACATTTACTCAGAGGGGTGTGGAATTCTTTGCAAAACACTTTCTGCTAAACAGCAGATTAAAACAAATCGGAGGACTTACTGCAAACAGTTGTATAAATGTTTTGACATTCAGGATCCTTACTTGGTATTGGTCTCTGGCAGGCTTGTCCAACAAGTTAAGAACACCCAGAGAGCTGGCTCGCTTCATGCTGCTCCCACATGCAGAAAGGCAGGGTGAGGGGTCAGAGGTGAGGGGTCAGAGAGTCAGGCATGGTGTTTAGACTCAGTGGAGTTACATGGGGGTTAGTGATAATGACTAAAAGGGTTAGTTTTACATGAATGTGTTGAATCATTTGTACTCTGCAACATAACCAAGGTTAGTTCCACCTCCTAAAACAAATCTAGTTCAAAGAATTTGTTAGATTAATGGAAAGTTAAACAGTCTGGCATTTCAGGCTGCTGGTTTGTTTAAAGACATTTACATGTGAAACAAGACATTTTAAGTTGTCTGATGGTGTAGCGCTCAGCGACTCACCATCGGAGTGAGCTGAATCTGGCAGACCCAAACGCTCAGCCAGATCTGTGCTGTTAGATGTTTAAAAGTTTAACACATTTGATGAAGCTGAGCACTAACAAATTTACACTACATGTTTAATGCATCCTAAGTCACAAAGTAAAGCATAAAGTTTGGTTTATGTGAAGCGCCACAGCTGAAAACATCCATCTTACACTGCAAATAATATTTTTTTAAGCAGGCCAAAACAAACAAAAAAAAATGTTCATGGAGTTTTTGCTTCCTATCTAAAAAGGAGACATGTACTTTAAAAAAGTTGTTTAACCCAAAACAATGAAGCTCATTCTAGTAACATACATCACAGATCAGTTTAGTAGAATTAATCAATCAAAATTAAAGGATAAAATCTTGATTTTTCTTCAAATTAAATAAAGGTCACATAAACATGAAGTTTTCTAGATGATGTTTCTCCTCTCATCCAACAGGCTTCTTCAGTTCTAATTATGGGCAGCACTGAGATTAATATACTGTAGGTCCAACAATGAATTAAGGGGGACAAAAGGAGGCGAAGATCCCTCCCAATGGATTGGCCAAGGAGGTCACATTGGGGGTGTTAATGGTTGTTAGGGGGTTCTGATGGGTTGTTAACTTCCTTGTCATTGAAGTACGAGTCAGGTGAGGTCGGGTTGGAGGTGAATCTTCTGGGTAATGTTCCAAAAGTGCCTCGTAGGTGGGTAAAAAGGTTATGTTTAAGACCACCTCCTCTGTTGAGATTTTTATTTTTTTGAAGTTAAAGATGGCTTCCTTCCCCTCGCTCAAACTTTTCTTGCTTGGCCAGAATATGGACGTTGTTGTCTTCAAACTGGAAATCGTGTAGTGTGGTTGGAAAGCTAGTATTTTTATGAATGTCTGAAATAGCATGATTACAGATGCTGACTGTAAGGAGATGATGCGGTCTGCTCACGCTCTGTGTTATCAGAGAACCAAGCCAGAACTGAAGCGTGCCAAGCCCTACTGATGAACTAGTACCAGTTTAGCTCTGTTCGGTTGTGTCCGGCACAGTCTGGTTCAGTTTTGCGTGCCGTTTACGCTCACCAGTTATATCTGTTTGGACCGATCTCGGCACGGTTTCAAAAATGTAGTCTAAATGGGGCTATAGTTACACCTGCAGTGTATTAATTTCTGCTCCCACCCACTAGTTGGAACTGAAGAAGTCTCCTGGATGAGAGTCAAAACATCTTCTAGAAAACTTCACCTCCAGTTCCCCCCTGACCGAACGCTTTCAAGCTTGACCATTACCTGGATGACTGGGAATCTTCTGATATGTTACATAAACTTTACTAAATTAAGAGATTTATTTTGAATTTGAGTCAAGCTAATTTTGCTAATATATTGACAGATTCTTTTTCTTCCAACCTCAGAACATTTGTACATATATTAAACATTTGAGGTATTTCAAGCAGCACATTTTTAGCAGTGTGACTCCAAAGGTTGCTAGGGTTGATTTTAAATCTATTTTCTATCCCGTATACTTCAACAGCCTGAAATATGTAACATGTTACGTATTAACAGCCTTTGACGTGGATATGTTTATTTAATGCAGTTTGGTACACATAATTGATGTGAAATATACATTTAAAACAACAAAAAAAAGCATTTTATTTTTGACCATGTTTACCTTTTCTGTCTCATTTTAGTCAGAGCAGCTAAAGTTGAATAAAGTATGAACTCTTTAACTGATATAAACCAATCAGAATCTTCCTTGCTTCCTTTTAAATATTAGTCAAAGATAAAGAAACAGGGAAACCGGCTGATGAGGATGAATTATCTGAACCTCAATCTGAGCCGCCTTGGTGGCTGTCAGTTCAGTTAGAAGTATTCAGATAAGTGCTACCAGGATATGCTCTGTTTGAAAGTGAATTTAGAAGAAGCACAAAAGAACCAAAAAAGCTATTTAAAAGGAGCTATACAGCCTAAGACCTCTTTAGACATGTCAGCAGGTAACAAGATGTTTTTACTTTGACACCATGGAGGTGTGAATGTTGGATGCCTCAGCACATGAAATATGCAACGGAAAATATTTTGTTTTACATTCATTAAGATGATAAAGTCATCCAACATCCTTTCCATTACAGTCACGAGACACAGTGAAGAGCAGCACCAAGGAACACAAGACACCAGTAAGAATGAAGAGGAGGCATGCACAACAACATTCAGAAGAAATAAAATTTATTCATAGAAAAAAAACAAAAACAAAAAACAAGACAATTTCATTCTGCAAAGGACAGCCATGCAGCTTTAAAAAACAAACTTTAAAAAAGGTAGACTGTTTTAAGTTACAGTTCAGCCACAAATAGTTGTAAATAGATGGAGGGATTAGTGGGAAATGATTTCCATCACCCCTAGTGTGATGGAAATCACAGGCAGATATTAGTAGCTTTTCTCCTTTTTATATGGCCCGGTACACCACTTTAGTAGAGTACTTCCATCTTTGGTTTCCCTCTGTAAATATGTTCAGGTTTGGTTTACGGAGCCCTTAAAGTTCGATCAGTGCACTTCGAAACTGTACAACAGGTAAAAAATGACACAGTATCGAACTTTAGGAGCTGCGTGTGGGTCAGTGAAAGTGCTTAAAGACAGTAATTCAAACATTTAACAAAGAGAATAGGAAATACTAATAAATTCTAAAGATTATTTGGAAACTTTCTTTTAAACATTTGACAAATATAAAAATTTTTCTTTTGTTTCTTAAAACATTTTTTGTTAATATATATTCTCCTATATTAAAATAACTTTCTGGAGAAACTTTCAGAGGTTTTTTGTCGTTTATGTCAGAAAATGACCCAAAATTAAAATATATTTGTCTTTAGTTGCATAGCGTCCACAATACTGAAAACATTTCCATGAGTAAAATCCTATGAGTTACCAATACTTCCAAGACTTAATCTGATCATCACACCTGAAAATCCAACGTTTTAATAAAACCAAAGCAGTTTTCAGAAGTCGGTGTTTGCGCCTCAGATTTAATTCTAATGGCCCATCAGTAAAGAAGTTGCATATGGGACAAAAGAGCCCCTTCAAGCATTAGTTGTGCAAACAGCTTCAGTTACATCAGCAAAGTAGAGTGGTTCACTTCTTTTGGTTGAAACACCAGCCAGCTTTTTCCTCCAGGCTTCCAGTGCAAACAGAGGAGCTACCAGTTAATGCAGGACTCTAGATTTGCTGATAGTTACCCAGGATTTTTGTGCTCATTGTCTCGTGACGAGCTGCCGCCCTTTAGCTTCCGGACCAGTTTCTCGCTGCTTCGACGGAGCGACGCTCGTAGTTTACTGAAGGAGCCACTTCTCTTCAAGGATCCAGAGCCGTCCTAGCGGGACACATCACAGACTTACACTCATATCACTTTATTAACATTCATAAACATTATCCCCTGAAAAGACACGATGTAATATTACGAATCATTGCTCACTTTTAGATAAAGAAATATTTTAGGAATGAGAAAAACACATGGATCCATATTGATTCAATTATTAACTATTAAAGTACATGGATCCATATGAAAATATTAATCATCATCGTCAATATAAGGGTTAATAGAGAGGTGTTAAGTTTGCAATAGAGATACACCAAGAAACTGGTGATGGGATGGCTGCAATTTTAGGTTCAGCAACAGAGTGGACAAACAGGTCGCACACAGCAACACTTTCTGGTGTGAGTGAATGTGAAGGACTCATTGTTAGCCAGTTTTAGCCAGTAAGATGTCAGAGGCAAAATAGACAAACTACTTTCTACATGTTTAGATATTTCTGTTGTTTACTGACACTGAAAGAGAGACTTTCAACAGATAACGGAGAGGCTGAATGCAGTACAGCGAACAGCTTTGTTGCTGCTCACAATTGAAAATGGATAAATAGAAGGAAAGATGTTTAGTCTTTACTAAACAACTGCCCTAGTTGCCACGGAGTACCAATTTATCCGGATGTCCAAACAACTCGATTCCTGCTCTCACAATGAGAAATCATATGTCCATCTACAGTATTTAGCATCTATAACTGAGGCTTTTGGATTTAAAACATTCTTCTTACCGGTAATTTAACTTTCAAACAGATCACCTGTTCAAATTCTGACACAGAAGTGCAGAGATCGCCATGAGGATCAATATTTTCATTTAGGACCCATAGATTTTAATAGTTAATCATTGAATCAATATGGATCCATGTTTTTTTCACATTCTTAAAATATGTTTTGTAAATATTTCCTCATATCTTTTCAGGGGATAAGAATAAAGAGATCATTTTAATACAATGGAAAGGAGTTAGCATAGGGCGGGTTGATATCGAGTAATTTATCTCCATAAATGGGTCACAATCCCTTTACTGCTGGTCGTCGAGCATGCAGCTGGAGGAGGACTTTGTGGAAGAAGTTGTTGAGGCAACCTGGGAAGCTCTAGTGAACTTCAGGCTCTGTGGCACAGTGCTGAAAAATAATGGTGACCGCACCAAATAGAGATTCTTTGGGAACAATTTTGATTTATTTTTACTTTTATCGTCTAAGGTGATGTTCAAAAAGCTTCAGCCTCAGTAGTGACATTACTGCTGCTGAGTGGGCTGGAGTGTTAGTGTTCCGTTTCCAGGGTTCTTAAATCTTTATAATCAATTAGTTTTATTTAGAGGTTTAGAATTTGATTTCATTTCCAGACCTTGGTTGAAATGGTGAAAAATGTCTGAACTGATATTGCAATATGTAGGAAGTGTTTAATTCACTTAACGTCATTAACTCTTAACCTCTCAAAACCCATTAAATTTACAAATAATTGCTCAGAATGCATTGAAATTTCCCCCTGGTAAATGTGTTCCATTTTAGACTTGTTATCCTTCATTGGAAGCTTTGTTTTTCCCCAATTTAGCCACCAAGTTCATTGTTGGGATTGCGAGCCCTAGCTCATTTATCTCGTATTGAGCATGTTTTTAAATTGGTACGGTCTATTGTGAGCCTATATTGCTTGTTTGGGGGGTGTTTGGTGGGTTTCGGGGGCTGCGGGGGGGGGTTAGATCGGGGGGGGTTTGGGTGTGTGTGGTTTTTTAGTGTGGGTGGTGAGGGATTGTTGGGTGATATCTGGGTTGGTGGGGGTCTGGGAAGTTTTGGGTGGGGAGGGAATGGGGGGGGTTTTATTTTGGAAGAATTTGTTGTTGGTTTTTTTTGTTTTGTTGTTTTGTTGTAAGTATGATGTTTTGTATGTATGTATGTTGTATTTATGTATGTAGTAGTATGTATGTATGTATGTATGTTAGTATGTAATGTATGTAGTATGTTGTATTTGTATGGGGTTTTTGTAGTATGTTGTATGTATGTATGTATGTATGTATGTATGTATGTATGTTGTATTTGATGTATGTTGTATGTATGTATGTTTTGTATGTATGTTTGTATGTAGAATGTATGTTTGTATGTATGTATGTTGTATGATGTATGTATGTTGATGTAATGTAGGGTATGTATGTAGGGATGTTGTATGTATGTATGTATGTATGTATGTATGTTTTTTATGTATGATGTTGTATGTATGTTGTATGTATGTAGTATGTATGTTGTATGTAGTATGTATGTATGATGTATGTATGATGTATGTATGTTGTATGTATGTATGTATTGTTATGGTATGTATGATGTATTTTTTTAGTATGTTGTATGTATGAATGATGTATGTATGTATGTAAAAATATGTTGTTGGTATGATGTAGTATGTAGTATGGTATGTATGTATTTGGGATGTTGTAGTATGTATGTAAAGTTTTATGTAGTATGTTGATGTATTAGTATGTTGATGTTGTATGTATGTATGTATGGGATTTTATGTATGTATGTATGTATGTATGTATGTATGTATGTATGTATGTATGTATGTATGTATGTATGTATGTTATTTTAAGTATGTTATGTATGTATGTATGTGTATGTATGTATGTATGTATGTATGAGTATGTAATGTATGTATAGTATGTATGTATGTATTTTTATTGATGTATGTATGTATGTATGTATGTTTTATGTATGTATGTATGTATGTATGTATGTATTGTAGTATGTATGTATGTATGTATTATGTATGTATGTTGTATGTATGTATGTATGTAATGTATGTAATGTTGTATGTAGTGTATATGTATGTTTATGTATGTTATGTATGTATGTATGTATGTATGTATGTTGTAGGTATTGTATGGGGAGTTGTATGGGATGTAAAGTTTGTATGTATGTTATTGTATGTATTTATGTATGTAGTATGTATGTATGTATTAAAGTATGTATGTAGGGATGTATGTATGTTGTATGTATGTATGTCTTTATGTATGTATGTATGGGATGTATGTATGTATGTATGTATGTTGATGTATGTATGTATGTATGTATGTATGTATGTATGTTATGTATGTATGTTGGGTATGTATGTATGTATGTATGTATGTATGTATGTATGTATGTATGTATGTATTTTTGTATGGTATGTATGTGGGAAAGTATGTAATCTGAATGTAAATTTTTGTATGTATGTATTAGTATGTATGTATTTTATGTTGTAAGTTTTGTATGTTATGTTGTATCTAAGTGTATTATTACTTATATTTACTTAATTTTTAATTATTATTATTATGATTTAATTTAATATTTAATTATATTATTATTTAAATTAAGTATTATTTGTTAGATATTACATTATTAATTATTAATTATTATTTATTCTTTTCATGTATGTAATTATTATTATTATTAATATTTTATTCTTATTTATTATGAATTTTTATGTAATTAAATTATTAAAACTTATACATTATACTGCATTATTATGTAATGATTATCATTATTATATTATATATTATTATAATAATTACATGTATGACATTATTATTATGTATGCTATCAGTCTTTATGAATTAATTATAAATTAATTATTCATTACTTCATTCTTAATTTATTTCATGACAATCATATTCTTTCATCATACATACAAAACATACATACATACATACATACATAATACTACATACATAAATACATACATAATCATACAACATAATACTAATTACATACATACATACATACATACATTACATACATTCATAAAATTTTAATACTACCATACATACATACTTACAACATAACATACTACATACATACATTTTTATACATAACATACATCTAAAATACACATAATATCATATACATACATTACATACATACATACATACATACATACATACATACATACAACATACATACATACATACATACATACATACATACATACATACATACATACATACATACATACATACATACATACATACATACATACATACATACATACATACATACATACATACATACATACATACATACATACATACATACATACATACATACATACATACATACATACATACATACATACATACATACATACATACATACATACATACATACATACATACATACATACATACATACATACATACATACATACATACATACATACATACATACATACATACATACATACATACATACATACATACATACATACATACATACATACATACATACATACATACATACATACATACATACATACATACATACATACATACATACATACATACATACATACATACATACATACATACATACATACATACATACATACATACATACATACATACATACATACATACATACATACATACATACATACATACATACATACATACATACATACATACATACATACATACATACATACATACATACATACATACATACATACATACATACATACATACATACATACATACATACATACATACATACATACATACATACATACATACATACATACATACATACATACATACATACATACATACATACATACATACATACATACATACATACATACATACATACATACATACATACATACATACATACATACATACATACATACATACATACATACATACATACATACATACATACATACATACATACATACATACATACATACATACATACATACATACATACATACACACACACACATCCAATTACAAGAGCTTAAGGTTGGGGGTAACTTTATAAATGTTAGAAAAACATATAGCTTGTTTTCAGGTGTAAACTTTTCTACAAAAAGACACTATATATTGTTTATTTATATAGCCCCAATTCACAACAAGCTTCATCTCAAGGCACTTTATAGAAAACAATTCAACCAGAACACAGTCAAATTGGTGTATGTATACCGTTTTTGTATTTAAACAATTATTCTTTGTTATTCATGAAGCAGTAGAAGCCAAACTTCATTTTATAAACTCTCTTAAAACAGTCAGTCTGGAATAATGTTTATTCGTTCTGCATTAAACACACCTAATGTAGCACTGAGGTCGACTGCCTGAGACCAAGCTGCCTGCTTAACTACCAGAACATAAAGCTTTTTAAATACATCTATAAAAATCAGGACAGAAATTGACAGGTCAGTGCTAATTTTTTTTCCCTCTGCTGTACTGAAAATTTGAACTCAGCCATGATGGCGCACAGAAGCAGAGAAGGAACGGACAAAGAGGCAAGAGGCACAGGTTCAGGTGAAGCATAAAGATTAAGGTTTTATTAGAAGTTAAAGACAAACTGGGAAATGCACAAACAAGACAGGACACAGAATATTAGTAGCAGAAGTTGAGGACAGACTGGGGAAAAGGCTATTCAAATCAAAAGAATTCAATAAATGCTTGTTTACATCAAATGCTCGGCATCCCCAATTGATTGCTCACCAACAACCCTAAGATTGGTATACAGAGGCTACAGAGGATTTTTTTTAGTTGGTTTCAACCAACTGGTTTAATTCCAACACAAATTTTATATCAAATCAGAAAACCAAAAAAAAACGATTCCAGATTTTCTTAAATCCGCATTTCAGTCCATCCTAAACCCTGATGACCCAGAGCACAAAGTGACAAACTACTTGCTCGCTGGAGGTAAAAAACACACATGCAGGACTAAAAGCAAAACTACTCTGGTTCATGCAGACGAAGTAAAGCTGTTATTTCTGGTGTTTTCCGCTAGTACATTTTCCTCTCACTGCCCCTCAGCTCTAGAAGCATCTGCCACCCTAACCCCATTTCAATGCCACCTCAAAACATACCTTTATTCCATTAGATCAGGGGTGGGCAATTCCCTGTTCTTGGGGGCCAGTATCCTGCAACTTTTAGATCAATCCTTGGTTCAACACACCTGAATCAAATAGCTGAGTTACCTTCTTAGCATGCAGTCAGTTTCTCCAGAGTCCTCTTATTCACCTAGTTATTTCATTCAAGTGTGTTGAACCAAAGGCAAACCTAAATGCTGCAGGATCCCAGCCCTCAGGAACTGGAATTCCCCAACCCTGCATTGGATTATTTAAGATAAATTGCCAAAATTTGTTGGCTTGTTATCAGTCTTTGAAAAGTACATTGAAATAAAATATCAATGTTACAATATTGCAGAACTTTGGACAGGCAATTATCTCCCACCTGTAATAAAGGAAGCACTGCTAAGTTTGAATAGTGTTTATTTGTGGTCTAACCAGACTTTAGATTATTATTCTTTTATGTCCTTATGGCTACCTTCATACTGCAGGCTTTGATGCTCAATTCCGATTTTTTTTGTGAAATTCAATTTTTGTGGCGTTGCCGTTCACATTTCCAAATATATGCAACTTGTATGTGATCTCCTGTGTGAACTGCAGTCATACAAGTGTCCCGCATGCGCAGTAGATGACGCAATGACCTCACGGGCCAGTGTGTTCTGTGTTTACGGAAGTAAACATGGATGGTAGCGCATCTAGCAATCTTTTCGAACCATAAAAACTCAATCTTTTAAATATGGTTAAACATAAATACTGCTCTCTGCATCATCATCTGCCATGGTTGTTGTTTTTCTTGTCGCTTCTGCGTAGAAAGACCCAGAATAGTGACCTTTGTGGGGTATTAATGACGTTCAGGTTGGATTCATCCGACCTGGCCGTTCACACACAGGTCGCATTTGAAAAGATCAGATTCGTATCGGATTCAGGACCACATAGCGAAGTGGCCTGGGTCGGATTGGAACAAATCGGATCTGTGTTCAGACTGCCATGAAAAGATCAGATCCAGGTCGCATGTGGGCCAAAAAAATCGGATTTGGGTCACTTCAGGCTGCCTTGTGAACGTAGCCTATGTCGTCTACAGGTTGTTTAAATATTTTGTTTACATCTTTGGCTTCATTCACACAGCAGCTGAAGTAACCCAAATCCGATTTTTTTGCTAATATGCAACCTGTATCTGATCTTTTCATGACAGTCTGAACGCAGATCCGATTTGTTCCAATGCGACCCAGGCCACTTGGCTATGTGGTCCTGAATCCGATACATATCTGATCTTTTCAAATGTGACCTGTGTCCTAACGGCCAGGTCGCATTCATCCGACCTGAACCATTAATTATACTTGAACTTTATTGATCTCACACTGGAGAAATTTACCTCTGCATTTAACCCATCCCCTTGGGGAGCAGTGGGCTGCCATCGTGGGGCACCAGGGAGCAGTGTGGGGTTAAGGGTCTTGCTCAGGGACCCAGAGTGGAAGTCTGTGGGAGTGGGGCTCAAATTTAGAACGTCAGGATTCCAAGCTCTATGTCCTAACCACTGGGCCGCCACTCCCCAATACGCAACAAAAGTCACTATTGCTACACAGGAGCGGGAAGCAAAATGGGAAGCGGGAAGAAAAACAACAACCATGACAGACAATAATGCGGAGAGCAGTCTTTATGTTATAATTTCTTTAAAAGCTTGTGTTGTTGATATAATGGCTGAGTTCGGAAAAGAAATGAAAGATCGCTTTCGCTTCATGCGCTCCAGCACTACCATCCATGTCTACTTCCATAAACACAGAGCATGCTAGCTTATGACGTCATTACGTCCTCGACTGTGCATGCGGGACACTTATGTTGTGTGAATACACGTCATGCAGGAGTTTACATACAAGTCGCATATTTGGCAATGTGAACGACCACGCTAAAGAAGCAGATTTCACAAAAAAGTCGGAATTGAACATCAAGGCCTGCAGTTTGAACATAGCCTTTGTTGCAGATTTGGACAGAAGCTAGCATGTTTGCTGAGCCAGGAACGTTTTCTATTCATTCAGGACCAAAGTGAAACCAATATGATAACTAACTAAGGTTTTTTTATCTTCACTCAGATAACCTGAAGTCATCGTAACCCTTCACGTGTCAAACACAGGCTCACTGGTATTTTGACCTTTATATCTGTGATGCTTGATACCTGAAACAAGGTTATTTACAATATCATTGGGGGGAAAAAAGGCTATTTGAACAAGATATTAATTTGTTTCATTAAGATTTGCTACGTTAATCCATATTATACTGATTTAGAAGCCTTTAAAATCTAGCCCCAAAAGCAAAAACAGTATTTACATACTCAAAATGTCCTAAAAAGACGTGTGTATCAGAACATCAATCTGACCGTTATGTTGAGCTTTAACAACTTTTGCAATGTGCCCCTTCATTAGATACAGTCCCATGCAAAATAATTCATACCCCTTGAAGTATTTTGAAGGATTTTATGCAATGACCCAACACAATATAGCACATATTTCAGAACGGCATTGTTTTTCACTGAACCTTTTTTTATGAGCTTTGCAAATCGTCCTAATCTTCCCATCTATTTTGTTCTGTTCTGGAGAACAGCTTACACACAGAATGATGCTGCCACCATCGTGTTTCACTATGGATGGTGGTGACTTCTGAAGGTTGTGCTGATTTCTTTAAGTTTCCAACTTATTTATTTTAAAGTTTAAAAATCATGTACTGTTTGTCATAATTGTGCATTAACTTTCTGCTTGTTTAATTATCTTTTTTTTTTTTTTACATAAAATCAAATTTTTTAATCATTAGAAAATGTGAACAACTTTTGGAAATATGAATACTTTTGCAAGGCACTGCAACTGAATGATGAGCAAAATCAGTGCGTGTTTCTCATTCCCTTTTCTTTAGAGGTATGCTCAATATGAAGGAATTTCTTGACAGCCGAACAATCATGTTTATGGATGTACTGAGAATTCAGCGGCAAAACTCTACTAGAAGAGCCTAAACAGTGTTAGAGAACCAAACAATGTCTCAAAAAGGGAGTGTATAACATGGGTTCCCCCGCCACCCACAACAGTTGCAGAGCTGAGTGGGGTTAGGTGGGGTTGGAAAACAGTATCATTGGTTGAGCGTAGTGTGAAGAATCCCTCCAGGAAAAGAGGGGTTGGAGTCAGAACTGAAGAAAACTGCAAAGCTGGAGGGGTTGAGGCGAGACGAGGCATCCGCCATGCAGAAGACAAGTTTTTAGAACCATTACAAGGCATCTGGAGTTAAGCCTGCCGTTCAGACAGAGCAAAAAGAGGAGAGAAATAGAGAAATGTAAAAAGTGACAGGTAGAGGATAAAAGGAACAGCTTAGCACACGGACAGAACAGATAAACAATGAAACAGTTTCCATGAATCAGACACAGTTTCCTTTATAGGAGAGATCAAACATTTCTTTATCTGAATTTATTAAAAAAAAACAAGGTCACTGTTCCTTAGTTATTTATTATTGTCTCTTAATGAAAACAAAAAGAAAACTTACAGAAAAGGGCTGTGTCCAACTCTGGATGAACACATTTCCCACTTAAAAGAGCCTCAGATCACTCATAGAGGAGGGTTCTGAAGGAACCTCGGCTCATTGTGCTGTTTTATCCATTTTAAGGTTGTTGTTATGATTTAATTAAATTTTTCAGATTAGGTCTACATTCTACATGTTACAGCAAACCTGTAAACCCGCTGTTCACAGGTTTGCTGTGTTGGATTCTGTGTCTGAATCTGGAAAAATAAGGGATTGACAGTGGTGGAAAGTAACAAAGTACATTTACTTGATTACTGTACTAAAGTACTTTTTTGAGTATCTTTGCTTTACTTGGGGGGGGGGGGGGGGGGGGGGGGGTTACTAAAAAGTTTCACTCCACTACATTGTGAGGAAGCTGGTCGTTACTTGTTCCTTTTGGCTCAGCTTAGCTTTGTTATCCACTGTTGCTGTTATCCACTGTTGCTGTTTTTCTTTTTTTGAAATCCAATTTCAACATGGCAGACAGCAGGGCTACACTAGGACATCACTGTTTTAGAGATTTAATGACATTCCAGAAATGTGAGAAACCCAACATAGATATTATCTGTAGTTCAAAAATTTTAACAAGACTTTAGTTGTTGCCATGAGGCCAATTTGTTCAGTAGGATGAGTTCTTAAATCAGAGTTACTGTTTTTGCCTTTTTTTTGTGGCTTTTTAAAAATTACTCAGAAAATTAAACAGAAATGTACAAATTTTTGAAAATTTAATTTGTATTTTTGAATACTAAAGTATTTTAAAATGCATGTACTTTTGAATACTTAAGTATTTTCAAACGTGAATACTTAAATACTTTAACTTCAGTAGATGTTTGACTGAGTAAATTTTACTTGTAGTTGATAGAGATTTTACTATGGGTATCAGTACTTTTACTCAAGTACTGTACTACTGTTGAATACTTCATCCACCACTGGTGTAAGCTTTGTTAAATCAAACCAGAAGTATAGAAGAGAAAGAAAAAAAGATGAGAGCAGCCAGAGACTGTTCAGCCCAAATACTGAATTATAGGGATAAAAGCCAAATTGTCTACCAATAAAAAAAAAATATATAAAAAACATCATAACATTAAGATGTAATTCCAAAAAAGTACAAAAAAAAAAACAATCCACTGGATTTTGTTTCCAAGTTTGAAGACGTTTCACTTCCCATCCAAGAAGCTTTTTCAATTCAAATGTCAAAGATTGTGTCGAGTTTGAGGCTTTATAGAGTGGGGCAAAAACAAGGCCTTGTTTTGGCTTAGAAAACATGCAAATTGAACCAGAAGAACAGGTCCACCCCTTTGGAATGGGCGTCGTTTGGCTTCTTTGTTAGCCTACAATACCCCATACCTGTCTATGTCTCTGAAAGGGAGGTCGTTAAAGGGAATTGTTGCCCTAGCTGAAAGTGAGGTCTATTGTTCCCTATAAGGGGGTGCAGGTTGCGATGTTAGCAGGAAAGAATCAACTCAATCGCTGCATTGTAGGTAGTAATTGAGTTGATACCTTCCCGCTATCATCAAAACCCCCACCCTCTTTGTTAGCCTGCAACACCCCAGGTATGGGGTAACAAAGGCTAATAAAGAAATCAAACAACCCCCATTCCAAATGGGCAGACCCGTTAGTCCGGTTAAATTTGCATGTTTTCTAAGTTAAAACAAGGCTTCTTGGGCTACTGAATAAAGCCTCAAACACAACCCTATTTCTGACATTTTGAATTGAAAAGCTTCCTGGATGGGAAGCGAAATGTCTTCAAACTTGGAAACAAAGTCCAGTGTATTGTTTTTAATTTTTTTGGAACGTCTATGACACTGGATGACTGAGAACTTCCCTAGCGTTAAATTGTAATCTCTAGCTAATCTCCAGCTAATTAAAATCATGTTTAATTTTGAAAAACAACTCAATATCTTTTCTTTTTAAGTTTAACCTAATTTTACCCTGGTTCATGCTAAAAAGCAGCGCATGATCAAATACTGAATAAAAATGTTTTGTTATTCCACAAATTCATAGACATGTATGAATGTATCACGATTCAGTATAAAAATCTAAATGAAACTATGTTGAGTTTGATTGGTTTAAGCAGTTTTAATGATAAAATGTTCAAGGAATATGCAGAAAAAAAAAAGAATCCGAGAGTCACTCATTTAGTTTTAGATTTCAACTTTATTTTGGCCTAGCAGGCATTCTGGCCCTTTTTTTCTCCTTTCTCTGACTGCAAACAAACTCTACAGTAGGGAAGGTGAAAAAATAAAGGAAAATAGACAGAGAAGTCACAATTTTCACACAAAGCAGCAGCACAACAAACAAATGCACCAGGCAGACAAACAGAGAACATCAACTCAGAAGTACAGTACAGAGCCCATGTTAACCAGAAAAGACTTATGAGTTGGATTAATTAATCAGAGGAATGAAAAGAAGAAGAAGTGATTGTTTCTCTGTCAGACTGAAAACCAATATGTCTTTAAATCTGAAGGTGGTTAATGTAACGTTGGTTATGAGATGGACAATAATATAACTGGTACAAATTGTTTCCAAGGTAACAGATGTTTCTCCATTTAATGCAAGGTTTCCAATTTTACATTACTGAAAAAAAGGAAAGATATTCTCTGGAAACTTTAGATCTCAGTTTGGAAATAACAATGCCGGAAGAGGCATGAGTTGTGATTTTTGCAAGTCGACTACTCGACAGTAAAAGTGGAGTCAATAAATCATCACCGTAAGGGTTCGAGTTATCCAGATGCGAGTCGACTCAGCTTAACTACCGGTAAGTGGACTTTTTCTTCTCTCTCCTGTTTTGCCAATCTAGCTCTGGGCATCAATGCCCAACAGCTTTGCTTTCACCAGCAGACCTTTATGGTTGCTGCCATAAGGTTCCACTAAGTACTTGTATGTGTAACTACTGAAAATGATTAAGGGAGTAAAATCGTATACAACAGAGACGGAGACAAGTCGACTCTCTGGTGAATGCTCTTGCTGGAAATCCATCCAGATGGATGATGAACTTTGATCCGAGTCCCAAAGATGTTCTGTTTGAATTAGTTCGGGAGGGATTTCAATATTAGTGAGGTGTTTAGGATTGACAGGAGGATGGAAGAGTTTCATGAAGCAAACTGAATGTTCAAATGAGAAATGAAGGCTGTTCGTTCAGGCAGCATGAGACAGAGGGAGACTTTAGCTCTTAAAAGGAGGCCAGAAACATTTTACCAGGTTTTATCAGGTTTTATTCTGATAATAATTAATTATTAACACGAGAATATGTGATGCTGAAATTTCTTTGAGCAACGCTTACTAGTAAAGCACTCACTCTACAAGGAATTACACACAAAATGTATTGTTTATCAGTAATGCTGACTACTATTCCTTCCGATTGCTAATATTAGCAGAAAGTCTAATGCTTTAAGTATTAGCAATACACTACTATCCATCCTATATTAACAATCAATACTGAAACATAAAAGAAAATTTTATGAGGCTTCTCTATAATTACAGTAGAGAATCTAAATATAGATATTAGATTTTTTGGCGAGTTTTACTAAATTGTGGTGTGGAAATCAGACAAAGTAAATCAATGATCAGTGCATCTCTAATTAACACATCTCAACCGAACTGCATTAGCTACTCTGCATTTGGTCCATAAAGATGGAGGATGATCGTCACTAAAGCATAGCTGACAGACCCATGGTATGAAGCGCTGAGGGCTGTGTACTGTACTTACCCCGTTCCACTCCACGCTCATACTCACTTCTTCGCCACCGTCCGGCCCGCTCTCATACTTCACGGTATCTGAAGTCAAACTCTCTCGACTGCGCTGCTTCTCTCGCGCCTCTGGTTCACTTAGAACCTCGGCAACCCGCTGTTTGTGCACATTGTCCAGACCCTAGAAGATATGATCATGCGTCTTTGTAGATTACTTTAAAAGAAAGACAGTTTTAAATGTAATAAGCAACATTCAGTTGCTTATTAATAACCTTTCCACGCATTAGGATCTGTTATAGGTTGGCGCTAAGAATCCAAGCCATGATATGATAGAGAAAAAAAAAAAAAGTAAAAATGGCTTTTTGAAGGAAGCTGTACATGTGGACCCATTTTTCAAAGAGCTTTTTAAAAGGACCAAAAACTTCAAATAATTAGATTTCCGGAAAGTAAACAACCAACTGGTCTTGCCCTGATCAGGGACGGATTTAAGAAATTTGGGGCCCTAGGCAAAGACAGACAAGAGGCCCTCTTAATTGAGAAGACACCACAGAAAACAGACCCATTATACAGATACAGAAACTTTAATAGAATAGACAAACATTATTTGTTCTAGGTTTTGTCCCTCTCTTCTTGTCCCTTTTCTTATCGTTTCACTCTTCATTGTTTGTATTCAGCTAACTTTTCATGATCAATCTTCTTGCTCTGGAGAGCAGAGTTTGGTGCTTTTATATGTTGTTGCCAAATTCTCCAGTGGCAGAAAAAAGTCACTAGATTTGGCACTAGGGGCTTTTTTGAAATAAAAGTGCTAGAAGACTCTGAAAAGTTGATAAAAGCGCTAAGTTGGCAACACTGCTCTACGCATTGTTTTCAAATGGTTTTCTGCCGTCTGTTTGGACCTTTCTGATCCAATGTGGTGGACACTGAAGGGGTGGGGGGTGAAAGTAGTTTTATCAAAAACATAATTAATGTGCACAAATAAGGAATAGTTGTATTAAACATACAACTGTTATATACAAACATATTAAACAGAGTTTTATGGGGTCCCTAGGCAACTGCCTAGTATTGCCTAAAGGTATATGCCCGCCTGGCCCTGATTCTACGAGGATCCTGACAAGCTGCAAATAGGAATACATGATCTCTTTCTTTTAACAATGGCTTATTTACGTCACGTCTTCCATCAAGTTTTGTTGCTCTGTCAACAGATTCTCCCTCCAGAGATCTTAGCATCTCCTCTGTCGTTGCCATGGGCCTCTTGTTTGCTCCTTTAAAGAAAGCTTTCTCCGATCCCCTCTTTCCACACTTTCAGATAATATAACAGCTATCCATGAAAAGTTTTAAAGTTTAAAATATTGTTTTATATTCTAACTACTTCTCCTAACTAGTTCTCCAAAACTTTAGCCTTGTCTGTCATGTTTCTTTCTTTATTGGGGAGTGTTCACTTACAGTATGTTGCTCTAAAAAAGCTCAGAGGTTTTCCTAGAACAGATGTCTTTACACTGATAATAAAATATACATATTTAGATTTTATTAACTGATTATGTACTCTCAGACAACTGATTGGTTGACACTTGATCTTAGTTTAAGACTTTAGAAAAAAGGTCAAGTATATCAAAGCCACAATATTTAGATTTTTGTTTGCCCATGTTTAATTTCTCTCCCTCTTTACAATCATGACCACTTTACATATTAGTCATTAACATAACATCCCCCAAAGCAGCCTGAAAGCAATGAAGTTTGTCTCTAAATCAGGGCTGCAACTAATGATTATTTTGCAAATCGATTCATCTGCTGATTATTTTTTTGAATAATCCATTAATAATCGGATAGCCAAAGATTCTTTAAAGAAGATTTTTTAGGAAATTAAACCAGGTGAAAAATACTTCATTACAGAGTGTAATGTCAGAAGAGGACATGTTCAAAAACACCGGAAAAGGTAAACAGCAAAAGAAAAGCTTATCAAAAAATAGCAGAGCAGCAGGGAGAGAGTAGGAATCAAAGCAATCATGAGCCAGACGACATCGGTGAGGAAAAGCCTCATACAGATATTTGAGCTTTTCAGTGAGCAAAGTTCAGATTGTATTCGAGTTGAAGCTGAAGATTTCAGTTTAATTTGTCATTACTGTGGGTTTTTTTTTTTACTTTTTATTGTAATTGAACAAATCTTTCAATGCAATATTATTGAAATTAAATATTAAGCACTGGCATATAAAATCATTTATTAAATAGTCCTTTTTTTAGGTCTTTTTGTTTAGTTCTTAAAAACTGGTCCTGGAAAGAGGTGGTCGTCTTCTAATCAGGGTCGTCCTATATTGGGGTCAGTACGGTAATTGCCTTTTGCATTCAGGTCTCTATTTAACAACAGTTCACAGAGAAACAATGCTTTTAAACTGATATCTCTAATTTTGGTTTTATAATGTAGGTTTAGCAGCTACAACAGGTTTAGTTTCATCTCATCTTTAAAAAAAAAAAAAACAACCCACCTGCTTCCTAGACCGCATGGCTGCCTCCTCCAGGGTCTCAGCAGCTTCAAACTTTCCCTGCCGCTTGTAGAGGGCACCAAGGTTTTTCAGGGTTGTGGTAACGGTGGGGCTGAATAACAGTGAGAGGAAAATCATGTTTCAGAGTCTTTATTGATCGATATGATACAAATAATGCAGTTTTAAACCAGGTACCTCACTAAAATGTTCTAAAGAACATTGGTCATTTAAAGAGATTAGGGCTACAACTAACGATTATTTTGCAAATCGATTAATCTGTCGATTTATTTCTTTTTGTTAATTGATTAATAATCTGATAGCAAAAGGATCCTTAAAGGAGACTTAAGGAAGGAGAAACTATAACTTTGCCACTTGAGGAGTCCTGGATAGAAGAAACTTACAAATGAAAAAGTTTTTTATCTTAAATGCAAAAATGTTTTTTTTTTAACAATATAGGTATAATTACTCCTCTTAGTGGGTCGCTCTGTCAGCTAAAGGCATGTACTACATTCTTTATACTCCAGTTAATAATTATTCGATTACTAAATGAATTGACGATCATTTAATAAACGATTAATCATTAGTAATCCGATTAATTATTTCAGCCCTAAAAGAGAGCTTTGTCAGGTAGAATGAAACTAAAATATTAAAAGAAAACCAGATTGTATCATAAATCAGGCTAATTTATCTTCGAAAAATAAAAGAAAAAAACGTACCTATCAACTTTACATGCTTTGTACCAGCCTCCATATTCTCCAAATGGTGAACTGTCCTTCTGCTTTCCCTGGGAAGAAAAAGAAGAAACAGAAATGCACACATTTTCTAAATTGTTCTTTAAAAGGAGAAGCTTTTCCCTCAAGACCGACAATAAAGCAGGATTTTTCATTATTTCAATAATTAACCCTTTGACTTGTAGGTCTGAACCTAAAACTCAGGTTGTGGTTGTTCCTGTTTTGCTATCAGAGTGAGAACCATGTTTCTAAATTCAACATCAAATCTAAGACCTTTTGAGCCAAAGTGAGGTCATTTTGCTGGTCCTCACTTCTGTTTTGGTTTAGGATTACGATGTCAGTTGAGTTTAGGTTAAGTTTATGCATAGCTGGCAGAAATGTCAAGTAAAGAAGTATAAATACTTCGTTAATGTACTTAAGTACACTTTTTAGGTATCTATACTTTACTCCATTATTTATTTTCCTTCTTACTTCTGACTTCTACTCATTACATTTTCACACAAGTATCTCTACTTTCTATTCCTTATATTTAAAAAAACAAAAAACAAAAACGTTACTCGTTACTCTTCGCTTCGGTTTAATGTTTATAAATACTTATTTCCCGTCATGTGCGCCATCCAATGCGGATCATTGGCGCCATCCACATCTAGTGAAAACTAGTGTAAATGGATGAGTCATATAATGCAAACACTCATTAGTTAGCATTAACTAATGAGTGCTAACCAACCACGCCCACCACCTGACGTGCAGCCGTGCACATTCTGCATGACCATAGATGGATCATGGCAGCAGCGGCGAAAAGAAGTTGGAATCGTTTTGTACAGCGTGCTGAACTCTGACAAACTCTGACCTTGCAGCTGTGCTGGTGCAGATATGAGTCAGCGCTTTATGCTCCACACTGATGTTCGCTCCTCTTCCTGCTCTCACTACTTAATAAACTATGTGGCTGATCATCCTCTGCCAAGGGTAAAAAATACCTTTGTACAACGATCAATATTTTATTTCTTCTAGCTAACAAGAGGATATACTAAACATTCTTCAATTTCTACCAAAAGGAAACCCTTATATCCAAAGCAAATCTTTCATTGCATTTTGTTTATTTTCTCATAAAGAGCCAGGAGAAAAGGTACATAGATCTTTGAATATTTCTCCCTCTTTGGTCTCATTTCTATCTATTCAAATATGATGTAAATGTTTCCTTGAATTGTCATTAAAACATTTAATCTGTTTCCTTTGAATATTTCAACATTTTAGTTAGCATTTTCATTCAGTTTAGGTCTAGAAGGCCATGGCATTATAAGGCTTGTGCAGGTTCTCTCTGTATATTTTTTTTTATGTCAGACCCCTTTGAATTTAAATCTACTTTGACCCCTGAGCAGCGGAAACTAAGGGGCAAATTCTTAGAAATAAAGCCTAAATTGCCAAAATAGACAGAAGAATGTTTTTTTTGGTTGCTTTTTTGGAGCAATGAAGATTTTATTGATCGGTGTGTAACCAATAATAATTCATAGAAGAACAGGAAGTGTTTGCTTTACGATGGAAACCTTGTATGTCTAAAACCATTCCTTTATTGTACATTTTGATAGCTTGTCTGTCTGTCATATTAACCAATGTGTTGCCATATTAACGAAATGTTGAACTAGATCTTCTATTTTCACAACTTTTGTGAGACTCTTTTGTGTAAAGTAGGGCATTAATACATAAAACAATTAATTTAGTTTAGTTTTCTGCCCAACAGCAATTCTATAGCATTCTATAGCCAGCAATTGTAGTATCTAGGCAAGAGCTGTCAGTGTGGTAAAGAATCTTGTAGTCAAAATTGTAACTTAAAACTGAAAAACTAGGCTAAAACCTTTTTAAGTTTTAGTCGAATAAAACTGACTAAAACTATCACATATCGTAATGACCAAAATGCGACTAAAAATAATAATAATTTTCGTCCTGAAGACTAAGACTAAATCTAAGATGGCTGTCAAAAACGACACTGTTTGCAGACTTACCTTGCTTTGCTCCTCTCTCTCCTCAGCATGCATCCAGATTGGTTTGTTTTCATCTGTGAAGAAAGTATCAGTCCTGATGACTTCAGATAAAGGCAATCTAACTAGAGCAGGTCAACAGTTTCAGTTTTCCCCATTGCAACAGAAACCTGATTAAAGCTAACTAGCAGACCAAGCATGTTCATTACAGACAACCTGGGAAATCAACAAATGGACCAGTTGTGATCAGTGATAACCCAAAAAAACTGAAAAAAACGATCAACTGATTGGTTTGTGATCAATAGTTTATTATAGATGTATATTTCTGTTAGCAATGATTTCACCAGATTTGAAGTCTTACCATCAACAGAACCGAACTCTCTCTCATGAGCGCGGGTGAGGATTTCTTTATACAGAGTCTCTGCTTGCTTGAATTTGCCCTGCTTAAGGTAACAGGAAGCCTAACCAACACAAAAACAAACAAAAATTAGATCAGCTTTACAATCTAAAAACAGAAATCTAGGCCCAAGTAAGGACTTAAGGTGTGTTCACACTCAACGCGTTTTGGGCATCAAAGCATCTGATTTGTCTAATGACGACCGTGTCAAGAGGTCCAGAGGCACGTCTGAGCATTGGGAGCGGCGCATTTAAGCGTTCTGCCACCTGAGCTACTGGAGTTAAAAAAATAGAACTTTTGCTTTAAGACAACGTGTCGTCAACCAATCAGAAAAGAGGGACAGACAGTACATGCTAGCTGTTATCGCTTGTGTAAAGCTGTCTGCATGTGAAAAATAAATAGATATTAAGGATTTCAACTCCAAAGGTTTAAAAAAAGTTGGGATAAGCCAGAAAATCAATTGTTTTTTTAATGACCTATGGCAAAACACTTTATAAATACCCAAATTTACTAAAAATATTTGATTGGATATTCCAGAGCTTGTATTTTATTTTATTTTTTTACCAAAAACCTTTAAAAGGAAAAGTCCAGTCATATTCAGAACTAAAACTTCTGAAAGTACTTTAAAAATTAAATAATTACATATTGTTCAATGTGTTCAAGTGTTTTAAATAAGAGTAATTTTCATTTGAATGTGCTTTACTGGAGGCATCCATGTTTGTCAAAGAACGCTACTGCCACCTACCGGTTTGTGACGTCACGGTGCGGTATTGGCTGTTGATCAAGTCCTAGTGCTGTATCTGGTGTTTGCCATAATGTGCTATTATATTATCTAAGTCATCATATTAGGTGTTTTTTCCTCTGGCTAGAAGTTCAATGGCAAATCCTCCCTATTCAAGTTGACAATCCAACGATGAACCCGTCCTTGTAGGATCATGAATCGGAAAGGTGAAAGAACTCATCTTTTTTTTTTTCCACTTTTACATGGCAGTTGGATGTATTACAACATCCAACTGCCATGCCCGTGGGCATTGTCAGTTTAACTATAGCTCTCGCGAATTTCAATGGTGAAGTCCTCTGGAAATCTTAACTAATTGTTGTTGCAGATGTGTCTAGTAGCTCCCATTGATTTTGCTTGTAAAGCGGGGAGAATGGCGCTAGGCTTACTATGCGACGTCACTGCTGGAAGACGTCAGGAGGGAGGTGTTAGTACATTTGGGCAAAAATGGCCGCTCCCAGAACCAGTGATCTTGACGAAAATTATTGTTCATAATTAGATCACTGCAAACGTATTAGTTTTAGGAATAGATAATGATCCACTGATTATTCCTCGCTGACCGGACTTTTCCTTTAAAACTATTTATATTCACTTCCATCCCCTGGAACACAAACTGGCTGCTGCAGAGAGCTTTCAGTGTGCAGCTGATATGCTGGATGTTTTAGAAGGATCATAATCCTGATTAACTGACTGCACAGAAAATGTTTTAAAGTGAAGTGTAACACTTAAAAATGTGTTAAAACTATTTTTCCAAAACATTAATTAATTAAAGCCAAGCTGCTCTCTAGCTTGTAGCAACAGAACAGAGCAGGTAAACAACCAGAGCGCCGAGCTTCCAGAGAGCCGAGGTTTCAAAGAAACCTGACCAGCATTTGATCCAGCGTCCAAATTTCTGTGTTTTTGATGCCCAAAACGTGTACGGTGTGAACACACTATTAGTCTTGAGATAAGAGTATTTTATGATTTGGAGTTTTTCCCTTCAAACAGCTTCACTGGTCCTCACCAGGTTGTTCTTGGTTTTGGCCACATTGGGGTCATCTGGTCCTAGTTTGGTCTGGTAGATCTCCAGCGCTCTCATGTAGTAATACTCCACCTCCTCATACTTGCCCTGGTTCTGGCACAACAGGGCGAGGTTGTTCAGCTGCTTGGCTACATCCGGGTGGTCCTTGCCCAAGACCTAACAAAGATCACAGGGGGATTAGAACCATAATTCAAGGGTTTGGACTCAAAGACATCTCCTTTACAGCAACATTTAAAACATAAAAAACACAAAGTGGAAAGAAGTGTTTCAATCTCTCCTGATTAATTATCGCTTAAATTGTATTTTTTGGGAGGTTTAATATCCTCCAACATCCATCATAGAGATATATGCCTGAAAGTGCGTATGCACAGAAAAATATGGCTAACGGGACGAGCATGTAGGACAGCTTTACGTAAACATATAACCAGAATGATTGACAATTATTTAGATGACCACTTATTTAGATGATCCACCCGGAAATAAAAGGTGGTCCTCTATACCTTTGAGCTAATAAGTCTTTATAATGGAATTCAAATAATGACACGAAAGGCTGGTTTGATTTATGTTTAAAAAAAAAAAAACAACAAAAAATAAAACATCAACCCACTATCCTTTGGTGTTTTATTAACAGCAGGGAAACCCTGTTCATGGTAACACGTGGTTTCTGCTCCCAGTGTAAACAGGTAATGACCAATCTTAGGCAGCTGGTGGAAGAAAAATATTTTTAATGTTGCTCTTATACTGAATTCTGTAAAACATATAATTGGTAGAAACCTCTTTCAGCAGGTAAAAGCTCTAGAAAGTAAGAAATCTCCATGGCCCCTACTGCGGATCATTAAAGACTGCTGGGGTCTTTGGAGAACCAGTTTTCTGAGTGAGGATGACCAACATAGCTGACCGGGTCATTAGGGTTAAGAATCAAAGAAATCGTAAAGGCAACTAGAAGGATGTGACAGATGGAAAACAGTAAAATGAAACAGCAGAAGAGGTAGGCAGCAGAAACAAAACCTTTAATGGCTGATCAAATCAGCAAAAAAAACCTAAAGCTGCCAACTGTGGGAGCTTATGGTTCAGATTCTGGCTGCAGCAAAAAATGTTTTTTTTTTGCAATATTGTTTAATCCTTGGATTATTTTTTTGATTAATAAATAAATAATCAAATAGCAAAAGGTTCCTTAAAGAAGAATTTTTACAAAAGTAAACCTGTTGAAACTTTAACTTTTCCACTTGAGTTCTGGATAGAGCGCATTAACAGACGAAAATGTTTTTTATCTTAAATGCAAAATGTTTACATTCTTTTAAACAGTGGCGGCCGGCCCATAGGGGGCGCTGGGGCACCGCCCTCCCTGATAAGAAGAGAGAAACGTAAAATATATTTTTAGAAATTAACTCATACAGGTGCTGGTCATAAAATTAGAATATCATGAAAAAGTAGATTGATTTCAGTAATTCCATTTAAAAAGTGAAACTTGTATATTATATTCATACATTACATACAAACTCATATATTTCAGATGTTTATTTTGTTTAATTTTGATGATTACAAATGACAACAAATGAAAATCTCAAATTCATCATATCAGAAAATTAGAATATTGTGAAAAGGTTCAAAATTGATGGCCCCTGGTGCCACACTCTAATCAGCTAATTAACTCAAACCACCTGCAAAAGCCTTTAAATGGTCTTTCAGTCTAGTTCTATAGGCTACACAATCATGGGGAAGACTGCTGACTTGACAGTTGTCCAAAAGACGACCATCGACACCTTGCACAAGGAGGGCAAGACACAAAAGGTCATCGCTAAAGAGGCTGGCTGTTCACAGAGCTCAGTGTCCAAGCACATTAATAGAGAGGCGAAGGGAAGGAAAAGATGTGGTCGAAAAAAGTGTACAAGCAAGAGAGATAACCGCACCCTGGAGAGGATTGTGAAACAAAACCCATTCAAAAATGTGGGGGAGATTCACAAAGAGTGGACTGCAGCTAGAGTGAGTGCTTCAAGAACCACCACACACAGACGTATGAAAGACATGGGTTTCTGCTGTCGCATTCCTTGTGTCAAGCCACTCTTGAACCACAGACAGCGTCAGAAGCGTCTTGCCTGGGCTAAAGAGAAACAGGACTGGACTGCTGGTGAGTGGTCCAAAGTCATGTTCTCTGATGAAAGTAAATTTTGCATTTCCTTTGGAAATCAAGGTCCCAGAGTCTGGAGGAAAAGAAGAGAGGCACTTCATCCACGTTGCTTGAAGTCCAGTGTAAAGTTTCCACAGTCAGTGATGGTTTGGGGTGCCATATCATCTGCTGGTGTTGGTCCATTGTGTTTTCTGAGGTCCAGGGTCAACGCAGCCACATACCAGGAAGTTTTAGAGCACTTCATGCTTCCTGCAGCTGACCAACTTTTTGGAGATGCAGATTTCATTTTCCAACAGGACTTGGCACCTGCACACAGTGCCAAAGCTACCAGTACCTGGTTGAAGGACCATGGTATCCCTGTTCTTAATTGGCCAGAAAACTCTCCTGACCTTAACCCCATAGAAAATCTATGGGGTATTGTGAAGAAGAAGATGCAATACACCAGACCCAACAATTCAGAAGAGCTAAAAGCCACTATTAGAGCAACCTGGGCTATCATAACACCTGAGCAGTGCCACAGACTGATCGACTCCATGCCACGCCGCATTGCTGCAGTAATACAGGCCAAAGGAGGCCCAACTAAATACTGAGTGCTGTACATGCTCATACTTTTCATGTTCATACTTTTCAGTTGGCCAACATTTCTATAAATCCTTTGTTTTTATTGGTCTTCAGTAATATTCTAATTTTCTGATATGATGAATTTGAGATTTTCATTTGTTGTCATTTGTAATCATCAAAATTAAACAAAATAAACATCTGAAATATATGAGTTTGTATGTAATGTATGAATATAATATACAAGTTTCACTTTTTAAATGGAATTACTGAAATCAATCTACTTTTTCATGATATTCTAATTTTATGACCAGCACCTGTAAATGTCAGTTTTACTCTCTAGAGTGTGTACCTATAAGCAAAACAAATTATATAAACTACATTTCCCTATCTACTGTCATTCATTTGTGGATTTCCACAGACAGACTCCTACAGTCTCTGTCTTGGGGCGCTGATCAGACAGACCCACATTTGCAGAGAATCTGTCAATCATGTACTATTGCTAGGTGAATTTAATGGCCAATCAGCGTCTCAGAACTTTATGGTATTGGGGCGCTGAAAATACTGCGCTTTAACAGGCTTCTGCACCCAATGCGCAGGTGCAGACAATTAGAGGGAAGATGGCGAATGTAACGACCGAGATGCAGCTTCCACCAAAATCGGTGAGATCCTTATTTATCTACCCGTTTGCCAGAAGAACATCCCTGTTGTAGGATATGAAAATTTCCTGTCATGGTTATTGTGACTGCGACGAATCCACCTCGTCGCTTAAAACTTTGCGTGCCACACACACATTCCTGTTATACTGTGCTTGTGAGGACCAATCCGCTCGCGCTGAGCCCAGTAGCTCCATTAACTTAAAACACACAAGCTGTTCCTGGTTACCTGCTGGCGTATTGAGGGTGCACACTTAATATTTCAGTGGGGTTAGCCGTGTGTGTGTGTGTGTGTGTGTGTGTGGGTGTGTGTGTGTGTGTGTGTGCTACGTAGACTTGTCATCTTCAGTCTGGCTGCGTCTTTACTGGGTTCAAACCCAGTTTGGTGTAATTGAATAAGTCAATGAATCTGTGTAAAAGAATTAAGTTGTAAAAATTATTTGTTTGTTTTTGTACATCAATTGTTTGTGGAGGTAATATATGGACAAAACTGATTTATGAGAAGAAATCAGAAATAAGAGAGCCTGAGGGTAGGGACTTAAACTATTTAATGAGGGCTGTGGGAAGAAGAGCGGCCATTTCTGTTTTCTGTTTCTTTGTTACATTGCTGGTAACTGGAGGGAGGCTGAGGCCCAGAGTATCTTCTATATGTTTAGTTTCTTTTGCACCCTGTTTTGAGTTTTTGAGCACAATAAATCACCAACACCGGTAACCCGACTGAGCCTGGATTCTTGGAGCCCAAAGAACCCCGTCACAGTGACCCAAATCATCACTGTTACTGTTATTATATATTAAAGTTAAATTGTATGTATTGTGCAATTGTTTATTTGAATTCTTATTCCGGATTAGTTGGAGACATACACTAGGCTATATCAGCCCCACCAAAAATATTTTTCACCAGCCGCCACTGCTTTTAAACTATTATGGTATAATAACTGCTTTAAGTGGGTTGCCCTGTCAGCTAAAAGTATGTTTTAACTTGTCTACAATCCAGTTAACAATTAATTAATTACTAAATTAGTTGACGATTATTTCAATAATCGATTAATCACGATTAATCTGATTACTCGCAACCCACTGTAGGCAAACATTACTTCAGTCTCTGTCACCCAAATAGTGGATCTGAAGCATCTAAGGAATTTATTAGGAATATATATCAACATAGAATTGATCTTAAATAGTTTTGTTGTTTTTATTTTTTGTACTAGTAGCCTGTATTTGATTTAAGGGTGAAAAAAATGTAGCAGAGGTCAAAAGGTCAAAATTGAACCTGTGACAGTTGTTTTTAGGACTAAATCCCGTGAGCATTGCCTCCCCTCTTTACCCCTGAACTCCTATAGTGCTGCTTGAGAACTGAGCTCATGCTGAATGTTTATGAGCAGAACTAAGAGCACCAAACTATGCTCTGATGAGAAACTTTAAAATCTGACAGCAAAACAAAATATTTTGGATGTCCAGCAGTAACTAAACTCCTCTTTAGCTCGGATACAAGACGATGGAGAAAGAAAGAACAAACAAAACATTTTTCAAGACTACACTAAACTAACCTGATACAATATACAGTCAGAAAAACATCTTTGAAACAAAAAAAAAAATGAGCTAAGGTCCAAATCCTGCTGACTGGTGTAACATTCAACAGCTCTAAGGCTCACAAGCTATTCGGCGTTAACTGGCACATTGGACTGCAAACACATCTAAATATTTAATAGTCAGCATTCTGATGAAAAAAAAAATAAATAAATTATAATTTTTACCATTTTCTTGTGGCTGAATCCATTCAAACCAAACAAACGTCTGGTGAATTCTTACCTTTTCTCTGATCTCCAGCGCTCTCTTGCAGAGAGGTTCTGCCTCCTTGTACTTTCCTCTCTTCCCATATAAGACAGCCAGGTTATTGAGGGTGGCCGCCACCTAACGACGACACAAAACACAGATCATTTTAATTCAAATTTTTTGTTCAAGTTCCTCCATTAACAGTCGTGCGACACAATCTCCACGACACCAGTGTAATGTTACTGATTTGACTTGTGCATCCTAAATTATTTCATCAGAATGTGATTACGGTGACCTGTTATAAGATCTGGATCCAGCAGATTAAAAGCCAATGTGTTCACTCAATGACAGAAGCTGCAGAGTGCCCTATAGGTAAGTGCTTATTAAAGTTAAAATGTACGGTGACGATCATTGAACAGACTAGACTATGAGGAATAGGGTTGGGAATTGAAAAGATTTTCACGATTCCGATTCCCTTTTCGATTCTATGAAACGATTCGATTCTTTATCGATTCTTTTTTCGATTCCAATTTGGGGAAAAAAGGAGAACAAACAGTTTGATTATCAGCATCAACTGTGTTTACTTAACTATTGCACAATCTTACAAAATCAACAAGATCAAGATGTCCACAGGAAATGTGAAACTGGAGTAACATCTGTGTTTAAATGAAAAATTAATACAAGAACAAACTTAATAACCAACAATGTCTAATAACAAATGATGGGATAATAACCTATTTTAAATAACAAAAAATACTAATTATAAAACAGTAGTAGGGAAAATTAACAGTTATTTTGCAGAAAGATGAGCATATCTGCTTTTTCTGGAAGGATACGGGATCTTTCAGGGCTTATGGTGTCTCCAGCCATGGAGGACACCCTCTCAGATGGGGTGGAGGAAGCCTGCACACAGAGGTAGTTTTCAGCCAGTCCAGATAGCAAGGGCAGTGTATCTTGCTTGTTCCAGCACCACAGTGTGGCGCTATCCCTGCAGGGGATGGAGGGCAAGCTTTTATAGAGCTGGATTTCCTGATCTACCCTCTGGGCTAAGGAAAGACGGGGCTTTGATTCACAAAGTGACCGCAGCTCGTTGTCTTCCTCCTCGAATAGTTCTTCCAACTTGCGTAACTTGCGTAACTTACGTAACTTACGTAACGTACGTAAAAACGTGACGTAAGTCGTGCTCCCCAGAGCCGGCGCTCTAGGCTCTGGTGCTGCGGGAATCGAAAAAAGAATCGTTCAGCGAGCTGCCAAACGATGCCATGGAATCGGAAAATACGGAACCGGTTCTGAACAGGAACCGGTTTTCGATTCCCATCCCTAATGAGGAATGAAAAGAGGGAAAGAGGAGGGGTGAGATGGCTGTAGGAACTGATACAAGGAGAGAGGAGGTAGAGAGCAGATGATGAATGACTGCATTTCAAAGGTTCTTTGATGTTTTTTCCTTACTTTAATCAAGAACACAAATCATGAAAAGAGTAAATATATAACATCACAACCTGCATTTTTTTTCTTCAATAAGGTGTCTTGTACATCAAATTAAAGTCCGTAAAATCTGAATTATATAGAACCAAAAACTGAAATGCAGCGTTAACATCTTCCTTAAAGAGGAAACAGAATAATCTAAAATGAGTTTTAGCAGGCTGATGTTTGGCAAAAACTGGTGAATGAAATCGTCCACTAAACACTAATTAGTCTATTCTTACTTTCAATGAAAAGCGATTTAATTTAGCTTAAATGTAGGACATTGAAATACTGGTAAACAGAAACAGGAAGTATCTTTCATAATAAATCGGTTGATACAACAAAAATCTTTTGATCAAAGAAAAAAAAACAATCAACATCAAGAAAAAGAAAAATCGAGGCAGATTGAGGTTTGAAGAGTGAGAGTGGGGCTTACTCAGCTTCCCAAACTGAAGATGATGGGGGTCCAACAGGAAATACACTGGCCTGCTGTGGTTAACATAGTTAGTCAAGCTACTAATGCTTCCTTAGAAATGTACAAACAGGACATCTATCCATGGATCATTCATGTGCATATAAAAAATAAATAAATAAATAAAAAAAATTAAAAAATCACACTTATAGAGTTAATAACCTGAAAATATGAATTCAATATGGGATAGTGTTTTAATGTTATCCATATATGACCAATGTGAAGGGTGGCTTTGAGGGAAAACTGCAAGAACACCATAGAGCTGTCTTGACCTGTGTTTCCAGTCTGTGCTTGATAGCTATGGAAGCAAATTGTTACCATATTTCAAATGAAAAAGCATTTTCAGAAAGGCTTTTTCATTTTAAGAATGTGGCTGCATTGTTCGACTCATAAATGAAATTAGTAATCAATAATCCTGTTTGCATTTTCATTTTCTTCTTTAACACCACTCATCATTTTACTTAATTAAAATGAAAAAGAAAAAGACATTTGAGATTTTTCAAAATGTAACCAAGCAAATACATACTGAAATTCTGTTTGAAATGTAAAATTTGAAAATGAAAAAGCAGTTCCAAAAATGCCTTTTCATTTTAAGAATGTGGCTGAATTACTTGACTCATAAATGAAATTAGTAATTAATTATCCTGTTTGCATTTGCATTTTCTTCTTTAAGACTGCACATTTTATGCCATAATCAAAGAGAAAACACAGCGGACATTGCTTTTTCGTTTTCGTGGTCTGCCAGCTAAATACTGTCCATAACTCGAAAACGAAAAAGCATTCTGAGCGGCGGATGCAGCAGAGTGACATCAGCAGCCACTCTTCCTCAGGTCCTTGCTGACCGAGCTACCCATCTTGTTCGGTAGGGGGGCGCTGTGCACGTCTGCATTGCATGACATTGTAAGCAGTCAGTCAGTTTGGGCACAGTTTTGCTTGAATAAAATTTTGTCTTTTTTGGATTACCTCTTTTATGACTCTGGAACCCATGCATCTCGTGTAAGTCACTTTGGTTTAGTAATTGTTCTGAATTAAACTCTTTAGCGGAAGCTGAACTAAAGGTGTTTATTTAATAGTTTAGCTTTATGATGTAATTCTGTAGTAAGTCACAGATGTTCCACATCTGCCTAAAACAGGTTTTGTGTTTCCTCAATGACTGTGGGTATTTTATCATAAAACACCTTTGAACCTGCAAACACAGGACCTAATCTGTCAGTGGGAACAAAGGTGTGACAGAAGTCTATATTCCCAGGATTTATTGGAAAAGATTCAGAGATGTAAATCTTTGTACTTTCTCTATTTAAAATGATGGAATGGGGAGGAGATGCTGTTAACTCAGGGGAAATGAGCAATGAGGCAATTGAGCTTTTATTAAATACAAAGAAAGGTTTCTCTTTAATTTACTTGAAAAGTTTCTTGTATTCACTAATGCAGCAGAAAACTGTCTCCTTTAAGTTTCCAGTGATGAACTGTCTTCTGTTATCATGTGAGCCTGATCAATTTATGTTGGTTTCTGTTAAAACATCTGAGGTGAATCATTCTGTTTATTTTCCATCAAGTGATTCTTCTCCAAAAGGGTTTCCCCGACATACATGGCTGTTTAAAAGTGTTTTTATGAAGACGATCGCAAAACAAATGCTATTTACTATTTTAAGCGAGGCATGTATATACTTACAGCTGGGTGGTCTCTGCCTAGAGTCTTCTCTCTGATGGCCAGAGCATCATTTAGCAGGTTGGCTGCTTCCTTGTATTTATTTTGATCCCTTAAAGATGGATAAATAAATAGAATGTGACATACCAACATAATGCAAGATGAGGAAAACAAGAGGACATCAAATCTGATTCATTATTACTGGACCTTTGTTCTTACATGATTTAGTGATCATTTAAGGACATTTGACACATACAGATTAAAGGACCCATATTACACAAAATGAAAGACAACATCCAATAAAAATAAAGCAAAATGCAACAAACTATTTTGTGGCAATATCATGCATTTATTTGACATTTTAACTTTGTTGCAATGCTATTCAAAACCCCAAAAGTTAATTTAGCAGGTAAATTGTTTCAGAGGAATGATCATAGCGATCTGCATGAGCAGTGCTGTGTCTGTCACCCAGATCAGCTTCTCTGATTGGTTGATGTGGCACGTGAGCAGAAAAAGTTAAATTTTTTCAACTTCACCAGCTGCTACTTCTAAAGCTAGTCACACACTTCAGATGCTCAGAAGCTCATGATGCCTTGCTTCAGCTGCTCGGACGTGCTGCTCACAACGCGCTGCAGGACCTTTTGCTGTGCCTTGATGCGCGTCAACCTTTGACTTTGCACGTAAAGAAGCTGTTTATGCTGTCTCTGCTGCTTGGGGTCAGAGTTTAGTAATAGTAAACCTCATGAATTATGGTCCATGAGGTACAGCCTCTCTCCCTGTCCTGGAAAACCAATGCTATTTAAAAAAAACTGAACTAAAAAGCCCAAATTTAAGAGATGGCAAGATGTCACGCAGCAAAAGGCTCCAGGGTGACTTCCTGAAAATGTGGGCAACCACCAGGTAACAAGGTAACTTTATTGATACCAGTGGGTAAACTTATTTCGCAATCTGAAAATCTAAACATTTTGAGAGGGGATTTTTGTAAGACGAGGGAGATGGCAGCACAGTTAAGGCGCAGATCTTTTTTTCTGAGTTTACAAAAATGACACCAAAAAGCAACTGATTTTTCATAATCAATAAACTCTCTGTAGTACTAAAGCCAATGTTCTATCAGATTTATTATTCATAGATTTGATTTAGGAAGGCTTAAAAATATTTTTTCAAAAGAAAACATCAATATTCTTATTCCAGGAGCGAAAATGTGTCCTGAACTCTGCTGTTATGCCTTTTGAATGATCCAGGAAATGGGGTGCACTCACCTGTAAACCAGAGCCAGGATGTTCAGCATGGTGGCCACATCTGGATGGTCGTGTCCTGAGGTCTTCTCCAGATCTTCCAGAGCCTGTTTGCAGAGGGGAACAGCCACCTCGTACCTGCCCTGGGAGGCATACTGGATCACCAGGTTATGAAGGGTCCGTAGACGAGCTGGGATCTCATAACCTCCCTGCTGGGCAGCTGCTGCTGCAGCACTGCCATGAGCTTGTTGAACTAAACACACAAGGAAGAAAACAAAAGAAATAAATGTCTAGTTTTGTGACGTGGATTCTGTGAGCACCATCATCATCAAAAACTTTAACAAAACACACTTTACCTCTGAAGGCTCAATGAAACAAGGTAAAGCCACCAACTGCAGGTTTAAAATTACTTTTATGATGAGAAAATACTTAGGTATAAAGGTGTGGCAGGTTTTAAACTCTACCTATCTAATCAATTTGAAGTTAAAGGCTACCAAAAACCTGGAGAGGGAGCACGTTTGGAAAAAAAATAACAATCTGCTGCATCTTAACAGTATCTTTTCTTATTTCCTTATGTCTGCTTCTGTCTTCTTGAACCCCAGTCGGCCTCGGCAGATGGCCGCTCACACTTAGCCTGGTTCAGCTGGAGGATTCTTCCTTTTAAAAAGGGAGTTTCCCTCTCCACTGTCGCTATAAGCATGTTTGGTGTGAGGGATTGCCTTTGAGTCAATGAGTCGATGCAATCAGCTGGTTTTCCTTAGAAAGAAAACTTTGAATCAATTTCACTGTATGATCTGGTTGGATTTTAATGTTCCTTGAGATGACGTGTGTTGTGAATTGGCGCTATATAGATAAACTGAATTAAACAGTCCTTTCGTTTTGGTTGCATTCAAGGGTTGCCTTTTAAGCCCCAAGCTGATTCAAATGGAAACAGGGCTGTCAACACAATTACTCCAATTCTGCTGACACCAATTTAATAAAACCCCAAAAGCTAGTCAGGCTGTCTGAACAAAGGGCAGAGCTAAAGCTAATCTTCTCTAACAATGATCTTCTCTCACATACATCATATACAAGCACAGGCAGCCTAGGGATATATGTCCCTGAAAAGAGGTTAATTGCAGTGAAGAGAACATTTTATTTTCTTCATACCTCTCCACATTAAGCTAGGTTTTTCATATTGTATGCAGTTAATTTAGAATTCACAATATATTACAATACATTACACAATACATTACATTATTAAATTTATTTGTTTTAAGAACAGGAAGCAACGAGATGGATAAAGGGTATTCTTTCTAATTTATGGTTAGAAATTCAAGAATACAAGCAGGTATCTCTACATGTTCTAGTGTAAAATGCATTGCATTTATTTCCGTCAAAAGATAAATGCATATTTCTTCCCTTTAAATATGGGATTCTAATCAATCTCAAAAAGCATTTTGCATTTTCTAAACATCCCTTCTTCATCAGTTTATATATATAATATATAAATATAATATTCATGGATATCAATCCTTTAAATTACAAAGATAATTTTCAGTCAAATAAATAAATCTAATGTAAACATATATATATGGTGGGATTTGTTTTTTATTATTGTTACAATCAAAGAACACATTTTGTACATTGAAATTTGAAAGAATCTAGAAACTTTGAAAAAAGAATTAACTGCTGTGTCTTCAAATTTATTTCAAAATATTATTTTTTAGTATTTCACCAATTTAAAAAAAATGTAACATATTTTATATTTACATTTTTTCTTCTGCTTTCAGATTAAGTTTTACCAACCACCTTCTTTTCAAACAGCATTTGACAGATTCTGTTTACCTCTGGGGGCAGGCTTTCCTCTAAATTGAAAGGCACAGACGTATTTGGTCTGCATGGACGTTATTTATTATTAAAAAGCCAAAGTGAGGAGAATGTTAAAAAAATTGGCTCAGATTCTATAAATTGTAGTTCTATGCTAATCCACCAATGCAGCAGACGCACGACATGGTCAAACTGACCGACCAATCGTAGCGGACAATGGGTAGTGACACTTTCTCACCAGTATCCTTGTTTATTTGTGTAGTGGTTGCCAAATGGAGAGGCATGGCTGAAGGCCAAACGTTACGGTTACGTTACAGTTTAATATTTTAATATACATGTATGTAAAGGAGCTTGCCAAATTTAGATTTGCAAATTTTCTCCAAAACCCATAATTTCGACAAAACATTCTGCACGGACAAAGGCAGTTTGCGGCCGCGCCCAAAAGACAGAGGAAGATGCTAACTATTGCAGAAAAAGTTACAATTCTGGACATGCTAAAGGAGAGTAGAACCTATGTGGCTGAAGGTCGCCATTACAGAATTAATAAATCTTCTGTTTATTCAATAAAGAAGGAGGAAAATAACATGAGGACAACAGCAGCAGTAAGTTTTAATAAGGATGCAAAAAGGGTTGCAACTGTCCACAACAAAACCATGGTAAGGATGAAGTCTGCATTAGCTTTGAGGATTAATGACTGCAGAAAAAAGAAAATTACGCTGGATAGAAACGTTATCTGCACAAATGCTAGAACACTGTATCAAACTGTGATGATGTTAATGACAGGGATGTTTGCTGTTTGTATCAAGTGCATTTAATTCTAGCAAGGGCTGGTTTGAAAAGTTTAAGAAACACTTTGGAATCAAAAATGCTTCTCTGCACGGAGAGACCGCTTCTACGAATACCGCTCGAGCAGAAGCATTCGTGAACAATACATTTAAAGCGATCACATAGGAAGAGGGATACAAGCTTGAACAACTTTTCTGGTTAAAAGGGAGTTTTTCCTCTCCACTGTCGCTACAAGCATACTTAGTGTGAGGGATTGCCTTCGAGTCATTGAGTCGATGCAATCAACTGCTTTTCCTCAGATAGAAAACTGAAATGTAAAGTGCTTTAAGATTACATGTGCTGTGAATTGGCGCTAAATAAATAAACTGAATTGAAATTAATAATAAAAAGAAAAGGTCACTACTTCACAGATTTTGCCTATCACGGGTTCCTTTGGGAAAGTAATCCCCGCGAAAAACAACGGTTCACTGTACTTCCATTACATGAAACTGGTTTGGCTTTTCCCCAAATGAAAAAGAAGACACAAACATAATTTTCAAAGTTCGCTCTGACACGGTTCACATGTCAAGACAGATTTAACCAATTGAAGTAAAAGCACCCAAACAATATGCTGAGAGTAGGCTTTGGGCGATAAACCTGATTTTTAGCGTTATCGTCATTCACTACAATATCCAGCGACAATATTCCCATGTCAGTAAGAGACCTGGGGAAAACTTTGTCCGCTAAGCAGCTTGCAACAAACTTTAACGCCTAGAATGTAGTTAGTAAGAAACTATGTTAACATAAGGAGTAGATCAAAGAAGAAGGAGGACTTACTGCCTGGAGCTTGGTCATCCTGGTCGTCTGGAAAGAGGTCATCCAGGGTCTCTTTACTGGAGTCAGACTCTTTCTCTTCCTGATAGGATGAAGATGAAAAAAAGACAATTTACTAGAAGTACAGGAGACAAGAAGAGACGTTTTAAAGTCAACCTTCATTGTGGCTAATCTGCACTCAGGACTCTAAACATTCATACATGAAAAATCTTATTATGGAATATTGCTGCAAATGTAGAATTTAACCTTTTGACACAAACTAGAATAACAAATATCAAAATACCATTTAAGAATTTATCATGTACTTCTTTGTTTGCCCTGCTCCACAATCATAGATGGAAGAGACCATCTATACCAGTGGTGGGCAATTCAAGCTCCTGAGGGCCAGTATCCTGCAACTTTTAGGCTATGTTCACACAGCAGCCTGACCAAGAACCGATTTTTTTGCCCATATGCAACCTGTATCTTATAATTTTTAATGACAGTCTGAACAACTCAGATGCCATTTTTTCCTATGCGACTCAGGCCGCTTGGCTATGTGGTCCTGAATCCGATACGAATCTGATCTTTTCAATGCAACCTGTGTCTGAACGGCCAGGTCGCATTCACCCAACCTGTACGCCATTAATACCCGACAGAGGTCACTATTCTGGGTCTTGCTATGAAGAAGCAGCAAGAAAAACAACAACCAAGCAGATGATGATCCGGAGAGTAATATTTATGTTTACCCATATTGAAAACATTATGTTTCTAAGGTTGGGTAAGATCGCTAGATGTTCTCCAGCACTACCATCCATGTTTTGTAAACACAGAGTACGCTTGCTTGTGATGTCATTACGTTCTCTAATGCGCATGTGGGACGCTTAAGTTGTATTAATACAGTTCACACAGGAGATCACATACAAGTTGCATTTATTTGGAAATGTGAATGGCAACGCAAAAAAATCGATTTCACAAAAAGAAAAAAATCGAAATTGAGCATTAAGGCCTGCAGTGTAAACGTAGCCTTAAATGTCCCATTGGTTCACATGATTCAGGAGTGTTGGTGGACCAAGGATTGATCCAAAAGTTGCAGCATACTGTTGCATACTGTTGCAGGAACTGGAATAGCCACCCCTGATCTATACAATCATGTAAGGGAACTTTAGAGCTCATGAAATATCCGTGGGGTTTGAAAATATACCAACAAGCATAATTTATTGCCATAACTTCAGAACAATTTATTAGAATGATGGAAGCTTTTGAAAAAAGTTCACATCCAGCTAATAATTGGGTTTCAGTAAAAGTTCAAAAAATATCCACTGGACTGGACCAAGTCCAGTGGATATTTTTTGAACTTTTACGGAATGACTAGGAGACTATGACCTGGATGACTGAGAATCTTCATCAGCTAATAATTGGCTTACAAACATTTTTATAAGGGTGTTCTGTCTTCTAAAGGTCTGACTATTGTGGCTTTTACAGTTTACGTTAAACAAACTTCAACCATTTATAGCTGCATACTTCCCATCAGCTGCTTTTGGCATTTAAATTTAAATTGCTAAAAGAGACTTAATTTTTTGTTTCACTGTTTGCAATAAATGTTCTTGTAAAGTGAGACACTTGTTTATGCTAATGTGTGGTTAGCATTCCAAAAAAGTTGAAAAACAATCCACTTGACTTTGTTTCCAAGTTTGAAGACATTTTGCTTCCCGTCCAGGAAGCTTTTTCAATTCAAAATGTCAGAAACAGAATTGAGTTCAAGGCTTTATAAAGTGGAACAAAAAAAGCCTTGTTTTGGCTTAGAAACAAGGTTGGTCTGGTTAACAGAATTACTAGTAGAATAGTGATCCCATAACAGAGGTATGATTCCCCGGAAAGGCATCAGTTTTACGCCTTCCACAGAGGATGAGCTGCATACTCACTGAGGGGTAAAGGTCCTCATCATACTTTTTTAGCTGGTTCATGAACTCTAAGTGTTTCTTCTCTTCCTCGAGCTGGGCCACACTCTGCTCGCTCTTCTGCAGTTTCTGCTGTGTTCCAGCTAGCTCGTCCCTCAACCACTGGTTCTCCTGGCAGAGGCGGCGAACCTGAGCACGGAGCTTTTGCTTCTCTGATTCAATAGAGCTCAGATGGCTTGACAGTGCCATCATCACCTAAGCAGAGAGATGTTAAAGACAAAGAATGTAACGTGTCCAAGGTAATCAATGTGCCTGTGAAAAAATTCAAGGAAAGAAACAACATATTTCTTGTCTGTAACAGTTGAACTCAGAATGTCCTGATCACAATGTTTCCACTCATCCTTGACGAAACAATCTTTTAAAATCCTCGAATAATCAGGATTATCTGAAGAATCTCATGATGCACATCAGTCTGTGAGACGGTGTACAAAAATAAGATATTTTCCACTTTCAATTAAAACAACTCGTACTACAAATGAAAAATATAACTAACATACGTGTAATGTCTTTTGGAATGGGACCCCCTCGATTGCCCTATTCTTGTTCTTTTTGTTCAGGGTTTTTTTTCACCTTTTCTTTATTATTATTTTAATTAAAAAACAAAAGAATATTGGAATTGATCACAGACTGTAATTGTGAAATTTCATTTCATGTAACTTTCTAAAGGTTTCAAAAATAAAGAATTGAAAAAAAGGATAATAAAACAAATGTTGTGTTTGTTGTATTTTTGCTGCACAAACACATTAGTGACAACTGGAGTCTGCATACTCTGCATGCTAGGTATTTGTATCTGATTACGGTACTTGGAGATTAAACCAACAACAGAACATTTCTGACTCAGAGAGAGAAATTACAAGCATCTGTAGCTAAAAAAAGTTTAAACTTCTCCTTCTTTTCTTCACTTCTCATATTTATTCAGTTTCACCCAAAAATATCTGTATTTAAGCTGCACCTGTGCTTCCTGTAGTCTACAGCGTCCAAACAGACCAAACTCTGTTATTGTTGTTACAAACAGAGCACCTTATATTCATATCCTTTAATGCTTTACAAAATGTTGACACATTCAAACAAAAACAAAAAAACACTGTATCTCCCCGTTAATGAAAAGCAAGTCACTACCCCATCAGTCGTAGAAGCACGATCCATCCTGCGCATATGCAAATCGATATACATCCGGATGTCCATAAATAACAGAATTATGGCACTAAAATTACTTATTTCTATCCTTAACTCACTAAGGAAAGCTAATAAACATCCTTACTTTTGATGTAACTAAATTGTATTAAAACTTTTGTAATTTGAAATAACAAAACTCTGAATTTCAAAAGGTATCAGTGAAGCTAAAGCTTAAAACGCTCATACCTGAGCTTCACTCAGACCAAGTTCCAGCATCTCCAGGGACTTCCGGATCATATGAGACTTCTCCTCCACCAGGACGCCTTCCTCATCCTGCTTCAGGCAGCGCAGTGTGCCCAGCAGGCCTTCCAGGATGGAATGATGTTCTTGTTTTAGAGCTTCCAGCCCCTGGATCACCTGCTTGGTCCGGGAGATGATCTCATCCTGGGACAGTTTCTCCCCTGGGTCCTCCTCCTCCTTCACACAAACCATAGTGGACATGTCCTCACGCATTCTGCAGGTTTTAAATGACAACAATAAAAAACATGTGAGTCTTTGTCTTGCATACTGCATCATCCCTCCAGAAAAAACTTTGCAGAATGATCATTTATAATATGTACACCTTAAAGAAGATGAGGTGTCCTCAATATTAACAGACGAGGCAATGAAAAGTTACCTAAGTACTAAAGTGTTACCAACGTTCCTAAAGAGGAAGTGTAGCTTTTCTTAAATTGAGCACAGCCTTTAAAACAAAGTCAGAACTGCAAACAAGCTTTTAAAAGCCTGGAACTATAGAAGTAAGTGGGGCTATCATGACCTCAGGAAAAGGTGGCCAGACTTCCTCATACTATCGATCTTTTTAGAAACATAAATAGAGACAGTAACCTGACAACTTTACTGTCCTTAATGGAAAGCAAAGGTGTTTTAATGTCACTTTGAAGCTGTTCAGGAAAGGTCACATATATCACACAAATACAGAGCTTTACTGACAGGATTCACCAGGTTCAACTCGAACATAAAATATGGATGAAAATTATTGTAACAGCTGCAATGACTAGAATGCAGAATAACAACACAAAAGATAAGCAACAGTTGATTCTGTCGCAGACAAAAATCCTATGACTTTTTAAGTCTAGTGAGAAACACAAATACCCAAACACACACAGACACATTTGTATCTCTATCCATATTAAGACTTTACACTGACTTACATCCATTTAGCGGCTGTATTTTTGCCTAACCCTGGTATTTACTCTCACTAGTGCATAGAGCTGGAGGATTTGGCCAAAACTCTATCAGTAAGTATATCATCAGTATCGATTGTTGGCCAGTTGAGTTGCAAAATCTGCATATCAGATATCGGCCAATATTCCTATATTGTGAATCCCCCTTCACTGGTGCCTTCCAGAGCAATGCATGGAATGATGACCAGAGTTAGAAAGAAGATGAATGTAGCTTGATACTAGGGCTGGGTACCGAACTTCGGTACTTTTATGGTACCGACCGAAATGCTTCGGTTCTACAGAGTATCGAAACATGCCTCGTCTTTCGGTACCAAGTTTCGGTGATTGGCTGGAACACTTAAGGTGATTGCGTCATCCAGGAAAAATACACAGGTGGTCACGCCTACAGCCAGGGTTCATGTGTATCTTTTGTGAACTGGTTGCAGCGTCGCGGAACCCCTTTAAAATGCCCCCCAGGTCAAAAGTGCGGCTTCACTTTATTAAGACTGATGCTAATAGTGCACAATGCAATACATCGTGCACGGAAATAATTTAAGAGCAGAAAGTCGCTCTGTGTTTGACTGCAAGAAGAGCGGACCGCAGCCAGCGCGACCATCCTCCTCTCAGCAGCCCGTGGGCAGAGCAAAGCCAGAGCGGAGTGAATCATGCTGCTTTCAAACTGGACGCAGCAAGAGCAGCAAAATCTCGTCTGCTGCTTCATTTTTGCTGCTTGTACCAGCTTCTGACGCGCTGCTGAAGAAGCTTTGCTGCTCTGGCTGCGCGGTCGCAAAGTGGGTCAGACGCGCGTTGGGCGGAGCTACTCTATCCTTTATTTGCCTTGCAGCTATATTTGCTGTGATCAGTGGGAATAAAGTAGTTTTATTATGTTTTTAAGTGGGAAAATCCACCTGAAAACGTAATCAGTGCAGTCAGTTCATCCTGCCTTCAATATTTCTGTCGGAGCCGCTCAGACCCCCCCAATACCAGCGGTGCGCTGTCAGTAGGATCCCATTCAACGGGCTTGTTTGTCAGACATGGTAATTTTTCTAAAGGAAAACTGCTAAGTAAAAAGGTCCTCACAATGTAACAGTGAATATTAGACACTGAATTATTAATTTTTTTATGTAAGAGGAAAAATGTAAATGGAAAAACAGAGCTTAAAATAAAACTCAAGATTTGTACTTTTTTATGTTGTGTAATTTTCTTTTTTTTCGAATTGATATTATAAAACTGGTATCGAAAAAAGTATCGTTCAGGAACCGGTATCGAAGTGAAGGTATCGGTACCGGAACCGAAATTTTTTTAACAATACCCAGCCCTACTTGATACTGTCTAATTTTGAAAACTGACTTTCACAAACTATCCATCTGACTAAGCTTGAGCAATCCTGCAAGGAACAGGAAACCATTTCAGTCTCTATATGCTTTTGCTGCTGCGAATTTTAATGAAATGCTGCTGTAACTCAAATCACAAGGGTTTCTTGAACTATTCATCAAGATGTTGATGGCTGCAGGCGGAAAGCCCAACAGCAAAACTGGAGAGCCTCTGACTGAAGATGCCATGTCTGATGAGGATTTTCCGGGTTGTCTATGATGTTCTTCATTTTATGAAGAGTTCTGCGCCAACATGCAGCCACTGGAGCATCTCATCTAGGATTGGAATACAGTTTTGTTGCAGTAATTTGTTGATGTGGTGAATTTTTCAGATATTGAATTGACCAATCATGTGATTGTGATTGATTGATCCGAGGATTTAAATCAAGCATCAGCTCGCCACGGCTCCCACTTTAATGCGGATGCTGCACCAGCCTGATGTGGAGTCAAAAGACAGGGCTCTGGATTTACCAGTCGGTCTACATTCCTACCCTTACCTATGGTCATGAAATCGTGATCATGACCTAAAGAACAAGATCCTGGAAACAAGTGGCTAAAATAAGCTGCCTCTTTAGGGTGGCTGCAATCTCCCTTTCATACTGGCAGACAAACCCGTTTAAACCCGGGAACAATCTGCTTTTAGTGGCAGTGGGAACTAGCCTGACGTAGTCCTATTCAATTCTAGTCAGAATATGAGTCTGATACTGCTCCATAGAGCTGTGATTATAGGGCGTGTTTCGAACGAACCAGTAAAAAAAAATGCCTCTGCACTCAATTGGATAGACCTACAACCAATAAGAGCAACGGAGTGCGTGACGTATGTTAAGCGAGGCACAGTTGTTGTCAACAAAAATCAAAGCGTGCAGTTGCACGCCTAGAATAAGAAGATGAGCCTTGATCGCGTTTCTCTGTTCCTCTTTTAAAATTTTTTTGCTGTCGATATCTTCTAGAATAGACCTAATAGCAGAATTTACACACCTCAACTCTCCAGCGGCAGCCATTGTTGTTGTCACCCAAGCGTGCTTTGTGACGTGGTTGATTACGTTACTGTTGATCATCTGTCCATCATTGTATAAAGCCTGCCCTGACAATTTGATTGGCCCACCAGATATTGTGCGAGCATACTCGCGCTACTACTGAGCAATGCCAGACCGAACTTCCCGACCTCAAACGTTGTGGGCGGGACTAAGTTCGGAATGGCACCCAGGCTAAGTGGGAACAGCTCAGAGACTCAAACGGCTCGGAAAGCAACGCCCATTAAAATCCCCTCGGCTCCGATCGTTATGCTGTGAGAACATCAGAGTTCTCTTACCTCTTATTTAGCTTACCCGCTAAATAACTTTACAACAATGAACGCAACTTACAGTCGCTTCTGATCTAACAAGCCGAAACAACTCTGTTTATATTCAGTAAACATGGAGCAGTGCTAGTAAAAGGGATTTGGAAAGGTAAAAGAACAAAATAATAAAGAATACTAACTACGCCCTGTTCCTGTCCATGCTGCTCTCCATTATTTACTTCCCTAATTTCCGTTGCAGTGTCGACAGCCTGAACGCTCACCCAGCGTGATGGTGTCAGACATGCAGTGCTGGGGGGACAGTGGCCACAAGCCTTGCCAGCAGAGGGCCAGACTCGGCTATTCAACCAAATGGGAAAAGAGCCAATAGTTGATTGTTGAAAAACCTGGGTTTTCAGTGGGAAAGCGGCTTTAGAGATTGGAAGAGCTCTGTCATCCAGGAGAGGCTAACTTAGAGATGCTTCTCCTCTTCATCTAGAGGAGCAGGCTGAGGTTGCTGAGATATCTGCTTTGGATGTCCTCTGGATGTCACCCTCTGGAGGTGTTCCAGACATATCCGACCGGGAGGAGGAAGCCAAGGACAGGCTGATGGGGATAATGTCTGTTGACAGCCCTGGAGCACCTTGGGGTTTCCCCTGAGGAGCTGGTTTTGGTGCCTGTCTCTTTGAACCACACTCGTCCTTAGGAAAGATGGCTGCTCAAACTGAGCCTGGTTCTGCTGGAGGTTTCTTCCTGTTAAAAGAAGTGTTTCCTCTCCACTGTTGCTACAAGCATGCTTAGTGTGAGGGATTGCCTTCGAGTCAATGAGTCGATGCAATCGACTGGTTTTTCTTAGATAGAAAACTTTGAATCAATTTGACTTTATGATCTGGAGAACTTTAAAGTGCCTTGAGATGACATGTGTTGTGAATTGGAGCTGTAGAAATAAACTGAATTGAGTGGGAAATCTGGAAGTCTCTGCTGAGACTGCTGCCCTACGACCCGGTTCCAGATAAGCAGAAAACTTTGAGTACAATTTCACTTTTCAATAAAGAAGATTTAATAGTTTGCCATTGTGACAATCTGATGGGTATGATCGTCTCTTTAAGGCACTGCGGCAGCCCATAAAAGAAACATCTTCAGAGCCATCGGAAGACCCGGTTTAAACCGAGATACAGATAAGGCTGCCGTCAGCTGACAGACCTTTCATATACAGATAATGGAAACAAAGGCTGGACTGTTTCACAAAAACCTTCTGAACACCTGACACCAAGAATGTGATGAGCTTTTTTATAACAAATATCCTCCATAGTAAATCAGTTTCCTATTTAAACTACTTTGCGCTCTGTCATGACGGCCTCTCCTGACATAGAGAACTTATTCCCAGCGTAGTTCTCCACACTCCTTACGCTACTTATTTGCTTTGTGTTCATTATACACACACACCCACACACTTAAGAGGATTATGACAGACTGCTTCAGCAGAACTTATAGCAAGCTACTGAATAAATCTCTTTAAGGACATCAGCCAAAATCCCCCGAATTCGGCTGAATGATAATAGAAACGCTGTAGATGACTCACTGAAAATACTGAAATGAAACTGGCTCTATCATTATGCTTCTCCCTGATAGTGTGATGAGCAGGCAGCCCACCTTCAAGGGACAGTTTCTATAAGACCAGGTGAAGACATCAAATTCCAAAACATTCCAAAACATTTTAGAAGTTAATGAAAGTACCAAAGCAAAGACAGCGGGGCAGGAAGCCAGCCAGGCTTCACAGACGGGCCTAACTGAGGAAGGTCTGCAGCCCAGATCCATGTGACACAGCAAGAGGCCCACAGCCTATCACATGAACAGGAAGTTGGAAGCTGACGCTGCATGCGTATTGTACAAGAGCAGAGGGAAAACAAACGGCTCCTTTGAATGATGGTAGAGTAAGGAAGGATTGTAGTGAAATTAACAATGGTAAAGACGTTTTAAAAAAAGAACCAACAAGCTGTTTTTATAACATCATGCATTTCAGAAATCTGTTTTTAGTAAACTGCTTAAATGCTGTTTAACCCTGAGTTTTGGACTCTACACCTAAGGTTAATGAATGGATGGAAAATACAACTTGCATATTATTTTCTTATTGTTCTATTTTGATATGGAGCCCAAACAATTGATCACAGAGATTCTACTAGGGCTGCAACTAACAATTATTTTGAAAATAAATTAATCTGTCAATTATTTTTTTCGATTAATAATAAGATAGCAAAAGGTTCCTTAAAGACTTTTTTACAAAATTAAAACAGGTAAACAAAATCTATAATTAGTGCTCTGAGTGGGTCACTCTGTCATCTAAAGGCCTGATTTAGAGCCTCTATACTCCAGTTATTGATTAAGAAATTAGTTGACGATCATTTCAATAATCATTTAATCACGATTAATCCGATTAATTGTTTCAGCCCAACATTCTACTCCTGAAGCTTAGGCCTCTTTTCCATTAGTACCATTTCATATCGATTCACTGTGCGGCTATTCTTGTTTTCAATGTTTTCATCAGTAACTAATGTGGATGCATAACATTTCTTGATGCCTGCTTGCTTTTGGATCCAACATCATAGCACTGTTGGTCAGTTTAATATCTGGGCATATTAAATAAGCACCATTATAGCAAGCTAGAAGTAGGTAAAGTTAGCTTAGATTTGCATGCTTTCATTTAATAATGCATTGTTTCTCTTTCCCTCCTGTACATTCAGGTAAGGCTGGGCGATAAACTGAATTTTTACCGTAACAGTCATTCACTACAATAATCAGTGGCATCCAGCATATGTGTAGTTTCTGCCCAAATATTTTCTTTTTGTTGTGGTTTTTTGTAACACGGATAACTATAATTGATAATTGGTTTGTATAAATTATGTTTGTTCTCTATTTTCAAACTCCCCATCTCGTCATCCATGCCTGTTTTAAGAAGTTTGTTTTGTCACCCTTTCATCTCTTCTTTCTTTCATCCTTTCTCCTTTTTCCTGTTTTTCCTTTCCTGTTCTACTTACATTGCAGTGTCCATATAATCTGTAATGCTCCCTGCATAATCATAATAAAGCAATTTATATGTATACATCAAGTGGAACACTATGGCGATAGCCGTACTGCTCCAATTGTGAAAGCAAAATCTGTTGGGCTCTCTTTTTCGCATCGAGACGATTATTCTTATTGCCACATCGCCAGACAGGTCACTGTAAAGAAAAAAAAAAACAGTTTGTTTTGCAGCTGTCAGATAAGCTCTTTGCAGTTGTTGTGACTGGGTTTGATTTAACGTTAAAGCCTCTCGGTGTAAAATAAATATTTTGATTGAGATGAGAAATCTGCTTTGTGTCATGTTGAAATACCAATATTTAGCACCCATTCATTTAATTAAACGGCCTTAGTTTTTAGGAATATATAAGAATTATGCTATAATTTGTAGTTACCAACCCATCGTTACCATATTTTAATTTGGCAAACTGGATCTTTTTGCCATTCTTTTTCCTGTTTGGTGCGATTGCAATTGCGGATCTTGACCTGGCCAGACCAAAACAGAGCAAAAAGTAGCTCAGCTCCTTATTTTGACAGTGACGGACAAAGAAGAAAAATGTGGATGGTGACGTGCAGAGGAGTAGTGGTGCATGTGGAACAGTTCTCATTGATTAAAATGATAGACACGTATTCCGAATGATGTACCTGAGCAGGGCGGAACAGAGCAGAGTATATGGAATCTGAGGGTTACACTATAGCACAACTGTAAATGAAGTTACATCAGTTAACTCGGTGGAGCAGAGCAAGAGCAAAGATAAAGCTGAGCGCACAAAGGAGAAGTCTGAGTTGAGCGCGTGGCAGACCGGTTTTGAGTGAGGGTGTGCGAGTGTAAACGATGCACATTGTTCTCACTGCACACTCAGTTCAGTGGCACCAACATTACGCCATAAATGTTGAGCAAAAAAACATGAAAATGCAGTTTTCCTGAAATCTGTCCCGACTACCCAAAGAAACACATCCAACGTCCACCACCTACAGCACAGCCATGCTGTTCAAAGATGTGCAAAAGGCTTAATTCCCAAAAATGTTTGCAAGAGAAGTAACATTTTTCTCTTGTTCACTGAGACACTGTTGAATGTTTAAACCTGAATGGGTACAAGACTTTAATATTTAATTAAAAGTAATATGTCATGTGATTTACTCAATAAATGTGTTATAAATAGATCAGCTGCATTTCCTGCACATGCCATTATTTCTTATAGAGGAGCCGTAGCATTTATTGTGTATTTATCGTTATCGAGGTAAAACTGACTAATTTATCGTGATATTGATTACAGTTCATATCGCCCAGCCCTATATTCAGGTGCTTCTATCTGTCCTGCTCTTTAAGTGACAATAATAACAAATGGAGCATGCTGTTGTTGTGATGTTGCTGCAAACTGTAAAGTTACCTCGCTGTTGTTGTAATAGAGCTGACCCGACTTTGTCCTCTTTCTTTCTCTTCATTTTACATTACATCTACCTCCTGCACATAAATGACTCCAATGCCACACAAAATAAAAAAAAACACTACAGATGAAACTTGAGTATAGAGACTATAAAACATGTCTTTAGTTGACAGAGCAGCCCACTTAGAAATGCAACTATAGCAAAATTGTAAATATGTATGTATATATATATATATATATATATATATATATATATAAACATTTTGTTTTGAGATAAAGAACTTGTTCATCTGTCAGGATGCTCCATCCAGACCTCGACAAGTGGAAAAGTTTCAGTTTCACCTGTAAAAATCTTTTTTGAGGAACCTTTTGCTAACTGTTTAAATAATCAACAGAATAATCAATTATCGAAAAAATATTACATTTAACAACAAAACAGACATTGTAGCTGCAGTTTTCTTGGTCATATTAACTGGTAATGCGCATGGAAATGAACACAGAAGAATTTAAGTGCATGCATGTTGACAAAAATCACAGTATCGTCTGAGAATCATAAATTAACATTTATAAGTTTACTTTTTAAACCAATAAAGCTCATCAACATAATAAACACGCATGTTCATGTTTATATTCATAATGAATGTATTGGCAACTGTCATTAACTACAGTGGGTATTAGGGATTAGGTGTGTGAAGAGACTACAAACGTGTAGTCTTTAATTTTGTTACATGAGCCTTGGATTTTTGTAAACAAAATGTGGCAACATATAGCTGGCTTAAAGGGGCTGCACAGCTATAACAGACTAAAAGAAAGAGGAAGATTCAGAGGAGATTTAAAAAAAAAAAAGAAATTTTGACACCAAGTGGGAAGGATTGGGATGGTAGGTGGCAGGCTGGTTTCACGACAGAGAAGATGCATTGTTTGCTGTATGTACGGCTCTGAGAAAGCAAGATAAGACTAGACCACGTAGAAAAACAAACAGCTTTTGCATTGATGGAGGAAGCAGAGGTTAGCGTCTGCTCCTCCTCCTCTTTTCAGGACTCAGAGCCATCAGTCTACACTCTGTGAAAGGGTTTTTCTATCGTTGCCTGACCTTGATATTACAGTGAATTATGGTATGGATTCTGTTAATTACATTATTTTTGTTATGACTGAATAAATGTTATTCAATCAAAATATTAATCTTGTCTTGAAAAGGACACATCTGAAGAGTTTAACCTGTCATTTTCTATTCTAGATGCCAGCCACAGATCACCTACAGTTGTCTTTACACAGGTCTAGTCAGCCCTTTAATGTGTATTCTGTACACGTTCTATAATTATTCTAAAGCTTTTCAGTTTTTCACCTTAATTTTAGGCATTAAAAAAATGTGGCTGGTTAGAAAACAAACAAAAAAAAAAAGTGGCAATCCAGACACCTGAAAAGACAGTCACTTCTGCAAGTATGGTAAAATATTAACCCAGGTTATATGGACTAAATTAGGGCTGCCTGCAACTAACGATTGTTTTGCAAATTGTTTTTTCGATTAATCAAGAAATAATCGGAGAGCAAGACGTTCCTTAAAGAAGACCCTTTACAAAATTAAACCAGGTGCAACTAAAGCAAATCTGCTTGAGGAGTTCTGGATAGAGCATATTGACTGACGAAACTTTTTTTAATCTTAAATGCAAAATGTTTACGTATCTTTTTAACAATTTATGTTAAGTTATGCTGCTATAGGCTTAGACTGCTGGAGGACATAAGGACTCCTATTTCATCATTCTATCTCTATTCTCCCACTCCGCAGAATTTGTTAATTCAATCTCCGACGTTATACTCTGCTTTTTTCTCAAAGTAGCTTCATCTGGTCTGTTCCTGTTTGGCTGTGACTCCATCCTGGAGAGAAATATCAGCTGTGCTGCTGCCATCAACACCTTTGTTTATAGATGTTCGAGATTGGCCTGTTTTTTAGTGTAGTCCTGTTTGTCTGACTGGGACTGGCTGGATGGCTCGGAGCTCGTCTGCCTGGCTGTGTGTGTCCTTGACTGGGCTGCCTGTGGAGCTGGTTTACAGTTGCTTTTTTTGTCTCTGCTTCTTTCTGTATGTCTGCTTCTGTCTCCTTGACCCCAGTCGGCCTCGGCAGATGGCCGCTCACACTGAGCCTGGTTCTGCTGGAGGTTTCTTCCTGTTAAAAGGGAGTTTTTCCTCTCCATTGTCGCTACAAGCATGCTTAGTGTGAGGGATTGCCTTCGAGTCAATGAGTCGATGCAATCAACTGGTTTTCCTTAGATAGAAAACTTTGAATCAATTTGACTGTATGATCTGGTGAACTTTAAAGTGCCTTGAGATGATGTGTTGTGAATTGGCGCAATATAAATAAACTGAATTGAACAATTTGGGTATAATTTCTGCTCCAGGTGGGTCATTCTTTTAGCTAAAGGGATGTTTTAGAGTCACTACACAGTTAATCAATCGATTACTAAATTAGTTAAAGATTATTTCAATATTCGATTCATCTGATGAAATGTTTCAGCCCTAATTAAGCAGCTCTATCCTTGTTTATTTGAACTCGATCAATTTATTAAATCTTTATGTTTTACTCTAATTCAGAAATCACAATTGATGTGAACTTACATTTACAAATTGGACCCGTGTTCAGACTGTCATGAAAAGATAAGATAAAGATAAAAAAAATATATAAAAACAATTGGATATGGGTCACTTCAGGTTGCAGTGTGAACGTAGCCTAGGTGTGTTAAAAATGTTGTGTCACTTTAATAACTGACTTGCCAGTGGTACATGCCACCTGTGAAAGTGGCATGCAAGTCGAATTTTTGCTCTAGGGACTGCTGAAAGGATGAAGAATATCCTTTATGCAGTTGTGTTGGTGTATAATAACACTTGAAAAACTAATTAGGGAAGGCATCCCCAAAGTTGTTATTTGAGGACCAGTGTCCTGCAGGTTTTAGAGGTTTCGCTGCTTTAGCACAGCTGATTCTGGTGAGTGTAGTTCAGCAAAAGCCTGTTAATCAACTATTAATGTAAATCAGCTGTGCTGGAGCAGAGAAACCTCTAAAACCTGCAGGACAGCGGCCCTCGAGTACCGACTTTGGGGATGCCTGAATTAGGGTATCACCTAAATAGAGTCCATTTAGCTGTGCAGCATGGTGGAGCAGCCTAACCTCTCTCCTCTGCCACTGAACTAGTGTAAAAACAGTGGTCTGTTTTATAGTCCTTCACTGAAACAAAGTGGCAAATAGTCTGACAGCACGGTACAGCAACATACTTTGTCTTTTAATTATAGTTTTACATATCTGTACATAAGTATTATATATGTTATGCATCTTTTTTTTATTAAGTGAACCAGGCTCAATTTTGTTATAGCTTATAAATAAATGCAATAATGTGTAAGAAAACTTGTTTGTTTTTTAGACAGGCAATGAGTTGTTAATCACAAATAAATATGCTCTTCATGTTGTCAAAAGAGCTTTTTGTTACAAGAGAAAATTGTTTTTTTTAGAAACAGCTACTTATCAATTATTGTTGATCAATAAGATAATATAAGATAATCAACTTTTTAATAACTTATTAATTAATAGCATCCCAAACAGCTTGATATCCGAATTCAAGGTTTTACCACAAGAATTTCATACCAGCCCATGTGTTTTTTGTAATAGGGCTGCAACTAATGATTATTTAGCAAATTGATTAATCTGTTGATTATTTTTCCGATTAATTGATTAATAATCAGATAGCTAAAGAAGACTTTTTTATTAAATTAAACCAGGTGAAACTAAAACATTTCCATTTGAGTTCTGGACAGAGCACACGAGGGGCGTTAAATAGGTAATGCCCCTGACCCACTTTCAGATGTTTGATCCAGCTGAAATTTTGCATGTGACGTTATTCAAATCTCTATAGATTAAGTAGCAAATCACAGCTCTGAATTATTTGTGTTTTCTGACTTACAGGTGTTTGAACTAAGAAAAGTCTGAAATGGAGCCTGTTGAGTGTCGAGCAGCGATCAGGTTTTTCTATTGGAAAGGACTCACACCACGGGAGACTTTTGATGAAATTAAAGTAACTTATGATGATGATGCAGGTTAAATGACCTTGCAAAATGTTTTACAAGGTTATATTATGGGACATTATCACTATAAGTTATTTTCATTTGATCAAAAGTCTCCCATTGTGTGCATCTTTTTAAATGCAAAATCTCAGACTTGACTCAGTTTTAACAGCAGTAAATCAGAAACCACAATTAGTTCAGAGCTGTAATTTGCTATTTAATCTATAGAGATTAAAAATACTTCACATGCAAAATATCAGCTCGATCAAACATCTGGAAGTAGGCCAGGGGCATTACTTATTGGATGCCCCTTGTATTGACAGACAAAAACGTTTTTTCATCTTAAATGCAAAACGTTTTATAGATTATTTTACAAATTTGATAATATTACTGCTGTAGGTGGGTTGCCCTGTCAGCTAAAGCCATGTTTTACAGTCTATATACTCCATGTAATGATCAATCGATTACTAAATTAGATTATTTTTATTTCGATAATCGATTCATCCGATTGATTGTTTCAGCCTTGGCAAACAGACTGACTGCAGATCAGGATTATGACTCAGGTGATTGTAATCCTTGCAGCTACATTTCAATGGAAGCTCCTTCCTTGGCATCATTATAATAATCTATCAAAGATCCTCAGAGGGTTTTATTATCCAGATGTTGCCGTGGGACTAAAAACATTCACAGACACCTTAGATGTTCTTGGTATCCCAGCTGGGAGCTGCACACTGGCCTTTGGCATGTGGATGGTCGTTTGGTGCATGGCGCGTGTTTTGAAGCTGCTTATGGAGAAATGTCTTGGGCCGTGAGTAGTGAGGAAACAGGAAGCGATTCTTGTGGGATGGAAGAGGGAAATAGTGACAATGAAGGTTGGAAGATAGCAACATCAAAAAATGAGAAAAAGCGGAAAAAACAGAGATCAGTTCAAGGGGAATCTAGTTCAGAACAATCCAGTGATGATCATTCCATACATTCCACAGCACAACAAAATGAATTCAAAGTCATATTCAAAGTCGTTAATCAGGCAGACTCTTTTACAAATTGGAATCCGGTTCACTTAACAAAAACCATCAATAAACTTGTCGGAGAAGTCAGAGGTGCCAGAATTCTGTACAGTGGAGACCTGCTAATTAACTGCAGAGACAGCGCCCAGCAAGGCAAAGCAATACGGATCAACAAAATTGACGGGATAAGAGTTCAGTGCAGCCTAATGGAGAACAAAAAGATCAGCAGGGGAGTCATTGGAGGAGTTCCTCTAAAAATTTCTGAAAAAGAGATTCTGGAAAACATAAGCGGTGCAAAAGTAAAAGAAGTAAAACGGTTAAAAACAACAAGAAACGGAGAAAGATCTGACAGTTTATCAGTGCTAATTAAATTTGAGGAAGAGCAATTACCAAGCAAAGTATTCATCGGTTACATAAGCTATAATGTCAAAATCTACAATCCTCCACCATTGAGATGTTTCAAATGCCAAAAATTCGGTCACATTGCAGCAGTTTGTAAAGGGAAACAGAGGTGTGGAAGGTGTGCAGGAGAACATGAGTACGGAAAATGTGGAAAAGAAGCTAAAATAAAATGCTGTAATTGTGGTGGAGAACATACTGCTGCCTATCGCGGCTGTGAAGCAAGCAAAAGGTCTGAGGAAATTAAAAAAATGAAATTTGAGCTCGGAATAACCTACGCTGAAGCTGCAAAAAGGATCCCATCTCAGTCAGAAAAACCCAAACCTACAGTTCAACACACGGCAAATTCCAAACCTCTAGAGAATCAAAAAATTGATGAAGACTCACTTATTGTTAAAAAGACAAATTTTGTTCTTTTCATGGTAGAAGTAATTAATTGTACTGCACAGACAACAAAAAAAACGGAAAAAATCAAAATAATAGTGAAGGCTGCAGAAAAATATCTGGACATTAAAGATTTGAACTGGGAGATGGTTGGAAGTATGATGGGAGGACCGATGGGACCATCAGAAACTGGCAGAGTTAAGATGACCTAGAGTAAATTAAAAATTATATGGGCAAATGTGATTTAGTATTATGTTGGTTTAAGTTACACAGGTTTTTTTTTTTTTTTTTTTTTTTTTTTTTTTTTTTTTTTTTTTTTGGGGGGGGGGGGGGGGGGGGTGAATCGTTTTCTGTTTTCTTGCTTTACTCCATATCAGTTGGTGGCGGTAATGCACAATTCACAAGTCTGCCAACCGCCATAAAACCCCATAAGAAGAAGAAGAAGAAGAGCTGCACACTGAGATCCACTGTCTCTGACCAACACTGTCTTCACCAGTGCTGAATATCAACGAGATGCAAACGATGCAAAAGACTCCTCACTGCAGCGCTTTAGCAACAGGAGGCGTTTTCACCAGCTTTTTCTGTGACCGACCCATGCTTTTATTTGTTGCCCCTGCATTGTTCCACCCATGTCGCTTCTAAGTGGATTAACCAGAATAACTGGCTCGCCAACACTTTCCTGTCAAACCACAGCACTAACTAGCTGCCACTCACTGACAGTCTATGGCGTCTAATTCCTGGCGTCAATGTAAACACTGACCAAAAAAAAAAAAAAATAGGCAAATTCATACAGGCGTGCTCAGTTATTGACAATATTTTAATTCAATTACGTGTGGGTCTGAAAACACGAATAAAAAAAAATACATCTGTAAAATAAATTTAAGGGGCTGGTTAATTAGCCGATGAGTCCTGTCCATTAAATACACGGAGCCATTCTTACCGTTCTGTGGTACATTCGTTGCTCCACTGTATTCTAAATCCTCCCTTTTCTCTCCAATATGTTTCTTTCCGTCAGCAGTGGGATACAGGTGAGGAGAACATAAGAAAGAAGCAGGAATTCGTCCGGGTTCGCTGAGTTTCGGTTAGCCGGACCACAGAGCTACATGCTAGCACCTAGCAGCCTGATGTCCGAAGCGCTCAGGTGGATCCAGGGCTGCCTGTTCCATCCCAACAACTCGACGTCAGCGCCAGGACCCGCTGCGTCACGTGAGAGACTGAAAATGAATCGGTTCCTACAACTGACAGCTCCGATTTGACTGGACGGAGCGTGAAAATGGCGTTAACCGGCGCCCCCTGCCCCTCCTCGGCTAGACTGATGTCATCTGGACCGGATTAGAGAGAGAGAGCTGCGGTGACAGTAATCAGCAAGATCTCTGCGACAATCTGTAGAGCTGGAAGAGAGGAGTTGCCAGTATTCATTGGCATTTTGGATCTAATTGGAATTAAAACTATAATACTATCAAAAATCTTCAGATGATATATTAAAAGTGTTAAGTGAGACTATGGCGCCACCTGGAGGTGAACATGGGAGCCAACAAAATCTGTTGCACGCACTGATCTTTGATAGTACGGGATGTAAGTGAAGCCACCGGCCGCCATATTGGTACTCCCTATGTAGACCGTTATCAATAGACATTGGCTGCGTCTCAATTCGCAGGCTGCGTCCTCGGAAGTACGCGAATTGAGACGCAGCTAATATGTGAGCTACAGCATCAGACAAAGATGATGTTCTCATTTTCAAGGGGACTTATACGGAAAAGGATTAGGCCCACTGAAAAAAAAAAATTAACTGATTTTTAAAATTTTTTCAGTTTAATAATGTTTTTTTCTGAGAAAAAAGTCAGAATTCTGACTTTCGTCTCAGAATTCTGACTGAATTCTAACAGATAACAAACAAGATAGCATCAAGCCATAGCCATGTGTTTTATAGACTAGCTCTCTTGTTTTAATGACCTTCTGCTCCTCTATTAATGAGGGGACCCCTCGGACACGTAAAAAGTTGCCTAATTCCGTCATTTTCCACCAATGTGTCACTGGCCCTCTCAAAAAACTCACATCTTTGTCCGTGAAGCTGAGTGCTCCCACATCTCTTCCTTCATGGTGTCCATCTACATTAAGATCCAAAATTCTGAGATTCAAGTCAGAATCCTGAGAAAAAAGTCAAAATTCTGACTTTTTCCCATATTAAACTGAAATAAAATTTAAAAATCAGTTTATCTTCCGTAGACTTAAGACTTTAAAAAAAAAAGATAAATTCATCACTTTGACAAACACCTGCTGTTTCAAAGCATAAGTAGATGACTGTAATTTATAAGAAAATAGGCACATTACAATGCATAGTCATTATGACGTCAATGGAGTCTATAAATCATGTAATATAACATATTATACAAATCCATCACAATAAAATGTATGTGTTTATGTGTTAATGGAGCATAATAAACACGTGCCAAATTGATACATGAATGTAATATACATGTACTTATGTTTTTACCGTAATTACATCTTACATGTGTAATACTGATAATGCATGCTATATATATATACACTATATTGCCAAAAGTATTTGCTCACCTGCCTTGACTCACATATGAGCTTAAGTGACATCCCGTTCCTAATCCATAGGGTTCAATATGACGTCGGTCCACCCTTTGCAGCTAGAACAGCTTCAACTCTTCTGGGAAGGCTGTCCACAAGGTTTAGGAGTGTGTTTATGGGAATTTTTGACCATTCTTCCAGAAGCGCATTTGTGAGGTCGCACACTGATGTTGGACGAGAAGGCCTGGCTCTCAGTCTCCGCTCTAATTCATCCCAAAGGTGTTCTATCGGGTTGAGGTCAGGACTCTGTGCAGGCCAGTCAAGTTCATCCACACCAGACTCTGTCATCCATGTCTTTATGGACCTTGCTTTGTGCACTGGTGCACAGTCATGTTGGAAGAGGAAGGGGCCAGCTCCAAACTGTTCCCACAAAGTTGGGAGCATGGAATTGTCCAAAATGTCTTGGTATGCTGAAGCATTCAGAGTTCCTTTCACTGGAACTAAGGGGCCAAGCCCAGCTCCTGAAAAACAACCCCACACCATAATCCCCCCTCCACCAAACTTTACACTTGGCACAATGCAGTCAGACAAGTACCGTTCTCCTGGCAACCGCCAAACCCAGACCCGTCCATCAGATTGCCAGATGGAGAAGCGCGATTCGTCACTCCAGAGAACGCGTCTCCACTGCTCTAGAGTCCAGTGGCGGCGTGCTTTACACCACCGCATCCGACGCTTTGCATTGCACTTGGTGATGTATGGCTTGGATGCAGCTGCTCGACCATGGAAACCCATTCCATGAAGCTCTCTGCGCACTGTTCTTGAGCTAATCTGAAGGCCACATGAAGTTTGGAGGTCTGTAGTGATTGACTCTGCAGAAAGTTGGCGACCTCTTCGCACTATGCGCGTCAGCATCCGCTGACCCCGCTCCGTCAGTTTACGTGGCCTACCACTTCGTGGCTGAGTTGCTGTCGTTCCCAAACACTTCCATTTTCTTATAATACAGCTGACAGTTGACTGTGGAATATTTAGGAGCGAGGAAATTTCACGACTGGATTTGTTGCACAGGTGGCATCCTATCACAGTTCCACGCTGGAATTCACTGAGCTCCTGAGAGCGACCCATTCTTTCACAAATGTTTGTAAAAACAGTCTGCATGCCTAGGTGCTTGAATTTATACACCTGTGGCCATGGAAGTGATTGGAACACCTGATTCCAATAATTTGGATGGGTGAGCAAATACTTTTGGCAATATAGTGTATTTTAGTTAAGATGGAAATTATTCTATTTAACTAACCATAGGGGATCTTATTTCAGGGTTAAAATTAAAAAGGTGGAAGATAAAAACAGCATGCAATATTTTTAATTTTTATTTGTAACCATTTATAAAACCCAGTTTGCTTCTCAAATAAATTATGTCTCATCCCCTACTTTGTGTTGTTCAATCAGATAAAACCCAAATAAATAAAGTTTGAGGCTGTAACATGACAAAATAGGAAAGATTTAAAGTGGTAAGAATGTTTTTGAAAGTTACTGTAAAACTGTTCTTAAATCAATATCAACACCTGAATTCATAAATAAAACACCATAAAAAATTAGGAGATGCAATAAAGAGAGCAATAAATCAAACTTTTTATTTCTTTATATAGAAAAAAATTAAGTTAAATAGTGAAACAGACCATCAAAAAAGTGGCATCTTGTTTTCAACCGATGGTCCTTAATACATTAAGCTTTGTCCCCAAAAAAAAAAAAACAATCCAACAAAGTGTAAATACTATGTTCACAGTAATAAATATTCAAAACAAAATCTTTTATATATAGACATAATATATATTTGTGTAAATATACACTATATTGCCAAAAGTATTTGCTCACCTGCCTTGACTCACATATGAGCTTAAGTGACATCCCGTTCCTAATCCATAGGGTTCAATATGACGTCGGTCCACCCTTTGCAGCTAGAACAGCTTCAACTCTTCTGGGAAGGCTGTCCACAAGGTTTAGGAGTGTGTTTATGGGAATTTTTGACCATTCTTCCAGAAGCGCATTTGTGAGGTCGCACACTGATGTTGGACGAGAAGGCCTGGCTCTCAGTCTCCGCTCTAATTCATCCCAAAGGTGTTCTATCGGGTTGAGGTCAGGACTCTGTGCAGGCCAGTCAAGTTCATCCACACCAGACTCTGTCATCCATGTCTTTATGGACCTTGCTTTGTGCACTGGTGCACAGTCATGTTGGAAGAGGAAGGGGCCAGCTCCAAACTGTTCCCACAAAGTTGGGAGCATGGAATTGTCCAAAATGTCTTGGTATGCTGAAGCATTCAGAGTTCCTTTCACTGGAACTAAGGGGCCAAGCCCAGCTCCTGAAAAACAACCCCACACCATAATCCCCCCTCCACCAAACTTTACACTTGGCACAATGCAGTCAGACAAGTACCGTTCTCCTGGCAACCGCCAAACCCAGACCCGTCCATCAGATTGCCAGATGGAGAAGCGCGATTCGTCACTCCAGAGAACGCGTCTCCACTGCTCTAGAGTCCAGTGGCGGCGTGCTTTACACCACCGCATCCGACGCTTTGCATTGCACTTGGTGATGTATGGCTTGGATGCAGCTGCTCGACCATGGAAACCCATTCCATGAAGCTCTCTGCGCACTGTTCTTGAGCTAATCTGAAGGCCACATGAAGTTTGGAGGTCTGTAGTGATTGACTCTGCAGAAAGTTGGCGACCTCTTCGCACTATGCGCGTCAGCATCCGCTGACCCCGCTCCGTCAGTTTACGTGGCCTACCACTTCGTGGCTGAGTTGCTGTCGTTCCCAAACACTTCCATTTTCTTATAATACAGCTGACAGTTGACTGTGGAATATTTAGGAGCGAGGAAATTTCACGACTGGATTTGTTGCACAGGTGGCATCCTATCACAGTTCCACGCTGGAATTCACTGAGCTCCTGAGAGCGACCCATTCTTTCACAAATGTTTGTAAAAACAGTCTGCATGCCTAGGTGCTTGAATTTATACACCTGTGGCCATGGAAGTGATTGGAACACCTGATTCCAATAATTTGGATGGGTGAGCAAATACTTTTGGCAATATAGTGTATTTTAGTTAAGATGGAAATTATTCTATTTAACTAACCATAGGGGATCTTATTTCAGGGTTAAAATTAAAAAGGTGGAAGATAAAAACAGCATGCAATATTTTTAATTTTTATTTGTAACCATTTATAAAACCCAGTTTGCTTCTCAAATAAATTATGTCTCATCCCCTACTTTGTGTTGTTCAATCAGATAAAACCCAAATAAATAAAGTTTGAGGCTGTAACATGACAAAATAGGAAAGATTTAAAGTGGTAAGAATGTTTTTGAAAGTTACTGTAAAACTGTTCTTAAATCAATATCAACACCTGAATTCATAAATAAAACACCATAAAAAATTAGGAGATGCAATAAAGAGAGCAATAAATCAAACTTTTTATTTCTTTATATAGAAAAAAATTAAGTTAAATAGTGAAACAGACCATCAAAAAAGTGGCATCTTGTTTTCAACCGATGGTCCTTAATACATTAAGCTTTGTCCCCAAAAAAAAAAAAACAATCCAACAAAGTGTAAATACTATGTTCACAGTAATAAATATTCAAAACAAAATCTTTTATATATAGACATAATATATATTTGTGTAAATATACACTATATTGCCAAAAGTATTTGCTCACCTGCCTTGACTCACATATGAGCTTAAGTGACATCCCGTTCCTAATCCATAGGGTTCAATATGACGTCGGTCCACCCTTTGCAGCTAGAACAGCTTCAACTCTTCTGGGAAGGCTGTCCACAAGGTTTAGGAGTGTGTTTATGGGAATTTTTGACCATTCTTCCAGAAGCGCATTTGTGAGGTCGCACACTGATGTTGGACGAGAAGGCCTGGCTCTCAGTCTCCGCTCTAATTCATCCCAAAGGTGTTCTATCGGGTTGAGGTCAGGACTCTGTGCAGGCCAGTCAAGTTCATCCACACCAGACTCTGTCATCCATGTCTTTATGGACCTTGCTTTGTGCACTGGTGCACAGTCATGTTGGAAGAGGAAGGGGCCAGCTCCAAACTGTTCCCACAAAGTTGGGAGCATGGAATTGTCCAAAATGTCTTGGTATGCTGAAGCATTCAGAGTTCCTTTCACTGGAACTAAGGGGCCAAGCCCAGCTCCTGAAAAACAACCCCACACCATAATCCCCCCTCCACCAAACTTTACACTTGGCACAATGCAGTCAGACAAGTACCGTTCTCCTGGCAACCGCCAAACCCAGACCCGTCCATCAGATTGCCAGATGGAGAAGCGCGATTCGTCACTCCAGAGAACGCGTCTCCACTGCTCTAGAGTCCAGTGGCGGCGTGCTTTACACCACCGCATCCGACGCTTTGCATTGCACTTGGTGATGTATGGCTTGGATGCAGCTGCTCGACCATGGAAACCCATTCCATGAAGCTCTCTGCGCACTGTTCTTGAGCTAATCTGAAGGCCACATGAAGTTTGGAGGTCTGTAGTGATTGACTCTGCAGAAAGTTGGCGACCTCTTCGCACTATGCGCGTCAGCATCCGCTGACCCCGCTCCGTCAGTTTACGTGGCCTACCACTTCGTGGCTGAGTTGCTGTCGTTCCCAAACACTTCCATTTTCTTATAATACAGCTGACAGTTGACTGTGGAATATTTAGGAGCGAGGAAATTTCACGACTGGATTTGTTGCACAGGTGGCATCCTATCACAGTTCCACGCTGGAATTCACTGAGCTCCTGAGAGCGACCCATTCTTTCACAAATGTTTGTAAAAACAGTCTGCATGCCTAGGTGCTTGAATTTATACACCTGTGGCCATGGAAGTGATTGGAACACCTGATTCCAATAATTTGGATGGGTGAGCAAATACTTTTGGCAATATAGTGTATGTGTGTGTACAGTACAGACCAAAATTTGGACACAACTTCTCATTCAGAGTTTTAATTTCCTGACTATGAAAATTGTAGTTTCACACTGAAGGCATCAAAACTATGAATTAACACGTGCAAATATATATTTAACAAAGTAGCCACCTATTGCTTTGATTACTGCTTTACACTCTTGGTATTATTCATGAGGTTCAAGAGGCAGGCAGGTGTGCCCTATCAGGTTTAATAAGTGGGATTTCTTGCCTTATAAATGGGGTTGGGACCATCAGTTGTATTGTGCAGAAGTAAGGTGGAACAAAAAACTGGGAATATTTTAATCTCTTTTCCTTCTCTGATCAGCCTCCGTCCATAGATACCATCGCTATAGTGAAACAGAGGCAGCCTTGTACTGAGAGGATGCTTTTTGTTGTAGCGTGTTCAGGGTTATGTGTTCAGGCACTGATTTCCTAACACAAAGGATTTTCCTTGTAAGCCTGAAAATTCTGCATTAATCTGATCTTTAACAATTACTCCTGCATTGTAAATGGAAAAATCTAGAAGAGCTCGCAGGTATGTAGATGAATACAGAGCAATTATATTTTGCACAGCACATAAAGCCAACAAAAACAAAAAATAAAGTCACCCACACACACACTTAAAAATTTTATTTATTTTCACATTGTCGGAGTGCCTTTTTTCTTCTTCTGGTTTTCAACAACATTTCTCCAAAAGGTGCTGAAGGCGACTTTGGCCATGAGCAAAGTGATGGTGAAGTTTCGTCTGTACCATTCTCTGGATATGCAGGAGAAAAGATGGAAAATTCTGTGATATTTACTTCCAAAATGCTGATTACGTACTGAAATGATGTTTTGAAATAAACATTTACATTTAATAATCGTCTATTGGTCGATTATAGCCTAAAACAGTACGGTGAATAACAAAGGCCATTAGACAGGAAAGCAGAAAAAACAAATCACATAAAGAGGTGGTGTCTTTAGGAAGGAAACAAGTTGGTGACTTTGACATGTTTGTTAATAAAAATCTCACTGGAGCCCATTATGTTTGTTCTGTGCGTGCAGATTGGCACAACACAGTTAAACCCCTCCCAGCTGGGGCCCTGGGAGGTACAGCAGCATCATCACCTCGGGGACAGAATAATACAAAAACAACTCACTTGTTATAATTTGCGTGTCGTATTCTATTTCTATCCAAGAAGCTTTTGTAAAATACTGCCATATCCTCACTGCTTAGAGTTCGTCGTCTTCCTGGTTGGGGATTCGGGGGTGGAGTTAAACTCATTTGAAAAGAGACAGACAGAAAAACAAAGAGTTGTTTGTTTCGTATCCTTACCATCTTCTCCTCGGAGACTCAAGCCTTTAGCTTTTAGCTGTGAGATGATGAAAGCATCCTTTTCCTGTAGAGAGCAAAATAAGTGGGTTAGGTTTTTAAATTGACTATAATATAACATAAAAAACATAAACACTTTGAAAAAGGATCCTGAATTAATTTTGTGTGTCTCCCCTGTCTGCTCTCAAGAGAAGGCTGTTCAAAATAAGCATGGTTCTCCTTCAAAACAAGAGTTTTCCCACTTTCGCTACATGTACGCTGTTAGGGAATTACTTCAACCTGCTGGGTCTCCTTTTATACATGACGACTAACCAGTCAGTCTGAAATTAATTGATTAGACTGACTTTGTTTCCCCCACTCAACAAAATTAATTGTCTGAGGGTTCACATATCAGTAATTTAATTTAGAGAACATAACTACAAACTCTTAAGATCTTTTATTTTGTTCTTCTTCAAGCAAACATAAAATAGGACAAAATAACTGAAAACAATGACCCCTAAAAAGTTAGTGCTTCACTAGGGCTGTTTTGATGGACAAAATTATGATCGGGCACCTCAATATTTTGAAAATAATTTTACTTAAGTATCGTATCTTTTTCTATCTATTCCACTTGCTCCCCCACTTTCTTTCTACCGGACACTTGAAAATTTCATCCCAGACTTAGGCTCACATTGCTTTATCTTCCATTTGATAGATGGATACAGCTACCAAACCTGATGCGATATTACTGGGCAGCTCAAATCAGAGCAGGAATATTTTAATTTGTGGAGGGCCATCAAAAAAATTAAAAAATAACCACACAGACCCGGAACCCTTTCCTCAAAAAATACAGTAATGATTTGGCACATTGTTTTGGAATACTTGAGAGAGACTTTTAAGTTATCACTGTTTTCTCCTATCTTTGGTAATGACGAGTTTCAGCCTGGTAGAGCAGACAGTGGGTTTAAAATACATCAATACAAAAACCTTTGTGTCTTACACTCATATTTGAAGGTACCAATGTCTTTTCTCTCGACATCTTTTAAGTCAAAAGTCATCTAAATCATTGCGTTTGCCACTGACTAGGACTGATAGACAATTTAGAGAGAGAGGAAACCATCGCTGGAGTTTTGAGTTAATTAGCCGATTACAGTGGAATTCTATGAGTTTAAAATTATTAACTTTTTGACGATCAAAAGTGTTTACAACCAAAATAACAAAACATAAAGACAAAAAATATTTTATTCTGTGTAAAAAATATTAATTCCACTTTCTAAAATGATTGACAAATTGTATTAAACATTTTATATCATTCTACTTATTTGTCCTTTGCTGCCCTCTGCTGGTTAAAACACAACTCTACACAGAATGGACTTCAGAGTTCGTGATGGTCAAATTGACATTTCTTCTGTAAATAATGTAAATTATCAGCACAACAGTATCTTTCTATTCTTAAATGCCCCCCATATAAACCATCAATTATAGGAGAATATTAAATCCAACCTTGCTGAAGCTGACGTTCTGCTTTGTCCAGAAATCGTTATTCCAATCTTCAGTCTCCTGCCTCAGCTTTCTCAGCTGCTTTTCCACATCAGATTCATTCTCAATGACGCGGTAAACAATGGGCCGCAAATTTGACAGAGGGTTTGGTGGACCGATCCAGTCATGTGCAGGGCTGGGCTCTGGCCTTAATGGAGATACCTAATGCATACATCAAAAAGTAGAATAATGAACAATGAATACATGGTAATTAGACAATAGAAACATAAAAACACAGAACTATTAAAAGTTTAAAACAACCAATGAGAGCACATACACTTCTTTAGCTCTTCCAACTCTTTCTGTGACACCATGATTAGAGTAAATTAAAACATGCAGTCTAGTACAACTCCAATGAAGCGATTCAAACAGCCGGAAACATTTCTAATTGTATTCTACCCCATGCAGATCTCCCTGGAGACATCTTTATTCCTCTAATCGAGCCTGGTTTGCTGACATCCGGGACCTTGCAACAAGAATTCAGACACCTGAAACGTTTCAAAGCAACATCACAAAGACTTCAATGAAAATCTGTGGAGATTTGTGTTCGATCAACACCAAGTAGAATATAACTAAGAAGTAGAGCTAAAGAGAAAACCTGCATGCGCTAATAACAAATTTAAATAAAGAAAAACATACTGTATGTCAGAGAATGACTGAGGATAATAATACCTACTAAATTTCAAATATTTTACCATATTTCAAAAGAAACGTATAGTTGTTCTTTATTTTAAAAACTAGTTGCACATAAAATTGCTACAAAATATATAAATTGGAAAAAATTGAAAAATATTTAAGGAGTGTGAATAATTTTGCAAGGCGCTGCAGCGGTCGCCCTGCGCTTAAAACGGCGGGACAAGAGCTTAACTGAGCAGATAAATAAACACAGCTTATCATTACTCTGCAGACGTCACCATGAGAAGAGCGAGAAGAAAAACAAGAGCCAGGAGTCAGATACCAGAGAAAAGGTACATTTCAATGCTAAACAGAGCTTCTCTTTAACCAAATGACTTAATGAATAGAAGCATAAAATACCATAGATGCATAATAATTCCCATAAAATGAGCTTTATTGACTCAAAGCAAACGCTATAAAAAAAAAAACATTCAAGTATTTAATTGTTTTTGTATATTTATCTGTTGTTTAACCATTGAAGTTTTTCATGACAGTTTTGACGTTTTTTGTTTTTTTTTTATCTACCAAACCCACAGCAAAATAGGTCCAAAAGAGAAATTGAATGTTGAAACTTATGTTTAAAGGTTTGTTCAATGACTTGTTGATAGTAACAGTTGTAAGCAGAAGCTTCTGATTGTTTTTCTTCTTTTTATGAAGGCATTTTTCTTTGTAAATATTTTCTCCAGAGGTTTGAGAAGAGCTCCCAGTAAAGAGCAAACTTTATTAGTTTGATGAGCTTCTTTCAGTACTTTGCTCTGATGCTGTTATCCCAGCAGATGACGGCAGAAGAGATTACACCCTTTATAACAAGAAGTCTTGCATCAAACACTTAAGGACCTCAGCTAGCTTCCTCAAAACCAGTGGAGGTTCTAGACCAAATTTGCCAGGGGGCCAGGAGGGGGCCAGCGTGTTATCATCGGGGCCCAGAAAAGCATGAAATAAAAAACGGATTCAAACACATTAAAATAGCTGCATGAAGTAAAAATTCTATTTAATTAGGTTTAATTAAAATTGTATGTCTTATTAGGTCAATATACAGTAATAATATAGGAATTTTACATATTCTGGACTTAATTTAAATCAAAAATATTCTATAAAATTATTCTAAAATCTGAATTAGAACTCTAGAAAAACTGATAATTTCAACTGTAAAAAATTAGAGCAATTTGTTTTGAAAAAAAAAAAACATTTAGCAGATGAAAACGGATCCTATCTCGCTTCCACTGAAGCTATTGCCTTATTGTTTTTTTTAATAATTAGTAAAACACAATTTGTAAAGAAAAACATGAAATCGATCCAAACGAACTATCAGTAACTATGTCTGTTCAAGCATTTTACAATTATATTCTTCTCTGAGTATTATGTCTTCAGTACAGGGGCCAGGACATGATCTACAGGGGGACTGGCCCCTGTCTAGAACCGCCACTGTGGTGGAGACAGCACTATGGCTAGATTTGAGTCAAATCTAGCCATAGTGCTGTCTCCACCACAGTTTATTATTTCTGAAAATAACAGTGGTCTTCTGGTTATTATCAGGGGGAAATGTGAATGGGGATGATTGTGGACTAAGATTTTAAATCATGTTTTTAAAACAATAAGTACAGTAAATAACTAAAAGTAATTAGAAGTTAATTTCATATCTACATGGCATTGTGTAGACTGAGACTTTAATGACGACCACACCGTTTAAATGATTTACGTAAACATCTTTAAACCATGAAATAAAAGCAGACCTTTGTGATGTTTTTCTGCTCGGAGCTAAAGAGCCGACAGTTCGCTGCTAGCATGCGGTGTGGAAACCAACTGAAGCTCCGCCATGTCGCCGCCATTTCAATAAACTCCTCACTTCTCAGTGTTTGCGATAAAGAATTAAAAACATCGTTGCATTTTGTTACGACAAACACCAGCGTTTTAAATGAGCTGATGCCCTTCTATCTCAACACAGCTGAGTTAAACGTATCTACCCACAAGCGACGCCTATCGATCGGTGTTACCCTAAAACGATTCTCATGCCGTAAAGTGTCGCAAAACAGGACAGAGTGGCCTTGAATAAGTTTAAATAAACTATCTATAAACTAACTATTATTAACCGTTTGTTGCTTGAAGAAAGTAATTTAACAATCCATGCGTTGGTTATATAATATTTTATAAAATCCCAGTTTCAAAGAAAAGTAAGAAAAATCCAACTGTAAACATGACCACAAACTGTTTTATCAGGATACCCTGTGAAAGTGTGAGGTAGTATTTGAAGTAGTAGCTATCAACATGTGCAAATTCCCCCCAAAAAAGGCAAAATGAAAGAACTCTACCCAAACTTTTAGAGAGCTGACACTTTACACCAGGGATCTGCAACTTTTGCAATCCAAAGATCCCCTTTTACATCCTGCCCAGCAATGAACTACATTGTTACTTTTTATTTTTATTTTAGAGATATCTACCAAAGATTGTTTTTTAATAAAAACTGTTCCATTTCAAAAGTTTTAAAATGAAGGGGGGAAAATGTGAAAAGAGAATAAAAGGTTTTTAAATTGGTTGCTGAAATCCCATTAAAGCATTTTGAGGAAAAACTATTTAAAAATCTATATTTCAGTTACATTTAGAGTTTATTTATTTTTGGAAATCCGATGCAACTAGACAGTGTATTAGAATATATATTTTTCCAAAGATTTGCAGCCCTTCATCATTTTCAGCCAAAGGAATGAAGAGCCATTTTCAAGTGTCCAAAAACCCACTTTGAGCAACAGGTTGCAGACCCCTTGCTTTAGACAAATAAAGCAAACTGAGTTATTATGATGCTATTTTAACTTTATAGCATTTATTCATCAATGTATTTATATTGTTACACTAAAAGTGCCTCTCTTTTTCATGCTATCATTTCCAGTTCTAAAAATTAAAGATTAGAAATATATTTGATCTGGCAAACAAAAAAACAACTTCTGAAAAAAATAACAAAATGTCATAAAAAAAACGTAACAAATACTGCAATAAGTTAATTCCAAAGAAAAAGACTAAAAGAAAAATCTTTCAAACCTAAGCAAGTAAAAATGTCCACAAAGCTAAATTAAGGTAATAAAAATAAGTATTCAGTAGGTAAAGGGAAGGGAAAAAACACGGTGTAATTTTAATAAATTTGTAAAAACTAAGAAAAGGAAAAAATGTTGTAGAAATCTTGGGCTGATACATTTAATTTGATTAATCTTTTGCTATCAGATTATTAATCACAAAAATAATCGACAAATGAATCAATTAACATAATCATTAGTTGCAGCTCCAGTGATATCCTATTACTTTTTAATAACTGTTCTACTTTATTTAATGGTGTAGTAATATAAAGGTAAAAGCCACTGTCATGTATAATTTCAATAAGCTTCCATTTTCTCTGAACAAAACTGTTGCTTTTAAACTGCATTAAAGAAGTTCTTCCATGAAATAAAAGACTGTTACAAACATACCTGAGACAAGCTTTTGTGTAAACATAATTTTTAGCTTCATGGAGGCCTAGCTGTATTAATATTAAATTAAACTGTAAGGTTTGTCAATCTTATAGGAATAGAAAAAATATATTTGCAAATCCTAAATTTTCCTGTTGGAAAATGAAATCTGCATCTCCAAAAAGTTGGTCAGCTGCAGGAAGCATGAAGTGCTCTAAAACTTCCTGGTATGTGGCTGCGTTGACCCTGGACCTCAGAAAACACAATGGACCAACACCAGCAGATGACATGGCACCCCAAACCATCACTGACTGTGGAAACTTTACACTGGACTTCAAGCAACGTGGATGAAGTGCCTCTCTTCTTTTCCTCCAGACTCTGGGACCTTGATTTCCAAAGGAAATGCAAAATTTACTTTCATCAGAGAACATGACTTTGGACCACTCACCAGCAGTCCAGTCCTGTTTCTCTTTAGACGCTTCTGACGCTGTCTGTGGTTCAAGAGTGGCTTGACACAAGGAATGCGACAGCAGAAACCCATGTCTTTCATACGTCTGTGTGTGGTGGTTCTTGAAGAACTCACTCCAGCTGCAGTCCACTCTTTGTGAATCTCCCCCACATTTTTGAATGGGTTTTGTTTCACAATCCTCTCCAGGGTGCGGTTATCTCTCTTGCTTGTAGACTTTTTTCGACCACATCTTTTCCTTCCCTTCGCCTCTCTATTAATGTGCTTGGACACTGAGCTCTGTGAACAGCCAGCCTCTTTAGCGATGACCTTTTGTGTCTTGCCCTCCTTGTGCAAGGTGTCGATGGTCGTCTTTTGGACAACTGTCAAGTCAGTAGTCTTCCTCATGATTGTGTAGCCTATAGAACTAGACTGAAAGACCATTTAAAGGCTTTTGCAGGTGGTTTGAGTTAATTAGCTGATTAGAGTGTGGCACCAGGGGCCATCAATTTTGAACCTTTTCACAATATTCTAATTTTCTGATATGATGAATTTGAGATTTTCATTTGTTGTCATTTGTAATCATCAAAATTAAACAAAATAAACATCTGAAATATATGAGTTTGTATGTAATGTATGAATATAATATACAAGTTTCACTTTTTAAATGGAATTACTGAAATCAATCTACTTTTTCATGATATTCTAATTTTATGACCAGCACCTGTATATATATATATATACACTATATTGCCAAAAGTATTTGCTCACCCATCCAAATTATTGGAATCAGGTGTTCCAATCACTTCCATGGCCACAGGTGTATAAATTCAAGCACCTAGGCATGCAGACTGTTTTTACAAACATTTGTGAAAGAATGGGTCGCTCTCAGGAGCTCAGTGAATTCCAGCGTGGAACTGTGATAGGATGCCACCTGTGCAACAAATCCAGTCGTGAAATTTCCTCGCTCCTAAATATTCCACAGTCAACTGTCAGCTGTATTATAAGAAAATGGAAGTGTTTGGGAACGACAGCAACTCAGCCACGAAGTGGTAGGCCACGTAAACTGACGGAGCGGGGTCAGCGGATGCTGAAGCGCATAGTGCGAAGAGGTCGCCAACTTTCTGCAGAGTCAATCACTACAGACCTCCAAACTTCATGTGGCCTTCAGATTAGCTCAAGAACAGTGCGCAGAGAGCTTCATGGAATGGGTTTCCATGGTCGAGCAGCTGCATCCAAGCCATACATCACCAAGTGCAATGCAAAGCGTCGGATGCGGTGGTGTAAAGCACGCCGCCACTGGACTCTAGAGCAGTGGAGACGCGTTCTCTGGAGTGACGAATCGCGCTTCTCCATCTGGCAATCTGATGGACGGGTCTGGGTTTGGCGGTTGCCAGGAGAACGGTACTTGTCTGACTGCATTGTGCCAAGTGTAAAGTTTGGTGGAGGGGGGATTATGGTGTGGGGTTGTTTTTCAGGAGCTGGGCTTGGCCCCTTAGTTCCAGTGAAAGGAACTCTGAATGCTTCAGCATACCAAGACATTTTGGACAATTCCATGCTCCCAACTTTGTGGGAACAGTTTGGAGCTGGCCCCTTCCTCTTCCAACATGACTGTGCACCAGTGCACAAAGCAAGGTCCATAAAGACATGGATGACAGAGTCTGGTGTGGATGAACTTGACTGGCCTGCACAGAGTCCTGACCTCAACCCGATAGAACACCTTTGGGATGAATTAGAGCGGAGACTGAGAGCCAGGCCTTCTCGTCCAACATCAGTGTGCGACCTCACAAATGCGCTTCTGGAAGAATGGTCAAAAATTCCCATAAACACACTCCTAAACCTTGTGGACAGCCTTCCCAGAAGAGTTGAAGCTGTTCTAGCTGCAAAGGGTGGACCGACGTCATATTGAACCCTATGGATTAGGAACGGGATGTCACTTAAGCTCATATGTGAGTCAAGGCAGGTGAGCAAATACTTTTGGCAATATAGTGTATATATATATATATATATATATATATATATATATATATATATATATATATATATATATATATATATATATATATATAATCCATAATCAACGGATTCAATATCAATCAAGTCTAATTTACACAAATCAACATAGAAAGAATTAAATTAAATTCTCTTTGAATTCAAGAAAATCTCTATCTTTTTGGAAAGATGGATAAAACAAAAAAATGCTATTTTACAAACATTTCTAGAGATGTCCTAGCATTTGGGGTATTATTAAATAGAACCAATAATAACTCTGTTATGTTTGGTTTAAAAAAAATAACCCCAGTCTTTAAAGCTTTTTTTTTTTTTTTTATTGACTCCCATTCAATCTTTAAAATATGTTGAGATATGTAGAGACCTATATAAATTGTTAATTGAATTTCCAATATTTCCAATATTTTATTTTTATATTGTTTTTTCTTTCTATTTAATCTAGATATACATTTCTTACATCCACATATATTTACACACATTTGTTCTTACATGCTTTATTAAATAAAGCGTAGGTAAAATAAAAGAGAATTGCTCTTTTTTCGACGTTAGGTCGAAAAGCTGTGATTTTGCCTTATTTAACCCAGCTGCTTGTTGTTACTTGTTCTAATAACGTTTTTTTATAAAAAAAAAAAAAAAAAAAAAAAAAAAAACAGCGAGCCCTTAAAGAATTAATGTTGGCCAACAAAAACTAACGCATGGTTTTAAAAATTCGTAAAACCGCTTAACAGAAACTCGGTACTTCATTGTCCTTTCTTTAGTGTAAGGAAAAATGTATTCGTGTTTCATAAATATATTTCAATAAACATTTCTTTTTTTTAACATTTAAGCAACTTAGTTAAATTCTATCTGTATGGAAAAGGCTAACTCCGGAAACCCTGGCATGTGGATGGTCGTTTGGTGCATGGCGCGTGTTTTGAAGCTGCTTATGGAGAAATGTCTTGGGCCGTGAGTAGTGAGGAAACAGGAAGCGATTCTTGTGGGATGGAAGAGGGAAATAGTGACAATGAAGGTTGGAAGATAGCAACATCAAAAAATGAGAAAAAGCGGAAAAAACAGAGATCAGTTCAAGGGGAATCTAGTTCAGAACAATCCAGTGATGATCATTCCATACATTCCACAGCACAACAAAATGAATTCAAAGTCATATTCAAAGTCGTTAATCAGGCAGACTCTTTTACAAATTGGAATCCGGTTCACTTAACAAAAACCATCAATAAACTTGTCGGAGAAGTCAGAGGTGCCAGAATTCTGTACAGTGGAGACCTGCTAATTATCTGCAGAGACAGCGCCCAGCAAGGCAAAGCAATACGGATCAACAAAATTGACGGGATAAGAGTTCAGTGCAGCTTAATGGAGAACAAAAAGTTCAGCAGGGGAGTCATTGGAGGAGTTCCTCTAAAAATTTCTGAAAAAGAGATTCTGGAAAACATAAGAGGTGCAAAAGTAAAAGAAGTAAAACGGTTAAAAACAACAAGAAACGGAGAAAGATCTGACAGTTTATCTGTGCTAATTAAATTCGAAGAAGAGCAATTACCAAGCAAAGTATTCATCGGTTACATAAGCTATAATGTCAAAATCTACAATCCTCCACCATTGAGATGTTTCAAATGCCAAAAATTCGGTCACATTGCAGCAGTTTGTAAAGGGAAACAGAGGTGTGGAAGGTGTGCAGGAGAACATGAGTACGGAAAATGTGGAAAAGAAGCTAAAATAAAATGCTGTAATTGTGGTGGAGAACATACTGCTGCCTATCGCGGCTGTGAAGCAAGCAAAAGGTCTGAGGAAATTAAAAAAATGAAATTTGAGCTCGGAATAACCTACGCTGAAGCTGCAAAAAGGATCCCATCTCAGTCAGGAAAACCCAAACCTACAGTTCAACACACAGCAAATTCCAAACCTCTAGAGAAATCTCTAAAAATTGATGAAGACTCACTTATTGTTAAAAAGACAAATTTTGTTCTTTTCATGGTAGAAGTTATTAATTGTACTGCACAGACAACAAAAAAAAACGGAAAAAATCAAAATAATAGTGAAGGCTGCAGAAAAATATCTGGACATTAAAGATTTGAACTGGGAGATGGTTGGAAGTATGATGGGAGGACCGATGGGACCATCAGAAACTGGCAGAGTTAAGATGACCTAGAGTAAATTAAAATTATATGGGCAAATGTGATTTAGTATTATGTTGGTTTAAGTTACACAGGTTTTTTTTTTTTTTTTTTTTTTTTTTTTTTTTTTTTTTTTTTTTTTTTTTTTTTTTTTTTTTTTTTTTTTGGGGGGGTGAATCGTTTCCTGTTTTCTTGTTATACTCCATATCAGTTGGTGGCGGTAATGCACAATTCACAAGTCTGCCAACCGCCATAAAATCCCATAAGAAGAAGAAGAAGAAGGCTAACTCCGCGTTAGCTCAAACAGCTGAGCTGGAAGGTAAATGCTAGAAGGTAGCTAGGTAAGCTAATGTTATGCTTTAATCAGCGGAGGGGAGAGGATTTCCGCAACAGGTCAGATGGCTGTACGCTGGCTATGCAGGTAAGATGAAGCTGGTGGTGTTTTGGTTCAGGTTGATAATTGAAGTGTAATACACCGCCTCTGTTCCAGTAGGTAGGGCAGAGTCAGGTGATCCTCCTTCACACACAATGGCTTTAACTCAGCATGGAGGCTGCTCCTTTTGTTCATTTATTTGAAATCCTCCTTAAAGTGCACAATCTACAATTAATAAAAAAAATGTAACCTTAAATGGTAGAGTAAGAGAGAAAACTCCAGATTTATTTAGTTTCAGCGATTGGGCTTTTAGCAAATCGGATTGCAGTCCGTCATAAAAATGTCATGTTGGGTGTAGGATGGTGTGATTTATTTTTTTATTGCAAAACAGGCGGTTCAGAAAGATTAGCTGCGATTTAGTATCTGTTGAGCATGAAGGGAAGGATCCTGTTATAGTACTGGAGCACATCAGTTTATTCAGCTTAAGAAACGTTGAGTGTAAAAATATGCTATAGATGATCTAACTAGATACTGCTGAGCATATCTGGTGTGTGGAGAAGAGATGGTAGCTGTATAATTCAATGCTCAAAACATCCTAGATTCTGTTTCAGTGTATTTCTGTAGCTCCAATTCACGACACATGTCATCTCAAGGCACTTTACAGATCATCCAGTCACATTGATTCAAAGTTTTCTATCTAAGGAAAACCAGTTGATTGCATTGAGTCATTGACTCTGATGCAATCCCTCACAGTAAGCATGCTTGTAGCGACAGTGGAGAGGAAAAGTTCCCTTTTAACAGGAAGAAATCTCCAGCAGAACCAGGCTCTGTTGAGGCCGACTGGGGTTCAGGGAGACAGAAGCAGAGATACAAAAAGCAGCTGTAAAAGGCAGCCCCTTCCAGGAAAAACACAGCCAGGCAGACGAGCTCTGAGCCAGCTCCCATGTCAGAGGATGAAGAGAGCACATGCAGCCAGTCACAGGCAGAGAAACAGGACTACAGAGGAAAACAGGCCGATCTCCAACATCTATAAACAAAGGTGTTGATGGCAGCAGCTCTGCTGATATTTCTTTCCAGAATGGAGTCACAGCAGTAGATCGGAATAAATGAAATACTTTCATTGAAATTTTTTTTGTTCAAAGTTGAATGTACCAGCAAAGCTCATCAATGGAAATCAATTTTATTTAGCAATGGAGTCCTTGATTTGGAGTTACTCCTCTCTAACTTAGAGTATTACTCTAAGTTAGAGAGGAAAAACAGACTACATGCTTAGAACAGGTCAAAATGAGGCTCAGTGTTGTGTGTGGCCTCCATGTACCTGTATGACCTCCCTATAATGCCTGGGCATGCCACTGATGAGGGGCTGGATGGTCTCTGGAGGGTTCTCCTCCCAGACCTGGATTGAAGTATCCACCAACTCCTGGAAAGTCTGTGGTGCAACGTTACGTTGGTAGATGGATTGAGACCTGAGGTCTCAGATGTGTTCAATCGGATTAGGCTCTGGGGGAATTTCTGACACACTCCAGCCATATAGCTTTGTCCTGCATTTAGAGGAACCCAGGGCCAACTGCACCAGCATATGGTCTCACAAAGGGTGTGAGGACCTCATCTCGTTACCTAATGGCAGTCATGCTACCTTGGGTCAGCACATGGAGGCTGTGCAGGTCTCCAAAGAAATGCCACACCAACCCACTGCCAAACGGTCGTGCTGAAGGATGTTTTAGGCAGCAGATCACTCTCCATCGTGTCTCCAGACTCGGTCAAGTCTGTCACAATCGCTCAGTGTGAACCTGCTTTCATCTGTGAAGAGCACAGGGCGCCAGTGGCAAATTTGCCAAACCAGCCAAGTGTTGTGTGCAGCGCTGGGCTGTTAATAAAGCCCTATCTGTGGACATTGGGCCCTCTTACCATCCTCATAAAGCCGGTTTCTAACCCCCTTTGTGCAGACACATGTACATTTGTGTGCAGGGCTCTGGCAGTGCTCCTCCTGTTCCTCCTTGCACAAAGGTGGAGGTAGCGGTCCTGCTGCTGGGTTGTTGCCCTCCTACAGCCTCCTCCACGTCTCTTGGTGTGCAAGAAGGTCCAGCAACACCGATGCATCGGTGCATTCATCAAGCCCATAGAGCAAAACACTGTATTGGTGCTGTCCTGTCATTTCAAGGAAGTCATGTGACCGATACAGGAGCTGTTTCCAACTGACTGACTCACTAAACTGTGTTTAAAAACGTATCTGCCAACATGATGCATCTGCTAAAAAAAAATGTCTCACCTTTTTTTTCGGTTTATCATTAAAATTATCAACAATTTTGGAGCACCCTAAAAGGAATAGCAACGTTTCAGCTGTTGTGTTTTATTTTAATTTTCTCATTGTGTCATACTTTTCCTCTCGATTATCACTCAGCTTATCTGAATTAAAGTTAATTTCAATTGACTTTTAGTGTTTTTACTGTACTTATTTTTTTAAATATGATTTAAAATCCTAATCCACAAGCGTCCACATTCACATTTTCCCCTAAATTTTTTGTTTGTTTGCATTATTTATTGGCTGCATCTAAAAATATCAAAAATATTTTCAATTTAAACATAGATATGAAATAATAGAATATAATCTACAATAACTTATATTATATCATTGTAGTAGGTCATCAAATCAATTCAGTTTAGTTTGTCCAGTAAACTGCCTGTAGTATCTTTAAATGTCCAGCAGGTGTCAGTATACTGTTAGACTATCAACGCAGCTTCAATAAAAAACGCTTCAATATTCTTCATTAACGCATCACTAGATTTAGTTTAATTGGTTATACTGTGTTTTTAAGCGTTCCCTTTATATTTATTTTAGCAGTGTAGTTGTATATGGTTTTATTCAAATTAAAGGCACCGGAGTGCCCGAGGCAGTAAATGGGTGGACGCGATCATCCGTCAGACCAAAGAAGAAGAAGAGGCCCGTGTCGAGGGAGGGGCGGAACCAGTCTGACCGCAGTCAGTTAGTCAGTCAACGAGAGGAGAGTCGGTAGTAAAGCTCACCGGGAACATAACAGAAATCCCTGCTTTAGTTGCTGGATGCCCTTTATTTGCCGGCCGATCCGGCTGATGGAAACAGAGCTCCGTGAAAATGTGCGCGAATGTGCTCGGCGTGTTGAAAAGGTGAGAGATACCGATGGTGTGTGTCTGTGTGTGGGGCTGACAGCATCTGGAGATGCTTGGAGGGGTGTGAGCGTGTTTCTTATCCCTTAGCAACAAGCCGACAGATCGGGGGGGATTCCGCTGTGACATAATGCGCAATTTCCCTGTAGCAGGACCTGATGGCGCAAGGTGGAGGTTTAGACAGGAGGTGGAGGATTACATGTGACCTGTAGCCCTTCATGCTACATAGAAACAACGTGTGCCTCTATCTTTGTGGGGAATATTGGGTTTTGGAAGCTCTGATCTCTCATTTTTCATCTACTGTTCTGTTAATGCCCATTCCCTCTTACATAATCAAATGTTAATTCCAAATATTATTTAATATAAGATGCGCCACGCTGTGGATAAAACAGTGGTTCTGTGTACAGATCAGTAACCCTGCTCTTAAGGATATGGGCTGATGATGACAGCCTACTGTTAGCAGGGGCGGATTTAAGAAAGTTGGGGCCCTAGTCAAAGACAGAGAGGGGGCCCTCTGAATTGAGAACACATAAAACAGACCAATTATATAGATAGAGAAATGTTAATACTGTAGAATAGACATACATTATTTGTTCTACAATTTGTCTCTCTTCTTTTACCTTTTCTTGTTGTTTTACTTTCTATGTTTTGTACTCAGCTGATTTTCATGCTATCCCAAAAGGAATGAAAGATTTTTTCTAAGCACTTAACTTAACTGATTGCTCCTTCGTGTGTTTCGAAAAAGACGACGGCAAAAGTAAATAACACAGTCCTCCTTTTCAATGTAAACAAGCCACGATCTGCTTATCGGTTCTCCATTTTTCATTTGTATGAAATAGCAGTTGCATGAATCATGACAGCAGGCAAGACAGCAGGAGGCGGGTTACCAATCTACTTGCTCTGGAGAGCAGAGTTCGCTGCTTTTAGATGTTGTTGAGAAAGTCTCCAGTAAAATAAAAGTACTAGAGGGGTCTAAAAAGTCGCTAAATATAGCGACAAAAGAGCTAAGTTTGCAACACTGCTCTTCGCACCGTTTCAAATGGTTTGCTGCTTGTTTGGACCTTTCTGAACATGTGCAGCAAATGGACTGATCCAATTTGATGGACACTGAAGGGGGGCTGAGACACACTTAATATTATAAGCGTTCTGATGGCCTTTTTATTTTAGGTTTTTTTTTATCAATAACATGTAAAAGGAGTTTTATGGGGCCCCCAGGAACTTGGGGCCCTAGGCAACTGCCCAGTACTGCCTAATGGTAAATCCCCTCTGCCTATTAGAACCACGTTTTTCTCTCTGTTCCAACACATCAGGTCCAGCATGATTAGCACCACAGCATGCCAGCAATTCCTCCAGAAAGTCTGCTAATTACCGGTATGTATTTATTTAGGTTGACTGAAACAGCAGATAAAAACCTTAACCTGCAGTAAAGGAGGCTTTCTTCATGCAGGCTGGACTTCTCTGCCTCACATTGCTTGTGGCACATTTCATCCTGAATGAATTATTTTGATCAATGGCTTTGTTTTTAGCCCACCCTGCCAGGTCTGTGGACTACAATAGAAATACAATTTTATATCTTATAGAAAAAATGATATTGACAATATTAATATTTAGAATTACAATATTCTTTTTGATCAAAATAAAACACAATTTTCAACACCCCTCTCCTAAATTCACTCTATCAAAAACATCGATAGAGTGAATTTTGTTCCATTATAGTTGCAAGCAAAGAACACATTTTCTAAATTAAAATTTTGACGAAAAATGGAATCCACAGATGAACATTTGAAAATAAATAAAAACAAGGATTTCACCGCAACTTTGCCGTTTACTCAGATTTAGCCATTTTCTAAATTATTCTTTTTTTATTATTTTATTGCTCTATTGATTGTTCTTTGGTATTTCCTCATTCATGAAATTTCTCAAGAAGGCAAATAGCGTTAATTAAAGGGTTGTGTTTAGCATCAGATTTAAAGGAATTTTTGTTTTTATTTCTCACTTCATCTTTTTGCATTTACTTTTATATAATTTATATTACATGATTTATACAATTCATTGACTTCATAATGAATATGCAGTGAGATGTGCCTATTTTTTATTATAAGTTAAAGTAACATACCTATGCTTTGAAACAGCAAGTGTTTGTCAAAGTGATTAATTTATCTTTTTTTTGAAAGTCTTAAGTCCCCCTGAAAATGAGAACATCATTGTTGTTCGATGCCGTAGCGCGTATATTGTTTCCATTGCGACCGGTCTAACTAGGGAGTACTAATATGGCCGGAGGCTTCACTTCAACCCTGTACTACCAACAGACGATCAGCAATCCGTTGAATAAATAGAGATCAGTGGGTTCCACCCTGTCACAGATTGGGACCAATTAAGGATTCAATGAGCCCATTAATGAAACAACTTGTTGATGTTAAGATGATATTTGTTTGTTCTTCAAGTTGCTGATCCAATTCAGCAAGTAACCTTTAATGAAGGGAAAGATCCAACAAATCTGTCTTTTTAGGCTAATTGCTACTAAATCTACTTTCATTGTGCTTTTCTTTCAGCCTCTTTGGGAAGCCTTTTGATGGCGGAAAAAGGATGGACCATGGTGGTCCACAGGACCAGCAGCAGCATCCAATGGAGCAGCAGCAGCCGTACCACATGCAACACCCTGCAATGATGAGGCTGTATGAGGTCCAGAAAGAGGTCGCAACTTTGGGGCCGCAGGTCTGCACCTTCAGCGGCCTGCAGAACGACCGGGACTACAAGCGAATGGAGCGCGAGCTGACTCAGCTGCTGTTGCAGGTGGACCAGGTGGACACAGAGGGAAAACTTGAGCTCCAAGGAGCACGCAAGAGAGCAGCACAAGAGGTGGAGGGCCTCCTGCGATATCTGGAGGAGAACGCCTCCCATCCGTCTCGCCTGGCCATCGAAGAGCTGAGCAATGCAGCGCGGCAGCTGGTGGATGAGCGGGTGGTGGCGCCACAGCGAGCAGGCGCGGTGGCGGAGATAAATGACGAGCTGGTGGACGCCCTTCAGGAGCTGATTCTGAGGCTCACTCAGATTAAGACTGAGGGCAGGGTGCCGCTCCGGAAAGCGCGATACCGTGCGCTCACACGGCTGTGTGCCGTGCAGGAAGTGCTTGAAGGCCGCACGCCGCAGCAGACGCTCTCTCTACCGCTGTCAGGGGACACCCACGAAGCTGTAAACCGTATCAACCAGGTCATGGTGAAGGTGAGCATGGCTCGCAGCCAGCTTCTAGCACTGCTGATGGGGTTGAGTGGGAGGGACAGCTGTGCGCACCTGTCTCGCATCCTCACAGAACTGCAGGTGGAGCTGGACGCCCTGGACGTCTCTGGGAATGCAGCAATCCGAAATTACAGGAAACAGGTCGTGGAGGAAATAAACGGGCTCCTAAAACACCTGGACCTGGAGGGAGAGGGAGATGACACTCGCAGGTACATCTCAGTTTCTAATTAACGCTGATAAGATGGAACTCCCTCACTGTCTGAATCTATTACCATCTAATGATGGTGGTTCTGTTTTTGCTGTTGGTCGGGTTCTAAATGAGAATTTTAGTATAAGAATAAAAAAATCCATAAATGCCTTTGTTCAATATGCACTGACAGCCGCTGCTGGTACACAGTCATCCTCTTGTCTGTATTCTGGTTTAACCTGAATTTGTGTCAAATGGGTAGAAGGGGTTAAACTTTCATAGAGGGCAGTATTTCTCATGTAGATGAAAGATTATTAAAATTCTGGTTTAAATGCCCCCAGAAAATACTCAGTGCTTCACCTTCTAGAGATCTTTTTTTTTTTTTTTTTTGACACTTAAAATGGAAAACCTTTTTTTTATATCGCTATGCTTACCCAGAACTCCTCAAGTGGAGTAGTTTTAGCTTCACCTGTTTAAATTCTCTATAAAATTGTCTTTAAGGAAGCTTTTCCCATCCAATTATTAATCGATTGATCCATCCATCCATTTTCCGTCATGCTGGGTTGCTTGCTATCTCCAGCTGTCTATGGTTGAGAGGCGGGGTCCACCCTGGACAGGTTGCCAGTCCATCGCAGGGCGACACAGAGACAAACAGGACAAACAACCATTCAGGCACAAACTCACACCTAAGGACAATTTAGAGAAGCCATTTAACCTAGAAGTGATATTTTTGGACTGTAGGAGGAAGCCGGAGTACCTGGAGAGAACCCATGTATACTCAGGGAGAACATGCAGAAAGACCCTGAGCCAGGAATCGAACGCGAAACCTTCTTGCTGCAAGGCAGCAGTTCTACCCACTACTGCCTACTCCCACGCTAATCGATTAATCAAAAACTGAATTGAAAGTATAATAAATGGCAAAATAATTGTTAACTTTAGTCCCAATAAGCTAAAATGATGTCCACATTTATTTATGACTGGATATTTCTAAATGTATAACTAATCTTATGAAATGTATCTCCATATCTATAAGCCTGTTAAAAAACAGAACAACCCACCTGCTAAGACATTATATATTCCATTCCAGTTATTTTCTTATCACACTTAAAACACATTTATTAGAATTGAAAATGTAAAATAGTCTGTAAAAAATGTTTGTTAAACATAAAGTGGTATCTGTGACTCTTAAGGTCAGGACTGGTAGCCTCGATATCCATGAAGTAGCTTGTGCCGCTTCCACACAGAGCCTGGTTGACCCGCTAAATCACGTAACACCATTGAATGCAACGTACGGACGTCAATATTACACTGATCGATCACATTTCTGTTGGAAACAAAATGAGAAAAAGTTCCAATTTGTTCGTACAGTTTATATATTGTTTGATTAACCTTCACTGCTGATAACCCTGTGCTTATTTTTCTAGATACGACTTGGCCCAGAACAACTCCATCCGTGAAATCGAGGCTGTGCGAGCTCATGTCTCCCACTTGCGAGAAGGCGTTCTGCGACACTGTGTGATGGGTGACCTCAGCTTTAGGCCCAAAGCTGAGCTGCAGAGCCTTCTGACACACCTGGACCAGGTGGACACGGCTAAAAACCCGTGCATCAGAGAGGCCCGCCGTCGCGCTGTGGTAGAGGTCCAAGCCGTCATCACCTTCCTGGACCTACGCGAGGCCTTGGCGTGTCGTCAGCCGGGCCCTGATGAGCACCCGTCGCATCAGGCTGTTTGGATGGTCCTGGGGAGCCTGTCTGACCTACAGGCCCAAGTGCTGGGTTTTGACGGCAAGCGGGTCGACAAGAGCTACATGATCCTGGAGGAACTGCTGACCAAACAGCTGCTGGCGCTGGACGCCGTGGATCCGCAGGGCGATGAGTCAACGAAGATGGCAAGAAAGCAAGCGGTGAAGTTTGCCCAGAACATTCTCAACTACCTGGACATGAAGACAGACGAGTGGGAGTATTAACGGGAAACGACACTGGGTTGGATGATGGTAGCAGAGGAAAGGTAGCTGAAGATAGCACTGATCCGAAGTGGTGTGTAATCATTCCGATTGCTGTAAATATTGCCCAAAATACCCAGAATCCACTGCAGCAGACCTTTTTTTTGTCCCTCTGTAGTAGTCAAAGCCAACCCATCAGAAAACAGACATCCTTTTGTAAAACACACGTATTGTTGAGTGTGAGTTTCCTAATGCGCGTGTCACAGTTGCTTCTTGCTGTCAGAAGTCTGCAGCCAAAACGCTCATCTTCTGCTCCCTTCACAGAGTAAAGTGTTCAGTTTGATTGATTGTGAAGCAGCAGTCCCTTTGATTAACTTCACTTTCCGTTGCTAATGGAAACAGCTGGTTAAACGCTAGCAGTACGAGGTGAAGCTGTTCTGTAGGACTGAAACAACAGACCCGAGCCTCTTTTGTTTGAGTTTTCTGCATTTTCTACAAATTGTAGAGGGTCAGGTTGCAGGAATATAAACAGAATGAATTAAATCAGGATTCAAACAGCTGCAATTACAGGATAAAGATTAGCTGATGAATCTAAAGCCACTCTCTACCAAAGAGGCACAGACTCCTTAAAGGAAAAGTTCGCTCATATTCAGAATTCAAACTTCTGAAAATAATTTAAATATGAAATTATTATACTGTTCAATAAATGAAGTGTTTTTAATTAAGAGTAATTTTCATTTGAACGTGCTTTACTGAAGGCATCCATGTTTGTCAAAGAACACTACTGCCACCTACTGGTTTGTGACGTCACAGTGCGGTATCGGCTGTTGATCAAGTCCCAGTGCTGTTTCTGGTGTTTGTCACAAAGCGCTATTATCCAAGTCATCTGAAAACATTCTTCTTCCAAATGTTGGCTACATATTACTTGTTTTTTCTCTGGCCAGAATCCAACAACGAACCCGTCCGTGGAGGATCATGAATCAGAAAGGTGAAATAACAAATTTCTTTTCCCACTTTTACCCGATGTATTCCAACATCCAACTGCCATGCACGTGGGCGTTGCCAGTTTAACTATAGCTCTGGTGAATTTCAGTGGTGAAGTCCTCTGGAAATCTCAAAGTCTAGTAGCTCCCATTGATTTTGCTCGTAAAGCGGGAAGAATGGCGCTAGGCTTACCGCACCGTGACGTCACTGCCGGAAGATGTCAGGAGGGAGGTGTTACTATATTTGGGCAAAAATGGCCGCTCCCAGACTCCGTGATCGCAAAAGTATTAGTTTTAGGTATAGATAATGATCAATTGATCATTCCTTGCTGAGCGGACTTTTCCTTTAAATCTTGGTGATGCTTCTTAAACCTGATAAATGCAGCTGGAAACTTAAAAGCTTGTTTCCAATGTTGTAATAAAATAAGACCTGTCACTGTTTGGCCTGTAGTACCACCAAAATCTCCCATAATAAGATTTAGTCCCAACAGTTGATGAAGAAATGAAAATCTATTCTAAAATGAATGTTTTTTTTTGTTTTTATAGATGGGAGGGTTGATGGGAGAGCAAGCTAAGATTTCAGCCTTTGCAGTTTCTATATTTGTCTGCAGATATTTGTCCCAAAGAGGCTGAAAATAGATCAGAGATGACTTTTTCTATTTGGTTGTTTCAGCTTTGATGGCTTTTCTTCTGTTTGTTTCTACCCACTGCTTTCTGTTGATGGAGTGTGACTGAAGCCTTTTATATAGAACTATACAGAAGGAGCGGAGGGTCAGGGCTGAAGTCCATGGTTCTGACAGGAGGGCTCTGATGGTAGAGATCAGATTTTAGAGTCGTCTAGAAACCACTCTGAGCTGCTGCTGCTGCTGCTGTTGGAGATGGAGGAAGAGAAGGACTGTAGAGAATCTCTGTGCCTTTACTTCTCAGCCTTTTACCCATCTGGTTGTGTGAGACGGTGTTTTAGTGCAGCAGAAATAGAAAGCATTATTTATGATATGCTTCAATACACCAGAATAGGACACAAAGTACTGAATGTGTTTCATGGAAAGAGCACCTTGGCCATCGTCAGAGGGAGAACCGGTCTTGTTTTGTTTTTTTGTTTTGTTCGTTTGTTTCTTTATTCATATCTAATTCTCCACAATGTTCCAGGTTTTCATTTGTACCAGTTTACCAGTACAGGTCACTGAAGTTTGTGGTTTGAGTGGGAGAGGGACTTTTACATTTGAGGAGGTAAAAGTGAACATGACAAAAATTTTATCACAGAGAACATATTTCTAAAACTAACCACAATTTGGTGTAATAACGTATTAGTTTAATAGTGTGCTCACATTTGTAAGCAGGATTTTTCCCCACTATACGCTTTCAGGATGTGTTTAGATTTAAACGAAAACTGAAATTCAGTCTTTTCATCTTTGTTAGAAAATGAGTTTTAGATGTTTGTTATATTTAGTTATTCATACATCTTTAAACTGATCTACTTTTTTGTCTCTCTCGCATTTCTTTACTTTCCTCCCTTTGCTAATTTCATAGAGCTACACAGGTCTGTGTAGCCTTCTACTGTTTTCAGTTCGATATTTCTTTTCTAAGCTTAACTAGACTATTAATGGATCGAATATATGATTGAAGTGCCCAAGGGAAAAGTGCTTCTAATTATCTTTAGCAGTAAGTGACAGAAATGTAGACTCTCCTAACTCAAACATTCCTGCTGAGCAGGTTTCCTAACCCAACAGTCTTGTTTTGCTGGTGTTGTTCCTGACAGGGTGAATGTACACTGACGGGTCACACTTCCTGATGGTTTTCTAAATTTCTCTGAGCAAAGTACATTCGTGCATCATTTGATCTGCTTTTTAACAGTTTCTGGCACGAAGCAGCCAGATTTTTTTCTTGTTGATGGGATGAGTCTGTTTGGCTGCTGCTGTCGAGGATGCAGCTCATTCTGGGAATCTCTCACCAAACCATCGCACACACAGCCTGAGCTCATTTATTTCTTTCCAATTGACAGAACAGTCATGGGGAAAAGAAATGGACCATTTTTAAATCATGTTATCTCTATGAGGACATAATGGAAAAGCTCTGGTCTTCAGCAGGATCTGGACTGACATAAAATTAACTTCAGTGTCACTGAAACAAACTGGGAGAGTTTGTTCTGCTGTTGATCAAAGCAATTGATCATTTCAAAGCTCCCCAGCGCCTTTAAAGGTAGATTATTTGGCTACTTGTATGACAGTCTGTCATCCTGGTGTGTCATCCCAGTGCTTAAAGGGAAAGGCAGCAGCGTCCCCCTTAGAGAAGCAACCATACAGTAGCAGCCATTAAAAATTTCCCCACTTTCCTTGATTGGCCTTTGGCTGGTCCTCTAAGATTCCTTTTTAAACATCAATCTTTGTACTAAAATATTCTTTCTGTCATGATTTGTGGACATTAATATTTAAAGAGAATTAAAAAAAGAAAATTAAAACAATCCACTGGATTTTGTTTCCAAGTTTGAAGATGTTTCACTTCCCACCCAGGAAGCTTTTTCAATTCAAAATGTCAGAAATAGCGTCGAGTTCGAGGTTTTTATACAGTAGCCCAACAAAGCCTTCTTTTTGTTTTGAAAACATGCAAATTGAAACTGACGAAAGGGTCCACCTCTTAGGAATTGGGGTCGTTCGGCTTCTTTTTTTGGCTAACACTTAGAAAAGTCCAGTGGATTGTTTTGATTTTCTATTTTTGGAATGACTAGGACCTGGATGACTGTGAATCTTCACCAGCATCTAAAGACAAGCATCATCTCCTGGTCAGACCCTGTAATTCTGTGAAAGGGTGGAGTCACTCCAGTGGCTGGAAGGTGGAGGGAACTCTGCTGGGAGTTGGAGGGAAGTGGGCTGCCATTCGCCTGGCGTTTGACTGGGAAGGGCCATTTTGAATGGCTGCTACTGTATCTGGCTCCTAGTGCAGAAAGAGCTACAAATTAAATCCAAGCTATTTAAAGTCTGTTATTCAAAAGGCCACAGGTGGCCTGTCATCCATGCATCCTCATGCTGCAACCAAAATAAGGTTTCTACGGAAGAGGATTAGGGCCACTGGAAAAAAAAATAAAAAATTTTACCGATTTTAAAATTTTATTTCAGTTTACTCTCAGAATTTCACTTTAATCTCAGAATTCTGACTTTTTTATTCTCAGAATTCAGTCAGAATTCCTATACTAGACTGAAATAAAATTAAAAAATCTGTCCACCATTACAAATGTTTTATATGGAAGGCTAGACCCTCACAAGAGTTAAAGAACAGCAGCTGATTTAATGTAGGTTAAAGCTAGTGATACCAGAGAAGTTAAAAGAAATGCATAATATTTGGTAAAAATCCTACCCATATGTGAGAGGAGAGGTGACGATGTGCGCCTGTTTTCTAACCACAACAACTCTGCGATTTACCGTAATCCAGTCAACTCCTCTGGATGCTAAAGTATTCTAGATTCGGATGTGAATTTGAAGCCGCACCCAAAGCGGGTCATTATTACAGCAAATGACCCAAAACAAACTGCAGCAGCACATCTAAAAACAGATGGATTGGAGAAACTGAGAAAGCTGTTAAATAACATTTAACTGAAGCCACATGGACAAAGATTGAGCACATCTAAGGGTTATTCCTGCCGTCTGCTCTACAGCTTAATCCTGAAGTCTGTACTGATCATTTTAAAGCATAATTTTACCCATGGCTTTATGTGAACCGCTTCATGTCACGTTTTAAAACTTCTTTATTTAGCTTTTTAGCATCTCAAACCGTAGAGTGAAACAGATTTGTATGCAGTGCTTCCCGAAAAGTTTAAAAAAAACAGGATGTGAGGGGTAGATATGAGAAAAAAAAAAATCTGAAGGATTAAGTTAAGGTAAATACTCTGGAGTTTATCTTTACTGCAGAAATTTCCCACTTTTTTAGTATCAGTATCACTTAAGGTATAGAATGAGTATTCAGGTTCCTTTAAATAAATTAGAACATCAAGTTATTTTGTTAACATATTGTATAAATTACACAAACTGTTATCACATCTTTTGTTAAATATAATTGTCCCTACTATTTGATATCTGATATTACATCAGAAACTTAAACCTAATGAAATGTTTGAATGTTTTTCTAAACCTACTCTTGATCTGAAACACAAGCCTGATCAGAGCGCAGATTTCTGGTTTGCTGAGACGTACCTGTGAATGGTCGAACTAATCTGAAGTTATCCCAAAGATTTTATATGAAGTAAAAAAAAAAAAAAAAGCCAATGTTTACCACATCCGTATGTTGGTGTGATATTTGTTTAGCTCCCCACTTACATCATGTTAGGAGTTAACTAGACAGAGGAGTCCTTTATGGTATTCAGATGCAGGCCTATGGTATATTTATTTATTTATTGATTGATTTATTTAGATGTAAAAAAAATTAAAGGTCAGATTTTCTTTGATGGTGCTGAATGTAGTTTTTCTTTTTTTCATAGCACTCACTTTCTTGCAGAAGTATTCATGCCTTATTCATGTTTTTTGTTTGTTTGTTTTACTATTTTACTATATTTTAATGTGTTCTAAGATTTTATTAGATAGATCAGCACCAACTAGAACATTATTGTTGATGGGAAAGAAAAATATTAATGGTTTACAACCTCATAATTCCAGATCTGTTGTTATTCTGGTTTATTCTAGAGTAACTGATTGTCCTAAGAAGTCAAGTTAATGCTAAATTACAGTGCTGCAAATATTAAAATGTAGGTAAGCCATTTTTTCCTGCATTTTCCCTTATTTTGAGCCGATACAGTTGTGCTTCAGAGTTTACACGCCATTAATGAAAATAATAAAGTCAAACTAGTAATTCAAATAATACAAAAGTAAAAAAAAAAGTAATAATAATACATAAAGATTTACTAAATGATCATTTAATAAAATAAAAGATTGGTTTTGGATTTTTATTTTAAAAACTGAATATAAAAACAAACTGTCCCCTGAGAAATGAACATGCCTTGCTCATGAACAGTGAACCAAAATACCCGTCAACTGATGCAGAAGTCTGCCTGTACATTTTGTCAACATTACGGAAAACACCTGGTTTCAGTGATTGCCTAAAAATGTTGCTCAAAAAAACTGTTGTGGAGCTCCAACAGGCTTTTTACTTGTTTTTTTTATTAATATATGTTAAGGAAAGCTCTTGTCTTTACATCTTTAAGCTTTCCCTCCCCGATTCTTTCCTGAGAAGAGATCAATCGGAACAAACACTGCATAACACTAATAAGCATAACAATAATACTTCATAAGGTTTATATATTAAATTACAACAGATTTTGACCAAAACTGTAATTGTACTCAGACCAATTCATTTTATTTATATAGCACCAATTAACAACCCATGTCGTCTCAAGGCACTTTACAGTTCATCAGATCATCCAGTCAAACTGATTCAACATTTTCTATCTAGAAAACGAATCAATTTGGAAAACCAGTTGATTGCACCGACTCATTGACTCAAAAGCAATCCCTCACACCAGGCATGCTTGTAGTGACAGTGGAGAGGAAAAACTCCCTTTTAACAGGAAGAAACCTCCAGCAGAACCAGGCTTGGTGTGAGCAGCCATCTGCCGAAGCCAAATGGGGTTCAAGGAGACAGAAGCAGAGATACAAACAGCAACTATAAAAGGCGGCCCCGTCCAGGAAACACACAGCCAGGCAGACGAGCTCCGAGCTAACTCCCAGAGAATGAAGATAGCACATCAAGCCAGTCACAGTCAGAAAAACAGGACTACACTGGAAAACAGGCTAATCTCCAATATTTGCAGACCAGAGAAAAGGCTTGGGTTACAGATGTCAGCGCTTACCACAGGCTTGCCTCTTCAGAAAGTCAGCTCAGAATAACAGTTAAAGAAGCATTTTATACAAACATCACGCCATATGCATTTCTACATGAGGAGAATGCACTGGCTCCATCCTTATGAAAATATTACACAGTGTCAGAGCTGTCTGTGAAGAATGATCCACTCTGTCTTTGCTCCCTTTAACTCCCACATCTCTGTAAGGTACATAATGAAGATGATTACTTTTTTAGCTTTTTTTTAGCTGTCCTAATTAGATAAACTACTTGGGAAAACATTAGTCCTTATACTTAACAAGCAGGTAATATTAGGGTTTAACAAGCATGAAAAATAAGAATAATCCTAACCGCTCCCCCTGATAACCACTCCCCCTTAAAATAAGCACTTGTTCGCCAAAACCCTTTATTTATGTTTAGACCAAGATTTCAAAATGGAAGGAAAAACATTAAGCACCGTTTCTCTCAATCATAGAATCATGGAATCAACAGTCCCCCTAAAAAAAAAAAACAATAAGAGATCTAAAGCGATCCAAATCAAAACTTCACAGGCTAAATGTCACTCAAGGCAAGAATTTCTTAATTTGGGTTTTTTATCTGATTAAATGGAGGGTCTTATACGTTCCAATGTGCGCATTATTTTATTTTACAATACACTAGGTAACCTAAGCCTATATTTTTTATTAAGGTCAAATCAATCTACTGTCATCCCCAGCTGGAGCCCACCTATGGATGACAGAGTTGTCTAAACAAAAGGAGCAATCAAAACAACCATCATTATAGCAGCCTGCTTTTTTTACTAAAGCCTTCATGTTAGACAAACTAAGACAAAAACAAAGACACACATTCAAGACGACAAACCCCACAATGTTGGCCTAGGTCTTTCCAAAAATTCTGGGATTATGATGTGATCGTGGGTATGATGTCATTCATTACCTCTGTTACAATGCCTGGCTCTCAGTGGGTGCTTTTCTCCCAAACAGAACTGGAACACAGTTCCACTCCAACAAAATCAATATGAACTACAAGTCTTCACCTCATAGATCTGGTTCTGTTGGAAGTTTCTTACTGAGTTTTTCCTCTCCACTGTCGCTACAAGCATGCTTGGTGTGAGGGATTGCCTTCAAGTCAATGAGTCGATGCAATCAACTGGTTTTCCTTAGATAGAAAACTTTGAATCAATTTGACTGGATGATCTGGTGAACTGTAAAGTGCCTTGAGATTTGTGAATTGGTGCTATATAAATAAACTGAATTAAATTGAATTGAATTGGTCGTATCAGAACCACAGAGGGACAAAACGAGCTCTCCAAAATGTCTTTAAGCTTCCAAGCAGAAACAAAAACAAGAGCTCAAAATCTCTACCAAGGTCCCCCTATCCACCCACCCACCTTCGTCCAGCTTAAGCTCAATGTGTAATTCATTCTAAATCAGACTATAATGTGATCATAATAAAAGTATGAAACTCAAAATCATATAATATCTATCTATAGCCTTTCAGCCTGTCAACAAAATCAGTGAAGACTTCCTGCCAGGGCTTGTTAGGGACAGAGAATGCTCCCATCCCCAGCTTTAAAGTAGCCCTAGGGTTACATTTAGAATAAATGGAAAATGTATTTACAAGATATTTACAAATGTTAGTGAGGAAAGGGTGCCACTACTTTTGACCGACAAGCCCAGAAAGTTTTTTTGCGACATTGATGGCTCCTGTGGTGTGCTTCCTCAGAGTAGCAGGAGGCGTGATGAGGCGGCCACAAGTTTCCCACATCCCAGTTTGTCTTTTCTTGGGGTGCAGCAGCTGTTTGCATGTCAATAATTTCATCAACCTTGTGTCCTTTGTGGTTAAGGATGTCTGAAAAAACTGCTGCAGTAGTCCTCCTGTTTTTTCTTTAAAGTTAAAGTGAAGGATGTTCTTTTTCTGGGTGGATCATCAAAATAAGTGGTCCTCCTAATTGTTAATTATTCTGGTGATCTGTTTACGTAAGGCCGTCCTATGTTCCCGTCCCCATTTTCACTAAACAGTGGCGAGTCTGATATAGTGGAAAAATTGCAAAGCTTCTTTTGGAAAGTATGCTTATATGAGTGATGCAAACAGCAACCTTTTAAACAGAGCTTGCATGAGGAGAGAGCTCTCACACGCATTTCATAGGCGTCCCTTCTCGGGGGCAGGTGCAGGGTAATGCATGGGATTTTTTTTTTAAGTGGAAAAGATGGGTCTTTTCAACAATTTGCGGAAATCCTCGATTATACCTTTAACTAGGGATCCACCGATCTGATATGTTTATCGGTATCGGTCCAGATATAAGGAAAAAAGTACTAGATCGGTATTGTGACAATTGAGGCGCCGATCTATTCGTTCTAACTCTATGCTATGCTGTGCCGTCATGCAGCAGTGCAACAACACAACATGGTCATATTAACTATAACACCACCAACTTAATGAAACACCTCCAGAAGTTTCATAACAAGGGACATGCTGAGATTATCGGACTCGGCAAACAAAAAGGAAGCATCTAACTTCTTTGGAAGCAAAGGAAAGAAGTGAAATTTTTCCATGTAACAGTATACAGTCCAAAAAAATCACAGAGATGATACTTCATAATGATAATGACACTTTTTTTTTTACATGTTGACCAAGTCAGAGAACTTTTGGTTTAAGATTTTGTGCACAATTGTTATATACATGAGTCATAACATTTATATTGTTTCCTGTTTTTTTTTTTTTTTTAAGGGAAGTCAAATCATATGCACAGAAGAATGTTCCCAGATTTTTTATTTTTTTTTACACAAAAAAATTTTTTAGCTAATAATTGAGTAGTGTTTTTGGCATCGGTATCGGCTGACATTAATCTTCAAATATCGGTATCGTATTGGAGGTGAAAAAAGTGAATCGGTGCATCCCTACCTTTAACCAGCAATATATTTGGCAGCGGCATTGCTACTCATAATAAGTTTTGAAGGACCAAACGATGTGCAGAGCATTTTATGAAAGCAAACTGCTCCAATTTGGTCAAAGTTTCTTTTAGGCAGACCATCTGAGCAACATGTTTGATATCCTGGTCTGAAATTTTTTCTGACCACCACAGGTTAACCTTGAGTGGTCAGAAAGTCAATTCTTAGCCAATGTCTTAGATCTACATGCACCAAATTTACAACATAGACAGAAGATGTGAATATGCTTAGTTTTTTTCCCCTTTATATAGTTTTAAAGCGCTATTGATGGCACCAGCTGTGCAGACGCTGAGTATTTTCCAACCAAGTTAGAAAATACGCACTGAACTGACCCACCGCCTGCAAGGAGAATGTATTCCACATACTGCAACACACAGCAGCTGCCCAAAAAGAAGATGCTGAAATGTTTTTATCAACGTTTGTAAAACATGATTAAAGAGAGAAGGACTTTCTGTCAAACCCTGCGGTAACCTGGTGAACATGTGCTGCTGACCCTGGAAAGTGAAAGCAAACAACTTCACTTCCATGAATGGGTTTGCAGAAGGACGTGTTTAGGAGATCAAGAACAGTGAAAAAGCTGTAATCATGCTGCAGATTGGAAAGCATCGTGTACTGATAGGGTGTGTCATAGTATGTGGATTTGAGGCCTGAGTTTATCTTTCTCAGGTCTTGCATCAAGCGGTATCAGTCCTTACTGGGCTTTGCGAATGTGTGAGACTGGGTGTTATCGGGTGAACTACAAGCAATCAGTGCGCCAGATAGCAGAAGGTCAGAAAAAGTGCCTCTTATCTATCATGGGTAAGAGCGATGTACTATCTTAACACTCTTCATTTATAAAAATACCATGTATGTGTATATATATACACTATATTGCCAAAAGTATTTGCTCACCTGCCTTGACTCACATATGAGCTTAAGTGACATCCCGTTCCTAATCCATAGGGTTCAATATGACGTCGGTCCACCCTTTGCAGCTAGAACAGCTTCAACTCTTCTGGGAAGGCTGTCCACAAGGTTTAGGAGTGTGTTTATGGGAATTTTTGACCATTCTTCCAGAAGCGCATTTGTGAGGTCGCACACTGATGTTGGACGAGAAGGCCTGGCTCTCAGTCTCCGCTCTAATTCATCCCAAAGGTGTTCTATCGGGTTGAGGTCAGGACTCTGTGCAGGCCAGTCAAGTTCATCCACACCAGACTCTGTCATCCATGTCTTTATGGACCTTGCTTTGTGCACTGGTGCACAGTCATGTTGGAAGAGGAAGGGGCCAGCTCCAAACTGTTCCCACAAAGTTGGGAGCATGGAATTGTCCAAAATGTCTTGGTATGCTGAAGCATTCAGAGTTCCTTTCCTTGGAACTAAGGGGCCAAGCCCAGCTCCTGAAAAACAACCTCACACCATAATCCCCCCTTCACCAAACTTTACACTTGGCACAATGCAGTCAGACAAGTACCGTTCTCCTGGCAACCGCCAAACCCAGACCCGTCCATCAGATTGCCAGATGGAGAAGCGCGATTCGTCACTCCAGAGAACGCGTCTCCACTGCTCTAGAGTCCAGTGGCGGCGTGCTTTACACCACCGCATCCGACGCTTTGCATTGCACTTGGTGATGTATGGCTTGGATGCAGCTGCTCGACCATGGAAACCCATTCCATGAAGCTCTCTGCGCACTGTTCTTGAGCTAATCTGAAGGCCACATGAAGTTTGGAGGTCTGTAGTGATTGACTCTGCAGAAAGTTGGCGACCTCTTCGCACTATGCGCGTCAGCATCCGCTGACCCCGCTCCGTCAGTTTACGTGGCCTACCACTTCGTGGCTGAGTTGCTGTCGTTCCCAAACACTTCCATTTTCTTATAATACAGCTGACAGTTGACTGTGGAATATTTAGGAGCGAGGAAATTTCACGACTGGATTTGTTGCACAGGTGGCATCCTATCACAGTTCCACGCTGGAATTCACTGAGCTCCTGAGAGCGACCCATTCTTTCACAAATGTTTGTAAAAACAGTCTGCATGCCTAGGTGCTTGAATTTATACACCTGTGGCCATGGAAGTGATTGGAACACCTGATTCCAATAATTTGGATGGGTGAGCAAATACTTTTGGCAATATAGTGTATATATATATATATATATATATATATATATATTCAAAGTTAATGCCATTTTTTTGTATTTTTATTTGTTATTACTTTTATCACTTTCAATTAATTTTACTGGCAGCGGATTTTTTTCTGTCGAAGGATATGTAAACTTTCAAGCACAACTGTAAGTGCGGCAATTTGCCGCTGCAATAAGATGTTTACACTTAAAATAAGAAACAAACTTCCAGTATCTCAGTGCATAATATCAATTATCCTTTTCTTATGGGGAAAAACTCAATTCATTTGGCAGATCATCATATTTAAGGGAAAATACCCTTATTTGTACTTAGATCGCTTATTGGCCTCTGCGGCTTGATGGAGAATATTAGTGAGCATTTGCATCACAAAGATCATAGCAGAAAGGTGAAGGGATCAGATTGTGGAGAAATGCGTTGCAGGGTAAGGTTATAAAATACTTCTGAAAATGTGAACATCTTTTAGAGCGACAGGAGAGTGAAATGTACCTATTTTTCCTGCGTGCAGAACACAATCTGCTGCTGAAAACAATCTTTTCTTTTCAATTTACAATTGACTTTGTTGGTCATTACCAAAAACAAGGTGGCAGTAACATGATAAACTGTGGAGGGGTATGACTACTTTTCTACAGCATTGTAACAATTATCATCAAAAGAAAGGGAAAAACATTGCAATGAAAAGATGCATGATTGAATTATTCTGAAGCATCTAGAAGAATTTGATTGGATTATTCTGATGCATGTCTAATTCTACTGGGACCCTCAGAATATTTTTTAAAGAGACTATTTTTAAATTTCATAGATGGTTTCCTGACAGGTAACTAAAGTCACCATAAAAGGTAAATGTTTAATCTGAAGAGGTCTAAATTCTACATATTTCCTATGAGGTTACATTTAGACAGAACTTTGCTTCATCACACATTCCAGCGTAGTTTCCCTTTCAGTCTGCTGCTTTTCCAATGTGAGGATTTTTGAAGCTTACTGTTCCGTCCGTTTATTTTGGGAATAAAGAAATTTAAAAAAGGAATCTGTTTTCCTAAATAAGCCAGTTTATTTCTGCCTTCCATTTCTGTCTGAAAGTGGGTCCCGCAAACCGCTTATTCCTTCAGATACCTGTTAAGTTGCCTTTAACTGCACTGACTGTCACAGTGTTTGATGTTTTTGCAAAAATCTGCTTGTACAAAAAAGCCCACCGATAATGGACAAACCGTGTTGTGCGAATGCTCCTGGGTGGATGTGTTGAAGATTTGTATTCCCAGTTCAAAATAAAGATGGTCTTATTCTGTGTGCTGTTCATGTTTTGCTTCTTCCTTCTTCTCCTTCTCCTTCCACTCCTCACACTGGAAAAAATCTAAATCTAGATAATGTTTTGTTAAAATAAGTGCATTTGTTCTTGATTTGAGAAGGTAAAAGAGACATTTTCCCAGTGGAACAAGACAATTTAGATTCAAAATACTAAAACGCAATTGCATTGTCTTATTTCAAGTGCATTTTATCTACATTTTCTATTTTAAGAGTAAAAATACTCATTCCATTGGCAAATTATCACATTTACCTACTCAAATTAAGGGTAAATACACTTAAATTAAGAAGTTTTTGCTTATTTCTTGATCGTTTTTGCAGTGTATCCAGATATTTTATCACACAAGAACTTAAGGATATTGAAGGTTCCTTTTCAACCTTTTTTTTTTTTTTTTTACATATTTGGTACAATGCATCTCGCTGGATGTGAGGTGAAGTTGTGAGACAGCAGAAAATGTATAAAACGTTCAATAAAAACACAAAAGGAGTCAGTTTTAATCCACCAGATGGCATTGTTTTTCATCAGAGGAGTTCAGAGTTTCTGCTGCAAACTAATAACCTTCCTAAAGCAGCAAAGGGCTGTGAGCTCTCCATAGGTTTGAAACACAAGGTGATGTAGCCCACAGGGATTTATAAAATACAGCTTAGATTATCTCTACAGGTCATGAAGTATTTACAAATGACATTTAACATCAGCGTCATGGACACCAATACAGCCTATGCCCAGTCTAATATAAGATGGATTTCTAACTTTGTATTCATAACGTGCAAAAAGTAAGTGAATCAAAACAGTAATGCAAAAACTAGAATAGCACACTGTAAACCTGAATTTTTAAAGTAATTAAACTGAGGAGTAAAAGCTCATTTTGTAACAATACTTTGGGATAAACTGAATAATTTGGCCTAGCTTTTATAACTCAAAAATAAGAATGTGCTTGTGATGATTTTGACAAGATCCCATTGGCTGATTAGCTGGCAATGATCATTTCAATTCAGTTTATCTCTATAGCACCAATTCAAAACACGTCATCTCAAGGCACTTTGCAGTTCACCAGATCATACAGTCAAATTGGTTTAAAGTTTTTTATCTAAGGAAAACCAGTTGATTGTATTGACTCATGGTCTTGAAGACAATCCTTTACATCAAGCATGCTTGTAGCAACAGTGGAGAGGAAAAGCTCCTTTTTAGCAGCAAGAAACCTCCAGCTGAACCAGGCTCAGTGTGAGCGGCCATCTGCTGAGACTGACAGGGGTTCAAAGAGACAGAATCAGACATACAAAAGGCAACTGTCAACCAGCTCCACAGGTGGAAACACAGCCAGGCAGACCAGCTCCAAGCTAGCCCCCACATTGCCTCACAGGGCAACACTGAAAAACAGGCAGAGTTCCAACATCTATAAACAAAGGTGTTGATGTTGATGCACCGCTGATAATCCTTTCCAGGATGGTGTCACAGTCAACCAGGAGCAGACCATATGAAACTACCATAATTCAATTCAATTCAGTTTATTTATATAGCGCCAAATTCACAACACATGTCATCTCAAGGCACTTTACAGTTCAACCAGATCATACAGTCAAATCGATACAAAGTTTTCTATCTAAGGAAAACCAGTTGATTGCATAGACTCATTGACTCAAATACAATCCCCCACACTAAGCATGCTTGTAGCGACAGTGGAGAGGAAAAACTCCCTTTTAACAGGAAGAAACCTCCAGCAGAACCAGGCTCAGTGTGAGCGGCCATCTGCCGAGGCCGACTGGGGTTCAAGGAGACAGAAGCAGAGATACAAAAAGCAGCTGTAAAAGGCGGCCCCGTCCAGGAAACACACAGCCAGGCAGACGAGCTCCGAGCCAGCTCCCATGCCAGAGGACGAAGAGAGCACATCCACTCAGTCACGGTCAGAGAAACAGGAAAAAGCAGAGAAAGCATAATGTTAGAGGTTGAACTAGCAATTCTCCAGAGTTAAAGAATAGAGATAGAATGAAGCAGAATGTTGAAAAAGGGGTCCCTATGTCCTCCAGAAGTCTGAGCCTATAGCCGCATAACTATAGAGATAGCTCAGGATAACCTGAGCCACTCTAACTATAAGCTTTATCAAAAAGGAAAGTTTTAAGCCTATCCTTAAAAGTAGACAGGGTGTCTGCCTCACGGACTAAAACTGGTAGTTGGTTCCACAGGAGAGGAGCCTGATAACTAAAAGATCTTCCTCCCATTCTACTTTTATAAACTCTAGGAACCAGTAGTAAACCTGCAGATTGAGAGTAAAGTGCTCTGTTAGGAACATAAGGAACAATCAGATCTCTGATATAAGATGGAGCTTGGCCATTTAAGGCTTTATATGTGAGAAGGAGGATTTTAAATTTTATTCTTGATTTAACAGGAAGTCAATGCAGAGAAGCTAGCTATTTTTAATTTTCATCAGAACTCTGGCTGCAGCATTTTGGATCAGCTGAAGGTTTTTAACTACAGTTTGTGGACTTTCTGATAGAAAAGAATTATAATAGTCCAGCCTTGAAGTAACAAATGCATGGAGTAGTTTCTCAGCATCACCCCTGGACAGGAGATTTCTAATTTTTGCAAAATTCCGCAGATGAAAGAAGGAAATTCTAGAAACCTCTTTGATATGGGATTTAAATGACAGGTCGTGATCAAAAATAACAACAAGATTTTTTACTTTATTATCTGAAATCAGTTTAATCCCATCCAAATGAAGTGACTGGCTAATCAGTTTATTTTTCAGAGACTCTGGTCCAAAGACTATAACTTCTGTTTTGTCTGCATTCAGAAGCAGAAAGTTAAGTCATCCAGGTTTTTATGTCTTAAAGACATGCCTGTAATCTTTGTAATGGGTTAGCTTCATCTGGATTTATAAACAGATATAGGTGGGTATCATCAGCATAACAGTGGAAATTAATTCCATGCTGTCTAATAACTCTACCGAATGGGAGCATATATAAACTAAAGAGAATTGGTCCTAGCACTGATCCCTGTGGTACTCAACCCTTGAGCATGAGGAAGATCCATCATTAACGTGAACAAACTGAAATCGGTCAGATGAATGTGATTTAAACCTGTCTAGCGCTGTTCCTTTAAACTCTTTGTGGAAGAAGACTGAGATAATTTAACTAAAAACTTTAAACAGTAGTAAGCAACTATATTTATCAAAGTGAAATGTATTTGAGTAGGTACGTCATAAATTTTTTTTATTTCTAATCATTTTTAACAATTAAATTTTGAGGCAACTGATTCCTCAAAATTGGTGCCTTATGTTAACTTATTCCGGTTTACAGCGGGAGTTGAAACAATAAAATGTGAACTTCCGGAATGCAGTTGCAAAAATATTCAAGGCTACATAATCAAACATATATGAAATGACAAAACAAACCAGGAAATCCTGATATTTTTATTGATGATGAATGTGAATGGATTAGGTACTTAAGATATTAAGAAATCTTTGGGGGTAAAGCTCCTACAGGAAATACATTTATAGGATAAAGAACCAAAGCTGAGCCAAACTAGAGTCAGTGAAAGGTGGAAATCCAAAAGATTGACACACCTAAAATTATCACTAAAACAGACGTTGTGTAGGAAGGCAGTGATGGCAAAAAAGCCAGACAGTAACTGGAACAAATACACTTTATATTTAGAAAATTATTACTTTTAGAGGCAGATGGAAATTTGATTTAGATCACTAGATATCTCACAAAGATATGGTCTGAGTATACTGTATCATTTAGAGTAACAGGCAGATCAAACCGTGGATCACCGGTGGTCTAAAGAACTCCTAAACCAGAAAAAAAGAACATTAATGAAGGAAAACAGAAAGTTGTTAAGGAGGATTATAGAAAATTAAAGATAATAAATGAGAGGAAGCAATGCTACAGAAATTAAAAGGAGTATTTTCTTTCCTTCAAAAAGTATATTTTCTCTTGATCTAAGCAGGTAAGACATTTTGCCAACGGAACAAAAAGAAAACAGTCATCATCTTATTTCAGTTGCAAAATGAGATAATTCTGTGCATAGCTATTTAAGGGAAGAAATATTCATTCCATTGGCAGGTCACCGTATTACCTGCTAAATTAATGGCAAATTCATATACCGGTATGTATTTAATTACATGTTTATTTATTTTAAGATTTTTTTTTTGTGAAGGAGACATCCAGGAAGAAGCTGGAAAGCAAGATTCAAGCTCCAGCAGAACAACATTAGAGATATGTGATCAGAAATGAAGATCAGAGTGAAATCTCTTCTCCATCATCTGCATGGTTGGCAGCATCAGAGCAAATGATTTAAAAAAAAGCTCAGCAAGGTATTAATTTTCTGGGAACTGCTTCAGAACCTTTTTCCATAAAACTTCAGAGCTTTGCCGGCAGAACAGTCCCTTTAATGTTTATACTTTTCCAACCTGTGATAAAACCATCCATCCATCTTCTAATACGTTTAATCCCAAGCGGGGTCGCGAGGGGTGCTGGTGCCTATCTCCAGCTGTCTACAGGGTAGAGGCAGGGTACACCCTGGACAGGTTGCCAGTCCATTGCAGGGCAACACAGAGACAATCAGGACAAACAACCATGCATGCACAAACTCACACCTAAGGAGAATTTAGAGATGCCAATCAACCTAACAGTCATGTTTTTGGACTGTGGGAGGAAGCCGGAGTACCCGGAGAGAATCCACGCATACTCAGGGAGAACATGCAAAATCCATGCAGGAAGACCCCAGGCAATTGAACCCAGAGCCTTCTTGCTGCAAGGCAGCAGTGCTGCCCATTTCACCACTGAGCAGCCCCTCTGATAAAACATGTAGTGTAATTCATTCAGAAAGAAATCCACAATATGCTGTATCTATTTAATTTGCACTAAAATAAGCAAAAATAATCTAAATCTACCATCTGTTTAGTGCTATATCATTGATTGTTTAATGCTTTAAATGAAAACACCAGTAAAATTGTATTTCTCTCATCCGTAATTCTAATTTTTATTCAAACAGCAGTAGAAGCTGTGCACCATTGACTAGCAAATAAGGTTTATGGTCTACACCTGATATTTGTTTTGTTTTTTTCGCTCTCATCAGCATGCCTTTAAATCTAATCTTAAAAACAAACTCCCTAATTGCTCTGACTTAAGGCGTTCTCTCATGGGATCTCTGAGTAAATGGGCTTAGGAAATATGACACCAAATAAAGCAGCAGTCATACTTCCAGACAAGCTCAAATGTAAAAGTTTGCTGAAGTTTAAGTGTCAGGGATTAATTAATACAACAAATCAATTGGTACAAAAATTAAAAACTGAACTCAAATATTTTGTTGTAGGTTAGATTTTTGCCACAAGAGGGAGACAAAAGCTTCCATAAGCAGAAGTAAATACAAACGTTTTATTGTTGCTCTGGTTTTTATCAGTCTCCTCCTCAGGCTCCTCAGAACAGTCATCTCCGTGTTTCTATTCTATGTTTTCTATTTTTTCAAAGAGGTCCCCTGACATGGTGACTCACAGGAATGCTCCATGGACTCAGATTCATGGAAAATCTGAAACAAACCACAGGCACTGATCTCTGGGGCTCAGATCCCATTGTAGCTCAGTTTGCAGCAAATTTAAATAAACCAAATCAGCATTAAAATATCTATAGAATTCCATAATTAGATCAGTATAGTCTTCCCGACTGAGACAATTATATTCATTTAAAAATTGGAAAAGAAAAAGAGAAGACTAAATGACTGCTTTCAAGTGCCTGACAGGGTATTTTAACCCTATGGTTATGGAAGGTGTGCCCAATTAGAGCTGAATACAGATTTTGAGACAAACTGCACAAAAAAAAAACATCTTTTACTGACTGATGGACCGTGGCAAAGTCAGAATTTTCAATAAATATAATTTCTATGCTTTGAAAGCCTTTGCTTCACATTATCTATCTTACTTAGAGGAACATCTGTGGATAAGGGGACCTCAAACACATTCATCTCTTGTGTGATATCGTAAAAAGATAAAGAGAAAAAAAAAAGAAAGTCAATTTATAAGGAAGATTACTGTGGTTCATCCTTTGGTGCAATTTCTATTTACTAGAAGGTTAATTTGCTCAAACAATCCTGCACAACTTTAAAGTGCAGGGGAAACAGATGGGTTCTGTTTCTGACAAAAATGTGTTTTGGTGCAAAATGCACAATCATAAAGCAAAAACAAAGGATGTTTACTGCCTTAAGCTGGCATGGGATCATAAGACATGAGCTGAAATGCTTTAAAAAGAAGAATTTATTTCGTATGCAACATAAAATGCCCGTTTAAAGCAACAAATCCACACACAAACAGCATAATTCTGGGACATGTCTTTGGGTGTGATTAAACTAAAATGTACATGCTTGGAGAGGAAAGCTTCCTGTTCTCGTTGTGCCATGGGCTTTAAATCCTTTATTTAAGCATTTAAACATATACATTTACCTCTATTCTGCATGAATTTTGGGTCAGCAAATCAACATCCAAGGCAGTCATTTCTTAGTGTGGGGCAAAACTGACAAAGATTATTGGGATATATGCACCCATCTGGTGGTAAGCAAGTGGGAAGCAGTTTGCTCTACAGTCACACTGAGCACTATAAAAAGAAAAGGAATTCCTGTTACAAAAAGCCAGAGACAAGAGAGATAAGTTGGATGGTGGAGAGACGAAACAGATATTTAGGTGAAGACAGACTGGCCATCAGAAAACATTAGAGCAAGTGAAGAGGATTAAAAGGATGTCTGTCTTTAATGCCAATCCCCATGGTCACCTGACCATTACCAAATAGAATAGAAATTCTTCAAGAAATACCTTTATTGTCCCACAGTGGTGTGTAGCGATGCCAACAACAATAAGCTAATCAACAAAGAATTGAGAATCCATTATTAATAAGGCTATAGATATAGCAGCAATTTACAACAAATGTAATGTCAAGGTGACAAAAAGACAATTTAATCAGATTATACAGTCAGATTGGTAAAAAGGTTTTTATTTATATAGCGAAATTTCACAACACATGTCATCTGAAGGCACTTTAAAGTTCACCAGATCATACAGTCAAATTGATTCAAAGTTTTCTATCTAAGGAAAACCAGTTGATTGCATCGACTCATTGACCCAAAGGCAATCCCTCACACTAAGCATGCTTGTAGTGACAGTGGAGAGGAAAAACTCCCTTTTAACAGCAAGAAACCTCCAGCAGAACCAGGCTCAGTGTGAGCGGCCATCTGCCGAGGTCGACTGGGGTTCAAGGAGACAGAAGCAGAAACAGAAACAAAAAGCAACTGTAAAAGGTGGCCCCGTCCAGGAAACACACAGCCAGACAGACGAGCTCCGAGCCAGCTCCCATGTCAGAGGATGAAGAGAGCACATCCAGCCAGTCACAGCCAGACAAACAGGACTACACTGAAAAACAGGCCAATCTCCAACATCTATAAACAAAGGTCTTGATGGCAGCACAGCTGATATTTCTCCTCGGGATTGTGCAACAGCGAAACAGGAACAGACCAGATGAAGCTACTATGAGAAAAAGCAGAGAGAGCATAACTTAGAGATTAAAGGGGAAAACCGTTTTGTTACATTGGCCCCTTGATTTTACGTTATTACATCATGTTCTACTCACCCATATGAGTTTTGTGTCATGTGGAGCTGTTCTGAAGATATTCGGTTAGGTTATATCCAAGTAATGTCTTGCTATGGGCGAACGACTTGAAGGCACAAACTAAACTGTTCATAATTTATCATTTATGGTAAGCCAGCATTCATAACATGTAGGCGAATCACTGTCCCCCAGACATCCGCGGTTATATTTTTATATATTTTTGTAAAAACAAAGCGGCGCGTGTATGACGTCATCCGTGCACAGGACTAGAGTAGCGACAGGCAGTCCGGGCCACAGGCCGCTACGCTCTACCCCTTCTATTCATTCGGCTAGCAAATCTGAATCATTCAATTCCATTTGGAGAGGGAGATTATCTGTGGTAGTAGCACTAGACATCTTCCAGGCATGTGAGTAAAACTAGCAGCAGTTCAGTGGACAGAATGAATGAACAGTAGCCGGCGCGTTGGCAATCCAACGATGGACCTGTTCATGGAGGATCAGGAATCAGAAAGGTGAAATAACTAATTTTTTTTTTATTTTAGGCAATGTATTACAACATCCAACTGCCATGCACGTGGGCAGTGTCAGTTAAACTCTGGTGAATTTCAATGGTGAGGTCCTCTGGAAATCTTCAATAATTGTTGTTGATTGCAGATGTGTCTAGTAGCTCCCATTGATTTTACTTATAAAGCGGGGAGAATGGCGCTAGGCTTACCGCACCGTGACATCACTGCTGGATGATGTCAGGAGGGAGGTGTTACTATATTTAGGCAGATCCCAGACTCAGTGATCACGATGAAAAATGATCAATTTTATTTTTTTACTGATTAACTCTAAATTCATTAACTCATTGCAAACGTATTAGTTTTAGGTACAGATAATGATCCATTGATAATTCCTTGCTGAGCGGACTTTTCCTTTAAAAGAAAGAATAACATAAAACGAGCCCAGTGTGCAGCGTTTAGAAGTTTAGACATTAGAAGACGCTCCCCAGTCTACTGCTACTGCCAGTCAGTCAGGAAGTTGGTGATCCTCTAACAGTTGGAGGCTGGCAACTGAGAGATGCGTCCCCAGGTTGATTGCATCATGTGCCGAGCTGTTTCATTAGAAAGCGAAGTGTAGCGGGTCTAGTAGGGGGCCTGTGATCTCTTTTTAGATGCTTCAGCACCAGATGTTCAAACTATTTCAGGACAGCAGGTCATTCAACCTGTGATGGAGTGTCTCATGAGGACTGGGAATAGTGTGGATGTTTTAACCACAAGGGAACCTCAGATAACTCTGGACGCTTGTTTTGGTGTTAGTCAACTTTGTCCTACCCAGAGGTCTGAAAGTTCACACTTCCGAATACACATGGAATGCAGCGTTATACAGGAACAGGAACTGCTCCAAGCCTCTTCCTTTTTTCTGCACAGCTTCCTCTAGGCAGCCTCCAAGTTTGATGTCAATACTGACCAGAACGAACTAAGAACCCCTTGCTTTTGCGAAAGGTTTCGCAGTGTCCAAAAACAAACTCTAGGTGAGCACTACATCTCTTTTTTAATACTGTGATGTTAGAGCACCAACCTTCATGGATGTTAAAACAGATTTCATCTCCTTGCAGCAAAGGTCACATAAAGGAACAAACCAGTACCTCTACATCTGCAAATCATTTAATGAAATCTTATCTTATTGAAAATGTTACCTATATTTATTTGAATCGTGAACTGGTTTGAAAGAATTAATTGTTCAAAATGAGTTTTAATTGGGTCTCAAAGTAAACTTCCAAATATGATTATCCCCATTGAACTGTAATATCATTACGTCTCATTTCTAAAGGTCATCCATTTTATTTGCTACTTTTTTTTCCTTCATACATACTTAATAGATTTTCTTTCCTTTTTTTTTATTTTTTTAACATTAGTTTTGCTAAAATTTCACTTAGAAATATTGACCCAAATGTGCCTGTTGCAGCAAGATGGTTGTGGGTTTGATGCAACATGGATACTCTGGCTTTTTCATCTCAAAACCCTGACTGCCCTTAGTGTGATTGTGTATCTCTGTGATGGACTTGGGACTTATCGAGGGTGTGCTCTGGCATTTAGCCTGTAGACTGCTAGAGATACTGCCACCCTGGTGAACCTGATGGCTTCGCAGTTGAAGATAGCTGGATATTATTTAATTTTGTAGAAAAGTTAATTGAGAAATGTGAATTTATTCCATATTTGTGTAGTTTACTATTTAAAAATGCTTTTATCAGTAACTCATGTATTACCAAAATATCTTAGCAAAACTGGGCTGGTATTCAAGGTACAACATTTGACGGACGTACAAATATCTGAGTAAATATAACATGTACTGCTTTGCATTGCACATTACAAATTTCCTGTTTGCCTGCTCATGGCAGTCTGTACACCACTAAAACAGATGAAGTGTCTCATAAGTAATGACAGATATAATACCACAGATAATTTAAACCCAGAAATCACCACCTCATCTAAAACCAACCAACACAGAAGAGCGACCTCCATGGGACAAAACTCTGCAGTACATCTACACCTAATGGACAAAGGACATTCTTTTGAGGATGTTCACATTTTTGACAAATAGGTCAGGTGGTTTGAAAGGGGTGTGAAGGAAGCCATCTATGTTAAGAAGGAAAAACCAACCTTAAAGAGAGGCGTTGGACTCAGATTTCAACTTTTAAAAACCTACAATTGTAATGCTCCTGGCACTGGAGCTGCTAATTGCAATCAGCGCACCTGTTCTACTCCACCCTACCTGCTTAAAGTCTCTGTCCCTCCAGCCTCCAGTGCCAGAACGTCTCCAGCCAAACGGTGAAAACTTCCAGCCTTTTCTGAATGTCCGTCTGCCGGTCTGTACCTCGACCTGTTTTTGCCCCTGTTTTTTGATTGCCTGCCCCTGAAACTGTCTGTGCTTTTTTGGATTGTGGAACTGGGTCTGGACTTGGAATCTCCCCTGGATTCTCCCTTGGATACCTCAGCTCGTCAAGACCCGGACCGAACTTGGACTAAGAACCCTGGATTACCCCAGCAAGGACTCCGTCCTTTCCTCATACCAGACTGTGCCCAACCGAGTCTTCCCGTGGCCAGGTTAGTGACCAAGCTCATAACTCACATTTCTGTCTGCCTCCACTGGTCACTAACCGCCACTGTGTCTGTAGGAGCTGCCAGTCGCTGAACGTGAGCCACACTTTCCGGGAGTCCGTGCCGCCCTTCTCTTTAATAAAAACTGTTTAAGTTTCACTGACCTGTTTGCGGGTTGTCTTTGGGTCCATCCAAATCCATTACAACAATACAGTGATAGAGTTGATTCCTTCCCCATATCATCTAAACCCCAACCCCAGGCCAACAATTGCCTCTAACGACCCCCCTTTAAGAGACAGGTATAAGGTACTGCAGGTTAACAAAGAACCCAAATGACCCTTATTCCAAAGAGATGGACCCGTTTGTCAGGTTCAATTTGCATGTTTTCTAAACAAAAACAAGGCTTTGTTTCTAGTCCATAATGACGCCTGAATGGAAAAAGCTTCCTGGATGGAAAGCGAAACGTCTTCAAACTTGGAAATAAAGTCCAATGGATTGTTTTTTTTTTTACTTTTTTGGAACAAACACTATACTTTTCCTGATACAGTGGAATTGATCCTCTCCTTGTATCCTGTAATATGCTAATCTTAATTAAAATATTGACTTGAGGGTTTATCGCTGTAAAAGCATTGCAGGCAGCTTATTACATAAATATATTAACATAGATGTAACTAAATAATTTTTGCCATAATGTCATTGCCCCCACTGTAACTGTTTGTACAGAGTCCCTGCTCTGAGGCATTTCCAGGGCTGCAGATTATGTGACAAAGACTCAGCTGACAGCTCGGTGACGTCAGAGCAAAGCAGTACAAAGTCTCGCCTCCGACCTCAGAGAATTCACCACTGATAACACACACAGAAACACACACAACAGGCTGCTGATGCAACGAATCATAGTGCAACACCAGACCGTTACCCACTCCATGTGTTCAAAGATAAGCTGTGAGGCAACGATTTAAAGCGCACATATTCCAGTTCTGCTATAATGGTCGGTAGTCTATCCAGTACCCAGTTCCCTCTTCCAGTGATGGAACAGTCCAATTTGTTCTTCCTGTAGGCACTCTGAGCACCACTGCTCCCATCAGCTGACCTGGAACACTTATTTAGACTCCACTGTTGTTCCCTTTGGTGTGTGAACACACATTAAAAGGCTGGCAGGGTTCCACACTGTGCCAAAGGAATGCCACAGTTGAATGAGGGGAGCTCAGTGTTAATGAGCTTAGTTCCCAGGAAAACAATAACCGTCCAATGAAGTTCAGTAGACATGTGAAAAACCCTGAAGCTTTCTGTTCTTTGTAAACAACCTCCTGTGAATATATAAACAGGCATTTGGTCGTTTTTTTTGTCGATCAGGTTTTGAGTTTGGGGTAATTTAGAGGTAATCTTGCTTCTAAATGGTGCCACAGTGTTTCATGCTTCGATTTGCGACTGAGTTATAATGTCTGACAAGGTGGAAGCTTTGCTACATAATTTGCAATTCATTCTTTAAAAATTAAAAAACACATTTTCTGCTTTATTGATATTGCATTTTTAACAATATATTTCAAACAAATTAGGATGTGCAACTGGAAGACATTTAGTTGCAACTTTGTTTACTTTTTGGACAAACCTCTACTTGTACTCTCCAGTTTTGCCTTATTAATTTGTTTAATCTTCTATCTTTATGGTTTATCTGCTTTTCTCATCACAGCAGCTTCATTTGGTCCGTGCTCTTTTTTAGCTGTGATATCCTGAATGGAGGCAACAGTAGGCTTGTTTTTCAATGTTTTGTCTTGTTTCTCTCCTCCACATAGCTGTGGGCTCTGCTTTTCATGTGACTAACTGGATGTTCTTTTTTCATCATTTTGACTTGAAAAATCTCAGCTCTCATCTGCTTAACTGTTTCTTTCCTATATATGGAATATATGGATCCACCTAGCTAACTGCTCACTTATCTAACATAGTAAGTATTTATAGATCAGTGCTTCTATGTTCCTTTTCTATCTCTGCTTCTGTCTCCTTGAACCCCATTCGGCCTTGGCAAATGGCCGCTCACACCGATCCTGGTTCTGCCTGTTAAAAGGGAGCTTTTCCTCTCCACTTTCACTGCATGCATGATCGGTGTGAGGGATTGCTGAAGAGTCAATACAAGCAAATATCTTTCTCCACATGGAGGAGCAGATCCTGCAAAGTCAATGATTTGAGGCAATTAGCTGGGCTTCATCAGATAGAAAGCTTTAAACAATCTGTCTTTATGATTTGATTTATTTCAACATTTCAAAATGTGTTTTAAATATGCTCTTTGTTAGGCAATAGTAGAACAGAGTGAGCTACTTCCATTGACTATAGCCTCTAGATTTGTGCAAACCCTCCTTCTAGAGGAGGGCACAAATAGCCTGAGAGGCACACACTGAACCTTTTGATTTTCTAATTGTTGTAGCAAAAATAATACATAACAATGCATCATTTGACATGCAGTTATTTACCACTGAAGCAAATGAAAAACCTAAAAATGAGAAATACAAAAGCAGCAACGATGAGTGAGATAACCTCATGTTCATCCTACTGCATTGGTTTTTCTAAAAAAAAAAAAATGTATTTACTCCTAACAGCAGAAATTAGGTCTTAACTTTTATGAATGTTTGGTTTTGATGAGCTCAGGATAAAAACTGCACTTTTTATGATCACATAGATCAGTTTCCTCTGTGAAGTCAGACCTTTTGATGTTTTTAGTGTTTGGAATCAAACCAACTCAACATATGAGGACAGCGAATAGTAGCACTTTAATAGGAAAAGTCTTAGTTCTGCATCACAAGCCCTATTGTTGCATTCCTTCATTTGAAAATGCATTAATATGTCAGAAAATCTTTCTTATTTGATATTTTTTCACCATGATGGGAAAATAGAATGATGAGTGAGTGAAAAATAGAGGAAATGTTATCAGGTTTAAAGAGATTCACATGAATCCTGCAACCAGTGAGTTGCTGATCGCCTGATGTGTTGTATTGATTTTATTATTCATTTTAAATATTTATTTTTGAATCTTTAAAAAAAGTTAAAAAGCAGTCCACTGGACTCTGTTTCCAAGTTTGAGGATGTTTTGCTTCCCATCCAGGAGGATTTTTCAATTCAAAATGTCAGAAATGGCGTTGAGTTTGAGGCTTTATACAGTAGCCCATCAAAGCCTTGTTTTTGTTTAGAAAACATGCAAACAGAAATAGACCAACGGATCCACCCCTTTGGAACGGTGGTCGTTTGACTTCTTTTGTTGGCCTGGATGCAGAGAATCTTCACCAGCATTTACTTTTGACAAATATTTACTTACAACATTTAAACAAATATCTGTACACACTTTTTGCTCCTTTTTAGAACTATTGTTATTTCTATACATGTTGATAACGATCTGACATGACAGCAACAAAGCAGAGGAAAGATTAACAGCAGATAATCTGTTCATTTGGAGCCAAGTTGGTTAAAAAAAAACACTGATAGCAACATGGATAAAGACAGAAGGTTGGAAAACATTGCAGATGATGAATCAGATTCTGAGACATTCCCCATCCATTCCTCCTTTATGTCTCAGAATCTGATTCATCATCTGCAACGTTTTCCACACTCAGTCTTTACATGCTGTCTTTTATATTAGATGTATATGTTTATTATGTGTTTGTCCTGTTTTTATTTGCAATTTAAATTATGTGAATACCAGCATTTAAAACTATTCTTCTGCTTTTGTGGGACGCATGTTAAGTTCAATCTATATAATCCTGTCTGAAATTTTGATTTAGACCAAATCAGAGCAAGTATGTATTTCTAGACTTCTCTTTTCAAGGACACTGTGTGTCCTTTTATATTGGTTTCTTCCTATTTAGTTCCGCCTATATTTAAGAAGCAAGCCTGCCATTGTCCTGTTGTTGTTGATGTGGTTTGGTCTATGTGCTGCAGCAGAAACCATTAAAAAAGTGTCTATTGAAAACTCCTCTGAAACTGTTATTTTCAACTGGTTTGGGTCCCACCTCCCAGACTGCTGCTTGACCTCCTGATGAGCATGGAGCAATATTGTTTTTTTCAGATACTTATTAGCAGTGATGTTAGAACTGACTGGTCCAGGCTTCTAATCAATATTTCATTCTGTAATTAGATATGAGGAGCCAGGCAGCATGGAAAATTCATTCACTGTTTGTCCCTCTGTGAGAGACAGGGACACACTGCTAGCGGCCACGTATTTACGAACCGTTTCTGCAACATTCACTTTCTTATTTAAACCATTTTCCTGCTTTTTTGTTTCACTCCCCTGTAATGCCCCCCCCCCCCCCCCCCCCCCTTTCTATTAGTAATATAATGCAGTGTTTTTGCAGTTTGCAAAAACTATTTAAAATTGCAACAGTAATCAGCTTTTATCCACTAATTACAGCATTACAGCCACTGATTGGACCAGAAATAATGAAAAGCTTTAAAATGTTCTGCAGTTTGAAACTTTCTGCACCCTTTAAGCAGTTACTACTGGTACTTTGACTTTAGGCAAGGCAAGGCAAATTTATTTGTATAGCACAATTCAGTACAAGGACAATGCAAAGTGCTTTACATGATTAAAATACAGGAAGATAAAACAGAATCAAAGCAAGTAGGAAAAAATAAAAAAACAAAATAAAATAAAATAAAAATGCAGAAACAAAAAAAGAATATTAAAAACAGTTGGATTAAAGAAAACATGTTTCAGTTGAACTGTTTAACTAGAACAGTCGAAGGCAATCCTAAACAAATGTGTTTTTAGTCTTGATTTAAAGGAACTCAGGCTTTCCGCACTTTTACAGTTTTCTGGAAGTTTGTTCCAGATAAGTGGAGCATAGGAACTAAATGCTGCTTCTCCAAGTTTAGTTCTGGTTCTAGGTATGCAGAGCAGGCTGGAGCCAGATACACTGATACACTGATAGCAAGTCTGTGATTTATTTAGGTGCTAAGCCATTCAGAGATTTATAGACTAACAGAAGTATTGTAAAGTCTATTCTCTGAGATACAGGGAGCCAGTGTAAGGACTTTAGAACTGGGGTGATGTGCTCTACTTTCTTAGTCTTAGTGAGGACACAGGCAGCAGCGTTCTGGATCAGCTGCAGCTGTCTTATCCACTTTTTAGGCAGACCTGTGAAAACACCGTTGCAGTAATCAATTCGACTAAAAATAAACGCATGGATTAGTTTTTCCAGATCATGCTGAGACATTAGTCCTTTAATCCTGGACATGTTCTTCAGGCGATAGAAAGCCAATCTTGTAATTGTCTTTAAATGCTTTTGGAGGTTCAAGTCTGAATCCAGCACTAACTTTGCTAGTCTGTGCTAACTTTAGATCTTTCCTCTATTGGTCCAAAGATTATTACTTCAGTTTTGTTTTTATTCAGTTGAAGAAAATTATGGCACATCCAGGCATTGAATTCTTCTAAGCATTTCCTCAGTGCTTGAATTGGTTCATAGTCACCTGGTGACATGGTGATGTAAAGCTGTGTGTCATCTGCATAGTTATGGTAGCTGATGTTGTTGTTTTTTATTAACTGAGCAAGAGGGAGCATGTAGATATTGAATAGGAGGGGACCCAGGATGGATCCTTGGGGAACCCCACATGTGATTTTTGTCATCTCTGATGTAAAGTTGCCTACTGATACAAAAAAGTCTCTGTCCTTTAAGTAGGATTTAAACCAGTTGAGAGCTGTACCAGAGAGGCCGACCCAGTTTTCCAGGCGCTCTAACAGGATGGAGTGATCTACAGTTTCGAATGCTGCACTGAGGTCCAATAGTACCAGCACTGTGGTTCTTCCGCAGTCTGTATTTATACGGATGTCATTAAACACCTTGATAAGGGCGGTCTCTGTACTGTGGTGAGCACGGAAACCTGACTGGAACACGTCAAAGCGGCTGGTCATATCTAAGAAAGTGTTTAACTGTTGAAAAACTGCTTTTTCAATAATCTTACCGATAAAGGGAAGGTTTGATATGGGCCTGTAGTTCTGGAGTAGTAGTTTGTCTAAACTGTTCTTTTTCAGCAGTGGTTTGATATTTGCTGTTTTTAGGGACTGCGGGAAAACACCTGACAGAAGGGACGTGTTTATTATCTGAGTCAAATCAGATGCTATGACAGGCAAAACTTTCTTAAAGAAAGCTGTGGGTAGATCATCAAGGCAGCAGGAGGAGGAACTTAGCTGCTGAATGATTTCCTCTAAGCTTTTATAGTTTATTTGGCTGAATTGGGACATTTGGTCAAGATCAATTCCAGTTGGAGACAACTTTGGTACTGAACTTGATATGGATGTATAAACTGATCCTCTGATCTTTAGGATTTTCTCAGTAAAGAAATTAGCAAATTCATTGCAGGCCCGGGTGGAGTGGAGTTCAGGAGCCACGGACTCAGGAGGATTTGTTAGCTTGTCGACTGTGGCAAATAAAGCACGTGACTAAAGTCACAGAATGGATGCATTACTATAAAGCAAAAAAAGGTTCATATTACGGTTATTCATAGATCAAATAAAGTGGTAAATCTATTTAGTCACCTTTAAGGCAAGCGGATTCTCTGCACCATACTTCTAAGATCTTTTGAAGAAAGTCTACAATTTCTGACCTTACCTTAACAATCTAAAATTACTTTACTGACAGATGAAAACCTATTATCTGAAAATGCAACAGACAGAAAAAACACATCTCTGGTTGTTAAACAAATATTTTTTTTTTTTTTTTCCATCTGCTCTGCCTGTATTGTGACTGCATTGCTGTCATAGGTATTGCAAGCAAAATAATTTGAAAAACTGGATTTGTGTCCAACCATTTGGACACACATAACCCTAAAAGTGTTTACAGGGCAATATACAGTTAATCATATTCTCCAAACCTTAAAAAAAAAAGCCTGGAGGATTTAAACGATGAATGAAGGCCTGCAGCAGCTGAACACAACAGTGATCTATGAGAACAAATATTCATCTGTTACAGGATTCACTAAAAGTTTCATCAAAGTTAACAATAAAGTTTCACTGTTGTAATGATTTCATTGTATGTTTTTATGTTGCAGCTACAGAAATCTGTTTGAAAGCATAGCTGCTAAGCAAAACAAGAATTTAACAGGCATGTGGGACAAACATTTATACACAGGTTGATTTAATAAATAAATCATGGTAATTATGCAGTAATAATTCCCTCGCATCCAACGTCTCCTGATTCCTGGCCTCTAATGTCAGTTTGTCCATTGTTGTTTTGCAAAAACTTTCCTGACTCAATAGATTTTTATTTTTGCCCTTATTTTGGTTGACAAAGCAAACATGTCTCACCAAATGCTTCAAATAGCACTGTGAGCTTCCCTGTGTCCGCCATTACAGCTAACTGTGAGCCCATAAATACTTTCTATGTTAGCTCATGTCATGTAGGTCTACATTGATAATCATCGGCTTCAACCTTCCCTCAATCCAGAATTTGTACAGGGTGTACATTAGGTAGGCAGTTGCTAGGGCCTCAAGTTCCTGGGGGGGCCCAAAAATACTTTCCCTAAAATGCCATCAGAATGCTTGTGATATTAATTGTGCCTCAGGTACAAGTAGCAACCGGCTATGTGAGCTTAATACTTGCTGTCTGTCTTTTGAGACAGCATGAAAAGTCAGCTGAGTACAAAACATGGAGAGGAAAACAACAAGAAAAGGAACAAGAAGAGTTAAAACGGAGAAGTAATAATGTATGTCTAATGGCCTGTTTTATGTTTTGTCTTCTCAATTCAGAGGGCCTCCTGCCTGTCTTTGCCTAGGGCCACAAATTTCCAAAATCCGCCCCTGTGTACAGGTAGATTCTGAGTGAAAGGGAACTAAGATCTCTACCTCTAGACATCCGTCACAGAGTGATTAGACTCCAACCTTCAGGTCAACACTGCAGAGCATCATTTGCTCAAAAGTTTCTTCTCCCAGATTCTCTATGATGAACACAAAGTGTCACAGAAAGACCTACATACTGATAATAATCCTATTTTCCCTCTGAAGCTTCTCGTAACTAATGTTCCCATAGGACGATGATCATTGTTTGGCCTGAAGTCTTCCAGGCATCATGAGCTGTTCTTTTAACAAAAGTCATGTTTCTGGAACAAGAACTAAATATTTTTATTGAAATTTGTAATGGGAAACATCTAAAATATCGAACATTTTGTGTCCTGCAGTCAGGAGCCCAAACTTAAAGGGTTTGTTTTTATTCATGTCATTCACATTTTGACATCAGTGATTATGTCTAATAATATTAATAAAGGATTTTACTATGATAAACTTTTCATATATATGTAAAGAAATATCAAGCATTTTTCTAAATTAATATATAAAATATTCAGAGACCACAATAAGCTGAAAAAACTAATATTTTCATTGAAAGCTCTGTTTACATGATGCAATCGATCCAACAACATGATGAGAATGAAATCCATGCTCCATAAAAAGGATTTCCAATGGAAATGTGTTACACAAACAGCTGCTGCATGAAAGCAGCTGTGCTTCATTAAGTGAAAAATGAAAGAAAATGTTGGTTTCACTTGGAAATGACTCTCGGATCTGCTAATGTGTTTGTGAGAAATGGCAGGACGCATCACTTCGATAAGGGCTTTACACAAGCAACTTAAAAGCCACACAGGCTTTACCCTCCTCAGCCTTTAATCTGATCAAAACTAATTTTCCTTTCTCTCACTCTAGGCCTCTTTCAGTCCCCCAAGGATTATACAACTACACAAACCTAAAGAGGCCTCTGCAGAGCACACAGGGTCAGGTTGCAAGCAGTGAGCCAAATATTACAGGGCTTATTCTGCACAAGAAGCAACATGTCTAATCAGGTGCAATGCAATTGATTTACAGGTGCTGGTCATAAAATTAGAATATCATGAAAAAGTAGATTGATTTCAGTAATTCCATTTAAAAAGTGAAACTTGTATATTATATTCATACATTACATACAAACTCATATATTTCAGATGTTTATTTTGTTTAATTTTGATGATTACAAATGACAACAAATGAAAATCTCAAATTCATCATATCAGAAAATTTGAATATTACTGAAGACCAATAAAAACAAAGGATTTATAGAAATGTTGGCCAACTGAAAAGTATGAACATGAAAAGTATGAGCATGTACAGCACTCAGTATTTAGTTGGGCCTCCTTTGGCCTGTATTACTGCAGCAATGCGGCGTGGCATGGAGTCGATCAGTCTGTGGCACTGCTCAGGTGTTATGATAGCCCAGGTTGCTCTAATAGTGGCTTTTAGCTCTTCTGAATTGTTGGGTCTGGTGTATTGCATCTTCTTCTTCACAATACCCCATAGATTTTCTATGGGGTTAAGGTCAGGAGAGTTTGCTGGCCAATTAAGAACAGGGATACCATGGTCCTTCAACCAGGTACTGGTAGCTTTGGCACTGTGTGCAGGTGCCAAGTCCTGTTGGAAAATGAAATCTGCATCTCCAAAAAGTTGGTCAGCTGCAGGAAGCATGAAGTGCTCTAAAACTTCCTGGTATGTGGCTGCGTTGACCCTGGACCTCAGAAAACACAATGGACCAACACCAGCAGATGACATGGCACCCCAAACCATCACTGACTGTGGAAACTTTACACTGGACTTCAAGCAACGTGGATGAAGTGCCTCTCTTCTTTTCCTCCCGACTCTGGGACCTTGATTTCCAAAGGAAATGCAAAATTTACTTTCATCAGAGAACATGACTTTGGACCACTCACCAGCAGTCCAGTCCTGTTTCTCTTTAGCCCAGGCAAGACGCTTCTGACGCTGTCTGTGGTTCAAGAGTGGCTTGACACAAGGAATGCGACAGCAGAAACCCATGTCTTTCATACGTCTGTGTGTGGTGGTTCTTGAAGCACTCACTCCAGCTGCAGTCCACTCTTTGTGAATCTCCCCCACATTTTTGAATGGGTTTTGTTTCACAATCCTCTCCAGGGTGCGGTTATCTCTCTTGCTTGTACACTTTTTTCGACCACATCTTTTCCTTCCCTTCGCCTCTCTATTAATGTGCTTGGACACTGAGCTCTGTGAACAGCCAGCCTCTTTAGCGATGACCTTTTGTGTCTTGCCCTCCTTGTGCAAGGTGTCGATGGTCGTCTTTTGGACAACTGTCAAGTCAGCAGTCTTCCCCATGATTGTGTAGCCTATAGAACTAGACTGAAATACCATTTAAAGGCTTTTGCAGGTGGTTTGAGTTAATTAGCTGATTAGAGTGTGGCACAAGGGGCCATCAATTTTGAACCTTTTCACAATATTCTAATTTTCTGATATGATGAATTTGAGATTTTCATTTGTTGTCATTTGTAATCATCAAAATTAAACAAAATAAACATCTGAAATATATGAGTTTGTATGTAATGTATGAATATAATATACAAGTTTCACTTTTTAAATGGAATTACTGAAATCAATCTACTTTTTCATGATATTCTAATTTTATGACCAGCACCTGTAGGCCTGGAATTATTGTGTTGGGTGGAGAAACTGAATATATGCACTAAGTAAAAGATTTTTCCGAGCAAAGTGAATACAACAGTTGAAATATATTTTGTCCCTAATCTCCCAAACAGTTTAAAAACTCAAAAACAGACTTTGCATCAGTGCTCCAGAGTCTAAAAACATCTTTCTACAGAGCCGGGTGGACCTGCAGAGGGCTAACGCTCCCTACGTCTTTATATGGTCCAGTCACATGCTGGGTTGTACAGTATAGCTCCTCCTTCCCCGCGGCTGTAAAGTTTCAGATCTGGTCCCCCATGCAGGACTCAGCACGCAGCTAAATAAGTTCAGAGGACAAGCTGATTAAGTTCAGGATTTCCAGCAGATCAGAGCTGCTATTCCCAGCCTAGTCCAGGCGGATTAGACCCTCAGTTCATGGAGTTGGTCAAGTAATGAAGCTTTATGTCATCCACCAAACCATCAATACTTGCAAAATTATTCATGTTTTGATCTAGTTTATATTGGATATCCAGCCTAGGATATGAAGACAAAGGAACAGACTAGACCGGTCAGGGTAAAGTAGTAGAGTTTAACACAATACTAAGGTTATAAAACTGAACTTTGAACTAAATGAGCAGCATCGATCTACAGCTCTCGCTGTTTTATCTATTCTCACAGAATTGCATTAGTGGAAATAAAAAAATGGCAGACAATAAACATCCTCATCCCTGAACAACGGTCTTCCTGGTATGTCTATAACAGAGATGACAGCCTCACATTGGGGCCTTTTAGGAAGCTTTAAATGGCCTTTACCACCAAAATCAAGTTTGCTGGGTTTTCAGCTGTGCTATAATACTATCCCTTTATCATAATCGTGCTAGAAGTTGTATGACACTTGATTCATAATTTCTGCTCCCTGAGCAGCAGCCCCTCCCTGTCCTGGAAGGATGATTGGCTCTCACCGTATTATAGGACAGAGTCACCCCCACCCCACCAGGAAGCACCTACTGTGACCTGGCTGTGCCTGCTGTGTAAAGCAGCAGTTTTTATGTTTTGAGTCAAGGAAATTTTTTTTTTTAGCTGCAATTGGTCTCAGACTTTGCAGAGACTTTCCCAGGAATAACCGAATCACCAGCGGTTCGTTTCAGGAGGCAGGTTTACCAAAAACTCAAAGTTTTCTAAACCTGAAAACAGGAAAACCGACTTTTCCTCAACCTGTTTCAGTCACCATAGTAACATTCTCTCTGGTTGGAAGCAGGTTTTCTTCGATAAACTCAGTGTCCTCTGTCTCCGCTCTCGTTACAACCAATCACGTGGTTTTATTTCCTGATATAGTCAGATTTTTGTCATTGTTTTGTGCATAAAAAGAAAAAAAAAATATATATATATATAAGCAGGTACGTTACACACATTAGGTTTAAAACGAACATTACATGTTCGTTTGACGAGGATCTTGATCGGAGAGAAATAAATATTTATAGGGAGAGGATACTTAGGCTCAGTTGACAGGGCATGAGATTACTTGTTTTTGGTTGGTTTTTGGTTTTTATTTAAGTATATTTACAGTACATGAAGAACTTACACATAAATAGATTCATTAATTCCAGGGGCAAAAGGAATTACTTTAGGGTTAGGATTTACTTGATGATAAGGACCTAATGAGCCTACTGGCATGATCTGAGGCCTTCTATGGGCCTCTATAGCCACTAATAACAACCATTTATTGGGATGATAACGTCCGAAGCGCTGCTGCAAACAGCCACTTATATTTAATAAAAACGTTTTTTTTTAGATTTCATTTTCACCTGCTGCCATAAGATTTCACCTAAATGCGTAGATTGGTCCACTATATTTCAAAAAAATAGTCCTGTAATATTTCTGCTGGTGCAACACCTTATGGCAAGCTGTTTTGATATCTACTAGTTTTACTGAATATGTATTCCTGATATCTAAAAAAAAAAAGTTCTTTGTCTAATTGACTATTTCAAACAAAATATTATCCTCCACATCTAGAATATTTTCAGATCTTGATATTCCTGATATTACTTCTCAGGATAATAAAAATTGTTTTTCAGATATAGAAATACATATTTAGTCAAGCTAAAACGGTCACTTTAAATGTATAAAGATTTCTATGAATATAAAATAATTCATATGAGTATAATTTTGTGTTTTTTACCTCCTAAAATTCAGTTTCTGCTACAAAAATGTAATCTAGAAAATAGATTATTACAGTTAGGTCTAGGAGTGTGATATTGATCAGGAAGAATCATATTCTAGTGATCTACAAATGAAACAAAAGAGAGGAGAGAGCTTTTTGTAAAATCGGCCTACCATAGAAACTTCATATAAACTTATGCCTTAACTCGAGCAGCAATCTTCTCCTTCGCCATCTTCCACTCCTTTGCAGCAATAGCTGTGTTTTTCTGTCTTTTAAACACATTCCTTTAAAAAAAAAACTCTGTAGTTCCACTGGGGGTGAAATAGGCACTTCCTGTTGCCTGTTGTGATGGTGACTCATGGAATCAGTGTTTTTCATAATTGTTACGCACATGCTAAACTCTGAGTAGACCTACTTAGAGTTGATTGAACTAATCCATAGCAGTCGTCGTGAAACCGAAAACTAAAGTTTTCAACTTCAGGCTAGATCAATTTAGAGTTGTGGATTTTAATCCAAGTTTGTGAAACCTGCCTCAGATATGGCCCGGTGCGGCACCCACACGGGGACATTTACAGTAAAGACGGGCATCATCCAGGTTGAAAAATAGCACCAAAAACAAATTATTTTGATATTACGTATACCCAAGTTCATATTTCTTCAATGGATTAAAGCCATATTTGGTAACCCTATCAAGGAGCAAAAGGTAAGATATGTACTGTATATTTAACCAAATTATTCTCCTTGGCCAGCCAGGATGGAAGAAACATTCCCAATAAACAATGTCATCTCCATCTTCAATAATTTAGGGAAGTTTTTCTCCTTACAGAATTTGAGGTACAGTCAGTAAGTACTTAGGTGTGCAGCCAGTGTTTACATCCTGGTTCCTGATGAAGTCCTACAGTGTATGGGAGTTTGGAGTAAATCATTTGGTACTTCATGTTGGCAAAAAGAGCTGCAGCCTGGAAACAGAACAGAAATAGCTTCCATTAAATCTGTCTTAAATTCTTACATTTAAGAGATTTAAGAATCTTTAAAAAAAATCCCTATCTATGCTGTGTATTTGTCTCCCTTGACTTGCAGAAAAACAAATCACCATGTGATCCATTTAATGGCTGGTTCTAAGCTATTACGTATTGCTCCATTAACTATTAATAAAACAAAATAAGCAGCTTTCTTCTCTCTAGCTACTCAGTACTTTATGTTGATCTAAAGAATAAAAATCTTAAGTCAAATGACATTTATGCTCAGATGACATGACAGAGTGTAAAAATGTTCAAAGACTGGAAAGGAAATTCATTCAGACTTGGTGTTTTCCACAGCAGACACTTTAATTGCATCACTCATTTATTGCCTGTAGTTGCACCCCAAGAAATGGGAAAAAATGCTTCACAAAAGTAAAATCAGGTATAAAAGGTAAACTTATACAATCATAAACTACAGAGCTGTGGACCCAGCAAACAAACTGATTTTACATTTGGCTTGATGCAAGCAACAAACAGCCATCAGTCAGGAAGCTCCTTCGAGGCTTCAGGTTCTGGGTTTGGTAGCGAAGGTCAGATACCCTGTGTGACCGGGCATTTCTCTGGGTAAAGTGGTGGTTTTAATTCTTAAGGAGGTTTGGTTTGGACTAGCAGCGGTAGAAGCCCCCTCCATGGCTTGTGGGCTTGCCTGGGAGGAGGAGGGGTCAGGGCCGAAATCAGGCAGTTGCAGAGTGACGTCTCTGACATTGTGGACTCTCAGCAGCACCTCCAGCGTCCTGATCTCCTCAAAGCCTTGCTCCGTCAGTGCCTCACAGGTCCTCTGGACCTGTTCTATACATGGGGAGAAGGAGCACAGCCGGCCGCCTGGAGAAAATTAGACAAAAGGAGAAAAAGATGAGGTCATTACATGGAAAAATAGTTTTTTGTTCATTATTTTTACAGTGTAATGAGAACAACAGTTGTACAAACTTCTAATGACATCACAAACCTAAGATCATTGCAGTGGGACTTTATAAATCAGCAGGTGTAGTACAGTATTTAGAAGTAGAAGGAAAAATGTAAATAAAAATAATCCGAAAGCTAACCCTCTTTCCCAATGAAAATAGCGGGTTAATATACGTTTTTCAAACATGGGTCGACCAGCTAACTATCGCCATTTGGCTCCCTTCCCATTGGCAAAAAAAGCTGGGCTCCATCCTGATGGCAGCTGCCTTTTATGCTGCTGCTTTCTGTCTGGCGTAGGGTGTTGACGTCCGTTCGTTTTGCTCAATGGTATGACGTAAATTAGAGGGTCAAACTGGGTCTGGTGTTCCCACAGCATGCAGATCAGAGCTGAGGCAAATTCAACAGCCGTCACTCGCCGAGTCGTGAGCTGTTCCCACTGCCATTAAAGGCAAACTGTTCCAGGGTTTAAACAGATTTTTTAGCCAGCGGGAAAGTGGTAGTAGAACCAGCACTAAAAGCTCTTTTCCACTGAAATTGGTGGGCTAACCTAAGTTTTTCAAACCTGGATTAGCCCACTAACCATTGGCATTTGGCAGTGAAGATTCTCAGTCATCCAGGTCAAAGTCATTCCAAAAAAGTTAAAAAAACAACCCTGTGGATTTTGTTTCCAAGTTTGAAGACGTTTCGCTTCTCATCCAGGAAGCTTTCTCAATTCAAAATGTCAGAAATATGGTCGAGTTCAAGGCTTTATAGAGTGGAACAAAAACAAACCATGTTTTGGCTTCAAAAACGTGCAAATTGAACCAGACAAACGTGTTCGCTCCTTTGGAGTAGGGGTGTTTTGGTTTCTTTGTTAGCCTGCAATAAATACATTTTTGGCCTGGCTGAACAGGCAAGGTCTTCTGTTCCCCTGTAAGGAGGTGGGGGTTGCAATAATAGCGATCAACTCAATTGCTGCACTGTAGGTTTTTGAAAGATGAAACCTGAGTCCACTCCTCTGTTTAAGGTGCCATTAAAGGCAAATTGGCCCACGGTTTCTAGATAGGAACCGAAACATATTCAAACTTTTGAGAGTCCAGTTGATTATTTTTTTTTACTTTTTTGGAACGTTGGCATTTGGCTTTCTTCCTATAGGTAAAAAAAAAACCTGTCCGCTAACTGTCCCCACTGGCAAGCTTCTTTCCCCCCGACTGCTATGTGTCTGACGACACCATCACGCTGGGTTAGCGTTGATGATGTCACCAGTGAGAAAGAAATCAGGACAGTAAACAAATGAGAGCAACATGTAAGGAAGCCAGGGCGTAGTCAATGTGCTTTATTGTTTCGCTCTTTTATCGGTCTTTCACCAGAGCTGTTTGTTTATCGAATGTAGACAGAGTCGTTTCAGCTTGTTGGATCAGACATGGCGCTCATCTAAATTACTGGGTCTGATGTTCCCACTGTATGACGACCGAAGCCGAAACATTTTGAAGTGGATTTTAACGTGGGACGCTTGCTGCGTCGTTCAATTGGAGTCAATGTGGGTTAGTAAGACATTCTCACTGCGCTAAAAGCTGATTGTTTCCCGGTTTTAATATTTTTTTGGTCAGTGTGAAAGGGGTATATAACTCAAATAAAGCTGTAGTTGTGACTTTTTCTTTACTTTTAACATGGCAGCAGAACTAAAACTGAAGTTCAGGGGTTGCAATATTTATTTATTTGCATTTATTTATTGGGGACAATGCATATGAATGAATATCTGAAACAAATACAGCCAAAAACAGGCCAGATTTCAGCTGAAAAAAACTGCTAATTTACATCTGTAGTACCCAATGCATGTATTAATATTATATATAAAGCTGTGGAAGTATTTAGTTCCCTTGTCCGACCGCATTGTTTGTCCAAATGTCTGTTTGGATCCACGCAGTCATCCGAGCAGTTGTCATGGTAGCAGTCTGATTTGCTGCCATCAGTTTGATAAAATCTTTCTTACTTTTGATTACTGCAAATTACACACATTTCATTTATATCACCCTCCCTAAGTTATTTCACTAAATTTGCATGTCAAACCACTGTTTTTTGTGACTGTTTTTTGTTCCTTACCTCTGTTTGGTGTTTTTTAACGTCAGTCTTTTTGCTGTCAAGCACTGAGACCAAACTGAATTCCACAAAGATAGATTTGCCTCAATATTGACTCTACTTATTGTCTTTGAAGGCAATTTGTCTTGCTGGATTCTTTGTAGTGTAACCAGGGTAAGGAGGGCTTAGTTTAAAAACAACAAAAAAAGTATCAGTACGTTCAAATGCAGTATCCCATTAAACACTGAGGCTAGAGCCAAAGATTGTACTCAAAGTCAGACGTGTACAGAAAACATCCATTTCCTCATTATTAGTTATTTTGGCAGAAACACACATGATCCCATGTTTGAGGAAAGTTGTCCGACTGTGTGAAAGTAGATTTTTTTTTTTTTTTTTTTTTTTAGGAACCTCCCTAAGTTTAGCATTTTATACAATCCTTCCTAATTTTTTAGGAGAAAAAATTTGCTCTCATAGGATAACTACTGACGTATTTGCTTCACACCAAAGATACAAAATAAAAAAGCACAGTTCTTGCCTAAAATTCAAGCAAAAAAACCCCAACAACTTTGATGTTGATTGGCGGGTCTAAGCTGCAGTCCGTGGATCATCGTCTCCACATGAAACCTTGAGGTAATCTCAGCAGGAGGTAGGATAAACTGGCCAATAGACCAGTCATGGCTGACTTTAAACAATACACAGAGACACAGAGGTCTAGGTTTATAAAATAGACTAAAATTTCAAGTTTAAACTCCGATAGTAAGGAAGAGTTAAAACCAAACCGTAAAGCAGCTTTAATGTAGAAGCATTATGCCCCTCAAAATTGGTTTTCTTCCAGTCAAAAATACAAAAACCGTTCTATTTGAGGGTGAATGGTTGAATGAATGTACAGGTGCTGGTCATAAAATTAGAATATCATGAAAAAGTAGATTGATTTCAGTAATTCCATTTAAAAAGTGAAACTTGTATATTATATTCATACATTACATACAAACTCATATATTTCAGATGTTTATTTTGTTTAATTTTGATGATTACAAATGACAACAAATGAAAATCTCAAATTCATCATATCAGAAAATTAGAATATTGTGAAAAGGTTCAAAATTGATGGCCCCTGGTGCCACACTCTAATCAGCTAATTAACTCAAACCACCTGCAAAAGCCTTTAAATGGTATTTCAGTCTAGTTCTATAGGCTACACAATCATGGGGAAGACTGCTGACTTGACAGTTGTCCAAAAGACGACCATCGACACCTTGCACAAGGAGGGCAAGACACAAAAGGTCATCGCTAAAGAGGCTGGCTGTTCACAGAGCTCAGTGTCCAAGCACATTAATAGAGAGGCGAAGGGAAGGAAAAGATGTGGTCGAAAAAAGTGTACAAGCAAGAGAGATAACCGCACCCTGGAGAGGATTGTGAAACAAAACCCCTTCAAAAATGTGGGGGAGATTCACAAAGAGTGGACTGCAGCTGGAGTGAGTGCTTCAAGAACCACCACACACAGACGTATTAAAGACATGGGTTTCTGCTGTCGCATTCCTTGTGTCAAGCCACTCTTGAACCACAGGCAGCGTCAGAAGCGTCTTGCCTGGGCTAAAGAGAAACAGGACTGGACTGCTGGTGAGTGGTCCAAAGTCATGTTCTCTGATGAAAGTAAATTTTGCATTTCCTTTGGAAATCAAGGTCCCAGAGTCTGGAGGAAAAGAAGAGAGGCACTTCATCCACGTTGCTTGAAGTCCAGTGTAAAGTTTCCACAGTCAGTGATGGTTTGGGGTGCCATGTCATCTGCTGGTGTTGGTCCATTGTGTTTTCTGAGGTCCAGGGTCAACGCAGCCACATACCAGGAAGTTTTAGAGCACTTCATGCTTCCTGCAGCTGACCAACTTTTTGGAGATGCAGATTTCATTTTCCAACAGGACTTGGCACCTGCACACAGTGCCAAAGCTACCAGTACCTGGTTGAAGGACCATGGTATCCCTGTTCTTAATTGGCCAGCAAACTCTCCTGACCTTAACCCCATAGAAAATCTATGGGGTATTGTGAAGAAGAAGATGCAATACACCAGACCCAACAATTCAGAAGAGCTAAAAGCCACTATTAGAGCAACCTGGGCTATCATAACACCTGAGCAGTGCCACAGACTGATCGACTCCATGCCACGCCGCATTGCTGCAGTAATACAGGCCAAAGGAGGCCCAACTAAATACTGAGTGCTGTACATGCTCATACTTTTCATGTTCATACTTTTCAGTTGGCCAACATTTCTATAAATCCTTTGTTTTTATTGGTCTTCAGTAATATTCTAATTTTCTGATATGATGAATTTGAGATTTTCATTTGTTGTCATTTGTAATCATCAAAATTAAACAAAATAAACATCTGAAATATATGAGTTTGTATGTAATGTATGAATATAATATACAAGTTTCACTTTTTAAATGGAATTACTGAAATCAATCTACTTTTTCATGATATTCTAATTTTATGACCAGCACCTGTAGTGTAAAGCGCTTTGGTCAAGTCTTCTAACTTGAATAAGGGCGCTATATAAGTACATGCCATTTACCATTTACCATTTTTATGAGATTCATTCTTTCATTGTATCAGTAGTTTTACATCTAGTCTGCTCTCTGCTAACTGCAATGGATTTTAAGGGAAATCTTAATCATTAACTTAGCTGGTGTTTCCTAGATACTGTGGGGGGGGAAAGCAAAAATGTCAACCAGTGGCAAGCTACTTCTGAAACCAAGGTTCTTGCTTAATGAACCTGCTGCAAACTTCATAAAATGTAACCCATCACAGACAGTAAAATGAGCAGAGACTGTATAACACACCTTGTAAAAGCCCCACCCAGTCAGCTGGCAGATTTATCAGAAACCCAGTTTATTTGACTGAAGCCATAATGTTGCAGCCATCTTCACTTTGGAAGCTTTGGACTATGGTCAGTCTACACAGTAGATATGAACAGAGACAGGACCCATGAACAGTAGCACCCTTCCCAGTAAAACGGCAGCGAATGGCAGCCCACTCCCCTGCAACTCCCAGCAACCGTGAAGTCACTGCTGGAAGATGTCACAGGGTTTATACAGGAAAGAATAACTCTAATTTAATGCCTTTTAATGCTCTTTTATTGCTCTTAGAAATAATTTTAATTCCACCAACAGGTATCCGTCAACAGGCTGCAGCCATGCCCTGAATTCCTCGTTTTCCAATCACTTTTGTTGAAATTGGCATTCTTCCCAATTCTCTAGCTTTTTCTCAAACTCAAGCTTCTTTTCCGACATACGTCTTTGCGATTAACCGCAAGCAGTTCCACGCAAATATATCATGATCTAATATGTCTGACGAAATTATTTTTATAAAAACTTTTTATAAAAGAAAGGATTTCAAATGCCACAATAAATACATTTGGTGAATTTTAAGTCATGAGTGAGGTGTTACCATACTTGGGCAAAAATGGCCGCTCCCAGACTCGGTGATCACGACGAAGATTATTATTCTTATTTTTTACTGATTAACGCTAAATTCATTAAATCACTGCAAACGTATTAGTTTTAGGTATAGATAACGATGTATTGATTATTCCTTGTTGACCGGACTTTTCCTTTAAAGGTGACATTTAAATAGAACTATGGTTACATTTTATATTTGTTTTTTTCAATAACTACATCGACTGATAATACAGGGTTTTATCACACAGGAATAATCCAGGCACGAAAGCTAATATGCTGAAAAAAAAACAAATGTTAAAAGCTGCAAATTTTATTTTTCTTTCCAACAAATAGTCTTGTAGTGCTCTTTTTAAATCATGTCATCTTTGATGATCTTTGCACTCTTGCAAATTCCTGATAGTGTTGGGTGATAAAATCATTATCAGAACTCATTTTTTCATAAAAGATACATGAAAGATTGTTAATATAATCCATAGCCAATTATTAAAATAACCTCTTCATGCTGGACCCATCATGCAGCTGAAAGAGCGCCACAGATATAGACACTTGATGCAGACGGCACAGTTTTAGCCAGAATTTCTGCTGACATTTCATGCGCAGCCTCTGATTTCACTTAAAAGGACATCACTGAAAAAAGAGCAATAAATATAATACTAAGCGTCATAAACTTACCATTTATTTATTTTTTGTCACTTTAAATTTTACATAACCAGCAAATATAAAAGAATGACAATAATAAATAGCTAACATGGAGTTAAAACAAGAGATTTTTCCATATCGCCGAACCTCACTCCTCAGTAAGGCTGTTCAAAAACTCACTAGAAGCCAAAATACAATATTGCTTAATTAGCTTAAGTGGCCATACATATTTTACCATAATGCTCACTATCAGAAAAAGAATGGAAATGAAGAAAAAAAATGAAATAAGCCTCTGGAACGGATCACAGCTTGTGAGAACTGTGTTTTTAAATTTGTGTTTAATTAAGTAGCCTGGAGCGCCACAGGGGACGGTATTCTCACCATTATTTTCACTCTGTTCACCAGATTGGTTTTAACTGAATTTTCCCTTCCATTTGTAACAGCCATGCTGTACCTGTAGATGGCAGCTTGAAATCCTGAGCACTGGCTAAAGTTCATTTTATTAACGACATTTATCATTTTTTCTCTTTGCACTTGACATTTATAGATAGATGATAGGACAAAGTGCACATCCATTCCACCGACTGGTAGTCAGAATTCAAAACACTCCATGGAAATCTCTTACCAGGAGAAAACCTCTTATGAGGAAAGTGCATTTATTATTTAAAGACAGTAGAGCAGTAGTTGCCGTTTTAACTTTATAAACCTGGATGGAACTGAATCAAAGAAAAGTGATCTACTTTTATGCAACATTTTAATTTTTTAAAGTTACTTTACCAAGTTGTAGTTTTGAAGATAGTCACATCGTGCTTCTTGTGAATTGACTGCATTTAATCTGTACTTATTCTCTACGGAATGCAGCGTTCAAAAGACTAAACCTTCTCTTCTTAAAGTAATTGTTTTTTCTTTCCTTCTAGCCTTTCAATAACATCAGCCTGGCACAGTTTCCTGTTTGTGATCCACCCAAAGGCTTTTAATAGAGCTTAACGTTTATGAGGCACATACGGAGAAGGTTCATGCAAGACGTCCACAGAAAAGGCGTGCATTGTATCTGGTAACCATTACATTAGACCGCAGCATATTTCGGATAACAGCCGTTCCTTTGGCAAACAGGGCCAGTGTTCCCCTCGTAACGGTCACACACTTTAGTGTCTCCTAGTAACAAGATGAACACACTGGGAGAGGTCGGGTTGATCATTCAACAAAGGCGTTGTCTCCAACGGTCATTAATGCTGTCCACTACGGCCGAAAACCTCAGTAATCCTAACATGACTTTGTTCTTCTGGTGAAGGTCAAGTTCATAAGAGTTTATCTTCAAGAGAAAAAGACTGAAGAGAGCGAGGAGATGCTTGTTAGGATTTATGTTCTGTCTCAGAGGTCTGGGCTGCAGGCCAGAGTATCAGGAAAATTACAACTCGCAGGGAGAGAAAAAAACCTTGCTTTTCTGCTTCTCTGTCCACTGGAGAAAAACAACTTTTTCAGCTTCTGAGAAGCTTTGAGTCACACTAACCACAAATTACAATAAACATGGGAGAAGACGACAAAAAATGGTGTATTTTTACATTTCATTTGCTTTAGCAGGAAAAAAAATGTGATTTTCATAAGTGCTATATTTATCCATCATTTAAGCCTTTAGTTGGGTTATTTAAGGAAATTGACAAACATAAAAAAAAAACATGTTGTTTGACAGTGGGAAGAAAATAGAGCATTTCCATATGGAGTCACATTCTGCAGCCCTATTGCTCATAGCAATACCCAGTATGGTCATGGGACGTCTCAAACAGTGATGTGGCAGCGCGTTATTTATCTGGATCACAGTGTGTGCGTGCATAAAGCAGAATAGCTTATGAGAGGAATATGCAGCAGTGGCACCATAAAAGGGAGCTGGAGAGGAGGTAGGAGAGTTGCAGCGCAGCATACTTTCCTCTCCTTGAAAAATCTTTCATACTGAGGCTTAGTTTTTATTACCATGCTGTGCTGATCCTCCTTGTTATATCTGCAGGAAAGCTCCAATTAATATGAAGACAAAGGCATCCTACTTAAACCTGCAGGCAGGGCATGCACCCTAAATGTAACGGACAGCTAAAAAGTTTAAATAAACCTAAACAGTACAAAAATATTTAATTAATGTAATACCTAATTGATGAACTTTGTGCAATGCATTGTAATGCTCCTGTTACTGTATTATGAGACAGAAAGGAGCTACTTAGAACCAGTGCATTAAATACAAGTACTAAATCCTACCGAGGAATCAGTGAGTGTGACGCTGGTCTGTGTCTATGAAAACCCTTTAAGAAGCATTTCGTCAGTGGTTAAAACACTGTTCTCTCCCAAAATGCTTTAAAATTAAACATCTGTGTTTTGTGTTTGAAGCCAAATTACTGTTTATCAGCTGTGATTACGATATACAGGCAAGAGGTCATAAAGTCGATTCCTTTCATCTTACACCAGTAAACAAAAGCTCTCCATTTTGTTGTAGAGACAACTTGTGCAATGGATTTCCTGGTGAGGCCTGGTTCTCCTGAAGGCTCTGAATCAGAAAATACTGATCCAGCAAAGGAGGAAAGTGATGCAACCTCCCATCCTGACACAGAAAGGTCTTTGAGGGTAACTCCCTCTGAAAGAAGGAGGGGGATTTACCCAATGGGGGAGGTCAGCTCCCACTGAAGGAGAGATAGAGATCATAGGGCCTCTCTGATGCACAGGATGTGTGTGCAGGTTTGTGAACCATGTTTGAGGAAGTCATATAAAGCAAGCCCAGGTTTAGCATCTAGGAGAAGTGCTGACAGCGCGTCTGCTCATGGCTGGGAGAGACTATCCTTCATTCGGGCTGAGTTTAACTCCACCCTCAGATAAATAGTCATTAGAAAAGGCAGAACAGATCTCTTTTCAAAGTTTAAGGAAAAACCCAAGTCTAACAAATGTGCCAGTGGTGTCTTCGTCTGCACAGCCATTGGCAGGTAGTGAGCGCATTAGGGGTGACCAAATAAAGAGGCTTGCATCAGAGATGGGATAAATCTGACTTCAGAAAGTAAAATCCCTGCATTGTTATTTCAGACCAATGCTTTCAAACTGAAATACTCAGGGGCTGGGGTCCTGGAACTTTTACGTGTGTATCTCGCCCAACATACTAGAATAAAATGGCTGAAGTACCTCACTAGGAGTGAAACTCTGCAAAGCTTTGCGGTGACACCTGGCTCAGTGGAACCAGGTGTGTTTCAGCAGAGGCTTGGAGCAAGGAGACTGTGGCCCATTGCCAATACCCACACTCCTGCCCTTGCGTACTTCAATCGCATGGTTCTACTGAGGGTTTCGAGTGCATAGTGTGTCCCAATTCTGCAGAGATCCACACTTGAGCGGAGCGTGCATCAACGCGAACTTCGAGAGAGTGAATAGCCCACAATTCATTGCTTCATGCCACGTTTTAGGTTAAAGAGTGGAAAGAGTAAAGATCCTACTTCATGGCTGTACATCTTATTTTGACATTTGATCAATTAGACGATGAATGGTATTACCAACCTATTAAGTTGAAAAAAAGTTAAGTGAAGAAAAAATAAAAAAAAGCTAATTGAAAAGATAAAAAGTAAAGTTAAAATGTTAATAAGCCTAGTTAACAATTACATTTAGGCTTATAAACTAAATATTTTTAAGTCAAGTATCAGCATTAATGCTTCTAAAGTTATGTTATACCAAATAAAATGTGTTTCTTTCACTCTCAGAGCCTTTTATCATGAATTTCTTATAGAAGCACTTTTGTTATTTTTCTTAATATATTCAGGCAAGTTGGCGTTTCTTGTTATTACATTGACCATCATTTTTGTCATCAAAATATCCATATTTTTTGAATTTTACAAAGGTAATAAGGTCTTGTCCTGGATTACAATAACATTATTGAAATTTGGATTTTCAAAGTATTTCATTGAGCGCCCTATAAAGGGTTAAAGATTGGTGAATAACAGTTGTTTCTGTGAATAATTTATAAGATGTTAATGGCACATTTAACCAACCAAATAAAACATTGCTTTAGACATTACTTTAGAGGGAATTTAGCCTTTTTTAGGGATGCTTGAGCAGGGATGCATGCAAAACCTGTTTGTTTTATTTTTCCTTTTATACAGACATTAACAAAACAATTTCTTGCCTCTGCTCCGTATCTCCTGTGGAGGGTTTGACCCTAAGGACGCCAGCTGCAGCCCCAGACACTTTGGCAGGAGGAGATGTTGTTGCAGCAGCCAGGGTTAAAATGGAAGAGGCTCTGAGCTTCCACCGGTGGTCGATTATGCATGGAGGGGAATTAACGCCCTTGCTTCCTGACTTGCTTCAGCTTCGGCACAAACTAAAAATAGAGGCCGAATAGGCTATCTGGGCTGGTAGGGCCTTCTATCAGTTCCTTTTAAAGGAGAGTATCAATGGAGGCAGTGTAATCCGTAAGTGGTAGGAAAGAATAAAGCCCAACTGATTATATGTGGACAGGTGGAAAGTTCTGCTGACAGACCTTTTCCTTTTCTTGATAGGGAAGGTAATTAGTGATCTTTTTAAATCTACAGAAAAAGCTGATTGACAGGTTTGAAGACAATCTATACAGACTGGGATAGGACCCAACTAGCAGGTTGTCAAAATGAACATGATTCATGAACACCAGTCCACCTGTAGATGGTTACTTCTGGGTGCGATTGAAACTTTGTGCTTCATGCTTGCAGCAGTTTTCTAACACCAGCCTTACTTTTATTGCTTTATGGAACATCAAACTGTTTATCGAGTTATAATCAGATAAAGCCAGCAAATCTTTACAAACTGCATTTGGCAACTGGATGATGATGATAAAACAATTCATGAATGATTTATCTCAAAAGGTATCTTTTTGGTGTGGCTCCAAAAAGGCTTCAAAACTTGTATTCTGTGTCCGAATGAGTTGGACTGAATGTGAAAATATAGTGTTTCATCATGGTTACTTTGCAAGTTTTGTGACATCTAGATTTGTATTACATACATTTAATAAATTATATAAATTCCTAATTTATGTCACTGTGTGTATTCTCATAAAGATTCCTCCTTATGTAGCCTGGTGGATAAAGTGAGCTGACTTTTCAATGTAATCATCCCACTGCTGCATTACCAGGACTTTCTTCCAGTTTCTTCAGCTTGTCTTATATAATATTGTAGGCTAATAGGGTGGCTCGGTATACCAGTACTAATTTGGTACCGACGCACCATTGCATTTAATAAGTTATTATACTGCATTTCGCTGGAACCGGTATTTGCATCTCTGTCAACAGAACCTGCAGCAGCGTGACGCAGCATTGAGGACAAGGAGCAGAGTTGGAGAAAGGGGGAGCGGCAAAAAGACTGCACACCGCTGCAAAGCAACTTTATCACGGGATTTAGAGAGTTTCAGACCATGTAGCGACTTTTTTTTTTATTTATAAGAAAAGAAACTGGAGACTCTGTGTTGGATATTTCAGTGAAAACACAAAAGCATTGAATGGTCAGCAGTAAAAGCAGTCAGTGCAACAATATTTTGATGCATACAGCTCATTCACTTTTTAAAAGCTGTATGCATTCAAATTGCGTTGTTTTTACACCGTGTTTATAAAAAATTATAATAAAGTTTGTCCAAGTCCAAGGTGAATGTAATGTTAATATAATGAGCTTTTTTTAACTGAACCATAGTTGCACTGAAATAAATTCTGCTTAAAGAGAGAAAAGTCTTTACTCTGCATTATATTGCTCTCTTATGTCTGCAGTTTAGGCTGACCAATCTTTTATATGAAGGAGATATAATCACCTGGTTAAACAATCATATGTTCTGTAAATTTTGTTTGATTTATTTTGTGTTTTTACAATAAATATAAAAAAAATATATTTTACAAGTTTTATTGACTTAGAAAAACTGCCAAATACAAAAACATTTTGCCGAGGCGTTTACATTGTTTATATCAATGCTGAATGTTGCCGTATCGACACAAAAAATTATGGATTCAGTTTTGGGCAAACTTCCAGCCCCATCCACAACATATCTGACGGTTCCTTCCTCAGCTGAGTTAACAGCATGGAGCTGTGCTGGAGAATATGCACTTACTGGCAGAGTGTCTGCGGTAATGTAGGGGAGAGGAACCGATGGGTGGAGTGAGAGTAATATAGCTATCATTTGCAGTAAGTCAAAGTGCATGGTGCGAGAGCAGGTTAATCCACTTATATAACTGCTGTGATGCATCATGTGCTAAAGTGAGTCCCAGCTCAGAGCTTCACCAAAGAGCCATGGGCTACATTTTGTAATAACCAAAACTATGAACTGCAGAGCAAAGAGATGACCTTCCTGAAATCCAACTAAATCTGCTTTGATTCTGTTACATTAAGTGGTGATTATATATATTTTGTGCTGCTCAATAAGCAGTTATAACCATGCAAAATGTTATTTATAAACATAAAATCTTACCATGCTTCTTCATAGCAGCCTTGGCATGTCCCACCGCCTCCCAGGGGCTGGGGATGTCCAGGAAGACCGCGTCTGCGACCCCCGTAACTCCGAATCCGTCTTTGCACACGTCCTGGTTCCTGACCGTGACCAAGTGATCCACACGGTGCTCCTTGAACTCCTCAACCACCTTTTCTGCACGCTGCTGGTGGAACTCCACCGTGTGTAGGTGGCCCGTCGGGGCAATTGTGCGCAAGATGGCGTGGGAGAGGGAACCACTACCAGTACCTAAAAAAAAACCATAAAGCAGGGGTAACCAATTAAAAATCAGTGGGGTCCGAATAAAGAAAATCAACAACCAGTAAAGGTCCGGAGACATTTTTAATTATAGTCTGTTACTTTAAAAAGCATTTAGTACTGAAATAAAAGGAGGTATTTATGCATCCATGCTATACATTGATTTTTTAAATTAAAAAAACATATATACATATATATTTTAAAATCTAAAGTGTTTTTTGAAGTAGAGAACAATCTTTCAGTTTGGTATATAGATAATTTCCTGATTCACATATTTTCTAAAACACCTGTTTTTTCTTTCTCTTCTATGGCTTAATGAGAACAGTGGGCTTTATGCTGCCCTGCAAGGTTTTAAACCTGGTTTGAATGGTGACAAAGCCATTCTCAATCACATATCAAGGTGCTCATTTGTGAGCCTGGATACTAGGCTTGTCCCGATCCGATCCACGTATCGGATCGGGACGCCGATATTGGCAAAAAAATGCGTATCGGCAAAGCATGTAAAATGCCGATCCAGACTGCCGATCCAGTTTTTAAAAAAAAAATCTGGTCCGTATTTTCCAGTTTCGTCGATTTAAACGATCCATTCCACTATTTTGCGCCAGTGTTTCCCTGTTTTGCATTTTTATTAAAACTTACAGTAATACATGCACCTTTAACTGTTTACGGTTTTACTGTTCACTGTGCAATTTCAGATTGCTATTCATAATATTGTCCAGTTTGTGTTTATCTCTTAATAAACAGGTAAGTTTGTTGTTACCAAGCATTGTGTTTTATTCAATCTCACCTAATTTAGCTGGCTAGATGTTATCAAGAGTACTAAAACCCTTTTCAACATGAGTCTTACAACTAAGGCTAAATACTTTAACTTAAACTTAAATACATGCTCGGATAGGCTGGTATCGGCCAGTATCGGTATCGGATCGGAAGTGCAAAAACCTGGATCGGGACATCTCTACTGGATACATATTTATTTTTGATTTTTCCTGCTTCACAGCAGCATGTTGAGCGAAACATACTCTAAATGTGCAGAGTCATCTTTGAGTGCACCATTGCACTTTTTTTTTTCAACAGTTTACAGAGGATCTTCCAGCAGTCCACACTTTCTCTGCTCTTTTTCTCATTGTCTTCTCCTTCTTTCCCATCGCGCGGCTTGACACATCTCATTGGCTATTGTGTCACGTGCAGCCTGGTCCCGGACGCTACGAATGCCTTTACCAAATTAACAAGAGAAGCGGCACAAGTAATGTTTAATAACTGTCGTCCGACAACGTGCAATAATTTATAAATGGTTTAAATCAGGTTGAGTCCGGATTAGCCAGCAGGTGGGTCCTGATGTGGACCCTTAATCAGTGACTTCTGCCATAAAGTGTATGTAGAGAAAAGCATGCAATTTATTTCTGATCAGGACTTTGTAGTTAAATCTCACTGAGAAACTAATGGATGCATTTGTTACTCCAAGGCCGGACTATAAGGGAGTCAACAAACTTCAGCTGATCCAAAATGCTGCAGCCAGAATTCTGATGATTATTAAAAAAACTGTTAAATTCAGAATAGAACCTAAATTTTCCTTTTCACATTTAAAGCCCAAAATAACCAATCTCCATCTGATATCAGAGATCCGATTGTTCCTCATGTTTGCCACTGCACTTTGCTTTACTGTGAAAAACTAGTTGTGCTCTCTATCATCCCTTTTGATTTGAACACTGGCTAAGAGCTTATCTGCTTTCTTTCAGACAGAGCTAGTTTACTTTTAACTTCACCGACATGGAAGGTTTTTATGAATCAGTGCTTTTAAGTTCCCTTTATGTGTCTGCTTCTGTCTCCTTAACCCCAGTCGGCCTCAGCAGAAGCCTGGTTCTGCTGGAGTCTTATTCTGCTTAAAAAATGCCTAACATCAATCGAATTACAGTAGCACCGATTTAAAACTCCAGCTGGCATTCAGTTATTTATGCTTTCTTGGGTTGAGTCAGAATGGCAAGACCATAATTAATATGTTTTATTTGAACCTTTTCATAAATAATGATAGAGTAGTATGGCTCATATGGGATGGATAAGGCTTTTCTTGCCATTCACCCAATCACTTTCACTAAGCTACACACATTCATGGCATCACAAGCAGGCTTGGAGATAAGGGACAAAAGAGGAAGCCAAAAACAAATCCACAATCTTCTGATTGGATAACTATCTGCTAAACCAAATACTGAAGCAGAAGTTTTATCAGTATTTTAAGCAGGTTTGGACCAGTTTTGAGAATCACACTCTGGATCATGCTAACTTAGCACTGGGAGAATGAAAGAGAAAGATTCCATGTAAACACAGGCAGAAATGCCCTATCTTTGCTTATAAGAAGCAGCAGTTTAAAAAGGAAATTTAAAAGACTGATTACTTGCGAAGCTCCTATCTCTGCAGAGACGAATGATAAGAACTGAATGTAAAAATAAGATTTAAGGAAAGATATCATTTCTCATAAAGAGCTTTAAAGTCCAACTAGGTGGGTTAAAACGGCTTACAAAAGCTCACATTCTCTTAGGTTCTGTCAGACGACCTCTATTACATGCTTTCCCATTCGCTTCCAGTGCTATAAACGGCACTAAATATTGGGCAATGAGGGACAGAAGAGAAAGGGGAAGTAGAGCTGTTCATAGGACTTACAGTAAGGCTGGGTAACTAAGTACTAGAACCAGAGAGAGCCCCTTACATCCCATCCTCCACTCAGACTTTACATTTAACTAAGTGATGTCACCGCCACTTTGCTGTGGGAGCCACAAAGAAAGCAGTGTTCTCAGACATGGCTAGGACCTTCAATCTGTTGGAACGTGTAGAGAGTCGCCGTTAACAAACAACATTTAAGGCACTGTTCAAAGCAGCATAAAATAAGAGATAAAAAAATGAAAACTGTTGAATAAAATGGTCTCGCAAACAGCAAAAAGGGCAGCTGTGTTTTTATCATCTCATTCCCGATTAAACAATCATGAACGTCTTATCGTTATGGTGAAGAACTCGCTGTTCAGATATTTAGTCTTCCCGGTGGACAGGAACTACTGTTAGTGATTACATTAACGTTAAAATCATGTCTGATTGCAGCTGCATGCTCTCAGTTCTACAATCCACACTGGATGGAAAAAAAAAATCCACCAGACGACTAAAGCGTTACATCTTTGTCTTCTTCTATATGGCTTGATTAAACATGTGACCTACTATGATCTATGTTCTAGAAGCGGATTTCTTTAAAAGCTTCTTAAATCTACAAAATTATTTTCATAGCGTTTAAATATGATAAATACAATAATTAAACTTCTACGGACAGTTTTTTGGGTTTTATTTCATAAGAGGAAGTATTACACTTCACACACGACAGGATAATTTGGTGACTAATCTCTCCTCCTTTGCCAAATTCAGAGTAAAATTATGCAAAAAATTACATTTTGATTATTAAAATGACTCAGTAACTTCATTTTTGCTGCACAACCTTTAACCCTTTATAGGGAACTATGTGAAATACTTAGAAAATCAAAACTTTTAAGCCAAAAGTGTAATTGGAATCCAGGACAAGACCTTATTACCTTTGTAACATTAAAAAAACAGTTTGTAAGGGTATGCAAGTGATCAAAAACGGTGACTTGCCGGGTTTAAGACCATCACTACATCAAACTAATTATCCAACAGCCAATGAGGTTTCTGCATACGTTACCAGACATGTGGTTCACTGCAGGAGAGCACACCGCTCCAGCTGCCTGTGGTTTTAAGGGTGCCATCCCCAGATGGCAAATTTTCGCTCCTTCCTCGAATATTTCGAAGGATTTAAATCAGTCCAATGTTTTATTCTTCACTAGCCCTGGGTGTTTTATCATGTTGTCAAGTATTGTTGGAACAAGCAACGGTAGGAAGTGGGATTTGACACCAATGTGCCTTATACTTTAATTTCCCCTTTGCTTTGGACTCTTATCATTTTTATCATATTTATCTTTAATATATTTTCCTTTTGCAGCCATGACCACTGAAGCTGCCTACAGTCCTTCACACCTTTTAGTTCTGAATTAAGTGTGCAACTGTAGCCACAGGAACATCAAGCTCCTTGGAAATGGTCCAACAGCCTTTACCTTTAACATGCTCGTCTCTAATCGTCTTCCTAATCTCCCGCAACATCTCTCTCTCTCTCCTTTGCTTCATGTGGTCCATTTTCAGTGTGATGAACGCCATAGTACGCTGGGCCTGACCAACTTTTAAGACAACTGTATTACTAATCATAATCTTAGTTTGCATCATGTCCATGTCCTCTATGTTTATTTTTAAACAACAATCTGAAAAAAAAATATTGGATTAAAAATATAATTCATTTAAATTTAAAACTAATAAATGAATTTAAAGGGAGAATTAAATGGTACATCTCAGGTGTTTAAAGAGTTGATGGCTGAAGGCAGGAAGGATCTTTTGTTTCAGGGCTGGTCTTTAGAAGCCCGGCTGAAGACACTTTTGTACTAATGAGAGGATGCTCAGGGTTTTCTGTGATGCCATTTATTTAATTTCATCTCCAGAGGTCCTAGAGCAGCTCCTAGAACAGAATTTGAGTTCTTTATCAGCTTGTTTAGCTTCTTTAAATCATTTAATCTGATGCTGTTACCCCAACAGAACTTAGTACAACACTGAAGGACCTAAACTTCCTCTTATATTCTGCTCTGTCCATTCACGTAGATGGCTTTCAGTCTGTTGTATAAGAATTAATTATACTCCTCCCACACATCTTCCATTGATGGCAACATTGTTTGAACTGTTCTTGTTTCTCCTGAAAGCTACATTCATCTAGTTGAGAGGCAAGCTACTTTCCATGCCATGCCACAAAGCGGTCCACCTGCTTCCTGTACTCAACCTTCTATTCATATCTGGTACAACGAGGGATGACCAATTACCGACAATTTTCTGCTTTTCATGAACAATACCGATTCTGATAATGATAAGTTAATATTCAATGTTATCTTTGCATCATCAGGGCTTTTGTGGTGGATACAGCTATGAAAAAAAAATTAGGTAGCTCTGGCTTATGTATAACAGAAAACAAGATGTTTTGGTTCTTGAAATGTTTATTTTTTTTCCTTGTCATCACACAAAACAGTGGTTTCTTGCTTTATTTAATAGCACCAAAAGTCTATTCAATTCAATAACAAAGAGCATCCCTAGAAAATTCATTATTGAACCAATCTATCATTTTACTGCAGAGGTATTTGTGAAGTCCAGTATTTTTCAGATATAAGATTATATGCACAAACAGTAACAGAAAATGTTCTGTTCCTCCAACATAACCACAGCAAAAGTCGAAGAAAAAAGGGCATCTTAAAATTTTTTTCAGAATCTGCAAAGGTATTTGTGGAACAAAGTGAAATATTTTCAAAGTTTAATTGGATGTATCAAGACACGCATATCAGCCTTGGTAACAAAAAATGTAAATGAAAGTGTATTCTCAAAAATTATGTGAATAATCAACAAAACGTTGCCTGGGTTAGGGTTAGCCATTAAGCTTAACATGCTAAACAGACTAACATCTGACGTCCATATGTCTGTGGTCAAACTTAGGTGCAGCCCTCTCTTGTTGATCAAGTTGTGGATGTGTTTAGCAACGACAGGCAGAGACATGTCCGAGTAAAAGCGATGACCCGGGATGGTGTAACGTGGCTCAAAGAGGCTACCAAGTTATGTAATCCTGGGTTCTCAACGACAGAAAAGGTCAGGTTGTGTAGTGCTATAAATTCCATTGTCGTTAAAGGTATAGGGGAGGATTTTTCACAAATTTTTGAAAAGACCTACCCTCTCCACTTTTAATAAACAAAAATGCACATGCACAAGCCCTCTGTTCTCCTCTTTTGAAAAGTTCTGTTTGCATTGCTCATACAAGCTTACAAAAGAAGATTTGCAATTTTTCCGCTATGTCAGACTCACCAGAGGTGTTATGCTGAAAAATACCAAAACTCTAAATTTTAACGCATCAATGCATAACAAATATGAAAACATTAAGAATATGTTTAAAAGTTTCCTTTTGTTCATATTTCAAAGGGGGGGGGGTATTTGTCGGCATAGGACGAGCATATAGGATGGCCTTACGTGAACATATCACCAGAATGATTGACACAAGAAAATGGATATCCTCCACTGTACTTTAATAGCTTTAGCTTCTGCTGCTTGTAAATTGCAATATGGACAAAAATCAAGTTCTTTGCAACTAAATTACCTTTGGTTAAATAGGGATTATATAAATGCAATTAATTGGCCAGCCCTAGATGCAACCAACAACATCAGAGTCATAGAAAAGAATAGAATAGAAAATCCCGTCATTGTCCCACAATGGGGAAATTCAAGTTCGATAAAAAGAACAATAGACATTTAAAATCCTCCTTCTAACATATAAAACCTTAAATGGACAAATCCATTTTATATCAGAGGTCTGATTGTTCCTTATGTTCCTAACAGAGCACTTTGAATTTCTAAAAGTAGAATGGAAGGCAGATCTTTTAGTTATCAGGCTCCTCTCCTGTGGAACCAACTACCAGTTTTAGTCCATGAGGCAGACACCCCGTCTACTTTTAAGGGTAGGCTTAAAACTTTCCTTTTGATTAAGTTTATAGTTACAGGGGCTGTGACTAACTGTACGTGCTCTCTTTCATCCTCTGACATGGAGCTGGCTTGTCTGCCTGGCTGTGTGTTTCCTGGATGGGGCCAGTGGAGCTTGTTGACAGGTGCCTTTTGTATCTCTGCTTCCGTCTCCATGAACCCCAGTCAGCCTCAGCAGATTGCCGCTGACACAGAGCCTGGTTCTGCTGGAGGTTTCTTCCTGTTAAAAAAGAGGTTTTTCCTCTTCACTGTCGCTACAACCATGCTTAGTGTGAGGTATTGCATTCGAGACAACAAGTTGATGCAATCAACTGGTTTTCAATTCAATTCAATTCAGTTTATTTCTGTAGCACCGAATTCACAATATATGTCATCTCAAGGCACTTTACAGTTCACCAGATCATACAGTCAAAATTTTCCTTCGATAGAAAACTGACTGAATTCGAGTTTATGATCCGGTTGAATTGTCTCTGTTAAGTGCCTTGAGATGATGTGTATTGTAAGTAGGCGCTAAATAAATAGACTGAATTGAAATTGCAGCAGACCTGCATAGCGCCTTTGCTGACTGTGAACATCGCAGCACGGGTCACAGAAGCGCATGTACTTCCTGCAGAGGATAAGAAGAGCCCACCTGCCCCCATCCATCCTCACCACCTTCTACAGAAGCACCATAGAGAGCATTCTAACCAGCTGTTTCACTATGTGGTGTGGAGGCTGCAGCACCTCAGACTGGAAGAAGATAAGGAGAGTGGTGAGAACAGCAGAGAAGATAATCGGGGCTCCTCTTCCCTCCATTAAAGACATTTCATCCCAGTGCTGCATGTCCCGAGCGCATATCATCAGCGACCCCCAACATCCCCACCATGGACTGTTCTCCCTGCTGCCCTCTGGGAAGAGGCTTCGCAGCATCCGCTGCAGGACCAGCAGGTTCTGCAACAGCTTTTCCCCCATTGCCATCAGACTGTTGAACTCATGAAACTCTAATCAAGCCTCGGCATCACACTTGAAACCATCATATTTGCACTACCAACGTGGCTGATTTTTTAATAATCCCTTTAAATAGCACACAACTCGATGTTCCACTGCAGTTTGCACCATATCTGTTTATTTATTTTGCACTGCACTGAACCTTTCCATTTCAATTTCATTTGCACCATGACTTTAAACTAGTTTTCCTTTTCTCCTACACTGTTTACATTCTGATCACTGCTGCACACTATAAATGGTAATGTTCATTTCACTGTTGAAAAGCTGTATGCATCAAAGTTTTTGTCCAAGTCTAGGTTTATAAATTAATTTTTGAAGAGCAAAAAAATTACATTTGAATCAGAAATGATGTTACAGCATCCATGGTTATTTTGGGGCAGCAGGATATTAAAACAATCACTATGCAAACTTAGGAGTCAGAGAAACAGCCTGAGACTTTTTTTAAATTATAGTTTACCGTTGAGAGGAAATAGCTGAGGGTTAGCAACACTATTTCATTAGTCTTGTCCTCAAAGAAGGTCTGGGTTCAGTCTTCATAAACAGAACAATAATCAGCAAAGCCAGAAAGTTTCTCCTTTTCAGAATAACCTCAATGCATCAAACATCAGCAACATTGCTTAGATATTAAATTTGATTTTCTATAGAAATCTTGCACTGAAAAAATCCCCAAAAACAAATAAAACACAATTCTTTCTATTGGAGGAGATTTATTTCAGTTTAAAAATAAATTAATGCGTTTCCACAAAGGGTGTTTCAACAACAAAATGCACTCATTGTCCAGATGAGTCAAGGCTCAGGTCCTTGCAGAACAGCCTCAGGAGGAAGTTCATGTGAGCAGAAGATGGGACCAGATGTCAGCTGACTGGAAACATTTTAGTGGGGAGAAAAACTACTGGAAACATTGACTAAACATCCCAGTCTGTCAAAGCTAAACTAAGACTGTAGTTTAAAAAAGGATTTAAAAATTCAAACATCTGAGGCTTAGTCTGAGCAGAGGCTAACAGACCTAAATATACGATGTCTAGCATAGATGTACAAACTTTATTCCTTTTTATGTTTAAACTGAAACATTCATTAGACGGATAAAAAAAAAAAAGGCATTTATAGAATGATAACAAATGTTTTAAATAAATTCAAATCCACTACTGAGTTTTACTGTGAAGATGTCAGGGATTTCCCAAAAACATTTTGTGACAAAATTTTACATCCCCAAGATGGATGTTGTTTTTGTTCTAGCATCCAATTAACAACTTGCTCTGTTTTAGGCTCCGCCTTTAAGAGTGGCTGCTGCTTCTTGAGTCTCAGTCCAATCAAGATCACCTGAAAACTATTACCCCATTTACACTACCCTTGAAAAACAGATCCATGCCGAGACCGGTTCGAGCTGGGATCAGTTAATTAGGCCGAGCTTGGTTCTGACGACCGTTTACACATCACGCTATCTCGGTTCCTTGACTCCTCGCCTCCTAGTGACGATCTGCGGTATAACTGCCAGTATTGAAGGAGGAAATTAAGCAGTTGGTGGCGGTAATGCACCAAAAGTTGTTTGCCAACCGCCATAAAACCCAAGAAGAAGAAGACAAAGAAGGAGGGAATCAAGCAAATCAAAATGGCCGCACCTGTCACATTCAGACAGTTATGCTTGATTATTATTGCTGACTTCGGTGTTTGCGGAGGGTCAGGCGAAGACGGCAACCTTTCGTGGATGTTTATAGTTGTTTATAGTTGTTGTTCTTCTTCTTGTTTTGTGTTGGTTGGCAAGCAACTTCCGGAGGGGCATTATCGCCAACTACTGGAATGGAGTGTGAATCCGGATGTGCAGCCAGACGGAGATGCTGCGTTCTGCTCATGCGCTCTTGTTATTAGAGAACTAAGCCAGGGAAAAAAACCGAGCCAATCCCACCTCTGGAACTGGTCTGCAGTTAGTGCGGTCCGGTTGTGTCTAGCTCGGTTCAGTTCAGTTTGCTTTCCATTTACACACGATAAATTTAGGGATGCACGATATAATCAGCCCCCTATCGGTATCGGCCTGTATCGGCCTTAAAACTGAATATCGGACATCGGCCACCCCACCGATATTTAACCCGATATTTGATCAGCTTCTGAGTTTCTAAAGTCTAAAAAAAAAAATAAAAATACTACTTCTTCTTCTTCCTCAAAAACTTTTTTACAGACTTAAAAACTTCTAAAGACGAGGGAAAAAATATTGATACATTAAAATATCCCAATATCTTCATATGCTGATATATTGCCATTTAAAAACACCATATCAATCTCTTTTACTAATGAAATATTGCTATATGTCATTGTTATGCTACGAAATCCCCCGAAAATTCACGAAATGTTACCATATTTTTATATGTTGATATATTGACGCGGTATCGATCTATTTTACTAACAAAATCTCACAAGAATTTGCAAAATATCACGAGAGTTTGTAACAAAACGATGAAATTTCACGAGATTTTGAAAGTAAAATAGATCGATACCGCGTTTTTAAAACGGGGAGAAACTCTACTGGAAACATTTACTAAGCAAATAAAAAAAATAATAAATAAAAATCAATTTGATATCAGCATATGAAAATATATTGGAGTATATTATTTTTCAAAGTGTCAGAAATGGATAACAAAACTGCTATTTTCAATGACTACTTATTTTTGTCCAGCTTTAACATCGGTATCTGTTATCGGCTACATGAGTTTTAAAATATCGGCATATCGGACATCGGCCAAAATTCCAATATCGTGCATCCCTAGATAAATTCTCTCAGTTACTGAGCTCGGACCGGTCTCGGCATGGTTTTTCAAGGGTAGTGTAAATGGGGTATATTTAAGGCATGTGAAGCAGTACTTCAGGGGCTCTGAGCCATTTGTCTGCCATACACCTCTGTGCTCATTGTAAAATCTAATGGGCTGTTAAGATTGCTACCATGTAAACCTGCTTGGGTGGTTTATGTAGGGGAGAGCTGCCTTTCTGTTTAACCCCAGTTTTCTCCTGTTTATGTGTTGGTTAAGTAGGTTATTTTGTAGGTTTTTATATTGTGGTTGCATATTGAGTTTGGTAAGTCCACTTTTCTTTTTCTTTAGGGTTGCTTTGTTTGTCATTTTGGCCTGGGCTCTCCCTGAAGCCTTTACCATCATTTATTCAAAAGAAATAAAACTTTTAAAATGCCCTTTTGACTCCTTCATTCACTGTCTAAATCGATGTTGGTCCCTTACACCCCCTAGACTCAGCCAGGGGACGTAACACCAAACAACACAGGATATAGTCCAGGGAACACAGCTGACTGGTTGAGTACGATGCCACCAGATTAGCGCTCTGATCTTTAGGCAGTTTCACTCATTCTTCTATGTAGAATCTCTAGCTCCATCAGTGCACAGCCATTTTTATACCTCTTCAGAGATCTTACAATCGGATTCAAGTCTGGACTCTTTGCAGATTATATCACATTATGGAGACTTGTGAACATATTTTGATTAAAAAGAAAAAAAGACTTTAAAAGACAATGACAAAATGTTGACAGTTGGGACTGTGCAACTCAGATGCGTTTAACCGGGAGTATTTAAAGGTTGGAACACATTTAAAACCAAAAAGAAGTCCAGAGAAGATGAAAAGAAACACACAGAAAAACCCTTTATTGTCCCAAAATGGAGAAATTGCTCATATTCGGATTAACTGTATAAATTAATTGCAATTCTTGAAGTTAGATGCTCGGTATCACTTAAAATCTAACCTGATTTTTTTCTTACTGAATCTCATTAATGGGTTTTTTTTTTTGTTTAATCAAGGTCAGCCTTTAGTGTGAGAACAGTCAGTAGCTTATTCACCTCTTACCTCACCCTGGTTATTGGCGCCTAAGTAGCAGAAGCCGTTTCCCTATGACTTTCAAGCACTTATAAAGTATTTAATAAAGCAGGACTTTGCTCTTTTAACTCGAGCAGTGAAGTTATACACTGAAAGAAACAGAGGAACCTTATACCACCTCAGTGGGAGCAACTCTAAATGCTGAATAAACAAAATGTCTGTGGAAGAGATTTATATTGAGAAACTAGCGGATCTTAGCTCACGTACACACTAGATATTACCCAAGCACCATCAGTAATGTGACACAGTGCACCATCAGCAGTTCGACATGACGAAGCACTGGTAGAGACTCCCATCTTTCACTGCAAACCCACAGAAAGAAAAAATCCAATCACTGAAACACTCCAAATCATTGCAGTCATTCAATCTTACTAATGGAACTGGAGCGGAAGAAGGACTGAAGAAACAGAAGGCGAACTGGGCTTTATTATGAACCACTGTCTGCCACTGGGGAGAACCACAGCAGAACGAACAAAACGTTCCCAATAAAGCAGGACTTCTAAAATACACACCTGTGGCTGATGTTCACAGCTGTTCTGAGTTGTTCTGGGTTTAAAAACATCTGGGGCTAAATCATAGGTCTCAACGTTAAAAATAACTGCCGTCCAGCAAACAATGAAGCGCTAGAAAGTAGAAATGAGCAACTCAGTAGAATTAGATTGAGAAGATGAGAATGTATTAATAATCCACCCAAATACTTTTCTATCCACAGTAGGACATGTTCTGCCCACTAACTGTAAATTCATTGTAGTCCTGTCTCTGTCGACATCATAAACTAGCATAAATTGATTTGGGCTGAAATAATTATTCAGATTGATCATGATTATTCTATTATTAAAATAATAATTTTGCTCTTTCACTCTAATTTGTCCTTTCCTTTTGAAATAATAATTTCCATAATAATCATCAACCAATAATAATTGACTGTTAACTGAAGTGTAATTCAATTCATTTCAGTTTATTTCTATAGCACCAATTCAGAACATGTCATCTAAAGGCACTTTACAGTTCACCAGATCATACAGCATACAAGTTTTCTATCTAAGAAAAACCAGTTGATTGCATCGACTCATTGACTCGACTGCAATCCCTCACACTAAGCATGGTTGTAGTGACAGTGGAGAGGAAAAACTACCTTTTAACAGCAAGAAACCTCCAGCAGAACCAGGCTCAGTTTGAGCGGCCATCTGCCGAGGCCGACTGGGGTTCAAGGAGACAGAAGCAGAGAATCAAAAAGCAACAGTAGAAGGCGGCCCCGTCCAGTAAACACACAGCCAGGCAGACGAGCTCCGGGCCAACGCCCATGTCAGAGGATGAAGAGAGCACATCCAGTGAGTCACAGTCTGAGAAACAGGACTACCCTGAAAAACAGGCCGATCTCCAACATCTATAAACAAGGGTGTTGATGGCAGCAACACAGCTGATATCACAGACTCTTAAACATGCCTTTAGCTCACAGAGCAACCCACCTTGAGCTGCAATTATACCGAAATTGTAAAAATAAAAAATTGTAAACATTTTGAGTTTTTTTCAAACCATTTAGTGGGTTCGGCTTACAGTGAGATGCACTCTACAGTCCAAAAAATATGGTATTTTGGTTAGTAGCAGCTATAATTTTCCAAACAAATTAACTTTTATCGCAGATGTAAAGATGGTGTGGCCATGAGTGGCAATATAAAAGGTATTCCAGAATTAGAGAACATTACAGCCTTCAGAATTTTTAAAACCCTTTATGTTTCATTTAGGATCCAATTTTGAGGGAATCTTAAATATCAGAACAATTGTGAAAAACAACTGTAATATATTTTTTAATATCTCTATCTAAAATCTGCAATATAAATACGCAGATAGAATCATTTTCTCCAGTATTTATTCAGCTCCAAAATTTCCCTCCAGCAATGCATATCAGGCAAAACTTTCCTGTCTTTAACTGCACATTTTTTATTTAATTGAATTGTACAATGGTTTTTTTATTTAGGTCGAAAGTTTATTTATCCCACTGGTTAAAAATTATTTGGTTAGCTGTACACATTCCTGTTGTTCATTATTATTTCCTGTCTATAGCATCTCTTTTTTAGAACCTTTCTAATTTTTCACACATACACAAAAAAAATATGATTGCTGCTGATTGCTGCTCATATCGGGACGATATTAGGATTGGTCAGTAATCAAAGCTGGACTGTCAGTATTGTATTGAAAATAATAAAGTTGTATTGATGCCTCTATTTCAGAGTTTCTTGTGAAAACAGAAATAATAAGATATCAAATATTTTAAATCAACTAAAAGCAAATCATTTTCACGAATGTTGTGCTTTTTTTTTTTTTTTTTTTTTGCATCCTGTAAATTAGACGTCTTCATTGCTCTCAGCAAATGATTTCTTCGCTGGAAGAGCTTTGCTGTATATAGTCAGAATACGCTGTATACACACTAAGGTCTCATCCAAATCCAAAATAGATAATAGGACTGGAAATAATCTGACTGAAACGGAGAGGCTGAGTGCACACCAGTCAGCCTGCCAGTCAATCACAGAATAACTCAGAGCCACAGGACAAACAATCCCCCATGCACACTCTACATGGAGCTGACGGAAACTAGTCAGCAGTCACGTTACTGGTCTGTGAGAGAAAGTCCTGAATCTCAGGAGAGAAGCCATGTTGACCTGAGAAAAACATGCAAACTCCACAAAGACAGACATGGCATTACAGGTGAGCACTAAGTTTACTTAGGACAGCGGATTAAAAGTAGCTGTTGTACCAATTCTGGCAAATTTACATTGATGCATTAAGCAGACATGTTAATAAATGCGTGTTGTCATAATTCAAGTAAAAAAATGCAAACATACATGCAAAACATGAATAAAATCAGTAGAATCCACAGATATTAACCTGTTTCTTTATCATTAGAGTAACGGATTTCTGCATAGTAGGTTTTAATTGTGATCAATCGTTTAGTGGAATGATTGTCGCCCATTTTTTTTTTTTTTTTTTTATGCTCTATGCAGAACTCCTCAAATGGAAATCTGTTACCGGTAGTTTCCCCTGGATTGAATTCCGTCAGGAATGTTCTTTAGCAACTGCGATGGACTGGCGACCTGTCCAGGGTGTACCCCGCCTCTCGCCCATTGACTGCTGGAGATAGGCACCAGCACCCCTCGCGACCCCACTCGGGGGGATTCTGCCTTTTTTTCTGACATCTGGGCTCCCTCCCCAGGCATATTTCAACACAAACAGTAGCTACACTGAATTTCTCAAAATTACACTGAAATTAGGTGGATTAACTGACCTTTACTGACCACAACAATTGCATTAAAACTGTTTTTAATCACTTGAATCTCCTTATTTTCACGTACAAGTGAGAGAAGTGCTGTAAAAACACAAACCCTGCGTCCTTCAGACTGTCACCAACTCCCCCTGAGAGCTTGCAAGCAGGTGAACAAATGAACTACCGCCCCGCCTGCAGACAGAGCACCAGCTTTGAAAGCAGGGGTGAAGTGACAAGGCTCAGGAGGATTACCAAACAGCTGATATGTCAAGCTGAACTGAACAGTGATGAGGAGTGTTTTTTTCTACCCAATAAAACAACTGCTTCACTGCCTTACCAGGGCTGCAGATCGATCAGAACAACATCTCTGGGTCAGTCTAGTGGTTTGTATTGACTCAAAAAATAAGTATACTTAATTAGCAACGACCCGAAGCACAAAGCTGTATCACACAAAAGAATAGTCAAAAGTTATACATTGTGATTTCTGGATTTTTTTTTTTTTCTTTTTAGATTATGTCTCTCACAGTGGAATGCATCTATAATGACAACTTCAGACCCATCCATAATTTCTAAGTGGGATAACCTGCAAAATAGCAAGTTGTTCAAATACTTATTTTCCTCATTCTTTTTTGTCTCTTTGCAAATTAAATCCACTTATTTTCTTAGAGGGGATATAAACCATCAGACTGACCCAGAGATGTTGCTCTGATCCAACTGCAGCTGTGGTAAGGCGTTGATACTGTAGTTATATTGGGTAGAAAAAAACAAGCCTGACCGTTTTCCTCACTAGCTCTAGCACAGAATACCCCCTAATCCACTATATCTATTCTGGATGTGAGCCAGAATGATTGACAATTAGAAGGATCACTGATATAGATGATTCACGCTGAAATAAAATAAAAAACATCATTTGGACTAAAAAGAAAGGTTATCTTAACGTTTTATATATGGTATCAAAGTAACAATATTTCAGAGAATTAAAGTTTGATGGTCTAGTTTAGGGCACCAGCAAATCAGTAACTCCGCCTCTGAATGGATCGGTAAGGAAGTTTTTGTCTCTGCCTGCTCTAGAAAACACTTTGTCTGCTTTTGTTGCCAAGAGTTAAAAATAAACATTTTTAGCTTAGAGGTAAATTACTTTTTTACATGGAACCAACCTGGTTTCAGTTGTTTTCCCGATTATAAATTAAAGCACTATCAATAACCATTCATTATGAAACATTTAAGCTCGAGTACAAACCAAAAGTTGAAGAAATCCCTAAGGGGAGCAGATATTTCATTAGAGATCTCTATATCGTTGATTGAGAAATCTCTCGGGAACATTACATCAACATTATAAAAAATAAACAACTGACAGATAAGACCAAGAAGCTTCTCTATTCTAACTTTAATCAATAACAACAATAGATCTAATAAACCATCACAAACACAGAGACAGATTTCCCTACCTGATTCACAAACCACTGATCCTGGCTTGAGCTCCAGCATCATCGTAACCATAGCGATGTCTGGGGTGTAGAGGATCTGGGTGCGGTGAGGTAGTGAGACGGTCCAAAGCTCCGGTGTGGGGTGCAGCACATGTACCCATCCGCCTTTACTACAGGTTACTTTAGAGCCGTAGCGCTGTCCAATAAGGTCAGAGGAATGGCGAATCGCTCCATAGCGGGTCTGGGTCTGAGCACCATGTTGTACCTTGACAGGCGTCACCGAGTTGTGGCCCAGGTGGACGATGGCAACGTCCCCATCTTTAATCAAATCTGAATATTCCACAAAGCTCATGCTAGGCAATAGGTCTGAAAGAGAGAGGTAAAACATGAGTTACACTAAATACTGTGGCTGTGCTTTGTGTAGTCTGGGAGGAAAATAGACCATACTGCCTCTATCAGACAAGCTTTCAGATATTTAAAACAATTTTTTTCTTATAGAAAGTGAATACTTTGAAAACTACTGATATTTTTTTTGTTGATTAAACTAAAACACAACTGAGCAAGTTTGGAAAAACAAACAAAATCAGCATGAAAAGCTTATAGTTACAGTTGTTAAGGTGCGCTATCTTTTATGTTATTATAGTCTTAGGCTGCTGGAGGACTTAGCAACCAATTTTTATCTTTCCACTTCATTCTATCTCTATTTTCCTAAATCAATATTATATGTCAGTTAAACCCTTAACTTTATGTTCTGTCCGATTGTTTTTGTCACATTAGATTAATGTGGTTTGGTGCTGTTTAGCTGTGACATCATCCTTGAAAGAAATATTAGCTTGGCTGCTGCCATCAGCGCTTCCATTAAAGATGATCGAGTTTGGTCTGTTTCCAGTGCTTTATTCAGTTTCTCTCCTAGACATAGCTATGGACTCTGCTTTTATTGTGACTAACTGTATGTACTCTGTTTGGTCCCCTTTGGCATTAAGACTGGCTCCTCTTAATGGTTTCCTTCATAGACAGAAGAAAAAAAAAAAGAAAAAAAAAAAACAGAAAATGAACTTAATCCCCCAAAACGCATTTCAACGTCATTGCAGCCCTGCCTTAAAGGACCAGCTAACATCGTTTCAGTGATTGCTCCAATAACACAGGTGTGGGTGGTGATGAGGACAGGGCTGGAGATCATTCTGTCAGGATTAAGTAAGAATGACACCACTGGACACTTTAAAAAGAGGCTGGTGCTTGGCATTATTTCTCTTCTCTGAACCATGGTTATCTCTAAAGAAACATGTGCAGTCATCATTGCACTGCACCAAAATGGCCTAACAGGAAAGAGAATTGCAGCTAGAAAGATTGCACCTCAGTCAACAATCTATCGCATCATCAAGAACCTCAAGGAGAGAGGTTCCATTGTTGCCAAAAAGGCTCCAGGACGCCCAAAAAAGACCAGCAAGTGCCAGGACAATCTCTTAAAAGTGTTTCAGCTGCAGGATCGGGCTACCAGCAGTGCAGAGCGTGCTCAGGAATGGCAGCAGGCAGGTGTGAGTGCATCTGCAATTCTGCATGCACTGTGAGGTGGAGACTATTGGAGCAAGGCCTGGTCTCAATGAGGGCAGCAAAGAAGCCATTTCTCTCCAGGAAAAACATCAGGGACAGACTGATATTCTGCAAAAGGTACAGGGGGTGGACTGCTGAGGACTGAGGTAAAGTCATTTTCTCTGATGAATCCCTTTTCCGATTGTTTAGGACATCTGGAAAACAGCTTGTTCAGAGAAAATGAGATGAGCGCTACCACCAGTCTTGTCTCATGCCAACTGTAAAGCATCTTGAAATCATTCATGTGTAGGGTTGCTTCTCAGCCAAGGGAGTCGGCTCTCTCACAGTCTTACCTAAAAACACAGCTATGAATAAAGAACGGTAAAAACAATATGAACCACCTTTCATCAAACTCGAAACCACGCCCACATTCCAAAGTGACAGCCGGAAGTCCCGCCTTAATTAAACCGGAAGTCCCGCCTTAATTAAACCGGAAGTCCCGCCTTAATTAATATAAAATTAATATAAAATTGATATAAAATTGATATAAAATTAATATAAAATTGATATAAAATTAATATAAAATTGAATTAAAAAACTAATAAAAAATGAATAATTAAAAAATTATTATAAAATTTATAAAAATGCATATAAAAAATTAACTATGTTATTTGAATAACGGTTATGATGATTAAATGATTATTTTTAATTATTTGTATTGATTTCTTATATAATCACTGTAAGCACGCCGTTTTAGCCTCTGCCTGAGCAGCTGTGTGATGAGTGCAGTCACTCACACTCACACAGTGCAGCCACCCCCCAACCCCCCTCGCTGCAGCTGCTGTAGCCCCCTCGCTGCAGCTGCTGTAGACCCCTCACTCTGCCCTGTGCCTATGTGGCCCTTTGCCTATGTGGCCCTCTGCCTCATAGGATTCTGCAAGACTATATATCTTTATACACGATAAATAATGATGTACATGTATATGTATCGGTCTATTAAAAGAAAAAATAAAATAAAAAAAAAAAAAAAAAAAACAAAAAAAAAACTAATGTCTAATTTTGTCCATTCATACGGT